>NW_027361783.1:0-603000 GCF_039654945.1 Dendrobates tinctorius
CTTTAATTGTCAACCTTCAACATCTTCTACCTATCCTATTGGCACTTCTAATTTTTCACTGGTGAAGGAAATAAAGGACTCTACCTCTCAGCACGATGATGATAACATTTCTACAACTAGTGGTTTTTCCTCAAGGGCATCTGATAAAGGTAAATGTGACTATATGTTGGTGTTTAGTTGGGTTCTGAAATTTATGTATTTTAAGACCTTTTTATTTCTTTTGTCAGACATTGCTGTCACAAAAAATCTGAATGCACCCCCTCTATGGTCTCCTGAAGCAGATCGTTCACATTTTTCACATAACTCGTCTACGACCTCTAGGAAACCAACATTTAACCTGTCTACGTTTACCTCTTTGTCACCGGTATGTGCTGATGTCCTCCATTTATTCCACTGATATCCTGTATATAATATTATAACATGACTGTTTTTGCCTGGATTTTGGAGGGATTCAGTTGTACTCTGCAAAGCTTTGAGCAACACATTTGGAAAGTGAATATAATTATAACCTCTACTGAAATGTTAGAATACAGCCATAGCCACGGCTGCGTTAATCCAGTTAGCAAGATAATGATTATGTGCTCATCCAGTTAGCAAGAGAATGATTATGTGCTCAGAGGTATAGTTGAGCGAATTTACTCCTCCCCAGCAGTATACACTTACCGACAGACACAAGGCAAATCAGTTTTTACTTAGTGTCTGTAGGAGGCAGACCTAGATCTACCACCAGATCTGTAGTGTTTTTCTTTCACAGGTTTCTGTGTGAATTTATTAATCTTTTCCCTTTGTTTTTCAGATACAGCTCGTCGGGTAACAGGGTGCAGATTTCTCACCCTGTTTTCCCACATTTATGCGACCGAGAGGGCAGTGTGGTATCACCCACATCTCCCACTCTCGGACCCGCTAGCAGGACTTTGTCCCCTGTCCTTCTTTTGCGGTGTTTCAGGGTGACTCTTGGCAGCAAGTCTTTGCTTTATCCCCTCCTCACCCCTCTCCTCGGAGGGCTGAGAGGAAGCCGGTGGTCACCGGTGGTGGCCTCCCCCCTTCTTGTAAGGGGTTGATGCCATCTTCTGCACCGTCCGGAGACGGTGCTGGAAGGAGACTCTTCATACCAGGACCCTCTCTCTCCCGAGGGATCCTGATGCAATCATCAGATATGAAGAGGAGCTGGACTCTCACAACAGGTAGTATGCCCCTAAATCCCCCCCCCCCCACCCCAAGCAGCAGCAGCGCTTACCTATCACAATAGGCCTCTGCTCCTTGCTTCCTGGACCTTATTTTCAAAATTTGCGCCCTTTTTTCCCCTCAGTGCGTGGTTTCCGCCATTTTACAGGCTTCTTCCTCGGCTGGGCTGCATCCAGGTCGAAAGACCCCCCCCCCCCACTCGGCACCTTCGTCCTTGGTGTGTCATGGGTCCCGGTCACAACCCTTTCACACTGGCCAGCCTATCACCGCGCCGCTGTCATTTTTCAGTGCCTGCGTTTTCGTCCCGGCACTGGCTTTGGGACTACTTTCAGGCGGTGACGCCCTCTCAAGGTGTCTCAGCCTATTAGGGCGCAAGTTTCACTTTTGCCGGGCACGCCCCTTTTATGCGCCCCCAAGCCGACTGTCCAATCACAGGGGCATCTCTACACACTGTCTGCTCCACAATATCCCTGCCCACCGTTTCCCTCAGCGCGTCTCGTGGCCACAGGGAGTACAGCCTCCATCTTGGCAGCCGAGGCTCCTGCAGCATCTTCAGTGCTTCAGCGCCCACACATCTCTGCAGTGTACATTGGGGGACACAGCTACCTGCGCTCTGCTGCTGCATAATCGCCGGGTATCTGGTAGGCTCTGCCCTCTCCCTTCCCCTGGCCACTTTGCTTCTTATTAGCTCCCCTCAGCAGTATCACCTCCTAGCATCCTGCTGCACTTTCTCACTACCTATGCCCAACCTCACAGGGACCTCCGGTCACAATCCTACGATTATTCACTACGCTTGTGCCCGCTGTAAGAGAAAGTGGGCTTCAGGCCAGCTGTCGCCCTTCTGTCCGTCCTGCAGTCCTTCCTCCTTGTCTGCCCCTCAGGAGACCTCTAAGGCCCGGGATGAAAGCACACCCTCCCCTCCTGAGTGGGCTGTTGCCATGTCTCAGTCGGTCTCAGGTCTGACTGTTGCCATGTCTCAGTCGGTCTCAGACTTGACTAAAATATCACAGTCCCTGGTACAGGTCCTGGAACGTATGCCAGATCTCACTGCCGCCAACAGTGCTCCAAACACCTCACACGGTGATTTGCACGCACCGGACCACGACCTTCACAGGGACAGATCAGGAGGAAGGTCTAGGAAGCGGACTCTGTCTAGCTCCTCTTCAAGTTCACCGGGCCCCTCTACAGCACCAAGAGTGCCCCTCTCTACCCGTTCCCCCTCCTCGGAGGCAGACATCGGGTCTGATGTAGCCTCTCTGTCAGAGTCTGACTCCGATGCAGATCAGATCTCTGGGACGCAGGACATGGTAGATGGCCTTTTTTCGGATATCGTTCAAACCCTCGAAATAAAAGAGGAAGATGCGACTGCTCAGGACGAATCCGTTTCATTCAAACGGGTAAAACGTCCCTCCAGACTTTTTCCCAATCACGAGTTTGAGGTCACTACCTCTAGACACTGGGAACATCCCGGTAAACGCTTCCCGGGAAGAAAACGTCTAGACATCCTTTACCCATTTAGTTCAGACCTTGTCAGCAAATGGTCTGAATCTCCTAAAGTGGACCTGCCAATCTCACGCTTGGCATCCCAGTCAGTCCTGTCCATTCCCGATGCGGCGTTTCTCAAGGACGCTACAGACAGATTGAGGCTTTATCCAAATCAGCCTTTGAGGTGTCAGGTGCATCTTTCTGCCCAAATTTTGCCTCCACATGGGTGGTGAAAGCCATATCTGCCTGGGCCAAGATACTTCGCCGAGGCATTGTGGTGGCAGCTCCCACAGAGGAGCTAGCAGATTTGGCGGACCAAATTGCCCATGCAGGTAAATACCTGTTGAATGCCTCCCTGGATGCTGCTGCTTGCTCAGCAAGAGCAAACAGCAACATTGTTGCTATCCTCCACATCCTTTGGTTGAAGGCGTGGAACGCAGATCCAGCATCCAAAAAAATCTCTCACTGTCCCACCGTTTCAGGGCTCCAGTCTCTTTGGGGACAAGCTGGACCAGATCATTTCGGATGCCACCGGAGGCAAAAGTACTTCTCTGCCCCAATCCAGGCAAAGACGCCCCTTCAACAGAAAGCGCCCCCAGCCTTTTCGGCCCTTTCGACCTTTCTCTTCCTCAGGCGGATCCTCTCAGCAGGACCGTTCTTCCGCACAAGGGGAAAGAAGGAAACCTTCCTTCAAACCTACCCCTCGCTGGAGGTCTAGAAATCGCCCCTCTAAACCCTCCGGTTCTTGCGGCCACAGATTTTCTTCTAAATCACGGGTCACCCCCACCTAGGGATCTTTCCAGGGTGGGAGGCAGGCTTCTTTTCAAGGAGACTTGGTTGGCAGCGGTCGACGACGCCTGAGTCAGGGAGATTGTCATATCCGGCTACGAGATAGAATGGTCTTCACCCCCCAAAAGGACGGTTCTTCCTCTCTCGTCCACCAAAACAGCCCTCTCATGCTCCAGGGCTTCTCCAGGCCGTCTCTTCCCTCCTAAGCTCAGGAGTAATCGTACCCCTTCCTTGGCACTAACGTTTTTCCGGGTTCTACTCAAACCTGTTTGTAGTTCCCAAAAAGGACGATTCTCTTCGCCCTATCTTGAACCTCAAACAGTTGAAACGACACCTTCGGGTCCGCCACTTCCGAATGGAGTCCTTGCGCTCGGTGATCGCCTCCATGGAGCCGGGGGAATATCTTTGTTCTGTGGACATTCAGGTTGCTTATCTGCACGTTCCTGTTTGTGTGCAGCATCAGAGGTTCCTTCGGTTTGCCATACAGGAGCACCATTACCAGTTTACGGCTCTCCCATTCGGTCTGGAGTCCGCCCCCAGGGTCTTCACGAAGATCATGGCGGTGGTCATGGCCATCCTTCTTTTAAAGGGGAATCCCTTATCTCGACGATCTCCTGGTCAAGGGCCCGTTTCGCCGAGACTGCGATCACAGCCTCCAGATCACTCTGGACACGCTGCGCCGTCTCGGCTGGATAGTCAACAGAGACAAGTCGACCCTGATCCCAACCCAACGTCTCGTGTTCATGGGCATAGAATTCGACACCCTCCAAGCTCGAGTCTTCCTTCCAAAGGAGAAGTTCTCGTCCCTCCATCAGGGAATGAAAGCCCTAAAACGTCCAGTCCCTCTTCCCATTCGACTCTGCGTGAGAATCCTGGGGAAGATGATTGCCTCCATGGAAGCAGTGCCGTATGCCCAGTTTCACTCCCGCCCTCTCCATCTGGCCCTCCTGTCCGCCTGGGACAAGACAATGGTCTCCCTGGACCGACCACTGCTTCGGCCTCTCAAGGTGAGGCAATCCCTGACCTGGTGGACGCTATCCACCTCGGTCCTACGCGGGAGGTCCTTCCTTCCCCTTCGGTGGCAAGTCATCACCACCGATGCCAGTCTCCTGGGTTGGGGAGCGGACTTCCTCCACCTCACAGCGCAGGGCTGCTGGGATGCTCAGGAGGCCTTCCTCCCAATCAATCTCTTGGAGATCAGAGCAATCCTTCTTGCCCTCATCCGCTGGAAGTCTATCCTTCCAGGCAAGCCGGTCCACATTCAGTCAGACAATGCCACCGCCGTGGCTTACATAAACCCTCAAGGTGGAACTCGCAGCAAGCAGATGATGCTGGAGATAGAAAAAGGGCTCGTGTCAGGCGAGTGGTCTCTCAACCCCGCCGTCTTCCAAATTTGTCAGAGGTGGGGCTTTCCGGATGTCGACCTCATGGTGTCTCGATCAAACCACAAGGTTCCCCAGTACATAGCCAGGTCCCAGGATCCTATGGCCGTCGGTTGCGACGCACTTGTGATACCGTGGTCCCAGTTTCGCATGCCTTATCTGTTCCCGCCTCTTCCTTTGATCCCAAGAGTCGTGAAAAAGATAAAGGCAGAAGGGGTCCCCTTTCTGTTGGTAGCTCCAGATTGGCCACGGAGGGCCTGGTATGCGGAGCTAGTGAACATGCTCTCGGACGTTCCCTGGAGGCTTCCAGACCGTCCAGACCTTCTATCACAAGGGCCCCTCTTCCACCCAAATTCTCGGTCCCTGAATTTAATGGCATGGCCGTTGAGGCCGCGGTCCTGAGGGACTCAGGTTTATCCCAGAAGGTCATTCAGACCATGATTAAGGCAAGAAAATCGGCGTCATCGCGCATCTATCACAGATGTTGGAAAGCCTTCTTTTGATGATGTGAGGACAGCAGTTTGTTTCCTATGACTTTTTCTCTTTTTCCTCCGTTCTTGGTTTTCTACAGAAGGGTCTTGATTGCGGACTTTCCCTCAGTAACTTAATGGGTCAGGTGTTCTCTCTGGCTATCCGCTTCCAAAGGGATCTGGCCTGCCTTCCCCAGGTGAAGACCTTTCTTGAGGGTGTCGCTCACATATCGCCTCCTTACCAGTCTCCGGTCGATCCATGTGCGGGCGCACTTTGAGCAGATTCAGGATATTTCCTTTTCCCTCCTCTCGTGGAAGGTGGCCATTCTGGTTGCCATCACCTCTATTAGGAGGGTCTCCGAGTTGGCAGCATTGTCCTGCCGTTCTCCCTTCCTGATTTTGCACCAGGATAAGGTGGTCCTCAGACCGGTTCCTTCCTTCCTGCCAAAGGTAGTTTCTCCCTTTCACATCGAGGACATCGTCCTCCCTTCTCTGTGTCCCTCTCCAACTCCATCCATTGGAGAGATCCCTCCACAAGTTGGACTTGGTCAGGGCTATTTGAGTCTACCTTGCTAGGACTGCTCCCTTCTGTCAGTCCTATTCTCTGTTTGTTGTCTCTGAAGGTCGTCGGAAAGGACTTCCAACCTCCAAATCCACCTTTGTTCGTTGGATTCGTTCAGCGGTTCTAGAGGCATACCGCGTCCAGAACAAACGGCCTCCTCCAGGGGTGAAAGCTCACTCTACCCGGGTGGTGGGAGTTTCCTGGGCCGTTCGTCACCAAGCTTCGGCCTTGCAGGTTTGCAAGGCCGCAACCTGGTCGTCCCTCCACACTTTCGTGAGGTGTTACAAGGTAGATACGCTTCTTCTGATGCAGGCTTGGGTAGGAAGATACTGCAGGCGGTCTCCTACTGGCTGAACTAAGTACCCTTCTCTCAGCATTTCTTTCCCACCCTTGGGACTGCTTTTGGACGTCCCATGGTAACCTGTGTCCCCCAATGAAGCGAGAAAGGGATTTTTGGTACTTACGGTAAAATCTTTCTTGAAGCCTTCATTAGGGGACACAGCACCCTCCGTTAATGTTGTACCGTGTTGGCCAATGTGCCGTTGTTTGGTTGGTACATAGGCTGAGTTTATAGTTGCTCCTACTACTGCTTTAGCGCGAACTGAGTTGCCTTTTGCCTGTCGGTAGGTGTATACTACTGGGGAGGAGCTAACTTCTTATTTGCATAGTGTCAGCCTCCTAGCGACAGCAGCATACACCCATGGTAACCTGTGTCCCCCAATGAAGGCTCCAAGAAAGAGATTTTACGGTAAGTACCAAAAATCCCTCTTTTTGTAACATTTGTCTAACACAGCTGAACGTCATTAGTCAGTGAGAGTAGAAATTTCTGAATATGTTCGGAACCGATCATTAAACATACACTCGGCACTAATAGGGTATACCCATAGGGCACAGATATGGCAAATTGAGATTCGGCAACCGAATCCCAACAATTTTGCTCAACTCCACTCGGGTACATTCCATTTTCTTTTTCTGTTTTTCAGCATAATTTTATAGACTATAAATCTTTTGCAGTTTGTAAAATATTATCCATGTGTACCTCTAGTTTTAGATACTTTAGATCTCTGTGGGTCAAAGAGACTATCTGTGGGTCAAAGAGACTATCTGTGGGTCAAAGAGACTATCTGTGGGTCAAAGAGACTATCTGTGGGTCAAAGAGACTATCTGTGGGTCAAAGAGACTATCTGTGGGTCAAAGAGACTATCTGTGGGTCAAAGAGACTATCTGTGGGTCAAAGAGACTATCTGTGGGTCAAAGAGACTATCTGTGGGTCAAAGAGACTATCTGTGGGTCAAAGAGACTATCTGTGGGTCAAAGAGACTATCTGTGGGTCAAAGAGACTATCTGTGGGTCAAAGAGACTATCTGTGGGTCAAAGAGACTATCTGTGGGTCAAAGAGACTATCTGTGGGTCAAAGAGACTATCTGTGGGTCAAAGAGACTATCTGTGGGTCAAAGAGACTATCTGTGGGTCAAAGAGACTATCTGTGGGTCAAAGAGACTATCTGTGGGTCAAAGAGACTATCTGTGGGTCAAAGAGACTATCTGTGGGTCAAAGAGACTATCTGTGGGTCAAAGAGACTATCTGTGGGTCAAAGAGACTATCTGTGGGTCAAAGAGACTATCTGTGGGTCAAAGAGACTATCTGTGGGTCAAAGAGACTATCTGTGGGTCAAAGAGACTATCTGTGGGTCAAAGAGACTATCTGTGGGTCAAAGAGACTATCTGTGGGTCAAAGAGACTATCTGTGGGTCAAAGAGACTATCTGTGGGTCAAAGAGACTATCTGTGGGTCAAAGAGACTATCTGTGGGTCAAAGAGACTATCTGTGGGTCAAAGAGACTATCTGTGGGTCAAAGAGACTATCTATTGTTCTTTTGAGCGCTGCGTCTGTTTGCCCTTCTATTCAATATAACAAATCACTGATGGCACTGGCGTGGTCATTGCATCCCCTATAGGAGCAAATCGGGTACTTGTGGGTACACCACCATATCCTACAAAAAGTAACTGTTTATATAGTAGTCCAGCTTGAAGATGAACATTTTTTTTTTTTTTTTTTTAAATCTGCAGGCTTAAAACAGCAGCACTATGCAGAAAAATGTAGGGTAAGGGTATGTGCACACGTTGCGGATTACCCTGCGGATTTTTCCATGCGGATTTGGCTACATCCGCAGCTAAAATGACCTGCATTTTACCTGCGAATTTAGTGCAGATTTTGTGGGGTTTTGACACCTGCGGATTCCTATAATGGAGCAGGTATGAAAACACTGCGGATCCGCACAAAGAGTTGACATGCTGCGGATTTAAATCCGCAGAAAATCTGCACAGAGTAATCCGCAGCATGTGCACAGCGTTTTCCATTTTTCATAGACTTTAATGGTACTGTACAACGCAGCAGCATCTGCTGTGGATCCGCAGGGCCAAATCCGCTGTGGATCCGCAGCAGAATCCACAACGTATGCACATACAATGGTTTTCAATTGTGACTGTTTCTTCTGGTCTTTTCACATAGCATTTTATGGCTGTTACAAATATCGTCACTTTGACCCCATAAAAAGGACAGAAATGCAGATTAAGGCTATGTGCCCACGTAGCGTTTTAAAACACTCACTAAAAACCGGACTCCTTCCCAGAAATCGCGCGTTTTTTCCGCGCGATTTCACCACGATTTTACCACGATTATGATCGCGATTTTGCCGCGATTTTCGCGTGCGATATTCAAGCACTTTCCAAGCGATTTGAAGCATCGCTTGGAAAGTGATTGACAGGTTGGTCACACTCGTCAAACATAGTGTTTGACAAGTGTGACCAGGTTTTTACTATTGAGGCCGCTTATGCGGCATCAATAGTAAAAGATAGAATGTTAAAATGCTAAAAAAAAATAATCGGGGTATATTTACCTTCCGGCATCCCGCGCTGCATTCCCGGGCCTCAGCGTTCCCAGTAATGCCTTGCGAGAACTGTGATGACGTAGTCTCGCGTTGCTATAGCGATCTCGCGAGACCACGTCATTACAGGGCCTTGCCGCAAGGCATTACTGGGAACGTTAGGCCGGGAATGCAGCGCGGGACATCGGAAGGTAAATACACCCCGATTTTTTATTTTTTGTTCTTTTTTTTACAGGGGTATGGTACCCAGGGCCTGGAGGACAGCCTCCTCTCCTCCACACCGTGGGTACCAACCGCACATGAGACGCTTAACTTCCCGCATGGTGGGCATAGCCACATTCGGGAAGTAAGCGATTCTCATGCATTCCTATGGATGCGGAATCGCGGCAATTCTTTGCGATTCCGCACAAAAGAATGAGCATGCTGCGATTTTTTTCCGCGACACAATTCCGCCGCGGAAAAAAGCGCAGCATTAGCACAGCATGTGCGGAATGCCATAGGAATGCATGGGGGGCGTTCTGTACACGATTTTTAAATGTTTTTGCGCCGAAAATCGCGGCAAAAACGCTTAAAAATCGCTACGTGGGCACACAGCCTAAGAATTTGACTTGTTAATTTTTATGATCTGGACTAAAGCAGTAGGGAATTCCGGGTCATGAGGCCAGAGGAAGCATAGCTATAGTTGAAACAACCTTTGACTCATTATCCTTTCTGCAAAGTACTGCTGTTTTAGCCAAATAATTTTTGTTGTGAGTACCACTTTCTATTTATCTTCACGCTGAATCCCCTTTTCTAGCTAACAGATGTCCCATCTTAGAGCTAATATTGACAGACTGGTACTTGGTCTCTTACTGAAGGTACTCTTTAATGGGGCATACAAGCCCCTTTACTCTGAAAATTGCTGCTAGTGTGAAGCACCACTAGTGGGATTTTCTGACATTTGCTGTGTGCTATATTAGTCCCTTAGATGAGAATGTTGATGTATATTCCAATGATGGCCAGTCATTGACCTTTTAAGTTACTTGTATCCTTAATTACGTATTATGTGTATTAAAAATAGTGATTTAGCAACTTTGTAATTTACACTTTTTTTAATGCAGTCTCTCGGAAACTCATCAGTCTTAAAATCCAGTCAACTTGGGGATTCTCCTTTCTATCCAGGAAAAACTACTTATGGCGGTGCGGCGTCTGTAGGTACATCAAGGGTCCGCAGCACTCCATATCAGGTAAATGTATGGCTGTAATTGTGCAGTAATGATGAACTAGAAACAAAATTCATAGAATTACAGCAATACCAAACTTAAAATGTTCTTGTTTTATGCCAAGTGGTGAAAATCCATTTTGAAAACAAACCAAAAATAAAAGTTGTTGACATTTTCTGAAACCCATAACATTTGCACATTTCTGTCATCGGAGCTTTGTCATGGTTTAAGTGATGATTTGCTGTTTTGATTGGTAACATTTTGGGGTGCTTACAAGATTTTGATTGCTTTCTGCGGCATTTTTTGTGATGTTGATAAATGGGAATCAAAACACAATTCTGGTGTTTCCTTTGCTTTCATTTTTTACAGCTTTTACTGTACAGGTTAATTGTGCATTTTTACAGATCAGACTGTATGGATATAGCTATCAAGTGCAGTTTTCTTAATTTTTAAGGGGCAAAATGGAAGTGGTTCAAATTTTATTTATACTAATTTTCATTCTTTTAATGTTTGTAAATACTTTTTTTTTTTTTTTTTTTTTTTAAATAATTTCTCCTTGGGTTACTTGAACCTGAAATTGTCTGATAACTTGTTTTATACAATGCTGTGCCACAGTGCTGTAGTATACAAGGAAAGTCTCCTATAATGCCCAGCCTGTAGCTGGGTTTCAAAAGAGTATTGATATGACAAGCACAGGGGCCTTCTGCAGGCATCTGACTTCCATTTTAATCTATCATCTCCTCTTGGTTGGAGAGGAATGGCATAGAACAGCGGCTATCAAAACCAAACTCCCTAAATGCCACTTTCGAGAGATTAGGAAAATAACTAGGGAACAAGAAAAGCGCAATAGCGTGTTTATCCAATATAACATGATGATCACGTGGCGGTCCCTCACACCTGAGACACAACTTTAATATAGTATTAATTAAGGTTCCATATGCTGTTGCACACCAGAAGCACAGAGAACCCGCTATCTCCTTTCTTACTATCAGAGATTGACAGGGCCATTTAAAAGGATGACGTGCAAACGGAGCTAGTCTCCCAACTGTTGCTATTGCTGGAAGATACCGAGTGTTTAACACAGGTCTAGAGTCACAGGCCATACACAGGCAGCCAACATTGGACGTCCAACGTTGCGAAGGTGTTAAAGGATTTTCCTACTTTAAAAATATGTTCTCAATGGGCCCAGTGTAGGCTTTATGAAATAAAAAATCCTATACTCTTATTTCGATGGTGCTGATTTTGTGAAGTCCTTATTCTCTCCCCTGCCAGTCTCGTAGTATTGCGTGACTTCTGCTACCAGTCTATGGCTGTTGATCAGATGCAGCCTTTACACTTCATCCAAACAAGAAGCCAGCACTAGTTCCCAGTTTGAAAAAAATGTGAAGGCTGCACCATTTTGTGAATGTTTTTTCTTTTTTTTTCCTCATTTTACGCCACTCTTGGGCCTATTCAGAACACTTTTTAAAGTGAAGGTATCACCTTGAATTTTTAGGATCTGAATTTTGAAGTGACACTGTCATTTGCATACACCTGCCTTTTTGAAGAGGAAGACTAGCATGTTAAAGGTGTATTTTACGGGCACAAGTTGTTTTTGTTTGTCTTCGGTGATCTTTTCCCAGCTGCTGCGCTCTGACATGTGTTTACAGCTTGTTTTCCCCTTCCCTTGGTTTAGCGCACTGTACATGTTTAGCTGGGCACCTGTCGTCTGCTTGTTAACTTCCAGCCTGACTGCTGATACAGGCCTAAGCTGTAATTTTGCTGTTGCGGCAAGTGAGTAGCTAGTTTGGACACTTATAGACAGTAAAATCCTTGTTCATTGGCTACCTTTTTTCTACAATTTTTACTTCCCTAATATTGATGCATTATTTCTAATCCCCCCTTTTTTTGGTTTGTTACTTTAGGCCCCAGTAAGAAGGCAAGTGAAACCTAAACCAGCACATAATCAGTTTTATGGTGTTACAAGCTCCACTGCACGGAGAATTCTACAATCTCTGGAGAAGATGTCAAGTCCTTTGGCGGTAAATAGAAGACTATTTACTATTTAAGTAGTTAACTGTAGGGGGCGTGTCCTAGCTGGTCATGTGAGCGGTCGCATAGGAAAGAGCTCCCGCCGCTGTTACTATTATTATCCTGCGCAGGCACTGCTGTTTGCTGCAAATTGTGCCATACCTGCTGGCTGAAGGTCCCGGTAGCCGAGGGGTGCTGATAGGGAGCCCGGTGGGGAGAGAGATGACTCGGAGGAGGCAGAAGGACCCAGGGGCGGGAGACGCTGGTGCCATCCAAGATGGCGCCGCAGCCAGAAGGGACGCTGAGAAAGCTAACGCCGCATGTCAGCGGCGCATGGAAGTGGCTGCAAAGCTGAAACAGTTTGCCCGGGTGGAAGGAGTGGAGGAGGCAGAGACTCATGCTGGAGATGGATTTGACAAGGAGGAGGAGGAAGTGATCCCCGAAGAAGGGGGCAGGGGGGAGCAGCATGGAGATGGTAACGGGTCCAGGAAGAAGCGGTGTGAAAGGAGAACCGACCCTGAGAGACATTTTTACACTAGTCTCTTCATGTAAGCTATCCCTAAATGCCTTAACCCTGCAGGTGCAAGATGTTAAAGGGGAAATGGCACATATAAATGCAGCCCTACAGAAGGTGGATAAACATATGGGTGCAGTGGAGGAGGGGGTGAGCACCGCAGCGGATTGTGTAGTAAAGTTGCAAAAAGCGTAGAAAAAGCTTGCTCAAATAATGTCAGAACTGGCTGCGAAAAATGAGGATCTAGAGAACAGATCCAGAAGAAATAACCTTCGTATAGTTGGTCTGCCTGAAAAAACTTAGGGGAGAAATCCTACTAAGTTTATTGAATTCTGGCTGAGGGAGAAAATTGGGGTTGAGATGCTGACAAAAGTTTTTGCTGTTGAGAGAGCACATAGTCCCACCACAGCCCCCTGCCCCTGGATCTAATCCCCGTACTATGCTTGCCAAAATACTGAAGTATAGGGACCTGGACATTATTCTCAGGAGGGCCAGAGAAATGGAGGATCTCACGGTTGACGGACAGAGGATTGCCATTTATCCGGATTATTCTGCTGCGGTTCAGAAACAGGATGCAGTTTACTGGTGTCAAGAGACGATTGAGGGAATTGGGGGTGCAATACTCCATGCTGTTTCCTGCGAGGCTGCGGGTGGTAGGTTTGAACAGAGTCCATTTCTTCCTGACACCAGAGGACACCCAGTGGATTGACATTAATACTAAGAAAATACAAGCCAAAGGGGACTGCGATTCCACAGTGACCTGGATGCGTGGAAAATCTTATTTTATACATCTGGAATAGGAGAATTGAGTATATTTTTATACCTGTTCTTTATTTGTGCAGTTCTCAATTTTGGAAGCACTGTGAATGTCCATGTTGTTTGATTGGCCAGAGGGTGCAGTAATAGATAATATAGAGGGAGGAGGATTTAAAATGGTGCACTGCAATGTGTATTGTAATCTCTTCACTTTGTTGTTGGTATTGAAATGTTTCGTGTAATGGTGGCAGGAGGGAATGGTTAACTACGGGAGAGTGTTTGCAATGGGCAGAGGAGCCCCGCTCACAATGAAAGGAAGAAGATTTAGATATGGGGGGGGCAGGGGAGGGAGTGGGTATCCAAAAGGCTGGGGGGGGGGAATTGTACAGCTGGTATTAAGGGGAGAGGCTATTCTGAAGAGTGATAAGCGGTGTGATGGGGGACTGTATTAAAATATTGAGTTGGAATGTAAGAGGCTAGCAGATAGGACCAGAAGGGCGGCGGTTTTACAGTACGCTCAAGATCAGAGGGCCTCAGTGATATGTTTGCTTGAGGCTATGTGCCCACGTTGCGTGTAAAAACACACTAAAAACCGGACTCCTTCCCAGAAATCGTGCGTTTTTTCCGCGCAATTTCACAGCGATTCTGTTCGCGATTTTGCCGCAATTTTCTCAAGCACTTTCCAAGCGATTTGAAGCATCGCTTGGAAAGTGATTGACAGGTTGGTCACACTCGTCAAACATAGTGTTTGACAAGTGTGAGCAGCTTTTTACTATTGAGGCCGCCTATGCGGCTTCAATAGTAAAAGATAAAATGTTAAAAATGATAAAAAAAAAAAAAATCAAAAAAAAAAAATCGGGGGTATATTTACCTTCCGACGTCCCGCGCTGCCATCCCGGGCCACAGTGTTCCCAGTAATGCCTTGCGAGACCTGTGATGACGTTGGTCTCGCGTTACTATAGCGATCTCGCAAGACCACGTCATCACAGGACCTTGCCACAAGGCATTACTGGGAACGCTTAGGCCGGATATGCAGCGCGGGACGTCGGAAGGTAAATATACCCCGATTTTTTTAAAATTTTTTTTACAGGGGTATGGTACCCAGGGCCTGGAGGACAGTCTCCTCTCCTCCACACCGTGGGTACCAACCGCACATGAAACGCTTAACTTCCCGCATGGTGGGCATAGCCACATGCGGGAAGTAAGCGATTCTCATGCATTCCTATGGGTGCGGAATCGCGGCAGTTCTTTGCGATTCCGCACAAAAGAATGACCATGCTGCGATTTTTTCCGCGATGCGATTCCGCTGCGGAAAAAAGCGCAGCATTAGCACAGCATGTGCGGAATGCCATAGGAATGCATGGGGGGCGTTCTGTACACGATTTTTAAACCTTTTTGCGCCGAAAATCGCTGCAAAAACGCTTAAAAATCGCATCGTGGGCACACAGCCTGAGACACATTTGGTGCGTGAGAAGGTTGATGTTCTACGTAGGAACTGGATACAAAAAGCGTATCAGTCTACCTTTTCTACCTATTCAAGGGGATTGTCAGTACTGATCTCTGTGGGGGCACGATATGAGGAAGTGGAAGTGCATGTGGATGGACAATATGTGGTGGTGAAATGTAAGGTGTTTGGTGTGTTGATGTGTATGGCAGCCATGTACATTCCGCCTCTCTATTCCAGCAGGAAAATTAGGGAAGTGTTAGAGTTGGTCGGACGTGGGGGACCCATGCCACTCTTAATTATTGGGGACCTTAATAATATTTGTGGTGATTTCTGGGACAAGAACAAAAACACTCAGAATAGGACCGAAGGTCACGCTACTGCATTTGGTACATATGTTTGGGAAATTGGCATGATTGATTTATGGAGAGTGCAACATGTTGGGGAGAGGGGGTATTCTTGTTATTCGTCTGCCCATGATGCCCTATCTAGAATTGATATGGCGCTTGGTAACGTAAAGATGGGTATGATGGTGGGTGATGTGAGGTATCTGTCACGGGCTGTTTCGCATCACAGTCCGATAGAGGTGGAGTTGAGGTCGGCGGCGTCACAGGGTATGCACAGAGGAGAGTGGAAAATACACCCTAATTGGTTGCATAGTGTGGATTTAGAGAGCATGCAGCGGGAGGTTGAGTTTTTTACATTTAACGATTGGAGTGCAGATATAGCCACTATATGGGAGGCTATGAAAGCGTATTTGAGAGGTTTGCTGTTTATAGATATCAGTAGGAGAAAGAGGTGGGCAAAACAGGTTGAGAAAGTAGCAGTGGATAGGCTAAGAGTAGCGGAAGACGAGTTGATTTTACTTGGTACCCCAGAGGCTGGGAAACGATTAAAGGAAGCTCAGAATAATATGGATAAAACTCTTTTGGAAAGGGCGGAGAGGAAAAGAGTTTCAAGAACTGGCTTATTACCAAGAAGGGGAGATGGTGGGCCACATGCTGTCGCTGATTGCTTCTGCCCAGAGGGGTACCTCGTTTGTACATTCATTGGTTTCAGAAAATGACACAAAGATGTCAGAGACCCATGATATCTTGAAAATGTTCACGGATTTTTATGCGGATTTATACTCGGGTGGGAGCATCGGTGGGAGACACTGTGGCTTTTTTGGAGGGATTTGGGTTGCCGAAACTGGGAGATGCTGACAGGGAAAGCTTGGAGGCACCTATCACGGATGAGGAGTTGAGCCGGGCACTAGGGTCAATGTCAAGGGGGAAGGTGCTAGGAGTAGATGGGTTACCAGCTGAAATTTATAAAGGTATGGAGGAGGTGTTGGTGCCTAGATTGAGAGTGGTATTGGAGGATGCTAAGTGTAGAGGAACTTTGCCAGCTTAAATGAGAGAAGCCATGATAGTGGTAATACCGAAAGAGGATAAAGACCTGCAGCAGTCTGAGTCATATTGCCCAATTTCCTTGCTTACAACGGATGTGAAGCTTCTGGCCAAGGTATTAGCGATCCGGCTGACGGGTGTTGTCTCGAAGTTGATACAACCGCATCAGTCCGGCTTTATGCCTGACAGGTCTACGGCTGTTAACCTGAGAAGGCTTTTTATGAATGTGCAGCTGCGGGCTGACAACTGCGGTCAGAGGGTTATTGCATCCCTAGATGCGTGGAGTGGGGATATTTGTGGCAGGTTCTGCGCTGTTTGGGCTTTGGTCTGTAATTTCTGCCATGGGTTCAACTGCTGTATGCACAACCATTAGCAAGAATTAGGGTGAATGGGGAGCTATCTCAAACTATGAAGTTACACAGAGGGACGAGACAGGGGTGTTCACTCTCCCCTCTTTTGTTTGCTTTGGCTGTGGAACCGTTTGACAATCTTCCAAGGTATCTGGATTCAGGTATGGGTCAATAGAGGAAAAGATAGCGCTCTATGCGGACGACATACTATTGTTCTTGGGTGATCCACACACTTCTCTGGGAAATGCCATGTGGCTTATTGAGGAATTTGGGTCCTTGTCGGGGCTGGTGATAAACAGAATTGATTTATTCCAGTTTAAGGTTGATGATGTAGGGGATGAGGTGGGGGATGCCATAGGTAGGGGCAGACATAAGGTAGCAGAACAATTTAAATATTTAGGGATATGGGTCTCTATGCTGGTTACATACTATTTCCATAAGAATCTGACTTCAGTACTGGGGGTTCTTAAGGAGAAGGTAGGGGCCTGGACTGAACTGCATTTGTCGGTGATTGGCCGAGTCAGTCTCATCAAACTGATTCTGATGCCTAAGAAACTGTATGTACTCCACAATGCACCAATTTGGATACCTCGTGGGAAATTTAAACAGATCAACTCTTTATTTAGGAGTTTGATATGGGGGAAGCAGCATCCCCGTATTAGGTTGGAGAAGCTTCAGTGGCCTAAGGATGAGGGGGGATTGGCATTGCCTAACCCTGAAATATTTTTTGTGGCCCAGTGCCAGCACTGGCCTACTGAAATGTATGTTAAGTAAATGCACTCAATACTTGGTCGGGGCTACTTTTGCATCAATTACTGCATCAATGCGGCGTGGCATGGAGGCGATCAGCCTGTGGCACTGCTGAGGTATTATGGAACACAAAATGACAAATTTGCAAAAATACTCTGCAGTAAAAAAACATGACCGTAATCAGCAAGTGCTGTATAACAAATACAGGGTATTTAGTCGATACGTTTTTTGCAAAAAATGTATACTAAGCCGCTTCACCACGTCACGGCAACCCCTCACAAAGCAGTCCCTATCCTAATGTATTTTAAAACCTGAACATGTGAACAGTGTCTAAATGAGCAGGATACAGACAGGCGCCTCCTAGTATATGGGCTTGTGGTGTAAGGCAGCTCATTTATGTGCATGTCACACAGGAGAGGGGTGGGGTCTCCCAAACCATGCTGAGCAAGGAAAAAACAGATTAAAAACATATGTGACATGCACAAGTGTGAACAAGTCGGTCAGACAATGCTCACACCACCCAATGGCTGAAACACAACAAGAGAACACAAAATGACAAATGGCAAAAATACTCTGCAGTAAAAAAAAGAGGGGTTGCTGTGACGTGGTGAAGCGACTTGGTATACATTTTTTTGCAAAAAACGTATCCACTAATTACCCTGTATTTGTTATACAGCACTTGCTGATTACTGTCATGTTTTTTACTGCAGAGTATTTTTGCAAATTTGTCATTTTGTGTTCTCTTGTTGTGTTTCAGCCATTGGGTGGTGTGAGCATTGTCTGACCGACTTGTTCACACTTGTGCATGTCACATATGTTTTTAATCCGTTTTTTCCTTGCTTAGCATGATTTGGGAGACCCCACCCCTCTCCTGTGTGACATGCACATAAATGTGCTGTCTTACACCACAAGCCCATATACTAGGAGGCGCCTGTCTGTATCCTGTTCATTTAGACACTGTTCACATGTTCAGGTTTTAAATACATTAGATAGGGACTGCTTCGTGAGGGGTTGCCGTGACGTGGTGAAGCGGCTTGGTATACATTTTTTGCAAAAAACGTATCGACTAAATACCCTGTATTTTGTTATACAGCACTTGCTGATTACTGTCATGTTTTTTACTGCAGAGCATTTTTGCAAATTTTGTCATTTTGTGTTCTCTTGTTGTGTTTCAGCCATTGGGTGGTGTGAGCATTGTCTGCACAACTTGTTCACACTTGTGCATGTCACATATGTTTTTAATGAGGTGTTATGGAAGCCCAGGTTCCTTTGATAGCAGCCTTCAGCTCGTCTGCATTGCTGGGTCTGGTGTCTCTCATCTTCTTCTTGACAATACCCCATAGATTCTCAATGGGGTTAAGGTCAGGCGAGTTTGCTGGCCAATCAAGCACAGTGATACTGTTGTTTTTAAACCAGGTATTGGTACTTTTGGCAGTGTGCACAGGTGCTAGGTCCTGCTGGAGACTGAAATTTCCATCTCCAAAAAGCTTGTTGGCAGAGGGAAGCATGAAGTGCTCTAAAATTTCTTGGTAGACGGCTGCGCTGACTTTGGTCTTGATAAAACAAAGTGTGCCTACACCAGTAAATGACATGGCTCCCCAAACCATCACTGATTGCGGAAAACTCACACTAGACCTCAAGCAGCTTGGATTGTGTGCCTCTTCACTCTTCCTCCAGACTCTGGAACCTTGATTTCCAAGGCTGCTATCAAAGCAACCAGGGCTTCCAAAACACCTCAGCAGTGCTACAGGATGATCGCCTCCATGCTACGCCACATTGATGCAGCAATTGGTGCAAAAAGGAGCCCGACCAAGTATTGAGTGCATTTACTGAATATACATTTCAGTAGGCCAACATTTCAGATTTTAAAATCATTTTTACAGGCTGGTGTTATAAATTATTCTAATTTACTGAGATAATGACTTTTGGGTTATCATTGGCTGTAAGCCTTAATCATCAACATCAACAGAAATAATCACTTGAAATAGATAAGTCTGTTTGTAATGACTCTATGTAATGAGTTTCACTTTTTGTATTGAAGAAACTGAAATAAATTAACTTTTTTATGATATTCTAATTCTGTGAGATGCACCTGTATATTTATCAATATTGCCAAAGACAAACTTCAACCACTAGACAATCACACAATAAAGGGAAGTACAAGAAACAGAAGAAGGTTCTAGGATTTGTGAAGATCTTAATTATGTTTGGCCCAAATGGTATCAAATGTCTACTTTTGCATTCAAGATTGCCGTTCATGTATTCCATGTGGCATATATCAGAGATTATGTTTAACAAGTCCTGATAGGAGGGGGGATTAATCTGCTTTCAGTAGCGAGCTATCTACCACCTTGCTGCTGTCAGCATATGAAGTAGTTGCTTAGATGAAACTTTCCCATCCCAGGCGTGATACTGAGTAAATAGACTGCAGGATCCAATGGCACTTCTGCAAATAGAAACCTTTTGTATGAGGGATTTGACTGACTCCCAGTATCTGACTGGTCTAGGACATATCGAAAAGATGTGTTTGATACCCAACCAAAGTACCACAGCACGAGCAGCAATCCAGGACCAGGGGGTTAAATTTATGGAGACGTCCTGGGGTGTGATACTTAGCTTTATTAACACATTATCTAGCACTTGCTGAAAATACTGCATGAAGTTTGTATTACATCTGGTTTAAAAAGCCCCAGAAGCCTTCAGTGATTGTTGCCTGAGACTACGTGGCCAAATCTCAACTTTTAAAAAATACTTGGTGGTTTGTGAAGGAATCTCTGTTTAAGGCCTGTTTTACACATCCGTGAAACAGATTGCGCTTGGATCACAAAACTTAGCCATATCAGTGAGTCTCCTGGCTCTAACGGTCTCATGTATACCTATGACGCACTTGCCATAGGTCAGGAGACTCAGCGGTAGGACTGAGTATTGCAATCTGAGCATGATCGGTGCTTCATGGATGTGTGAAACTAGCCTAACACTTTTATTTGTTATGCTCAATTAGTTTTTTTTTTTTTTTTTTAATTCCAGGATGCTAGGAGAATACCTTCAATCTCCTCTCCTTCAGCAATGGTGAGTGGATTATTGTGGAATTGGACAGTTATCTGATTTCTATTCAAAATGCTTAGTTATAGGGTTTGTCAAAAAAAAAAATTGCTTTTCTGCTGTAGTGCCTAAGCCCCTGTTTCAAGGAGTTTGACTGAGTAACACATGCAAATAGCTGCTTCAGAGATTATGAAGACAACTTAAACTCTAGCTCCATCTATTCCCAGTGTAGCAATGCATGGCCTATATTTGTCCTTACACCGACTTGGCACTCTCCACAAAAAGAAACGTTCCCACTTAGATGCCCAGTTAAAGGCTTTTACCTAGCCAAACCAGATGTCCTGCCTTGCACTGAGGAGGGGCAAATGCCCTGAAACAGATATCTGCAAATGGAGTTTCTGGTTTGGCCTCTTATCATACGCGATGCAGCAATGCTTGTAAAAGGTCAATATTGACTTTTTAGCATTTCTGCATCCAATAGGTGGCACTGTAGTTAGTTAAAGTCCTCTTCCTCTCTGAAGAAGCTATTTTCATACTTAAATTCATAGAGGAGCAGTACATGGCCTATAAATCTCTTTACACCGTCTTGGCAATTTCCACAAGGAGAAATATTCCCCTTCACTGACTAAGGCAGTCACACGTGCTCTCTACCACTCTGTATAATATCTATGGGACTGATAGAAATAGGTTAGTAGTGTTATAGTAGTGCACATGCACCACCACCTCTTTATTGAAACTTTTCTGATTCTGTGCTTTGGGAACCACTTTATTGTGATCAGTGTTTTTTTTTTTTTTTTTTTTTTCTACCTTCCGCCTTGATGCTCTGACAAAATGTCTGAAATATATATATATATATATATATATATATATAATGGACTGAATTTCCAAGCAAAAATTTCCGATTTTGATACAAATCATAGATCAAGGTCTCCAATGCAGTTCTTTAAATCAGTAAAATAAAACTGGACAGAACGCTGATGTTATCCGAGTTGCATCCTAGTGCGGTCTGATATTTTCACATTTGATAGGAAAGGCTTGACTAAATGTTTGGTGCACAAAATAAAAAAAAAATAATGAAAGTCTGATGGTTAAAAGTTACCTACTGATTCAAAACGCTGATGAAAATTGGTCCATTTTGAGTATGAGACAAATCACTGACGTCTAAACCCTAACTGGGTAAAAGGGAAGTACAACATGCAGCAAAAAGTGAAATTAAAACGTAACTTTTACTCTGTTAGATAAAAAAGTCTAAAGTGTGTGTCACCCAAAAGAAACGGGGAAATATTGTTGATCAAGTAACCAATCCCCACCAAAGCAGGGACAAAAAAAAGGGGGAAGAATACCCCTCCCCCAGTATCAACAATCCTATAAGAACATGAATTGTCACCTTAATTTATCCAGATAACAATATAACCACGGTACAGCAATGAAAAATGAAAAAAATTCATCATTCAACATGTATAAGCTTGCTGTGACCCAATTAGCACATATATATAATAAATGGATACAAATGTTGAAAAAACCAATTACAACTATATAAATATAGAATATTGAGACAAAAAAGATTGGAACAGTCTCACCCATAGTTGTAACATAGACGGGAGTCTTCATGGATCCTATATAATACAATCAAGAGTCCATGGAACCAAGGTTTGGGAGGACTATACCCTGTCAATCCCTATGGGGCTAGCAATCAACTATTCCCCAAAACTCCCACCCTGACAAGGACAGTCCACATCTAACCCTATATGGCATATGTCGTGCACTTCCCTAAACAGGTGTCCCAACGCGTTTCATCCAAGCGAACTCTTCAGGGGACTAGCTTGTCACAAAGTGCCATAGTGCTAAAACTAGAGAGACTTATGTGTCCTTCTACTCTCAATGCTGTCTGCAGAGAGTGAAGGAAAAAGGGCATATTCATAAACTATCCCTTCATGTGATGACAATTAAATGCCAGTCGTCATAATTACCTCATGTGTGGTCTAAATAATGCAAGACAAAGCGCGCTCCCGACATCCAGACTCCATACTATCGGGCTCTCAGACACAAGCTGTTACTATGCCTGCTTCCGTTCCTTGAAGCGCACGCTAGCAGGCGTATCCGCTCAGTGGAGCGCACATGTCATTTCCGGGAAGAGCGCGCTCCCGATAACCATCTGCTTCTGAGTATTGCGCCACTGCTGCGGCGACTTGCGGTACGTGAGGAGCGCGTTGGCGGATATGTCCCGCCCACTGGAGCGAACACATTACTTTCAATGGCACCATCCACATCCTGTCCGTGGAGTGCAACAAGATAAGCGCGCGACTTCCGGTCTAGATTCAAAAGTCGGCAGATTGGTTCCACTCAAAGAAAGCTGTTGCCCCCAGAGAAACTTAACTCATTAAGTACAACAATAATACAGGGTGAAAATTAGAGCACCAATCTATTAAATGGACGCACAAATAACCCATCAATATACGCGCATAACTCAATATATAAAAATGATGCACAAAATAGTAACCATAATCAATGGAATAGATGTTCCAGCAAATATACCCACATTTTTTCTGTCTGCCATTTCTTATTGCCCATTAGTTTATACTGTATTGCCTAAATCCCTTTTGTCACCGTTAGATAGGAGTTGCATATATATTTTTTGGTGAATCCCATTTTTTTGACAAGTAATTGTCTTTGCTTTAAAAGGGAAGTACGTAAATCCGTTCTCCTTGGTTTAGAAAAAATATTGATAGTACCGTATTTTCCGGCGTACAAGACGACTTTTTAACCCCTAAAAATCTTCTTAAAAGTCGGGGGTCGTCTTATACGCCGGGTGTCGACTTATACGCTTAGTGTGCATATGGTGGAGGAGTGGTCCCCATGAACAAGGGAGGGTGTAAGTGGTGTTATCATCCCCCTTTTACCTCACTGGTGGCAGCAGTGCGGCGGCTCCTCCTTCAGCAGTGTGACGACGGCTCCTCTTTGTCCAGCGTGGGGGCGCTGTGCTGGGAGGCGGCTGCGGAGGCTCTCTGTCCAGCGTCGGGGCTCCTCCGGCATTTCCCCAAAGCCTGGAGGCCCAGGCAGTTTCATTGCTGCGATGTGGTGGCCTCCGGGAAAATGGCCGCCGGACCCCACGCATGCTCAGATTCAGATCTTGTCCCGAGATCTTGGGAGACGAGATCTGAATCTGAGCATGCATGGGCTCCGGCGGCCATTTTCAGTGAGGCCACCGCATCGCAGCAATGGAGCGAGCTGCCTGGGCCTCCGGGCTTTGGGGAAATGCCGGAGCCCAGACGCTGGACAGAGAGCCTCCGCAGCCGCCCACCAGCACAGGGCCCCCACGCTGGACAAAGAGGAGCCGCTGCCGACCCCCAGCACAGAGCCGCCACAGTGCAGATGGCGTAGCCGCCGATCCCCAGCACAGAGACCCGTAGACAGCACCGCTGCCACCAATGAGGTAAAAGGGGACTCCACGTACACCCTCCCTTTGTCATCGGGACCACTCCCCTGCACCCGGCATATAAGATGACACATGGCATATAAGAAGACCCCCGACGTTTAAGAAAATGTTCTATTTTAGCTGGAAAAGTTGGGGGGTCGTCTTATACGCCCGGTCGTCTTATAAGCCCGAAAATACGGTAGTTATAGTCATTCTGTAATGAAGTGTTATGAAAATGCTACTTTGCCTGCAGTCCTGGAAAATTAATTTGAAATATTTGTTTTCTATACAGTCCCCAGAAAATAATGTTATTGATACTGCAGATAATTCATCCAAAAGGAAAAAGGTAAGACTTCAGGATATCATTTAATTATTGTGAATATGTGGTAAAAATTGAATGTTTTGGGTTTTTTTTTTTTTTCCTTCTCTGATTCAAACAAAAACTTATCTGCGACTGTGGTACTGAAGTCTTGCTTGACTGGTTGCTTAATCCACAGTGATGGGCATACTTTAATTCTAGGGATTGGTGTGGTCTAAGCAGCCTCATCCCAATTTTATTGGGTGTTTCTTTTTTTAATTTTTTTTTTATTTTATATTGGTGATGTCAATTACTGTAGAAAGATTTGTTGATACATTCACGCTTTTTAGGCTTAAGTCAACTGGATCTATCTGAGGCCAGGTTCACATAGGGTTATGGCAGTCCGTTGAACGGATTGCGTTTACAAAGCAGCATTAACGCGATGTAACACATGTTAACGCACCCATAGACTGCCATAACTAATTATGCCCCCATATGCTGCTCCGTAGACTATGCCTCCATATGCTGCCCCGTAGACTATGCCCCCATATGCTGCCCCGTAGAATATGCCCCCATATGCTGCTGCTGCAAAAAAATATGCCATACTCATCTCTCCTGCTCACGACCCGGCACCTGAGATATTCATCTGTCCAGGGTCCATCGCTGCTCACCGCTGTCTGCCGCTTCCTGTGTCAGTGACTGTTCAGACAGCAGAGGGCGCGGCGCGCACTAACCACGTCACCGCGCCCCCTGCTGCCTAAAAGTCACTGACACAGGACTCAGCAGACAGCGGTGAGCAGTGATGGACCCTGGACAGGTGAATATTGGATATATTTACCCCCTCCTGGCGCGTTCTCTGCAGCCCGGCTTCTCCCACGGTCTCCCTTCCTGCCTTCAGCGGGCACGTGGTACCGCTCATTACACTCATGAATATGCGCATATTCATGAATTTAATTAGCGGTACCACGTGACCGCTACACAAGGGTTAATGGTGGCCCAAGAAGATGCTCCATAGATAAATACCCCCATTTATTGTTGCACAAGGGTTAATGGTGGCCCAAGAAGATGCTCCATAGATATATACCCCGATATATTGCTGCCGCCGCTGCAATTAAAAAAAAAAAAAAAAGACACTCCTCTCGTCGCTGGGGGCAGCACTGGCGATATTTACCGGTCCCCACCCCATCGCTGCACATCGCTCTGTATCCCGGGTCTCTGCAGTGACGTTCAGCAGAGGGCGCGCACCGACTACGTCATCGTGCCCTCTGCTGAACGTCACAGAGGACACGGAGATCAGAGTGGCCGCAGCAGCGATGGAACAGGGACAGATGAATATGGCTCCCCCTGTCATACTCACCCCCTCCTAGTCCACGGTCTCTGTAGCCCCTCTTTTCCCATGGTATCGGCGCCGCAGGTCTTCCAGGTTTCAGTGGTCACGTGGTACCGCTCATTAAAGTCATGAATATATACACACACACATAAAATATTGCAGTTTCATCTAGAAAACGCAAACGATTTTTTTTCTCACTTGCCATCCCTGTGCAGTCCATATGAAACCCTTTTTTTACAGCAGCAGATAAAGATCATTTACAGTTTGCAATGTAGCAGTAAAAAAAAAAAAAAAAAAAAAAATCGGATTGCTCTGTACGGCATCAGATTTTCTTTTACGCATTCATAGTAACATAGTAATATAGTTATTAAGGTTGAAGGAAGACTTTAAGTCCATCTAGTTCAACCCATTTCCTATCCTATCTTACCCTAACATGTTGATCCAGAGGAAGGCAAAAAAAACCCATGTGGCAAACAGTAAGCTTCACATTGGGGAAAAAAATTCCTTCCCAACTCCACATACGGCAATCAGACTAGCTCCCTGGATCAATGCAATATTAACCCCTTAATGTCCAATGACGGACACAGTCCGTCATCAGACATCTCCCCTGCTTTGATGAGGGCTCCGGCGCTGAGCCTGCATCAAAGCCGGGACATGTCAGCTGTTATAAACAGCTGACATGTGCCCGCAATAGGCGCGAGCGGAATCGCCGTCCGCTCGCGCCTATTAACTAGTTAAATCCTGCTATCAAAGCTGACAGCGGGCATTTAAATAGCATTTCCGGCCGCCGGGCCAGAAATGACCTAATCGCCGACCCCCGTCACGTGATCGGGGGTCGGCATCATGTTGCCTGGACAACCAGAGGTCTCTGAGAGACCTCTATGGTTGTTCCAGGCATATGGCTTTCAGCGCCACCCGGTGGTCGGTGCTGAAAGCACAGCAGTAAATCTGCTACATATGGGCGATCTGCTCATCGCCCATATGTAGCAGAGCCGATCGGGTTGCGCATGCTTCTAGCCTATGGAGGCTATTGAAGCATGCCAAAAGTAAAAAAAAAAAAAAAAAAAATTAAGTTCATATCACCCCCCTTTCGCCCCAATCAAAATAAAACAGTAAAAAAAAAATCCCACATACACATATTAGGTATCGCCGTGTTCAGAATCGCCCGATCTATCAATAAAAAAAAAAGCATTAACCCGATCGCTAAACGGCGTAGCAAGAAAAAAATTAAAAATGCCAGAATTACGTTTTTTTGGTCGCCAAGACATTGCATTAAAATGCAATAACGGGCGATCAAAAGAACGTATCTGCACAAAAGTGGTATCATTAAAAACGTCAGCCCGCCACGGAAAAAATAAGCCCTCACCCGACCCCAGGTCATGAAAAATGGAGACGCTACGGGTCTCGGAAAATTGTGCAAATTTATTTATTTATTTTTTTTTTTTTTAGCAAACTTTGGATTTTTTTTCACCACTTAGGTAAAAGAGGACATAGACATGTTTGGTGTCTATGAACTCGTAATGACCTGGAGAATCATAATGGCAGGTCAGATTTAGCATCTAGTGAACCTAACAAAAAAGCCAAGCAAAAAACAAGTGTGGGATTGCACTTTTTTTGCAGCATCTTATGGGGCAGCATATGGGGGCATAATCTATGGAGCATCTTATGGGGCAGCATATGGGGGCATAATCTATGGAGCATCTTATGGGGCAGCATATGCGGGCATAATCTATAAAGCATTTTATAGGGCAGCATATGGGACATAATCTATGGAGCATTTTATGGGGCCATAATTTTTTGGAGCATCTTATGGGGCAGCATATGGGGGCATAATCTATGGGGCAGCATATGGGGGCATAATCTATGGAGCAGCATATGAGGCATAAACTGTTGCATCTTATGGAGGCATACTATGGAGCATTTTGTGGGGTCATAAGCTATGGAGCATCTTATGGGGGCATAATCTATGGAGCATTTTATGGGGAAGCTTATGGGAGCATAATCTATGGAGCATCTTATGTGGCAGCATATGGGGGCATAATCTATGGAGCATTTTATGGGGCAGCATATGGGGCATAATCTATGGAACATCTTATGGGGCCATAACCTTTATGGAGCAGCATATGGGGCATATTCTATGGAGCATCTTATGGGGCCATTATTAACTTTTGTGCAGCATTATATGGGGTGTATTTTAATATGGAGCATCTTATGGGGCTATTATTAACCCCTTTCCTACATTAGACGTACTATTCCGTCCATGTGACCTGGGACCCAAGTCCCAAGGACGGAATAGTACGTCTAGTGCGATCAGCTGCGCTCACGGGGGGAGCGCAGCTGATCGTGGCCGGGTGTCACCAGATTATCACAGCTGACACCCAGCACTATGTGTCAGGGGCGGTCACGGACCGCCCCCGACACGTTAACCCCTGGCACACCGCGATCAAACATGATCGCGGTGTACCGGGGGTTAAAGAAAGCATCGGCAGGGAGGGAGCTATCTCTGTGCTTCCCTGAGACCCCCACAGCAGCGCAATGTGCAGCGCTGCTGCGGGGGCCTCCCTCCCTGCAGGTCCCCGGATTCAATATGGCGACGGGGGCCTGCAGGGAGCTGGCTTCCTCACTGCCCGCAGAGCGCGGGCATGAGGAAGCCTGCAGCAGTGCCTGTGACAGATCGCTGATCTGTCACAGCGATCTGTGATGTGACAGATCAGCGATCTGTCACATGACAGTGATGTCCCCCCTGGGACATTATAATAAAGTAAAAAAAGTGTAAAAATAATTTAAAAAAAACGCTAAATAAATAAAAAAAAATATTCCCTAATAAATTCATTTTTTGAAAATAGAAAAAACCTAGCAATAAAAGTACACATATTTGGTATCGCCGCGTCCGTAATGACCCACCCTATAAAACTGTCCCATTAATTAACCCCTTTAGCGAACCCCTTAAAAAATAAAAAACGAAGCAAAAAATAATGATTTATTATCATACCTCCGAACAAAAAGTGCAATAACGCGCGATCAAAAAGACGCATATAAATATCCATGGTACCGCTGAAAACGTCATCTTGTCCCGCAAAAAACGAGCCGCCACACAGCGTAATCAGTGAAAAAATAAAAAAAGTTAATAGCTCGCAGAATAAAGCGATGCAAAAATAATTTTTTCTATAAAATTATTTTCATTGCATAAAAGCGCCAAAACATAAAAGACAAAAATGAGGTATCGCTGTAACCGTACTGACCCGAAGAATAAAACTGCTTTATCAATTTTACCGCACACGGAACGGTGTAAACGCACCCCCCAAAAGAAATTCATGAAACGCTGGTGTTTGTTCATTCTGCGTCCCAAATATCGGAATAAAATGCGATCAAAATATGTCACGTGCCCGAAAATGGTACCAATAAAAACGTCAACTCGTCCCGCAAAAAAATAACACCTCACATGACTTGGTGGGTCACAATATGGAAAAGTTATAGCTCTCAATGTGGTGATGCATAAACTATTTATACAATAAAAAGCGTCTTTTTAGCGTGTGACAGCTGCCAAACATAAAAACCTGCCATAAATAGTAAATCAAACCCCCCGTTATCACTCCCTTAGTTAGGGAAAAATAATAAAATGAAAAAAAAATTATTTCCTTTTTCCCATTAGGGCTAGAGTTAGGGCTAGGGTTGGAGTTAGAATTGGGGGGTTTCCACTGTTTTGGCACATCAGGGGCTTTCCAAACGCGACATGGCGTCCGATCTCAATTCCAGCCAAAAAAGTTAAATGTCACTGCTTCCCTTCTGAGCTCTGCCATGTGCCCAAATAGTGGTTTACCCCCACATATGGGGTATCAGCGTACTCAGGACAAATTGCACAATAACTTTTGGGGTCCTGTTACTCTTGGGAAAATAAAAATTGGGGGTTAAAAGATCCATTTTTTGTGGAAAAAAATGATTTTTTTAATTGTACAGCTGTACGTTATAAACTTCTATGAAGCCCTTGGGGGTTCAAAGTGCTCACCACATATCTAGATAAGTTCCCTGGGGGGTCTAGTTTCCAAAATGGGGTCACTTGTGGGGGTTTTCCACTGTTTAGTCACATCAGGAGCTCTCCAAACATGACATGGCATCCGATCTGAATTCCAGCCAATTTTGCAGTGAAAAAGTCAAACTGCACTCCTTTCCTTCCGTGCTCTGCCATGCGCCCACACAGTGGTCCCCCCCCACATATCAGGTATCGGCGTACTCAGGACAAATTGCACAATAACTTTTCCTGTCCAATTTCTCCTGATACCCTTGGTAAAATATAAAAATTGAACCTGAAGTAATTTTTTTTGTGAAAAAAAGTTAAATGTTCATTTTTTTTTTTTTTAAGCATTCGAAAAATTCCTGTGAAGCACCTGAAGGGTTAATAAACTTCTTGAATGTGGTTTTGAGCACCTTGAGGGGTGAAGTTTTTTAGAATGGTGTCACTTTTGGGTATTTTCTATCATATAGACCCCTCAAAGTGACTTCAAATGTGACGTGGTCCTTAAAAATAAAATGGTGTTGTAAAAATGCAAAATCGCTGGTCAACTTTTAACCCTTATAACTTCCTAACAAAAAAAATTTTAGTTCCCAAATTGTGCTGATGTAAAGTAAACATGTGGGAAATGTTATTTATTAAGTTTTTTGAGTGCCATATCTCTGTGATTTAAGAGCATAAAAATTCAAAGTTGGAAAATTGCAAAATTTTCGCCAAATTTCCGTTTTTTTCACAAACGCAAGTTATATGAATGAAATTTTACCACTAACATGAAGTACAATATGTCACAAGAAAACAATGTCAGAATCACCGGGATCCACGGAAGCATTCCAGAGTTATTACCTCATAAAGGGACAGTGGTCAGAGTTGTAAAAATTGGCCCGGGAATTAATATGCAAACCAACCTTGGGAGTAAAGGGGTTAACCTTTGTGCAGCATTATATGGGGCATATTTTTGTACAGAGCATCTTATGGGGCCCATCATGAACTTTATGGAGCATTATATGGGGTGTATTTTGTATGGGGCATCTTATGGGGCCATCATGAACTGTATGAAGCATTATATGGGGCCCCTGATTCAATATGAATATTAAAAAAACATTTAACCTACTGATGTCTCAATTAATTCTACTTTTATTGGTATCTATTTTTAGTTTTGAAATTTACCAGTAGCTGCTGCATTTTTCCACCCTAGGCTTATACGCGAGTCAATAAGTTTTCCCAGTTTTTTTTGTGCCAAAATTATGGGGGTCGGCTTATACACGGGTCGGCTTATACACGAGTGTATAAAAAATATACATTTCTTTTTTGTGTGAATCTACACTAGCAGTGGACAATCCAATAGCAGAGCGCAATAGGCTCAGACAAGCATTTTACATACTTTGCATCAGCACTGATTCCGATCCTAAGACGTAATAAAAAGGTCTTGTATATTTTGTTAATGACCGTTTTGGAATTATACAGCTTTATCCCCATGGAAATCGTATGAAGAACATTTATCTTTTCTCTTCACTAATACTTCCAATATCTCTCCTCCATTTGCGCATATTAATAAGTGGATATATTTGCACCATAGACCTGAAAAAAAACAAGGGTATATAGGAGACTGACTGTATTTCTATTTTTTTTTTTTCTATTTTGTGTTTCCGACAAAACCTAAGACAGAAACAAAATGAACATATAAACTGCTATAAATAAAAGCAATAGTGCATTTAAATAACATTGAGTACTTAGTAAGCATCGTTTTTTATTTATTTTTTTAAGTGAAAGCCATCCCGCCAGCATCAAGCTGTACCCAATTTTGTGATGGTTCAACGTCTCATATGAAAACCTTACCATGTGTCATAGTGGCGTCTGTGTATCGGTTTATTTTGTGTATTAGAATTATTCTGTATCTTTAAAGTATTGGTAATTCACCCATGTGATAGGTTAATTTACTCCTCTAATTGTGTAAGTGAAGAAATTATTAGGCAGTAAATAACTAAGCCTTGAAATATCTAGTGCTGTTCATAAAACAAATTGATTTAGAATTGCCATTCTGCCTCTGAGCTGTATGTAACACGAGACCCTGAACACCTCACTTTTATAGTTTATGGATTAACAAGGTGGTCTTTAACCTGGCTCTTTTCATTAAATGTTCCTTATCAAAGGAGCTAATAAATTAATGTATATTATTGCGAACCTGTCAGCAGGATTGTGCACTGTAACCTACTGACCCTGTAGGTGCCGTTATACTGATTAAAATGATATCTTGGTTGATGAAATCCATCTTGTGGTTGTAGGTTGATCTTTATTTTCAGTTTTGAGTTAATGATATTCTCGTGCTTCGGGGTGGCCTGTGGGGGGCTTCATGTGGTGCTCTGATTAAATAATTATCTGTACGGCTTCTGACTGGTCACTGATCCCTCTGTCACCGGCCCCCTATTTTACATACTGCGCTTGTGCAGCTCATATTCAAGTCTTTAAAAAGAAAATGTAGCTACAGCCAAATAGCGACAGCACATTCACAGTAGCATCTATCGCTTGTCTATCATGGAGGTAATGTGTGCAAAACTCTGTAGTTATTTTTGAATATGGCGCAAGGTCCCCCCCCCCCTCCCGTAGGTCTCGTGAAAGGTTGCTGATTTCGTGCGGTATTGCCTTACAGATTTTCTGGAAAACTGTAAAGCAATCCTGATGCCAACAAAGTGAATGAGGATCCTGAAGTGTCATGCGCACATTGAGTATTTTTGACTTGCAGATTTGGTTCAGAAAATCTGCTGCATGTCATGTATGCATTCTTGCTCTGAATTTTTCACCATTGACTTATCAGCTACGGTTTTCTCGCCCAGAGATGCAGAAGTTGTACTCAACATGTGCACATACCCTTCAAAAAACAGTGTTTGCAATCTTTCAGTCATCCATAACCATTAAATGATTACGTTCAGCTTGTGCTCTATGTAGCCCATCTTGAGTATATTAGAGGGGAATCTGGCACAAATTTATTCTCTGCCATATTTAATCCCTTGACGACCACCGATACGCCTTTTAACGGCGGTAATTAAGGGTACAAAAACCACAGCGCTGCTAATTCACGGCGCTGTGGAGAAAGTACATAGCGCCCCCCAGTGTCGGATTTTCTCCAGGGTCTCGGCTGCCAGGGGTAGCCGAGACCTCAGAGAACATGAATTGGTCGGTTTTTACCGACCCCGCTTTTGCGATTGCCGTTATTAACCCTATAACGGCGACCGCAAAAAAAAAAAAAGAAGCCTCGATTATGCATTAAATTTCACTTTCCTCTGATGTGATCGCACATCAGAGGAGAGAGAAATAGGGTCCCCGATCATCATCCCCCCGGTACCTCTTCGTGGTCCTCCGTCCCCTCCCGGTGGTCCCGCTTCCCGCCGGCGTCCTCTGATGGGCGCCGCCATCTTGAAAATGGCGGGCGCATGCGCAGTGCGCCCGCCGGGAATCTGCCGGCTCCGGCTTGCAGATTCCATTCATTATTTTGATAACTATGATAGTGATCAAAATAAAAAAAAAACAGTACATAACCCCCCGTTTATCACCCCCTTATATAGGCAAACATAATGAAATAAAGAAAATATTTTTTTTTTCAGCTTTCCATTAGGGCTAGGGTTAGGGTTGGGCTAGGGTTAGGGTTGGGCTAGGGTTAGGGTTGGGCTAGGGTTTGGGTTGGGCTAGGGTTTGGGTTGGGCTAGGGTTTGGGTTGGGCTAGGGTTTGGGTTGGGCTAGGGTTTGGGTTGGGCTAGGGTTTGGGTTGGGCTAGGGTTAGGGTTGGGCTAGGGTTAGGGTTGGGCTAGGGTTAGGGTTGGGCTAGGGTTAGGGCGAACTAGGATTTAGGTTAGGGCTGGGATTAGGGTTAGGGGTGTGTTGGGGTTAGGGTTGGAGCAAGAATTGAGGGGTTTCCACTATTTACCAACTTTGGGGGTCTAAAAATTGGGGTCTAAAAAAATCACTTTTGTGGAAATAAAAGACTTTATTTTCACGGCTCTGCGTTATAAACTTCTGTGAAGCGCTTGGGGTTTCAAAGTGCTCACCACCCATCTAGATAAGTTCCTTAGGGGGTCTAATTTCCAAAATGGGGTCACTTGTGGGGGGGGGTTTCCACTGTTTAGGTACATCAGGTGCTCTGCAAACGCAACATGACACACGCAGACCATTCCATCAAAGTCTGTATTCCAAAATGGCACTCCTTCCCTTCCGAGCTCTCCCATGCGCCCAAACAGTGGTTCCCCCCCACATATGGGGTATCAGCGTACTCAGGACAAATCACACAATAACTGTGGGGATATGATTTCTCCTGTTACCCTCGTAAAAATAAATATTTGGGGGCGAAAAGATCATTTTTGTGGCAAAAAATTGGATTTCTTATTTTCACGGTTCTACGTTATAAACTTCTGTGAAGCACTTGAAGGTTCAAAGTGCTCACCACACATCTAAATAAGTTCCTTAATGGACCTAGTTTCCAAAATGGGGTCACTTGTTGGAGTTTTCCACTGTTTAGGCACATTAAGGGCTCTCCGAACGCAACATGGCATCCGATCTCAATTCCAGCCAATTCTGCGTTGAAAAAGTAAAACGGCGCTCCATCCCTTGCGAGCTCTGCCGTGTGCTGAAAAAGTGGCTTACCCCCACATATGGGGTATCAGCGTATTCAGGAGAAATTGTACAACAAATTTAGTGGTTGATTTTCTCTTTTAACTCTTGTGAAAATAAAAAAAATTGGTTCTGAAGTAAATTTTTTGCAAAAAAAAAAAGGTAAATGTTAATTTTTTCCTTCCACATTGCTTTAGTTCCTGTGAAGCATTTAAAAGGTTAATAAACTTCTTGAATGTGGTTTTGAGCACCTTAAGGCTGTGTGCACACGCTGCGGATTTTGCTGCGGTTCCGCAGCGGTTTTGGCCGCTGCGGACCCGCAGCACAGTACAATGATTCCCTATGGGAATCAAAAACCACAGTGCAGACGGTGCGGAATTTTCCGCGCGGATTATCTGCGGTTTTCAATCCGCAGAAAGAATTGACATGTCAATTCTTTCTGCGGATTCTCCTGCGGTTTGCCATCTCCTCCATTGAGGAGATGAAAAACCGCAGGGCAAAACCGCAGAGCAATCCGCAGGTAAAACCGCAGGTCTTTTGACCTGCGGTTTCACCTGCAGATTGTACAAAATCCGCGCGGATGAATCCGCACCTTTTCCGCAGCGTGTGCACACAGCCTGAGGGGTCTAGTTTTTAGAATGGTGCCACTTTTGGTTATTTTCTGTCATGTACACCCCTCAAAATGACTTTAAATATGATGTGGTCCCTAAAAAAATGGTTTTGTAAATTTTGTTGTAAAAATGAGAAATCGCTGGTCAACTTTTAACCCTTATAACTTCCTAACAAAAAAAAAATTGTGCTTCCAAAATTGTGCTGATGTAAAGTAGACATGTGGGAAATGTTATTTATTAAGAAATTTGTGTGACACATCTCTCTGATTTAAGGGCATAAAAATTTAAAGTTTTAAAATTGCAAAATTTTCAAAGTTTTCGCCATATTTCCGTTTTTTTTCATAAATAAACACAAGACTTATCGAAGAAATTTTACCACTAACATGAAGTACAATATGTCACGAAAAAGCATTCTCAGAATCAGCAGGATCCATTAAAGCGTTCCAGAGTTATAACCTCATAAAGGGACAGTGGTCATAATTGCAAAAATTGGCCTGGTCATTAAGCTGCAAACTGGCTCTGTCGCTAAGGGGTTAATGCTAAATGTGATCAGGGGTGGGGAATCTTTTTTTCTGCCAAGGGCCAATTAGGATATTTATACAACCTTTCCGTCGGGCCGTACAAATTTATTTTAAACTCTGCCCACAAAGTACGTCTTGATGCTGGCAATGGTGTCAGGACGTAAGGGTATGTGCACACATAGTTTTTGGTCTCTGCGGATTTTGTAGAGAAAACTGCAGGAAATCCGCAGGACAAAGTGCTGCGGTTTTTCTGCGGTTTATCTGCGTTTTTGCCCTGCGGTTTTACACCTCATAATGGATGAGGTGTAAAACTGCAGCGTTTCTGCACCAAACAATTGACATGCTGCGTTTTGAAAACCACAGCAAAACCGCGCGGAAAAAAAAGCAGCATGTGCACAGCTTTTTTTTATTTCCATAGGAAATAAAGGTACTGTACAACGCAGCAGAATCTGCTGCGTTTCTGCAGAGCCAAAAACGCTGCGGAAACGCAGCAGAAACTGCAAAGTGTGCACATACCCTAATCCTTCATCGCATGCGCCTTAGTGCTCGGTAGTGAATACGGTGTGTGAGCACTCACAAAGCAAGAAGAAATTAATGGGCCGGCGGCCAGCAAAACACAGCTGTCTGCCCAAGCACTGTGGACCCTGGGAACCTCTTACTGTACTGCATGTACCAAATAATCTTTTTATATAGCGCTAACATTCCGCAGCGCTTTACAGTTTGCACACATTATCATCACTGTCCCCGATGGGGCTCACAATCTATATTCCCTATCAGTATGTCTTTGGAATGTAGGAGGAAACCGGAGAACCCGGAGGAAACCCACGCAAACACGGGGAGAACATACAAACTCTCTCCTCCCTCATTGATCAGTGGTAGCCAAAAAGAATTCGGCTTCCAAAGCTTTAGGTCCAGTGACTCTCCCATCTGGAAAAGATAGTCTACATTATGTACAAAACGCATAGCTAAGGCAATGCCTAGTATTAAATCCATTCAGTCAGCAAATTATAAGAGCCACAAGAATATGGCCACATAGCAGTTTATTGCCCTATGGACATTTAATAAAGGAATTTCTCACGAATCATGCTCCAGATGAGGTCCTCACTATACCAAAGGATCTGGACCTGCTCGGCATTTGTTCCAGTTCGCATCCAGGATATTGTTAAAGGGGTCCCCTGGGTTTATAATATTGTTGACTTGATCTGTGGGACCCCACCAATCAATTTGTGTGACGCAGCCGGCATCTGCCTGTAATGGCAGCTCTTCCAGCCAACTCTGATTGCCGTTGTTTCACAGCATTTAAATAATGCTCTTTTCCGAGTTGAAAAATAAAGCTTTTTTTTTTTTTATTATTAATAAAAGTCCAATCTGTCAAAATATAAAATGATTTAAACTGTATGGTAAAACTATAGCACATTTCTTATAAACTAGTGCTCAAACTACAATATCTACACAAAAGAGAGAACCCCCTCCACAAAAGTAGGAAATGGCCTACTAATATGGGGATTAAGATTCCCATAAAGACCTGCTGTTTCAGGACTATAGCAGAGAATGTTGGTGGGATGCATATATTAACTCCCTCCAGACTTCCATTGTATAGCACATGTACAGCGTATTGGCACAAACTGCCCTACATGTATTGTACAATGATGAAGCCAGCTAACGAGCAGAACTGGATTCATCAGTTGATGCCAGCTCTATACCTTAGTTGACGCCCTGCTGCAATTGGTGCTAGCACCAATCATGGCCATTTAACCCTTAAAATATGCTCCTGTCAATAACAGCGGCATCTAGATGGTTATTTGCTTTTAACGCCTTAAAATGTTAACCGCAATCATTAACCCCTTCATGACAAGCCTATTTTGACCTTAATGAGACCATGCTATTTTTTGCAATTCTGACCAGTGTCCCTTTATGAGGTAATAACTCTGGAACGCTTCAACGGATCCAACAATTCAAAGATTGTTTTTTTTAGTGACATATTGGGTTTCATGTTAGTGGTGAATTTAGGTTAATAATTTTTGCGTTTATTTGTGAAAAAAAAATTGGAAATTTGGTGAAAATTTTGAAAATTTCGCAATTTTTAATTTATTCCGTTAAACCATAGAGTTATGTGACACAAAGTAGTTAAATAACATTTCCCACATGTGTACTTTACATCAGCACAATTTTGGAAACAACATATTTTTTTTGTTAGGAAGTTATAAAGGTTAAAAGTTGACCAGCAATTTCTCATTTTTACAACAAAATTCACAAAACCATTTTTTTTAGGACCACCTCACATTTGAAGTCAGTTTGAGGAGTCTATATGGCTGAAAATACCCAAAAGTGACACGATTCTAAAAACTGCACCCCTAAAGCTGATCAAAACAACATTTAAGAAGTTTATTAACCCTTCAGTGTTTCACAGAAGCAACATGGAAGGAAAAAATGAACATTTAACTTTTCAGTCACAAAAATGATCCTTTTAGCAACAATTTTTTAATTTTTCCAAGGGTAAAAGAAGAAAGTGGACCCTAAAAGTTGTTGTCCAATTTGTCCTGAGTACGCAGAAACCCCATATGTTGGGGGAAACCACTGTTTAAGCGCACGGCATGACTTGGAAGGGAAGGAGCGCCATTTGACTTTTTGAATGTTTGGAGAGCCCCTGTGTGCCTAAACATTGGAGCTCCCCCCACAAGTGACCCTATTTTGGATACTGGACCCCCCAAAGAACTTATCTAGATGTGTGGTGATCACTTTGAACCCCCAAGTGCTTCACAGAAGTTTATAACGCTGAGCCGTGAAAATAAAAAATTTTCCTCAAAAAATGATTTTTAGTGCACAATTTTTTATTTTCACAAGGGTAACAGGAGAAATTGGACCCCAAAAGTTGTCCAGTTTGTCCTGAGAATGCTGGTACCCCATATGTGGAGGGGAACCACTGTTTGGGCACACGTCGGGGCTTGGAAGGGAAGTAGTGACGTTTTGAAATGCCGACTTGATGGAATGGTCTGCGGGCGTCATGTTACATTTGCAGAGCCCCTGATGTACTTAAACAGTAGAACCCCCCCCCCCCCCCCCCACAAGTGACCCCATTTTGGAAACTAGACCCCTAAGGAACTTATCTAGATGTGTGGTGAGCACTTTTAACCCCCAAGTGCTTCACAGAAGTTTATAACGCAGAGCTGTTAAATTAAAAATCATTTATTTTCCATAAAAATAATTTTCTAGCACCCAATTTTTTATTTTCCCAAGGGTAACAGGAGAAATCAGACCCCCAAAGTTGTTGTGCAATTTTTCCTGAGTATGCTTATACCCCATATGTGGGGGTAAACCACTGTTTGGGAACACGTAGGGGCTCGGAAGGGAGCACAGTTTGACTTTTGAACGCAAAATTGGCTGGAATCAATGGTGACACCATGTCGCCTTTGGAGACCCGCCCTAATGTGCATAAATAGTGGAAATCCCTCAATTCTAACTCAACCCTAACCCCAACACACCCCTAACCCTAATCCCAACCCTAACCACATGCCTTACCCTAATCCCAACCCCAACACACCCCTAATCTTAATCCGAATTCCAACCCTAACCCTAATTCCAACCCTAACCCTAATTCTAACCCTAATGGAAAAATAAAAATAAATATATTTTTATTATATCTCCCTACCTATTGGGGTGATAAATGGGGAGTTTATTTACTTTTTATTTTGATCACTGTGATAGGGTTTATCAGAGTGATCAAAATGTACCTGGAATGAATGAATCTGCTGGCCGGCAGATTCGGCGGGCGTACTGCGCATGCGCCCGCCATTTTGGAAGATGGTGGCGCCCATGAAGGATCCGGGAGGTACCAAAGGGGGGAGCGGAAGGTGGGGGAAGCAAATACTGACGACGGCGGCAGATTGCCCCCATCAGTTGTTGGTGGTGGGGGGTGTCAGATCTCGGTCTCCAGCCATGGCTGATGATATTGCAGCATCGGCCGTGGCTGGATTGCAAAATTTCACCGAATTTCATTGGTGAAATATTACAATTGCTCTGATTGGCTGTTTCACTTTCAACAGCCAATCAGAGCGATCGTAGCCACAGAGGGCGAGGGGCAAAGCTACCCCCCCTGGGGTGAAGTACAAGTCCCCCTGTACCTGCGGGTCGGGTGACCTTTCATTGACCCCGGTCACCCGACCCACAGGAAGGCGATCAATTCATGACATAGCATATGTGACATTGGTCGGATTGGCACCGACTTTCATGACGCATACACTGTCAAACGTCGGGAAGGGGTTAAAATTCATGCAAATTATGTAATACATACGTGGTCAAATTTGTTGGTACCCCTCGTTTAATGACAGAAAAACCCACAATGGTCACAGAAATAACTTGAATCTGACAACAGTAATAATTAATCAAAAATCTATGAAAATGAACAAATGAAAGTCAGACATTGCTTTTCAACCATGCTTCCACAGAATTTTTAACAAAATGAAACTCATGAAATAGGCCTGGACAGCAATGATGGTACCCTTAACTTAATATTTTGTTGCACGACCTTTTGAGGCAATCACTGCAATCAAACGATTCCTGTAGCTGTCAATGAGACTCTTGCACATCTTGATAGGTATTTTGGCCCAATCCTCAAGAGAAAACTGCTCCAGTTGTCTCATGTTTGAGGCTGTGTGCACACGTTGCGATTTTTTAAACGTTTTTGCCGCGATTTTCGCTGTGAAAAAAATCGGGTTATATTCACCTTCCGGCGTCCAGCGCAGCCTTCCCGGTCCTCAGCGATGCTCCCGTTCCCAGTAATGCCTTTGCGGCAAGGACCTGTGATGACGTATGATCTCGCGATACCGCTACAGTATCGCGAGACTTTGATGACGTAAAGGTCTCGCAAGGCATTACTGGGAACGGGAGCATCGCTGAGGCCTGGGAAGGCTGCGCGGGATGTCGGAAGATGAGAATATCATGATTTTTTTTTTTTTTTTTTTTTTTAACATTCTATCTTTTACTATTGATGCTGCATAGGCAGCCTCAATAGTAGAAAGTTGGTCACACTAGTCAAACACTATGTTTGACGAGTGTGTCCAACCTGTCAATCACATTCCAAGTGATGCTTCAAATCGCTTGGAAAGTGCTTGAATTTCGTACACAAAAAAATGTGCAAAAATCGCGGAAAAAGACGCAAAAAAACCTGCACGTTTTTCCTGTGAAGAAGTGCGTTTTTTTTCTGCTTACGTGGGCACATAGCCTGAAGGTTCCTTTTCCAGACGGCATGTTTCATCTCTTTGCAAAGATGCTCAATAGGATTTAGGTCAGGGCTCATAGAAGGCCACTTCAGAATAGTCCAATGTTTTCCTCTTAGCCATGTTTGGGTGTTTTTAGCTGTGTTTTGGGTCATTATCCTTTTACAAGACCCATAACCTGTGACTGAGTCCAAGCTTTCTGACACTGGGCAGCACATTTCTCTCTAGAATCCCTTGATAGTCTTGACATTTCATTGTACCTTGCGCAGATTCTAGACACCCTGTGCCAGATGTTTCACAGGGACAGTGTTCTTTTGTTGATATGATTCATTTTTCCATCTGTGAACATAGAGCTGATGTGCCTTGCCAAAAATTCCATTTTTGGATCAACTGTCCATAGGACATTCTCCCAGAAGCTTTGTGGCTTGTAACATGTAGTTTGGCAAATTCCAGTCTGGCTTTGATTTTTTTTTTTTTTTTTTCAACAATGGTGTCCTCCTTGGTTGTCTCCCATGAAGTCCACTTTGTTTCATGCAACAACGGATGGTGCGATCTGACACTGATGTTCCTTGAGCTTGAAGTTCGCCTTGAGGGTGTGTGCACACGTAAGCGTTTTTTTCGCGTTTTTACCTGCAAAAACGCTTAAAAATCACTTAAAAGAAGCATCCCATTCACTTTAATGAATTCTGCACTTTTTGTGCATATTGATGCATTTTTTTCCGCGAAAAAAACGCATCATGGTAAAAAAAAGCAGCATGCTCATTAATTTTGTGGAAAAATCCGCATTTCTAACTATGTTCTGAGACTGGGGCCGCTCTGGAAAAAAACGCATTAAAAAACGCATGTTTTTTGCGCAAAAAACGCAGAGAAAAAAAAGCGCGTTTTCTGGGAAGGAGTCCGGTTTTCATGCAGAAATTTTCTGCATACGTGTGCACATAGCCTTAATCTGTTTAGAAGCTTTTCTGGGCTCTTTTGTTATCTTTCTAATCTCCTGAGACAACTCTTTCCTTCGCTTCCTCTGGTCCATGTTGAGTGTGATATACACCATGTCACCACACAGCACTGTGAGTATCTGTAGTCCTCTATACAGGCCCACTCACTGATTCCAAGATTGTAGACACCTGTGATGCTAATTAGTGAACACACCTTGATTTAACATGTCCCTTTTGTCACATTATTTTCAGGGGTGCCATCATTTCTGTCCAGGCCTGTTTCATGAGTTGTTTTTTTTTTAAATTCTGTGGAAGCATGGTTGAAAAGTAATGTTGGACTTTCATTTGTTCATTTTCATAGATTTTTTTTTATTTATTATTGCTTTTGTCAGAGTCACTGTCATGCCCGTCATGTCTGTTATGCTGCATGACCCCTGGAGCAGTGTGCATGCGCACCTCATGACTGTTAGGGTACGTGCACATGCTGCGGATTGGGGTGCGGATTTGGTCGCATGGATTTTGTAAAAGCCGCAGGTAAATCTGCAGGTCAAAAGACCTGCGGATTGGCCTGCGGTTCTGCCCTGCGGTTTTTCATCTCCACAATGGAGGAGATGGCAAACCGCAGCGGAATCCGCAGAAAGAATTGACATGTCAATTCTTTCTGCGGTTTCAAAACCGCAGGAAAGCCACGCGGAAAAATCCGCACCGTCTGCACAGTGTTTTTTTTATTCCCATAGGGAATAATGGTACTGTACACCGCAGCAAAAACTGCTGCGGACCCGCAGCGGCCAAATCAGCTGCGGAACCGCAGCAGAATCCACAGCGTGTGCGCACACCCTTATGCTGCATGACCCCTGGAGCAGTGTGCATGCGCACCTCATCTCATGGCTGCCTGCTGTTGCTGGTGTGCACTCGTGCTCTACCTCATGGCTATCCGCCATTGCTTGTGCGCACATGTGCTACCTCTCATGGCTGTGCGCCATCGCTAGTGTGCACGCGTAACTCATGGCTGCATGGCGTTGCTCTATGCGCGCCCGTCTTTCTCTGCCTGCTGTGGTCCCCTCTATGGTCCTGGAGGACCGAATCCAGCTATCCTCTCTATGGTCCTGGAGGACCCTACCAAGTGGTCCTCTCTCTGGTCCTGGAGGACCCGACCATGTGATCTCCATGATCCTGGAGGACTCGACCCGGAAGTCCTCCCCTGGTCCTGACCCGGAAGTTCAGGTGCTTATGCCCTATATCAGACCGCCCCTTCCTATGGTCGGGGCCTGAATATTGTGTTTCTTCCGTGCTAGGCTGTTTGGTCTGCTTGGTTGCTCTCTGTATTCTGTGCTCCTGCACTCTGCCCTGTTGTGCTTCTCTGCACACGCTCTCTGCTTGTACTCTGTCTATTGTCCTGTGCCATGTCTTGTGTTGTCTTTTGTGCCATGTTTTGTCTTTGCTATTCTTAGCCTCGTAGTACTCTCCATGTTCTATGTCTTTGCCCGGCTCTGGGCTCTAGCATACGTTCCGCTCTTCTCTCTTGTACCCGGCTCTGTGCTTCTGCCTACGTTCCGCTTTCTGGTTTTGTACCTTGCCTGTGCTCCTAGCTCGTTTCCTGTCTAGTTCTGTTTTTCATGTGCACTTGCACATTCTCCTTTCGTACCAGGCTTCGCCGTGCCGTCTTGCACGCGTCTTCGTTCTGTACATTTGACTAGCCCTGCCTTGTGGCTGGGTGCCCCTTACACGCGTCTGGTTGTACCCGTGCCCGCCTGTCTGTGCCTCATCTGTACCGCTCTAGTCATGCCCGCCTGCCTGTGCCTCAGCCGTGCTCGCCGGCCAGTGCTCTAGTGGTGTCCGCCTGTCTGTGCCTCAGCCGGTACCGCTTGCTGATGCCCCAGTCATGTCTTCCGTGCTCCCTTGCGCACACTGTTTCTCGCACTGTGCATTTCGTGCTTCTTTAGCACATGTCTTTTTGCTATCTTTGCTCTGTCCTGAAGTTTGTCTCTGAATTTTCCTGAGTACTATGTCCTTTGTCTGTCCCCTGCTCTGGGCTACTTCCTATGTTCCGCTCTCTGTCTTGAACCCTGCCCCTGGCGTGCCCCTCTGCACGCGCAGGACCATACCTAGTACCCTGCCCCTGGCGTGCCCCTCTGCACGCGCCGGCCCATGTCTAGTGAACCCTGACCCTGGCGTGCCCTCTGCATGCGTAGGACCTTGTCCTGAACCTCAAAGCCTGACGTGTTCTCTAGCACGTGTGGGACCAGCTGTGAACCTTGTACCCTGGCGTTCCTCCTAGCACGGCCAGGACCATTCTTTGTACCGTGACCCTGGCGTGCCTCTAGCACGTGCAGGACCTTGAATCTCGAATCCAGGCGGCTTCTCTAGTGCGCGCAGGACCTTGAACCCTGGCGTGTCCCCTAAACACACACCATGTCTAGTGACTTGAACCTTGGCGTGTACCCTAATCACGCACCATGACTGGTATCTTGATCCTGGTGTTTCCTAGCACGCACCCTGCCCTGGACCTTGGCGTGTCTCCTAACACGCACCATGTCTTGAACTCTGGCGTGCCTCCTTGCCTGAACCCTGGCTTGCCTGCCGGATGCCCGGAGCCTGCCGATCGCTGCCAGAGTTCCAGAGCCTGATGACTGCAGCCTGATGTCCGGAGCTGATGTCAGCAGCCTGATGTCCAGAGCCTGTCGATCGTTGCCAGATGTTCGGAGTCCTATGCCATCTAGCCCTTGCCGGAACCCTGGCCTGCCACCTAGCACGTATCATGCCTTGGACCTTGGCGTGCCCTCGTACGCACCTTGCTGTGTATCACTTTGTCCTCGTAATTATGTCTTGTACCTGATGTTACTCTGAGATCACACTTTGTCTTGTCTTGTATCCTGCACGTTCCCTATTGCCAGACACTCACACTAGTGTCTTCCTTGAGCCGGCCGTCTGGTTCCAACAGTCATGGTGACTCACCCCCTTGGTCTTGCCCCTGACACTCCCTGAATAGGGGATGGTTCCTCACAAGGTCAGCTCGCCCTAGGTGGGTGGGTGCCACGACCCAGAGGGTCCACTCATAAAAAAAAAAAAAAAAAAAAAACTCAGCAGAAGCTGACTCCGTCAGAGTCACATTATTTCTGTGACCATTGTATGTTTTTCTGTCATTAAACGAAGGGTACCAACAATTTTGACCACGTCTAAGTGTGGTCAAAGTTCATTGAATACACTTCAGCAAGAAGATGGGCGATCATTTAAAGGGAACCTGTCATGTGCAAAAAGTTATTAACCTGCACATACGGTATGTTAATCTGCAGGTCAAAAGTGTTCAGAATTTGATCGGCGCTGGCGCTCAGAGCCCTGTTACCTGGAGGAAATGAATTTTAGTCCCTCTGACAGCGTTTGGCGTTCAATCATAGGAATGACGCTGGCACAGCTTGTCACTGCTATGTATATAGAGCATGGCAGCTGTAACTGCGCCCCCATCACTGACTGACAGCTGGACCTAATGCTGAGCCTACTGTTAGTGTGAGGGGTGCGATTACTGCCGCCACTCTGTATGCACAGAGCCGTGCCTGAAATCGCTTTGGTGCCGCTCTTATGACTGAATGCCGAACACTGCTGGCAATAAAGTTCATGTTCTTCCGGCTGCAAGTCTCTAAGTGTATGCGCTGGGCAGGTTCTGAACACTATAAACCTGCAGATTAACCCCATATTTAAAGAGATTTTCCACTGCTAACTTACCCTTTTTCATATGTCATAGGACTCTGTCTAATAACCAGTTTTCTAATCTACAGTAACCCTGTTGGCACCCTTGAAATTGTTCCAGACAATGAAGTATTTCTCCCAGAAAATGATTGCAATTACACCTGTTTTGTTATACATATGTTTCTTTGTTTATTGGAAGGGAAAAAGGCAACACACAACTCCAAAAAATGGACCTGTAAAATTTGTACCCTCAACTTAATATTTGGTTGCACACCCTTTTAGAATATACAGCTGCAATCAGTCGCTTCCTATTTTTTGGACCATTCCTCTTTTGCAAACAGCCCCAGGTCTCTGATATTTGAAAGGTGTCTTCTCCTAACAGCAATTTTAAGATCTCTCCACAGGTGTTTTATGGGATTTATATCTGGACTCATTGCTGGCAGCTTTAAAACTCTCCATACAGGCAAGACTTGATTAGCATATCTATTACCTGTATGCACATACTAATAGCTTAAAATTGTCCCAGGGGGTGACAGATTCCCTTTAAATGAAAGGGGGGTGTCCATATACACTCCTTAACCCCTTTCTGACATCAGACGTACTATGCCGTCCATGAGACCCAGGCCCCTATGCCCATGGACGGGATAATACGTCTAGCGCGATCAGCGGCGTCCACGTGTCAGCTGATTATCATAGCTGACACCCAGCACTGTCGGGCGGGCACGGACCGCTCCCGACACGTTAACCCCTTGCACCCCGCGATCAAACACGATCGCGGTGTACCGGGGTTTAAAGGGAAGCATCGGCAGGGAGGGAACTCCCTCCGTGCTTACCTGAGCCCCCCACAGCAGTGCAATGTGCAGCGCTACTGCGGGGGGCTCTTTCCCTGCAGGTCCCTGGATCCAAGATGGCGATGGGGGCCTGCAGGGAGCTGGCTTCCTCAGTGCCTGCAAAGCGCAGGCAAGGAGGAAACCTGCACACTGCCTGTGGCAGATTGCTAATCTGTCACAGTGATCTGTGATGTGACAGATCAGCGATCTGTCACAGGACAGTGATGTCCCCCCTGGGACAACCTAATAAAGTTTAAAAAAAAAAAAAAAAAAAAAAAAAGTGTAAAAATAATTTTTTAAAAATCGCTAAAATAAAAAAAATAAATTACCTAATTCATTTTTTGGAAATAAAAAAACAAAAAAAAACAAAAGTACACTTTTGGTATCGCCGCGTCCGTAACGACCTGCCCTATAAAACTGTCCCATTAGTTAACCCCTTTAGCGAACCCCTTAAAAAATAAAAATGAAGCAAAAAATGATTTATTATCATACCGCCGAACAAAAAGTGCAATATAAAGACGCATATAAATATCCATGGTACCGCTGAAAACGTCATCTTGTCGCGCAAAAAACGAGCCGCCACACAGCATCATCAGAGAAAAAAAAAAGTTATAGCTCGCAGAATAAAGCGATGCAAAAATAATTATTTTTTATATAAAATTGTTTTTATTGCATAAAAGCGCCAAAGCATAAAAAAATGACATAAATGAGGTATCGCTGTAACCGTACTGACCCGAAGAATAAAACCGCTTTATCAATTTTACCGCACGCGGAACGGTGTAAACGCACCCCCCAAAAGAAATTCATGAAATTCTGATTTTTGTTCCAAAAATCGGAATAAAACGCGATCAAAAAATGTCACGTGCACGAACATGATACCAATAAAAACGTCAACTCGTCCCGCAAAAAATAAGACCTCACATGACTCAGTGGGTCAAAATACGGAAAAATTATAGCTCTCAATATGTGGTGATGCAAAAACTATTTTTACAATAAAAAACGTCTTTTAGCGTGTGACAGCTGCCAAAAATAAAAACCGCCATAAATAGTAAATCAAACCCCCCGTTATCACCCCCTTAGTTAGGGAAAAATAATAAAATTAAAAGAAAATGTATTTATTTCCATTTTCCCATTAGGGCTAGGGTTAAGGCTAGGGTTAGGGCTGAGATTAGGGTTAGGGGTGAGTTGGGGTTAGGGTTCGAGTTAGAATTGGGGGGTTTTCACTGTTTGGGCACATCAGGTGCTCTCCAAACACAACATGGCGTCTGATCTTAATTCCAGCCAATTCTGCGTTGAAAAAGTCAAATGGTGCTCCTTCCCTTCCAAGCTCTGCCATGTGCCCAAACAGTGTTTTACCCCCACATATGGGGTATCAGCCTACTCAGGACAAATTGCAAAACAACTTTTGGGGTCCTATTTCTCCTGTTGCCCTTAGGAAAATAAAAAATTGGGGGCAAAAATATCAATTTTAACCCTTATAACTTCCTAACAATAAAAAATTTTGGTTCCAAAATTGTGCTGATGTAAAGAAAACCTGTGGGACATGTTACTTATTAAGTTTTTTGTGTGCCGTATCTCTGTGATTTAAGGGCATAAAAATTCAAAGTTGGAAAATTGTGACATTTTCAAAATTTTTGCTAAATTTCCGTTTTTTTCACAAATAAACGTAAGTTATATGAATGAAAATTTTACCACTAACATGAAGTACAATATGTCACGAGAAAACAATGTCAGAATCACCGGGATCCATGGATGCGTTTCAGAGTTATTACCTCATAAAGGGACAGTGGTGAGAATTGTTAAAATTGGCCCGGTCATGAACGTGCAAACCACCCTTGGGGGTGAAGGGGTTAAAGTGGTTGATCCCATTGACAGATTAAGTTAGTCGTTAACAGACTGAGAATCCTGTAACCATACTTTGAATTTAGTTTGAAAAATAATATAGTAAAGCATATAAACTGTAATTTATTTTTTTCTGCACTTACGGATTGAGCCCTTGTCCATTAACATAAAACAAATGACATAGATATTTGCTTTAAAATGAACAATGGGGGTAAACACATGTAATTGTCCATTTTGACTTGTCTTATTACTGAGAAAAGGGAATGTTGCATATAGAACCAGCTTAACATATTAGAACATGAATGTATTCTACCAGAGGTATCATGGGGGCAAATAAGAAAAAAGGAAATTTAACAAGTGCGCTGTTCACCCATTCAGGCAGTGTTTTTATTTATTCTCGCGTTTTGGGACGTTTCTAGTTTAAAGTGAAAAAACAGTGGAAGGCGCAACAGTTTATGTTCGTTACTGACAAATCGGCGTTTAAATTGCTACGCAAATGAGACTTTAGTGCTATTAAAAGATCTGAAACCTCTGTCATTCCACCTCTACTTAAATCCCAGCACCGCCTCTTCCTGTTTTACTGCTTTAAATATGTTCAGTAGGGTTGGCACCTTCGGCATTCCCAGACATTCTCATGCTGCAAAATATTGCTGCCACAAGCAATTTCCGAAAATTGTCCTTTTGGTACATGAAAGGGACAACCTCCTGCCTGGATTTAAGACCCTGACATACCCTGTACTGCGGATACTGTGCCCTCCTGTACTCTTGTAACCTATTGCAGGTCATGTCTGTTAATAGTGAAGTCCTCCCTCGTACTGCCAACAGTTGGAATGCTAAGAGCAGAGTTAGACTTCACCATATCTACCATTGCTTCTATATGTGTACGCTCCATATCTTCAATTGAAAGGGTTAACATGTAGACTTTGTGCTTTCTTGTGGAAAAGGAGTGTCTAGAGCAAGTAAACATTCCTGCTATACAGGCCCCAGGACAACTGGTCTTCATTCCTATCTGAGCTAACCTGCTTTGCTGGAGCCTCATCACTCTATTTTTTGCCTTAAAGTTCTTGAGCTACAGGGCTGCATCTGGTTGTTGGTAGCCGCAGTTTCTTCAGCAGCGCCATCTTGGTCGGGGCAGGGAGGGGGGAGCGGTCCTCTGCTGCTGTCCCTCAGTTTCACTTTCCTGTAAGCACAATGAACGGGAGGCTGACACTCCAAGATGGCACAGGAGAGCAGTTCAGATGTCTGAGGTATGTTAGTTATTCTTGGCAGATCCCTATCAGGAGAGCAGGGACACATGTGTTCCATGCAGTCAGGCCATGCACCCTATTGATTGTTTTTTAGTGACGCGACTTTACACGATTTTTTGCGATGGGGGACAAATGTAAACCTTTTACGTACAGTAAATTGCAAGAGACATGAGTCACATTTTTTCATTTTAAAATGTACTTTTAGGTCTATATTCCCAAGTATTTCTCTCTGAAAACCTTCTGAGTCTAAGTAGATGGCACAAGTACTAAAAGTGGCTATACGGATAGTAATAGTGTAACCTGACAAGCTCTCATGGCATGAAAAATTGCTTTACTGAATGAGCACTAGAATTGTAGCCTTGAGTCACGTTCAGTATTGGGTCAATATTTGACATCCTTATTTGTGAGCCAAAACCTGGAATAGGTGAAAAATGCAGAACTTGTACATGTATTTTTATCACACTTTTCCTCAGATTGATCCACTTTTGGTTTTGGTTTACAAATACTGAAGTGAGATACTGAACGTGGCCTAATCCTTACTTCGCTGTTGCAATCCTTCTGAAAATGGCAAATGACTATTGTGTAGATGGTCTAAAAATATTGCAGAGATTATCCAGTATGGGGAACGTGACCTTTGTATGTTCAGATGACTCCAAATGCTACTAAAATATTACATTTTTCAGAATTAAAATGGCACCAAATGTATAAAATAAAATGCTGTCAGGGTAATATACGATGGGTATACCTCAATTTTTATAGCATCCACAGGGGCCGGCACATAGAAAACTGATACAAAAAAAGACAACAAGCGCAGTAACAAAGTCCTAGTCAACCCTTCCTAGTCAGAGTTTGGTACGTTAATAGCAACGATATGGTGTCTAATGCGCAACCTGGACTGACCCCAAAAATGCCCAGTTGCATGAACTAACTATATTCACACATGAGAGCAAACTAATGGGCCACCAATAAGTTACTAGTGGACTTAAAAGAGGAGAATTTATTGGTTGTCCACTGTCTCTCATTTAAAGAGATTGTCCACTACTTTTTTGTGGGTGACCTTTTGTTTAGGATTTGCCCTCAATAGCTGATCGGTCGGGGATCCGTCACCTCCGTCTATCAGCCGTTCTCAGTGTCGACGGAAGCCACCGGCCAACACTGCTCCTTTGCGGAGCTGCTCCGTCTGTTGCTAGTGGCGGCAGCAGGATATTACAAATCCGCTTCCTATTCAAATCAGTAGAAGGCAGATGTAGAGTACCCAGCCCCTGCCACTATCAGAAGACTGAACAGCTCCACAATTGAGCAGTTCTGGCTGCAGACACAGAGAACAGCTGATCGGCTGGGTGTCGGACCCTGGCTGATCAGACATTGATGATGTATCCTAAGGAAAGCGAATAGCTTCGGATAACTCCTCTGAATAGCTATAGCGCTTACCAAATAGCAGCATTGGGAAGCCGGATACTTTGCTCCCAATGATCAGCTGTTCGTTGCCGCAGCTGCATGTGTTGTGGCTGTGTGAGAGGAGAGCCTGTTTGTTGAGGAGCGGTCCAGGTATCCGGGGTCCTGATGCAGCTTTTTGGTAAGCGCTATAGCTATTCGGATGACTAGTTAACTGATGCTATTTGCTCATCCCTATTTGTCAATTAAAAAGTAGTAGACCACCTATTTAAAGAGGTTGTCCAGGTTTAGCACAAAGGTCTTGTGAATCTTCACAGTGCACTCTGTTCGTATTCACTGGTGCATATCGCATACTTGCAGTCACGTCACTGCCCACTCCCAACACATTTGCCCTAAAGGATTTGTGGTTCTTTGGTTGAATATACAGAAACAAGCATCTGATTCAGACTTGGACAAACCATGGGCCCCATCCTTGCCTTTTGGCTATTTCCCTCAGTGTACCAGGACAGCCAGAGGGCAGGAAGTAGTGGTGTTCCGCCCTCAGTTGGGGCAGCCTGGTGCTGAACGGCCCTGCAATCCCCCTCGGCCAGTATTTTAATTTCAAAACAATGTTGGAGTAAGGAGCCATCAGTTCCTGTCAGTTGGAGTTCGGGGTGATGAGGTCACTAGATAATGCTTGTTTCACGGAGCCTCAGTCCACACTCTACACAAGTCTGTGCATCGGTGAAACAACCACTGTTGGTCACTACATGTTTGGGGGGGACCATGGGAGCAGCATATTGTATATCTGGCTGTGGGGGATCTTACTGTGTAAGGATCCTGTGGAGACATCGTACTGTGTGGGGTTGAACTGTGCTGTCGGGACATCTTATAGTGAGGTGCTACATACTTTGTGGGGGATATCCACCAGAAAGAGAAGCGATCAAAAAAAGTCCAAGAGACTCAGTATTGGAAAAGATAATATGAACACTTTATTGAAATGTGAACAGGGACAGGGAAAAGGGGGAAATTGAGTCAAGATTGACCATAGCAGCACAAAGGCAAACACCTGGGGCATACATGGGATAGAGGGACTACAGAGGGATAAGGCATAACTAAAGCATTGTTGCAATATAGTATTAGATGATACATTGCGCCAATCCCAAATAGTAAAAATTGCCCAAACAGGTTATATTGATATAAACATTATCATTGTATACAAATAGACAATGGTAAAACTTTACCTGTGAGGACAGCAAGTAGAGGTCCACCCATGTACGTACCCCCCCACTTTGTGGGGGAGACAGTACTTGGAGCTGTGTGTGGAGTGAAAGGGAGATTGTACTGTGGGGTGGCATGCTGTGTGGGGAGTAAAACGGAAATTGTACTGTGGGGCAGCATGCTGTGTGGGGAGTGAGAGGGAGATTGTACTGTGGGGCAGCATGCTGTGTGGAGTGAGGGAGACTGTACTGTAGGGCATGCTGTTCGTGGAGTGAGAGAGATTGTACTGTGGGGAGTGAGAGGGAGACTGTACTGTGGGGTGGCATGTTGCGTGGTGATGGAGATTGTTCTGTGGGGTGATATGGTGTGTAGGGAGTGATAGGGAGACTGTACTGTGGGGCAGCATGATGTGTAGGGAGTGATAGGGAGACTGTACTGTGGGGCAGCATGATGTGTAGGGAGTGATAGGGAGACTACTGTGGGGCAGCATGATTTGTACGGAGTGATAGGGAGACTACTGTGGGGCGGCATGCTGTGTAGGGAGTGAGAGGGAGACTGTACTGTGGGTCGGCATGCTGTGTGGGGAGTGAGAGAGAGACTGTATTGTGGGGCGGCATGCTGTGGGTGGAGGGAGGGAGACTGTACTGTGGGGCGGCATGTTATGGGTGGAGGCAGGGAGACTACTGTGTAGCGGCTGTGACAAAAGCTGTGTTGAGTGACTGTAGCGCTGCCCTCTTATGATGATCTGTTACGGGGTGGAAAAGGACACCGTGTAAATAACGGTAGCCCTCTGACGATCCATTAGAGAATCCCCAGTGCATGCCGAGAGACTCATACATTTCATCGCAAGAAAGAAAGTAAAGAGTAGAGCGGGAATGGCAGGAACTCTAAGTATATAACAAAAGCTGTTAATAAATTAGACACAAAGTATGAAATTCACTTAGTTTCAGGTAACCCCTTTAACCATTTTTGTGACTTTTTAGATTAAGAAGTTGCATGGTTTTTAAAATGTGAAAATTGCTTAAATTCTGATATTCATAAAAACACCCCTTTTGGAGGCTGGAATACATTTGTGCCAAATTTTAATAACTTTTTGAAAAGTCACAAATGATGAATCTGGAAAAAGCCTCTCGAATCTCTAAACTATGCCCACAGTATCAAACTGAAGTTAAAACAAGGCAAACACGTATAAAATAGACTTGGGAAAAAAGCGTTAATGGAAACATTAATTTGAAAAGACAAAAAAAGCACAAATCCAAAATGCAATCTAAAACAGGCTCCAGTATAATAATGCATATTCAAAGTTAAAAAAAATAAACAGCATCATTGCAGTAAATCTGCTCTCTCATTCTGTTTTTCCATCATTTGAGGGATATAATGACCTTCAGATAAATGTGTGCTGTTTTCGAGTACTAAACCTAGGATAGAAACAAAATGAGCATATACCCTAAAGTAAGTAAATATAGTACATGTAAATAACATAGGGTACTTAGTTGACTTTTTTTTTTTTAAGAGTCTAAAAGCCATCCCACCGCAACAAGGAGGTGTGCCCAATCGGGATGACCCGAACTCTTAAAATAGACAGGGCCAGAGCAAAACCTAGACCCTCCCGTGGAAAGCTCAAAACGACAAGCCTAAAAAGGGGTAGCTCCTGTATGTACAAAAAACTTAAAGCAAACTAAAGAAATGAGCCCGAATGTCTGTTGGCATAAATGCAGTGTGTAGGTGCACATCCACACTGCGGCCTTTAGCAGGCAGAATTTAGAATAGAAACAAAGTGAAAATAACATGGGATACTCTGACCCATACGTTGATGACCTGAAATGTTTGATTGAATGCATTGGTTTGGTGTCCTACATCCAAGTGTAAGAGCACATTGTAGTACAGTATGGATCTGTTCTACCTAGCACATGTGGATGTTACAGCAGTTGTTCTTGTGCTTGCAGCTGTTACAGAGAAATTGTCCATTCATGAGTGTTGGCGTTTATACGTTGGCACACTGTCTGTACATGCTTGAATGATGACTAGTGAATGTTAAAAATATATTGTGTGTCCATCTGATGATTTAAGTGGAATTTCATGTTAGTACACTAATGATTCCTTACTCCTTAGTTACCTCTCACTAATGGTTTTCACACATTTTAGGTTGAAGCCTCCTACCCTCCAGTGAAGAAGCTTGTGACCCCAAAATCCATTTCCATCTCTACCAATGCATCGTTATACATCAAACCTTCACTAACGTCATCCTCTGTAGCAAATGCAAGCAGTCGCCGAACTCAAGGGAGTGACAAGCACAAAGTAAGTGTTTCCAAGTCGATGAATGCGGGCAGCCAGAACTGTCTTGAGGTCTGCTTGTTTTACCAAATCTCTTTGCTAATATAATTTTTCACAGGCGGGGAAAAGAAAAATTCTTGTGAAAGTGTCGTCCTATTTCACGTTTTATCTCTTATTGATAAAGCACCACAAGTTTTCTTATAAAGCTTTTACTAGTGTACAATGAGGTTACACAAGATTTTTCTGCTTTTGCATTTCAGGTTCTCATTTTTCTGATTGTTTGCTGTCAGTGAGTGGTAGCGTTCTTGTGTACATGCAAAAGTCAGAGCATGGCAGCAGCTTCTCACAGCTGAAATACAATTGACAGCCTCTCAGCTGCGTAATTCAATGGGTTTATCAGCCTCTAGATTAAAAGGGGTTGTCCTCTTTCAGCAAAGTTATTCCTGTGAGCTCAGTTAATAGTGTGTGAAAAAAAAAAAAAAATTCTGTGCTTAACTTGCCTTTTCAGGGTCCAGCGCTGAGTCTCCGCTGCTGCTGCCAGTGTTTTATTATCTGCTGCACTGGCGTCATATTGTCAACGCTCCAGACAACTAAGCTCCGCAGCTCTGCTAATGTATATTGAACGTGCCGCTGAGGTCATTGGCTGTCAATGTGACATCCGTGCTGCAGACAACAGTGGATTCTCTGTGTTGGGCCCGAAGAGGGCAAGTAAAACCTATTATTAAAATGTATTTACTACTCTTTTAAAACCACAAATGGATCTATATAGGATAGCTTTTCTGAAAGGGTACAATCCCTATAACTGGAATGTTATATGCAGCAAACTGGAATGTTATATGCAGCAAACTGGAGATCTTACATGACATCACTCCATTTCAGAGATATTAACATTTCACATTTTTCTTATGGAGAGCAGTATGTGAAATCTCTGCTTGCAGTCCAAGTGGTCATTTCTTTAGAGTCTTTTCTGAGGGTTTGCATGTTCACCTCTCCCTGACCCTGCCAATCACATCTTAACAGCTTATCTTTGTTTCAGATGCTGCCTAGCTCTGAATGGCAGTGTCTGATAAAAGGAGGAGGAGCGGGGAATTGAGAGAAGACTCTGAAGAAGCGCCCAGTTGGGCTAAAAGCAGAGATTTCATATATTGTGCTACAAAAGCAATAAATGTAAATACTTCCTCAATGGAGTAATGCAGCATGACACAGAAAAGAGCGGCAGATTCATAGAAGCGCATTGACTTTTGCAACATACGGTATTTGGCTCAAATTTTTGATCAAGTGCCAGGTCCACTTTAAAGTGATTTTATTTTTGACAGTTTTCTTGTGACTTAACTTGTCGTTAACCCCATTAGTGACAGAGCCAATTTGGTACTTAATGACAAGCCAATTTTTACATTTCTGACCACTGTTCCTTTATGCGGTAATAACTCTGGAACGCTTTAACGGATCCGGCTGATTCTAAGAATTTTTTTTAACAACATATAATAATAAATTTTATTTCTATAGCGCCCACATATTCCGCAGCACTTTACATTTCAGAGGGGACTTGTACAGACGATAGACATTACATCATAATAATCACATAGCTCATAACAGATACCAAGAGGAATGAGGGCCCTGCTCGCAAGCTTACAATCTGAGGGGGAAAAAGGGGAGACACGAAAGGTGGGTGGTAACAAGTGCCCTGATTGTTTGGACCAGCCATAATGTTAAGTGTGTAACAGTACGGACACAGAGGGCTCATATTGTATTTCATGTTAGTCGTAAAATTTCTTCCATGTGACTTCAGTTTATTTATGAAAAAAATGGAAATATGGCAAGATTTTAACATTTTGCAATTTTCAAACTTTAAATTTTTATGCCCTTAAATCAGAGAGCTATGTCACAAAAAATACTTAATAAATAACATTGCCCACATGTCTAACTTGCATCAGCAACATTTTGTAAACAATTTTCTTTATCGCTTCATTGGGGGACACAGGTTACCATGGGTGTAAGAACAAAACCGTTGGCACAACCCTGAGAATTGTGGGTGGTGCCCAAGTAGGATCCCAATCCGTGAACTAAATATATATAAACTTGGCACACACCAAAGGTTTCTGATGCAGAAAGGTGATTTTTAATTATACAACAGTACATACATACACAGACGTTTCGGTCTAGGACCTTCATCAGTGTACTGTGAAATATAAATGAAAATAATACAATTAAAAAAGAAAGTATATACAACAATATATGGGTTTTCTAGGTAAATACTTTTGAAAAAATGCTGAGACATCGGTCACATTATCGCACATAATATATATTGGCAGAGAGTAATAAATAATCATGAAGAACAAGATCAACGTAGAAAAGAACACACATACCGATATATTGTACTGTGAGATTCTTAGTGACTGGGCTTTGTGAGATAGACCTGGGAGAGGATAAAGGTGCTATAATAGCCAATATAACTTAGTAAGTGATGAGATGGTTTGTGTTACCTAAGTTACATACCAATCCTGTGAGGAGGCACATGAAGCCGTCCCACTGCTGAAGGTAAAGAATAGTACTATAGTAATACTGCAGTGACGTGACATGAAGTCACAAAATCTGTCTATAAGATGCATAGAACTCTTACCGTGGTGATTTGTGGAGTGTGGACGCAGTATCCACCGCGAATCCCAAGTGCTGCAAAGTGTGAGAGTGGCAGGGTTATATAACCCTGTGAATTATGAGCACCGGTTGGGGGCGCGCCACCGGAAGTCAGTGGGCGTGTATTAGACACGTCACCATAAGCTCCGGACACCGAGAGAGACATGGAGGGGGCGTGTCAGCAGGGAGCACTGGGAGTGTACTACTGCCTGTCAGGCAGTTTACCATGGGTGTATACTGCTGTCACTAGGAGGCTGGCACTAGGCAAAACAAGGAAATGGCTTCTCCCTAGTAGTATACACCCACTGACAGGAACCAAGTACCTAAGTTTAAGCTTAGTGTCTGTAGGAGGTGGACCTGGATCTAACCCCAGATCCGCATTTTTCTTTTTAAGGTCATCTGTTGTGTTTTATTAATCTTTTCCCTTTGTCTTTCAGGTTCTTCATCTTCAGGGTAACAGGGTGTAAACGCTCACCCTGCTTTCCCATACTTATGCGACTGAGAGAGCAGTGTGGTGTCACCCACATTGCCCACTATTGGACCCGCAGGCAGGACCTAATCCTCTGTCACCCATAGGGGTGCTTCAGTGTGGTTCCCGGTGGACGGTCCTTTGCTTTTTTCCCCTCCTCACCCTTCTTACAGAGGGCTGGGAGGAAGACGGTAGTCACCAGCGGTGGCCTCCCCCCTTCTTGTAAGGGGTTGATGCCGTCTTCTGCACCGTCTGGAGACTGTGCGGGAAGGAGGATTTACTATTCCAGTGACCCCCATCCACCCGGGGGCTCCTGATGACATCCTCATCTGCGAAGTGGAGCAGGGCTCACCTTACATGTATGTATGATTCTCTCCCCGTAGCACGTCAGGTCCGGGTAGCAGGGTGGCTTTAAGGCTTTAATTCATAAGGCCCCGCTTTGCGACGGCCATAGCGTCACTCAGGACACATTTTATCCTTGTAATCCTGCATAGCGGTGGTCATTTTCCACTGGTCGACCTCTTACTCAGTGTCCCACTCTCCCCTTACCTTCTGGCCACACCTCCTGCTGCCACACCCTGGCCACTCACCACTGTTATTTTGAATAGAAGAGCTTGCCTTGCTGGCAAACTTGGCCACGCCCCCCGCTCCGCAGCGCACCTATTCCCGGCACGCATTTGCTCCTATCACGGAGCATCCTCCCCTGCCGGTACACGCCCCCCAGCGATTCACCAAGCCAATAGAAGGGCTTGCCTTGCTGGAGAACTTGGCAATGCCCTCGCTCCAAAGCGCGCCTCTTTCCGGTGCGCTCTTGCTCCTATCATGGAGCATCCTCTCCTGCCGGTACACACCCCCCGGCAATAGTAGGGGCGCCTTCTTTTCTTGCCGACTGGCTTATCTTCCTGGATGGACACGCCCCCCGGCGTGTCAGCCAATCAGATTGTCAATTTCTTTTTCCTGGCCGATGTTCTTGGTTACACCCACCACTCTGCATCGTGCGGACTGTAACGCTTTTCAACCGTGGCTTCATCAGTTCTTGTGCCTCAGCAGATGTAATTCAGTCTGAGACACTGCTCTCCTGCATAGTTTATGCACCCTCGGAGTTGTACCCGCATTTAGCCGAAGAACACTCGCGGCAGGGGGAGACCGCTATCCTTACAGCATCTACTAACTGTCTCTGGCATCGGGTAGGATCTACCCTCTCCCTCCCCCTATATAGCCCATTCACTACAGTATTTCCACAACCCTGCAGAGATTTTCCTTTGCCTACTGCGGTTCAATACACCTGTGCCCTTTGTATAATAAAGTGCTTCTCAGGCCAGTCTTCCCTTTTCTCTCCGTCCTGCAACCCTCCCACCATGTCTGCCACAGGAACCTCTAATTCCAGGAATAAGTGCACACCCCTCCCTCCGGAGTGGGCTGTTGCCATGTGACTGGACTGGATATGGGTAGGATATATTATCTTTTACTTCTGTTGCCCTTCCCAGCAGACCTATGCCCATGCCCCTGTAAGCCGACTATGATCCTGTACGCCTGTGCCCTCTGCAAAAGAAAGTGGTCTTTAGGTCCGTTTTCCCCGTCCTGCGCAGTACTGTACCATGTCTGCCCCCACTGGAGCACTATAACGCCCGGGATGAGAGCACACCACTCCCTCCGGAGTGGGCTGTTGCCATGTCACTGGTGGTCTCTGACCTAACAGTGTATCACATTCCCTGGTCCTGGATCGTCTTTTACATCTGTCTACCGCCACCAATGACCGAACGCCTCTCTCAATGATTTGTATGCACCTTACCATGACCTTAGGCCTGGGATGAGAGCACACCCCTCCCTCCGGAGTGGCCTGTGGCCATATCAGTCTGTCCCTGACCTTACAAAATGTATCAAAGTCCCTGGTCCTGGAACATCTTTCACATCTGTCTGCCGCCACCAGTCCTCCGAACGCCTCTGACAGTGATTCGTATGCACCTGACCATGACCTTAGAATCATGGAATCATAGAATCGTAGAGTTGGAAGGGACCTCCTGGGCCATCTGGTCCAACCCCCTGCTCAAAGCAGGATTCGCTAAATCATCCCAGTCAGATGTCTGTCCAGCCTCTGTTTGAATACTTCCATTGAAGGAGAACTCACCACTTCTCGTGGCAGCTTGTTCCACTCATTGATCACTCTTAACTGTCAAAAAGTTTTTTCTAATATCTAATCTGTGTCTCCTCCCATTCAGTTTCATCCCATTGCTTCTAGTCTTTCCTTGTGCAAATGAGAATAAAGTTGATCCCTTCTACAATGTGACAGCCCTTTAGATATTTGTAGACAGCTATTAAGTCTCCTCTCAGTCTTTTCTTTTGCAAACTAAACAATCCCAAATCCTGCAACCTTTCCTCATAAGACAGGGTTTGCAGTCCGGTCACCATTCCGGTTGCTCTTTTCTGAACTTGCTCCAGTTTGTTGATGTCTTTTTTAAAATGTGGTGCCCAAAACTGGACACAATATTCCAGATGAGGTCTGACCAAAGAGGAGTAGAGGGAAATAATGACTTCACGTGATCTAGACTGTATGCTTCTGTTAATACATCCTAGAATTGCATTTGCCTTTTTTGCTGCTGCATCACACTGTTGACTCATAATCAATCTGTGATCTATTACTATACCCAAGTCTATTTCACATGTGCTGTTGCTTAGGCCTATTCCTCCCATTCTGTATATGCTTTTATCATTTTTATTGCCCAGATGTAGTACTTTGCATTTTTCCCTGTTAAAAACCATTCTGTTAGTTGCTGCCCACTTCTCCAGTTTATTTAAATCTTTTTGAATCCTCTCTCTCTCTTCTCTAGTATTAGCTATCCCTCCTAGCTTTGTGTCATCAGCAAATTTAATCAGTTTACCCTCAATTCCTTCATCTAAATCGTTGATAAAGATGTTGAACAATACAGGGCCGAGGACAGAGCCCTGTGGTACCCCACTTGAGACATTCTTCCAACTGGATGTGCAGCCATTTACGACCACTCTTTGGGTCCGATCACTAAGCCAGTTATGAATCCACCAGTTGCCTTGTCCATTCCATACTTAGTCATTTTTTTCAATAAGGATTGTATGAGATACTTTGTCAAATGCTTGCTGAAGTCAAGATATACTATATCTACAGCATTTCCTTGATCCACCCAATCAGTGATTCCGTCATAGAAGGAAATTAAGTTAGTCTGACATGACTTATTAGTTACAAACCCATGCTGACTCTGTTTAATCACTTCATTCTTATCCAGGTACTGACATACATGTTGTTTAATAATTTGTTCAAATATCTTTCCTGGTATAGAAGTCAGACTCACCGGCCTATAGATGCCTGGGTCCACTTTCTTCCCCTTTTTGAAGATAGGAACAACATTTGCTCTTCTCCAGTCTTCTGGGACTTCTCCTGTTCTCCAAGAATTTTCAAAGATTATGGAGAGGGGTTCAAAAATGTCTTCTGCTATCTCCTTCAGTACTCTGGGGTATAATTCATCTGGATCTGGAGACTTGAATTCATTTAGGTTAGCTAAGTGTTTCCTTACTATCTTTCTGTTTATAGATATCCTTGATTCTTCTATTTCCTTAATAGGACAGTGAAGAACAGTTGATGTTACATTTCCTTTCTGAGAGAAAACAGATGCAAAATAGGAATTTAAAAGTTCGGCCTTCTCAACATCCTGTTTTGCCATTTCATCATTTTCATCCTGTAAAAATCCTATAGCATCTTTGACTTTTCTTTTACTTTTGACATATCCCCAAAATCCTTTATTATTGCTTTTGACATCTCTTGCAAGCCTCAATTCATTGTCAGCTTTAGCTAATCTGATTTGTGACCTTCACAAGGACAGATCGGGCACAAACCACAGGAAGCGGGCTCTTTCAAGTTCCCCTTTAAGATGCCCGCCTCTCCCCAGACACCTTCCTCTGAGGCGGCCTTTTGGTCAGATGCGGATTCCCAGTCTGAGTCCAATTCGGACCAGGTGTCAAAGACACAGGTTATGGTCAATAGCCTTATCTTGGCTGTTAGCAGAACCCTGAATCTCAGGGAGAATGCCCCACCTCCTCAGGAACAATACGTTTCCCGCAAGCGTGTAAAATGTCCCTCCCAAACTTTCTCCTATGACAGGGAATTTGAATCTATCGTGGCTAAACTTTCGGAACATTCTGAAAAGCGCTTCCGGGAAAGAAGCAGCTAGACATTCTTTATTCCTTGATCTAGTTGGTAAATGGGCAGAGTCCCCTAAGGTGGATCCGCCGGTTTCTCACCTGTCTTCAAAGACAGTCTTGTCTCTGTCAGATGGTGTGTCTCAGGGACGCTATGGATAGGCAGATTGAGTCTTTGTCCCATCTTTGCCTCCGCCTGGTGGCAAGTTCATGTCTGCCTAGGCAAGAATGTTTTGCCAGGGCATCCTAGCGGCAGCTTCTGTGGATGAGATGGCGGATTTGCCAGTCCAGATTGCCCATGCCGGCAAATGTCCTTTGACTGCCTCTTTGGATGCGGCCTGTTGCTTCGCTGGGGAGAACAGCAACATCATTGCTGTGTGCCGCATACTCTGGTTGAAGGTGTGGATTACAGAAAAAAAAATAAAATTTTCTCTTCCCTCCCAGGAGGACTATTCTTTCGGTCTCGTTTGCTAAGACATCCGTCGTAGGCGCCAGAAGTCCTGCAGGTGGTCTCTTCCCTGCTACACTCAGGGGTGATCGTACCCTTTTCCCGGAACAATCGCTTTTCAGGGTTCTACTCTAATCTTTTCGTAGTCCCGGACAAAGTCTGATCTTTCCGGCTGATTTTAGATTTCAAACGATGAATCCTCAGGTTCGGATCCATCACTTCAAGATGGAGTCCCGCCAAGGCTGCGACCAGAGTCTTCAGTTCGCCTTAGACACTCCGGACCGTCTCATCTAGATCATCAACAGAGAGAAGTTCTTCCTCACCCCAGCCCAGCATCTGATGTTTCTGGGAATGAGGTTTGACATGGCACAAGCCTTGTCATCTTTCCAAAGGTGAAGTTCTTATCCCTCTGCCGAGGAATCTGCACTCTAAGCGACCAGCTTCTCTCTCTCTACAATACAGTATGAAAGTTCTAGGGAAGATAACTACTGCCAAGGAGACCTCTCCCTTTGCCCAGTTTCAGACCCATTCTCTTCATCTGGCCCCCGTGTCTGCTTGGAACAAGAGTACCGCTTCCCTGGACCGGCCCATTCTACCGCCTCTTAACGGGAGCCAGTCCCTGACCTGGCGGACGTTATTAGCGTCAGTCAATCGAAGGAGGTCCTTCCACCCTCTCTGGTGGCAGGTTGTCACTACTGACGCCAGTCTCCTCAGTTAGGAAGCGTTTTTTTTCATCATTCAGCGCAGGGTCGCTGGAATTCCTAAGTAGCCGATCTCCCCTTCAATCTCCTGGAGATCAGGGCAATTTTTTCTTCTTGCCCTTCGCCTCTGACTCCATCCTAACTAGACAGTAGGTCTGTTTAAAATCATCAGTCTTTAATTTCCGCTATTTTCAAATATGCCAGAGAATGGGCTCACGAGACGTCATCCTCCTGGTGTCTCGGATGAACCACAAGGTTCCTTTGTTCGTTGCCAGGTCCCAGGATCCGCTTGTCATAGGATTTAATGCACTGGTGACCCCGTGATCACATTTTCAGTTGACTTGCCTTTTTCCGCCTCTTCCCTTTATTCCGAGAGTCGTGAAAAGGATATAGGCAGAAGGAACTCCCGTAATCCTGGTATTTTCACATGGCCCGAGAAGGGCCTGGTATGCGGAGCTGGTTAACATGCTCACCAATGCCCTCTGGAGGTTTCCAGACCATCCAGATTTTCTTTCACAGGGCTCCCTCTTCCTCCAGAGTTCTCAGTCTGTTTTCAACAGCATGACCGTTGAGGCCACAGTCCTGAGGGTGACTGAACTTTTCAATCAGGTTATTCAGACGATAATTAGGGCAAGAAAACCAGCATCTGCACTTATCTATCACAGATATTGGAAGGCCTTCTTCCAATGGAGTGTGGGTAAAATTTGGTCACTACTCTTAAGGGTCAGGTTTCCGCTCCTCAATCCTTTCTCAACAAGATTTGGCTTCTCGTTCCCAGGTAAAGACTTCCAGGAGTTGCCCACCTGGCACCTCCCTTTCGTCCTCCGATGGATCCTAATCTTGTCCTTGGGTGTGCACTCCAGCATGCTCCCTTTCAGTCCATTCAAGTTTTTCCGTCCTCTCTCTTGTCATAAAAGCGGCCTTCTTAGTTGCCATTACATCCATCAGGAGAGTTTGAGTTAGCGGCTTTGTCCTGCCTTTCCTCGTTCCTGACTCTCCATCAGGACACAGTAGCTCTCCGGCCCGTTCCTTCCTTCTTACGTTGGGTGATTTCTTAAACCCTCCACAAGTTAGATCTGGTCAGAGCTATCCGAGTATATCAAGGACTGCTCCCTTTCGCCTCTCTGATGCCCTATTTGACATCTAAGGCTAGTTTCACATTTGCGTTTGGAGGCCCAGCGGACGCTCGGCGTGAAGCTCTGCCTATGGGCGCATGCCACTGCATGCGGCCTGCGTACCCTATCTTGAGCATTGGGTACGCAGGCCGTGCGCAGGTATGCTTTTGCTGCCTCATGCGTCCTTTTGACGGTCTGGTGAACTCACAAAAATGCAACATGTTGCGTTTGGCGCAGGAGGCACGGCAGGGGGCGGAGCTTCACGCCGAGCATCCGCTGCGCCTCCAAACGCAAATGTGAAACCTGCCTAAGAGGGTCGTCGCCTCCAGGTCCACTATTGCCCGGTTTTGTTTTGTTTGGCAATATTGGAGGCATACTTCATTCAGTACTAACAACTTCCTCCGAGGGTAAAGGCTCACTCCACCCGGGCAGTGGAAACAGCCTGGGCAGTTTGTTGCCAGGCTTCGGCTTAACAGATTGTTAGCTGCGACCTGGTCTTCATTGTTCACTTTCATGACGTTTTATGCCCATGTCTCGTCTGATGCAGACCTGGGAAGGAAGGTGTTTCAGGCGGCAGTTATGCACTGGCCATCCTAGGTTCTTTTCTTTGCATTGTTTTCTGTTTCCCACCCTTGGGGACTGCTTTGGGATGTCCCATGGTAACCGGTGTCCCCGAATGAAGCAATAAAAGAAGGATTTTTGGTACTCACCGTAAAATCTTTCTTGGTGTTTTTATTGGGGGACACAGCACCCTCCTTAACTGTTTGTACCGTTTTTTGGGCCTACGTGCCTTTTGTTGCGGAGTTGGTACATATATTGAGTTTTTTGGTTGCTTCTCCTACTGCTTAAACACTAACTGAGGTACTTGGTTCCTGTCAGTGGGTGTATACTACTGGGGAGGAGCCATTTCATTTTTTTGCCTAGTGTCAGCCTCCTAGCGAAAGCAGCATACACCCATGGTAAACTGTGTCTCCCAATGAAGGCTCCAAGTAAGAGATTTTACGGTGAGTACCAAAAATCCCTTTTTTTTTTTTTTTTCTTTTTTTTTTTTTGTTAGGACGTTATAAGGGTTAGAAGTTGACCAGCGATTTCTAATTTGTACAACAATTTCCAAAACCATATTATTAGGGACCGCATCACATTTGAAGTCACTTTGAGGAGTCTATATGGCAGAAAATACCCCAAAGTGACACCATTCTAAAAACTGCACCCCTCAAGTTGCTCAAAACCACATTCAAGAAGTTTATTACCCTTAACATTCTTCACAGGAACTGAAGCAATGTGCAAGGAAAATAATTAAAATTTAACTTTTTTTCAAACATTTTACTTCAGAACCAGTTTTTATTTTCATAAGTGTAAAAAAAAAAATGAACCACAAAATTTGTTGTGCAATTTTTCTTGAATACGCTGCTACCCCATATGTGGAGAACAAACAGTGTGTTTGAGCACACGGCAGAGCTCGGAATGGAAGGAGCACCCTTCCACTTTCCAGCAGAGTTGGCTGGAATTTAGATCGGACGCAAAGTTGCGTTTGGAGAGCCCCTGATGTGCCTAAACAGTGGAAACCCCCCACAAGTGACACCATTTTGAAAAAAATTTCCACAAAAATGCCCTTTTTGCCCAAATTTTTTTATTTTCCCAAGGGTAACAGGAGAAATTAGACCGCAAAAGTTGTGCAATTTGTCCTGAGTACACCCCATATGTGGGGGTAAACCACTGTTTGGGTGCATGGCAGAGCTCGGAAGGGAAGTAGTGCCGTTTGACTTTTTAATGTCAATATTGTGAGAGTGAACGCCATGTCAAGTTTCAAGATGTGCCTAAACTGCAGAAAAACCCCCCACACACACAACTGATCCCATTTTGAAAACTCACCCCTCAAAGATTTTATCCAGGGGTATATTGAGCAATTTGAACTCACAGGTACGACACCGAATTTGATATCATTAGATCGTCGTATTGAAAAAGTTTAAATTCACAAAAAGCTAGTTTTGGACCTGAATATCTCACTTTTGTCAGATTACACCAAAAAGAGGACTCCACAGTTTGTTACCCACTTTCTTATGAGCGTGGCAATATCCCATATATAGTCAAAAAGTTCAGGCAGGGACTCAGACAGGAAGGGGCACGATGTGACAAATTTAACTTTATTTGAAACTAGCTGAAGAGCCCGGCGCTGCCCGGGCATAGTAACTAACTTTGGTTAGTTATAGCAAATTATAATTATCCTCCATCCCATAGTCCCGTGCCCATGTACCCATCATACATATCCTCCATCCCATAGTCGAGTGCCCATATACCAATCACATCCTCCATCCCATAGTCCCATGCCCATATACCCATGATACATATCCTCCATCCCATAGTCCCGTGACCATATACCCGTCATACATATCCTCCATCCCATAGTCCAGTGCCCATATACCCATCACACATCCTCCATCCCATAGTCCCGTGCCCATATACCCATCATACATATCCTCCATCCCATAGTCCAGTGCCCATATACCCATCACACTTCCTCCATCCCATAGTCAACCATTATGACATCATAATGAGCGGCGGGGCTTGCAACCTATGATGACAGCGTCGCCATGGCAACCATTAAAACATCATAATGAGGGGCGGGGCTTGATACACACACTTTTTCCCCATTATGTAGATGGGGCAAAATTGTTTGGTGAATTGGAACGCGCGGGGTTAAAATTTCGCCTCACAACAGCCTAGGACACTCTCGGGGTCCAGATGTGTGACTGCCAAATTTTGTGGCTGTAGCTGCGACGGTGCGGATGCTAATCCCATACATACATACATACATACATACATACATACATACATACATACATACATACATACTTGAGCTTTATATATTAGATAGTCATATTTGCAGAGCTTGTGTGGTTCAAGGGCAACAGAAATCCCCCATAAATGTCTTTTTTATAAATAGTACCCTCTAGTCTATTTATCTAGGGAGGTAGTGAGTAGTTTGATGCCACCATTTTTTATGCAGTTGATGCAACACAAGTTTGAAAATTTACAAACTTCCCCCGTAGAAATTCCGACTCTGGGGGCCGCTATACACTTATTCCACAGCGCCTTTAAAAAGCTGCGCTGAGGCATAAGTACCCTTAACTGCCGCCGTTAAAAGCGTATTGGCGGTTGATAATGGGTTAAGCCGAATTATAACTGTCTATAGACAACAGTAATGGGCTTAAATGAATTTAACTCTATGGGGGGGCGCTACAACTATTGTCAGCTATTCTGTAAATTATCACAATGTGTAGAAATTGACTAAATATTCGAAGTATATACAGTTGTGGCCAAAAGTATTGACACCCCTGCAATTCTGACAGATAATACTCAGTTTCTTCCTGAAAATGATTGCAAACACAAATTCTTTGGTATTATTATCTTCATTTAATTTGTCTTAAATGAGAAAACACAAAAAGAATTGTCCTAAAGCCAAATTGGATGTAATTCCACACCAAACATAAAAAAGAGGGTGGACAAAAGTATTGGCACTAGAGTTGAGCGACGTTGGTCGGATCGGGTTTCATGAAACAAGATTTGTTTCAGATGAAATTGGTCCGACTGGGGCAAAAAAAGTTGGAGTTTCGTCCGAAACCCGACCCCAATGCAAGTCAATGGGGAATAAAAGTCGGCATTGAGTGGATGACAGTCATCCACTCAATGCCGACTTTTATTCCCCATTGACTTGCATTGGGGTCGGGTTTCGGACGAAACTCCAACTTTTTTTGCCCCAGTCGGACCAGTTTCATCTGAAACAAATTTTGTTTCATGAAACCCGATCCGACCAAAGTCGCTCAACTCTAATTGGCACTGTTCGAAAAATCATGTGATGCTTCTCTAATTTGTGTAATTAACAGCACCTGTAACTTACCTGTGGCACCTAACAGGTGTTGGCCATAATTAAATCACACTTGCAGCCAGTTGACATGGATTAAAGTTGACTAAACCTCTGTCCTGTGTCCTTGTGTGTACAACATTGAGCATGGAGAAAAGAAAGAAGACCAAAGAACTGTCTGAGGACTTGAGAAACCAAATTGTGAGGAAGCATGAGCAATCTCAAGGCTACAAGTCCATCTCCAAAGACCTGAATGTTCCTGTGTCTACCGTGCGCAGTGTCATCAAGAAGTTTAAAGCCCATGGCACTGTGGCTAACCTCCCTAGATGTGGACGGAAAAGAAAAATTGACAAGAGATTTCAATGCAAGATTGTGCGGATGTTGGATAAAGAACCTCGACTAACATCCAAACAAGTTCAAGCTGCCCTGCAGTCCAAGGGTACAACAGTGTCAACCCGTAGTATCCGTCGGCGTCTGAATGAAAAGAGACTGTATGGTAGGAGACCCAGGAAGACCCCACTTCTTACCCAGAGACATAAAAAAGCCAGGCTGGAGTTTGCCAAAACTTACCTGACAAAGCCTAAAACGTTTTGGAAGAATGTTCTCTGGTCAGATGAGACAAAAGTAGAGCTTTTTGGGCAAAGGCATCAACATAGAGTTTACAGGAGAAAAAAAAAGGCATTCAGAGAAAAGAACACTGTCCCTACAGTCAAACATGGTGGAAGTTCCCTGATGTTTTGGGGTTGCTTTGCTGCCTCTGGCACTGGACTGCTTGACCGTGTGCATGGCGATATGAAGTCAGAAGACTACCAACAAATTTTGCAGCATAATGTAGGGCCCAGTGTGAGAAAGCTGGGTCTCCCTCAGAGGTCATGGGTCTTCCAGCAGGACAATGACCTAAAACACACTTCAAAAAGCACTAGAAAATGGTTTGAGAGAAAGCACTGTCGAGTTCTAAGGTGGCCAGCAATGAGTCCAGACCTGAATCCCATAGAACACCTGTGGAGAGATCTAAAAATGGCAGTTTGGAGAAGGCACCTTTCAGATATCAGGGACCTGGAGCAGTTTGCCAAAGAAGAATGGTCTAAAATTCCAGCAGAGCATTGTAAGAAACTCATTGATGGTTACTGGAAGCGGTTGGTCGCAGTTATTTTGGCTAAAGGTTGTGCAACCAAGTATTAGGCTGAGGGTGCCAATACTTTTGTCTGGCCCATTTTTGGAGTTTTGTGTGAAATTGTCGAGGTAGCTATTTTGGGAGGGCTAAATTAACCCTTCACGGTTGATCCAGTGATTTCCAAATTATTCCAGTGTTGCTAGCAACTCAAATGACCACACGGAGACTGGGGTCTCTGTACGGGAGGATCGAGGCAGATCACCAAGCCCCTTTATTTTAGTCACATCTTTTATAATCTTTTGCTTAATTATGCAAGGTTCTCAAGTACCAATAGCATCATGGTAATGCTTCACTTTGTAAGCCAATAATATTGCAAGAAAACCGGAACTGCATATATGTCCGTACCTAAATAGCGTAGAAAGTAGTATAATGGCATATTCTTCAGAGTTTTACACCCCCGCCTCCCTTATCTTTGCACCTGATGAGAACAATCTGGTTTCATGACAGCCCATGCCAATTACAAAAATTTATCTTACAGCAACAAAAATTAAGAAATGAAACCTACAGAGAAATGGAGAAGTGAAACTTAAGCTCTGATTTTAGTATTAACCCTTCACATTCCCCCCTAGATAAAAAAAAATTTAAAACACATATGCATCATCAGAGGTGCTATCCCAAGCTAACAGCTTGAGGGGTACTGATCTTCACATGACTGATGCCGTGTTATCTGTCATGGCTGTCGCGGCGCACCCGTCCCCCCTGTATACTGCAGTTCACGAATAACAATTTTTTGATGACGGTGGTGGGGATCTTTTGTAGGTAGGCATGTGCTTGGCTTCAACATCTTCATCAAGTAGCCTCTTGAGATCGGTGCAGAGAAGAGCAGGGGCAACGACACCTTTTGGTATCATCATTAGCTGTCTTAGTGCAGAATTTCCTAATACATACAGGAATACACCAAAGAACAAGTTTTAGTATCACATATACAACAAGGATACAGGCAGCAATGTGTAACAAGCTCTGTAAGATCCCAGCTATCCAGCCTCCAATTCCCTTAAACCAATTGGCTGGATTGAGAAAGTGTCTGACCACCAACTGTCCTTATTACGATCATTGTCTTTATCGTATTGATCTTTGAGTCTTTGAATATCTTCTAACTTTAACTTCTACCAATGATAATATGGAAAATGCGAAAAACCAAAACATTATGTCCCCTTCATTTGCTATTTGCTTGTTTAACCAGCTTGCAGTGCGATGCGTGAATCCAAGTCAGTCTTCCTTCTAGTTTCACTGATATAGGGGTGATGAGGAGAACTTGATAGGGACCGTCATACAAGGGTTCTAGTCCGTGCTTCCTGACATGCCTCTTCACGACTACCAAATCACCATGCTTCAGTTTGACAGGTGTCTGTTTCTGCTAAATCTGGAAAAGAAAACTAGAGCATAGGTGTTAGCAAGATTTTTACTAAGGCCTGTTTCACACTTCCGTTTTTTCAAATCCGTCAAAATCCGTTGTTTTCCGTAAAAAAAACGGATCCGCCATTTTTTGCAGGATCCGTTTTTTTTGTCCCATAGACTTCCATTACGGTTACCGCGGATCCGTCAAAAAAACGTATCCGTTTTTAAAAAAACGGATCCGTTTGCATCAGTTTCCGTCAAAAAAACGGAAACGGATCCGTTTGGCGGACACAAAAACGGAAGTGTGAAACAGGCCTTAGCAGAATAACATATTGAACAGCACTGTCAGTTTCCTCTGATAACTGCTGGGGCTGGAAATTTGCAACTGGGGGCCTAGTACCAAACAATATCTCATATGGGGACAGGCCATATTTTGCAATAGGGGTAGTACGAATGTGGTATAACACAATGGGTAGGAGCTCTGGCCATGTAGCCGTAGTCTCCTGCATCATTTTGGTCAATTGTCCCTCAGTGTGCCATTCAACCTCTCAACTTTCCCACTGGATTGTGGGTGGTACGGAGTATGTAGGGCTACAGTGGATCCAAGCATTGTCAGAACCTCTTGGTACACATGAGAAGAAAAGGCCGGGCCTTGATCACTTTCAACAGCTTCTGGAACCCCATATCTGCATATAACTTCCATCACCAGTTTCTTCACTGTGGTCTTTGCAGTCATGTTGGTAACAGGGAATGCTTCCGGCCAACTGAAGAACCGGGGCCCAGTAGAATTTTTGCACTAGTGCGAGGGCCTGATTCTTTCCTCGATGTGTAGGTCCATGTGCCCATAGCAGGGTACATCCGCTTAGGGAGACACACGAGTTGGTCCTTTTTTCCAGAGACCATTATCCATTCGTGCCCCATCAGTCTTCCACTGCTTCACCTCTTCCTTTGGAGACATTCTCTGCATCGTCATTAAGCGGTCTCGCAGGGTCCGACAGAAAACTTCAGTCTGTTGTAGATCATCAGGTTCTTGTAGGGTCAGTGCTTCTTGTAACTGTTTATGCTGAGAGCGTGTGGTCACCATAGTTGGTATGGTTGGTTCAACGGGTAAGAGAGCGGCGGCTTTAGCTTGCATATCTGCAAATGCGTTGCCAACAGTCTGTGGACTGGTCCTAGGACCGTGCGCCTTAACTTTGATAATAGCCACCTGAGTAGGTAGTTTGATCGAGTCCATGAGGGTTTTAATAGCTTCAGCATTTTTCACTGGGGTTCCGGCAGCAGTAATAAACCCTCGATTGGCCGATAGAGCCCCAAAATCGTGAGCAATACCAAATGCATACCGTGAGTCCGTGTATATATTAGCCCATGTGTTCTTGGCCAAAATACATGCAGTAGACAGAGCCTGGAGTTCTGCTTCTTGTGCTGACTGTGAGGGCGGGAGCGCAGCTACGTGCACTACAGTGTCTTCTGTGGTAACAGCGTATCCCGTGTGGAATCTACCAAACTCGTCAGCATATCTTGAACCATCTGTGTATAACACCAGATCAGGATTTGGGAGTGGATTCTCACTGACATTTGGTGGAGTAGCTGTTTCTTCTATCAGAAGTTGGGAACAAACATATTGGAGGTAATCCTCATTACTGCCATCTTCCCTTATAATTCATTATGCCGTCTTTCAAAGCGTTGTAAAGGGGTTGCATTATGCGTGATGCATCCTGTATTAACTGACAAAAATAACTGCATAGTCCAAGAAAACGCTGGAGTTCAGTTTCACCTTTTGGGAAAGGAAGGGAGCTGACAGCTATTTTTCTTCTGCGAGGTGTCTGGCACCCTGAAGGAGACAGTGACCCAAGAATATCACTTGACCAAGGCAGAACTGAAGTCTCGAGGCCGAAACCCGACAGTTCAGTGCTGCCAGATACTTAAGGAGGCTAACAATGACAACAATGGCAAAAGACACCTGCTCATATTTTTTTTGCAAACTGGTTGGGACTGTTTTGGGCCCCTTGTGGCATAACTGTCCATGTTAACTGTCGTCCCTGATAAGTGAATGCAAATAGAAACTGGCAGTCTGGGTGTAACGGAATGCTAAAGAAGGCATTGGTAAGATCAATAACTAAACCAAGCAGCATCCTGGGGTATTTGGGACAAAAGAGTATGTGGATTAGGTACCACTGGAGTTTCCAGAACAGTAGCTGCATTAACTGCCTGTAGATCTTGCACCAGCCGGTACACAGGGGGCTGGCCAGGTGGGGTCTTTTTCTTAACGGGAAACAAGGGCGTATTACATGGAGAAACACAGGGTACCAGGGCACCATTATCAAGTAACGTTTGTATTTGTTCCTGAAGGCCCCGCTCCTGATCATGTTTCAAAGGATATTGATGGACTTTGGGAAAAGGGGCACCAGGTTTGAGAAACACTTTTACTGGTTCTACAGGCATTTTCCCTATATCATTTGGCCCTTTTGACCAGAGTTTAGATAGTATCTCTGAGAGGTATGGGGTGAGTCATTGATCCTCAGGCAATATTGGGGGTTGATCTGAGCCTATCAGGGCCATCATAACCGTAAGAAGGGCATGCAAAATTCAGATTTCCTCACTGTCTTCATCTACATAGGGATTATATAACGTTAGAGCCATCTGACCATCATCTTTGAATTGTATTCTGGAGGTGAACAGTGATAATGAATCTGCCCCTAGTAAATTTACTGGACATGTGGGGGAGATCACAAACTGAGCAGTAACGAGAATTAGCAGGGAGGGGCTGAGGAGCAGGGTTCCCACTAGCTGAAGTCCGGGGGGGGGCGGGCGAGAGTTTGCTGTGTGGGCTGAAGGGCACACTGAGTGCTCGCAGCTGCGGTGGGGGCAAAGGGGGATATAGTGTGGGCTAAGATGGGAGGGGGTACTGAAGCAGCTGCTAGCTTGCTAATTTGCTTTTTCTTTTTTTTTTTTTTCTCTCTCTCCTTAACAGAGCGGGTTAAAGTCTTCTGAAAACTTTTTTCCCCCTCTGGATCGGGTGAACGGGGATTGAGGCTGGCGGCGGATGATAATAGGTGCCGTCAGCAAAGGTGGCGGCTGCGACTCTCCGTCTCCTTGTACAATTGTCATCTAGCAGGGAGACCTCTTGTTTCAAATCATCACTTTTAACTATTTCCCTGACACATTAATATCAATCTTAGTTCCTTCTTAACCAATCACTTTCTCACACCAGCCACTTTCTTGAACCACAATACATCCCGTCCCTGTCATAATAGACAATTTTTCCTTCAACATAGCAGTAACAGAAACAATCAGAACTCACTTGCTGTTCAATGTCCACATAACCTTCATTATACAATTCATGTGCCAAGCCACGGAATTCCTCAGCACCTTCAAGTAATCCATCATCAGTCAATCTTCCATTATTATTATTATTATTATTATTATTATTATTATTATTATTATTAATTTATTTATTTTTAACTCCTTCATTCCATAGCGTAGGCTGCAACCTCCCGCCCTTAGGAAATCCCAGAATGGAAAATATTCTTCCTGCATTCCGGACAAATTTCTTTCCTTGTCTTTGAATCATAAGACTAACAGTATCTGATCCTTCTCACAATTCCAAACTTTTCTTTTTCTTCCACAGAAACATAATTCTCTCCTTTAGAGACAAACATCCTGACTTAAATTGTGCACAGATCTGGCGGCCATTTCAGTCTCTGTTCCACCGGGTCAATAATCCCTCTCTGGGATTGTCAAAAATTTGCGGTACTCAGTGAAAGGAGGAGGGCGTCTCAGACTATCCCTCCGGACACCTCTGGTTATATATATCTTTCTATATATACCTGAGTTACGTATCCTACCCAGTCTTCGATCACTCACCACGCCCAATACTAATAATGATCGGGAATTTCAGGATATTTTGACTATAAAGAGAGTCACAATCACTGGTCAATCCAGGGTGTCCGTCCCTTATGAGGTACGGTTCGAGCACTGGGCCCCCAACGGGACTACACCTCTATATGATTCCACCCATGAATCACCCCACCAGGGGACAAACCTCAGATCCTCTTTGCAGCAACAAGCACAGGAAAACCACACTAACGGTCAGTCTGAACAGTATAACTGCCAACTTACCGTGGTTGTGAGGGATGATCAGTCCCAGTTTTCCAGCACCTGTGTCCGCTTCGAGGGTGCTTTGTCTTGTTGTCCTCCGGGGCAGAGGCGTCCCTGTTCGGGGGCCCCACGTTGGGCGCCACTGTCGAGGTAGCTATTTTGTGAGGGCTAAATTAACCCTTCACGGTTGATCCAGTGATTTCCAAATTATTCCAGTGTTGCTAGCAACTCAAATGACCACACGGAGACTGGGGTCTCTGTACGGGAGGATCGAGGCAGATCACTAAGCCCCTTTATTTTAGTCACATCTTTTATAATCTTTTGCTTAATTATGCAAGGTTCTCAAGTACCAATAGCATCATGGTAATGCTTCACTTTGTAAGCCAATAATATTGCAAGAAAACCGGAACTGCATATATGTCCGTACCTAAATAGCGTAGAAAGTAGTATAATGGCATATTCTTCAGAGTTTTAAGAATCATAGAATCATAGAATCGTAGAGTTGGAAGGGACCTCCTGGGCCATCTGGTCCAACCCCCTGCTCAAAGCAGGATTCGCTAAATCATCCCAGTCAGATGTCTGTCCAGCCTCTGTTTGAAGACTTCCATTGAAGGAGAACTCACCACTTCTCGTGGCAGCCTGTTCCACTCATTGATCACTCTAACTGTCAAAAAGTTTTTTCTAATATCTAATCTGTGTCTCCTCCCATTCAGTTTCATCCCATTGCTTCTAGTCTTTCCTTGTGCAAATGAGAATAAAGTTGATCCTTCTACAATGTGACAGCCCTTTAGATATTTGTAGACAGCAATTAAGTCTCCTCTCAGTCTTCTCTTTTGCAAACTAAACATTCCCAAATCCTGCAACCTTTCCTCATAAGACAGGGTTTGCAGACCGGTCACCATTCTGGTCGCTCTTTTCTGAACTTGCTCCAGTTTGTTGATGTCTTTTTTAAAATGTGGTGCCCAAAACTGGACACAATATTCCAGATGAGGTCTGACCAAAGAGGAGTAGAGGGAAATAATGACTTCACGTGATCTAGACTGAATGCTTCTGTTAATACATCCTAGAACTGCATTTGCCTTTTTTGCTGCTGCATCACACTGTTGACTCATATTCAGTCTGTGATCTATTAGTATACCCAAGTCTTTTTCACATGTGCTGTCACTTAGCCCTATCCCTCCCATTCTATATATGCTTTTTTCATTTTTATTGCCCAGATGTAGTACTTTGCATTTCTCCCTGTTAAAAACCATTCTGTTAGTTACTGCCCACTTCTCCAGTTTATTTAAATCTTTTTGAATCCTCTCTCTCTCTTCTCTAGTATTAGCTATCCCTCCTAGCTTTGTGTCATCAGCAAATTTAATCAGTTTACCCTCAATTCCTTCATCTAAATCGTTGATAAAGATGTTGAACAATACAGGGCCCAGGACAGAGCCCTGTGGTACCCCACTTGAGACATTCTTCCAACTGGATGTGCAGCCATTTACGACCACTCTTTGGGTCCGATCACTAAGCCAGCTATGAATCCACCTAACAGTTGCCTTGTCCATTCCATACTTAGTCATTTTTTCAATAAGGATTGTATGAGAGACTTTGTCAAATGCTTTGCTGAAGTCAAGATATACTATATCTACAGCATTTCCTTGATCCACCCAATCAGTGATACCGTCATAGAAGGAAATTAAGTTAGTCTGACATGACTTATTAGTTACAAACCCATGCTGACTCTGTTTGATCACTTCATTCTTATCCAGGTATTGACTTACATGTTGTTTAATAATTTGTTCAAAGATCTTTCCTGGTATAGAAGTCAGACTCACCGGCCTATAGTTGCCTGGGTCCACCTTCTTCCCCTTTTTGAAGATAGGAACAACATTTGCTCTTCTCCAGTCTTCTGGCACTTCTCCTGCTCTCCAAGAACTTTCAAAGATTATGGAGAGTGGTTCAGAAATTTATTCTGCTATCTCCTTCAGTACTCTGGGGTGTAATTCATCTGGACCTGGAGACTTGAATTCATTTAGGTTAGCTAAGTGTTTCCTCACTATCTTTCTGTTTATAGATATCCTGGATTCTTCTATTCCCTTAATAGGACAGTGAATAACAGTTGGTGTTACATTTCCTTTCTGAGAGAAAACAGATGCAAAATAGGAATTTAAAAGTTCAGCCTTCTCAACATCCTGTCTTACCATTTCATCATTTTCATCCTGTAAAAATCCTATAGCATCTTTGACTTTTCTTTTACTTTTGACATATCCCCAAAATCCTTTATTATTGCTTTTGACATCTCTTGCAAGCCTCAATTCATTTTCAGCTTTAGTTAATCTGATTTGTGCCCTGCAGATTCTGCAGACAGCATTATATTCTTCTTTAGATATGCCTCCCTCTTTCCATTTTATAAACATTTTTTTCTTCCTTTTTAGCATGTGCTTAAGTTCTGTGTTCACCCATCCTGGTTTCCTTAAATGCTTCCTATTCTTCCCTCTTTTCGGAATTGTTAACAACTGTGCTTTGAGAATTTCATTTTTCAAGATTTCCCATCCTTCCTGGACATTTTTGTCTTTAAGGATATCCAGCCATTGGATCCCTCCAATTATCTTTCTGAATCCCTTAAAATCTGCCTTTCTGAAATCTAACCTTGACGTCTGAGTCTTCACAGGTCTTCCGCCTCTAGTTATCCAAAATTCTAAAATAGCATGGTCGCTACCTCCTAGGGTTCCAGCCACTTTTACCTCCTCAACCATTTCCTCCCTGTTTATAAGGATTAGATCCAAGGTAGCAGTTCCCCTTGTTTTCTCCCCTACCTTTTGGAAGATAAAGTTGTCAGCAAGAGAGGATAAGAATTTCCTTGACCTGTTAGTTTTGCCTGAGAGAGATTCCCAACAAATGTCTGGATAGTTGAAATCTCCCATGACAACTATGTCATATTTTTTGGAGAACTTGGCCATTTGATGCATAAAGAGTTCATCCATATCTTCAGCTTGCACAGGCGGCCTGTAGTAAATGCCTACAATGGTGTCCTTTCCATTGTTCTGTCCTTGTATTCTTACCCAAACAGTTTCCACAGAACTCCCAGTCTCTGAAGCTTCAATCTCTGTGCAGATATACGCGTTTCTAACATACAATGCGACACCTCCTCCTCGTTTATCAAGTCTGTTTCTTGCAAATAAGTTGTATCCTTCTAGTCTTGTATTCCAATCATGTGTATCGTCCCACCAAGTTTCAGTGATTCCAATGACATCATATTTCTTTTCCTGTGTTAGTAGTTCCAATTCTCCTTGTTTGTTGCCCATGCTTTGTGCATTAGTATAGAAACATTTTAGTTTGTGATTGGTTTCTCTTTCTCCAATATTTTTATTAATTAGATTCTTTCGTCTTTGTTCTTCCTTTCCACTTCTATTAGCAGAGTTCTCAATAGCATTTGTCAGGTGTATGGCTTTTTCTGGTCTTTTGCTTCCCTTCCCATGTTGTTCTAGTTTAAAGCTCTCCTTACAAGTGTAGCAAGGCGACTTCCAAATACATGCTTTCCAGTCTTCGTAAGGTGCACCCCATCTCTAGCAAGTAGTCCATCGTATAAGTAGTTTTACACCCCCGCCTCCCTTATCTTTGCACCTGATGCGAACAATCTGGTTTCATGACAGCCCATGCCAATTACAAAAATTTATCTTACAGCAACAAAAATTAAGAAACGAAACCTAACCTACAGAGAAATGGAGAAGTGAAACTTAAGCTCTGATTTTAGTATTAACCCTTCACAAAATGATCAATGTTTTGCTTTTTGCTTCATTCTCTTTTGTGTTTTTTTCATTTAAGACAAATTAAAGGAAGATAATACCAAAGAATTTGATTTGTGTTTGCAATCATTTTCAGGAAGAAACTGAGTATTATCTGACAGAATTGCAGGGGTGTCAATACTTTTGGCCACAACTGTATCACTGCACTACCTGCTGAAGAATTTCATTATTATTTAAGCCAAATTACATTGAAGCACAAAGGAAGCAACTGATCTAAACATTATTTTTCAATTATATGTGGCTTCCCTTATGTAAAATGTTAGAAATGTAAAACATATTTTATTTTTATATGAAAGAAGCCCAATCTCTCCAACAAAAGCCGCAAAAACATTGCACTGAGTAAGAACCAAAATAAAAATCTCCTATATGTGTCCCAGAAATCACCCCCTCCTGCTACTGCTAATATGATGCTTTTTTTTATGCAGCATGCTGAGCAAAGCCATTTTGACGGCAAGAAATATGTAAACTGAGGCACTGTTGCTGCTCAGACGATAATAAAAATTGTGACAATATGACCATGCCTTACCTTCACAGCTGGACCAGACTACTTTAATTTTTTAAAAAGATAAGGGTAGCCTAGGAAGTAGACAGCTTCAATAATAAATCATCCAAAAAGCAAAAAGAAGCCATGTCTAAAATATAATAATCTTTATTGAGATATAATTAAAAAAAATTATATATATAAAAAAATATCACAATGGTTATTAAAAGTGAGGGCGCTACAAGAAAATCACCACATCAAGAGGTAACACGCACAAAAATATCCAAGATATATTTATGCAGAGAATGCTTGAATAAATGCTAATAAACAAATATTAGTGCATAGGACTTTTTACTTATTTAAATAAATGCCAGTGCATTTCTCAGAACAGTAACTTAGAAAAAAAAGTACAGATGTGCATAAATGTATTTGGAAAAAATTAGGGCATCATATGGTCAGCATGAACAAATACAAAGTAAACCAACGGCAAACCTCAATAGGCATTTTCCAAGAATATAGCAATATAAACAAGGCAGTTAGCATAAACAGGGGTGGATAGGTAGGGTGTCATATAGCCAGTGTATGCCTGTGCAAAGTATGGCGGCAATAGACCCTAAAAGATATAACCAAGCAGAAGATAGGTATAAGATAAGAAGGTATGGTCAGTGCATATTACCTCAGGGTGTGGGCAGGAGGACCCCGACGCGCGTTTCGCGGCAGCTTTATCGAGGGGCGTCGGGGTCCTCCTGCCCGCACCCTCTGTCCCCAGTGCTAAAGATGGGGGACGCAGGTCGCATGCAGCGTCATGTGCCCCTAGGCGGAGCTACCGGAGGAGGCGCGGCAGGGGGCGGGGCTTAGCGTCAGCCGTGAGCAGGCCGACTCTGCTGCTGGAAACGCAAATGTGAAACCACCCTTATTCCCGTAAAATCCACGATTTTTTAAATATGTATATCTGGCTCAAAAGCTTATTTTAAATGAAAGGGGGCGTTACCAATGTGAGACATGGAATGACTGACAGTCTGCCCTCCTGATCTACTTGTCTCACAATGGCAACTCCCCCTGTCATCTATAATAATCTCTGGTGGCAGATTCTCATGCAGATCAGTGTCCGGCCCATAGATCTTAACAGCTCATTTACATATAAGAAAAATGTGTATTTCTCAGGAATAAGATTTTGGATGTCCGATATCGATGTAATATTTTATTCTGCATCCTATGACCTGTAAGAAGTCCATATAGCTTGCTTAGTAGAGTTGATCCTTCTGACAGAATCCCTTTAACGTTACAACTCGGGTGGTGAATTTCTATTAAAGATTTTTTATTTTGCAGGGACCACCCAGAAATCTTACGCTTGATGCACCAGCCCCACAGCACACAGAGAGGTTAGTATGTCAATTACACTTTATAAGTTAATCTCTATGTTTAATTCAACAAACATTAATGTCTTTGTAGCATATTTGAGTTGCTTTGTATTTGTAATTGGATATTTGTTGCTGTAGGCAGTGAGGCGTTCACTACATTGTCAAATTTAGCGGTTTGTGATGAACCATAAAGGGGTTTACCACTTTTCTGTTAGAAAAGTGGTAAAGTGATATAAAATAAAGCCATATAGTACTTGTCCTGCCGCTGCTCTGGTCTCTAGCTCCTTCTGCAACAGTAATGTCACAAGTACAGCATGCATCAACATTGAAGCCAATCATAGAGCTTGGAGGATTATGCCATTTAGATCGGCAGTGTAGCTTAGCTCGGTGATTGGCTGCAGCAGAGACATCACTACTAGAGCACACAAGAGACCCGAGAAGTGGAAGAGTCGTTAATCATTATTGCATGTAATATCCCCATAAGAAAAAAAGTAACACCATCAGGTAACACATGCATGCACTTGTTTGTGATATTTACAATTCTCCTTTGTTGTTACTTTGTCGGTAGAGCTAAACCTTTGCCTTTCTTTTCTGCAGCTTCTCATACCCCAAGTTCAGTACCCCTGCTTCTAATGGCTTTCCGTCAGGAAGAGGTGGAGGCAAAATGATGAGGGAGAAAGGCTCTCATTATAGTAGCAAGTCACCAGATGAGGTATGCATTTGTGTGTGATCTTATGTTTCTTTACATAAGAAGTCTGAGATTGCTTGAATGTGTATTATTTTCATGGGCATCACTGGTACATTACATCGCTGTCTGTCTTCCCTTTAGGAGGTGGTGGCTCTCAATTTGCCAACAATATCTTTACCAATAAGCACGACGGCACTTCCAAAGATTTCATTTGGTCTCCAGATGAAGACTACACCCCCTCCTGCTGCTGTTAGTAAATCTGTTTTTAGCACAGTAACTTTATTTAATTTTCCCTCTTCTCCATTGAAGAAGTGAAAATAGTTGATGTATTGTTCCTTTTCTTCTAACAGGCACAGACTACAAACTCAACAAGCAATCCCTCATTCACATTTTCATCTCCTATTGTGAAATCAACTGAATCCAATGCACAATCTCCTGGGTCATCTGTAAGTAGGAAGAACCCATATCCTGCCTTGCAGAATACCTGCATCTGTGATTATTGACAATGCTCTAGATGTAAACTTGGAGCTGGAGTTTCAACTTGATCAGATTATATCACTGTTATGACTAGCTGCTAAAACAGTACCAATGTATACTGTACTTTAGCTTTTCAAGGCACGTTGTATCATTTTTCTAAGTGCCGCACAGGTTTAGATAATTTGGATAATAAGTGTCCAAATGCATTCACCTTGATTCAGCACGTGAAAGTGTCACCACTTTTGATCCCATACTGTTATTAGTGAGCCATGTTTTACAAATCTAGGCTAATGTGTTAAAATTGCAGAGACATGCATACACATTGCTTTCATGGCTCCTTGAACATGATATCTGAGCCTAGCGGTCACCGGCCCCTCTCTCCATCAAGCCCTCTGATTAGTCTACCAGTGTTTGTGTTCTGTAAAATGTTTAGGACCTGGAACATTGCCATGCTACTTTTATCAATTCCATTGATTATGAACTTGACTTTGTTTTTACACTGCCCGTTTTGTTGTCTTTCTCACAGCTTCTTTCCCTTTTTTATCTTGACATTTAAGTGCATTTGTGTTCACAGGTTGGCTTTACATTTAGTGTGCCGGCTATGAAAGTGTCATCATTCTCTTCCCAGACAAGTAAGAAATCTGCTACGAGCAGTCCTGGTAAGTAATTTGAGTAGCTGAATGAGAGGTTTAATTTTCTGCTCCTACTCTGCATTGGGGTTCCAAAATATCACTGCATAGTAGTGTAGCTACTCGTGATTGTGTGGGTTCAGTAGCAGTGTTCTGCCTGAAGAGTTGTGTATGCCCGTGTCAGTGCTGTCTGCTTTGCCTCCATATACATTGCTCATGTGATTGCTCTGTATAGGGTAAGAGCAGGAGTTGATGGCTCAGAAGAGACCAATACAGCTCTGCTATGTAGCCAGGAGGCTGCATTTCCCCTGTAACTATGGTTAATATACCAGACCAAGGGAAATATGATGAAAATAAAAAATTTTAATTATTGAAATGTCACTGAAAGACTTTTATGACCATATGGGAACACAATGTGTGAAATAAACGAGAAATGTAAATTAAAATATTGAAAAAAAATAAACATTTCACTGTCAATCTAAATGACTGTCACTAGACCTGCCCCCATAAATTGTCCGATAAATAAAAATTGTTGCAGAATGGTGAACTAATTTCAAAAATTATTTTAGTGGTCATAAAAATTGGGAAAGCAGATTCTTATTTTGCCACTGACGACCAAAAAAAAATAGTGCCAGTATAAAAATAAAGCCCCATCACCAAAACTTACTTGACTATCCAAACAAGGAGAAGCAAAAGTTACAGCTCTTTAAACTGCATGTTCAATAACCCCCCCCCCAGAAGATGTGCTTATCATGAACCTTGAATGGCCTAGTTGTGAACAATAAATGGCCTGCTCTTGAACTGGTTGAAATGGACCTATCACTTACTCAAGGAAAATTACCTTTTTTTTTTTTTTTTTTTTTTTTTAACTAGAAGACCCAACTTACCATAAGACTTACCACAGGTTTGGACAGCAGAAATTAGGAAAAGCATTTTTGTTATTAAAGGGAACCTGTCACCAGGTATGGGGGATAAGAGTTACGGCCACCGCCTTTCAGGACTTATCTACAGCATTCTATAATGCTGTAGATAAGCCCCCGGTCCTACCTGCAAGAGAAGAAAAATAACTTTTTTTTATACTCACCTGTGGGGCGGTTTGGTCCGATGGGTGTCGCAGGTCCAGGTCAGCCGCCTCCCATCTTCTTGTGATGCCGCGCTTTTGCTTGTTTCGTGTGCACAAGAGTAAATCCTCTCATGACCATAGATGAGAAGCCAATGTACTTAATTATGGGGAAACCCCTTAGTTGTTTAGGAGGTTTTCAAAGCTGCAGCTTTATTTAGCTCCGAGGCCTCCAAAAACAAATAAAACAATCAAAACTTGTAATGAATACTGTGCAATACTGTGCCTAATTAAGATGCAGATTATATAAAATACCAACGAGAATTTGCCTCTTCCTCAAATAAATGAGCGTTAAATACTTTGTAAAACTCCCCGAGCTCCCTTGATTCTGCCCTTCTTCCGTTTTGTACTGCGTCCCTCCATTCACATTTGTTTCTTCTGAAGCACTTTAAACTGAATCCCTGCTTTGCAGCCCAACTGTGTGCTTCTTCAGTCTTCTTTGGGAGTATAGCTTTCACCCTTCTCCTAGATGCTGCCATGTGACTGATCATATAACTGGCCAGAAGTAGGGGATCTTATTATTGATTGGCAGCTATAACAAACAGCGAGGCAATAGTTTCTGCAATGAACGTCAAAATTAGACATTTCATGTTCATATACTATAGCCAGCACAATGGATAATACACACTGCAGAAAGACAATAGATTTATTACCTCACTATTCTACCCTCGGACAATAAAATTAGTGATTATGACCCCTCCACTTTACACCAACAGGGAAGTTTTAAAGGGAATCTGTCAACACGTTTGGCCGATACGAGTTACGGCCACTGCCTTTCAGGATTGATATACAGCATTCTATAATGCTGTAGATAAGCCCCCGACCCGACCTGCAAGAGAAGAAAAACGGAGATTAGACCTACCGGTAATGTTATTTCCAGGAGTCCATCCTGACAGCACCATGGGGGTTGTCCTTTCATCCTTCCAGGGACAGGAAATGCACGAGAGGTTAAAAGGTCCCCTCCCACACCACACTCCAGTGTTTTTCCTGTCCCTGAAAAGACAGGCACGGGCCGCAGCCGCGGCATACAGGCTAAAGGATCTTACCGGGGCCAGGAGGTGCGGGGTCCTAACCGCCAACTCCTCCAGGTCGGACGATGTAAGCGGCACCCCCCTAAGGGGGGTTCTCCGCCGGGTGTTCCGTGGAGCGTCGCTCCGGGACTCATCCCCGCTTCCCCCAGCGCGGCTCCCGCGAGGCCCAGATTGCAGAGCGGCGGCGCGTCACTTCCGGGCGCCCAGGGATGACGACTTCCGGTTGGGGCACGGAGGACGCGTCAGAGGGCGGCAGAAGCAGCGTTCCTGCGCAAGACAAGGTAGGATAAGAACGGGGGGAAGCGGGAGACCAGCGCACCGGCTCCAGGCAGATTGAGAGGTGACAGACTCCTAAGTTTCTGTCAAACGCCGCCAGCATGGACGCTAGGACCAGTGACCAGCCAGAACCAGCGTCCGTGAGTAAAGGGCACAGGGGCAGGATGGCCGGAGACAGGAGCTTTTTTTTAAAGGGAGGACTCCTGTCTTTTTAGGATAAGGCAACACCAGCGCCAGCAACAGCCAGGACATCAGGCAAACCTAAATGCCCCATTTGTGCCAGTAAACTGCCGAGCGCATGGAAGAAGCCCCTATGCGAGGATTGCACACTCCGAATCGTCAGAGGCGAGCAGGCAGCCTTTCTCACAGAGATGCGCACAGTAGTCAGAGATGAAGTTCAGGCCTCGGTCTCTGGAATACTACCTACTCAGTCTTCCGGCCGGTCCCAGTCCAAAAGACCTAGATGGGAGTCCGACCTATCATCGGAAGAAGAGATACGGGGCACGGACTCGGAGGAAGAGGGCGAGATTACCTCGGAACCCCTAGAAACAGGGAAAAGGTACCTCTTCACATCAGAGAACACGGAAGAGCTGCTCAGGGCAGTAAGAAGTACAATGCAGATCGAGGAACCCCCGAAAGAACAATCCATCCAGGACACAATGTTCGGGGGACTTAGAGCCAGGATTCGTCAGATCTTCCCAGTTAATGACCATATCCGGGCAATGATCCTGGAAGAATGGGAAGATGCGGAGAAAAGACTGATCGTGCCGCGAGACTTTAAGCTGCGACTTCCATTTAACCAGGAGGACATCAGCACTTGGGACGAGGTGCCTAAGATCGATTCACCGGTGGCCAAGGTGTCGAGAAAGACTTCGATTCCCTTTGAAGATTCTTCCAGTCTCAAGGAGCCCATGGACAAAAAAGCCGACGTGCTCTTAAAAAGAGCTTGGGAGGCCTCAGCGGCAGTGATAAGCCGCTACATCGGTCGCTAGATCCATGCACCTATGGATCGACCACTTGGAACAACAGTTAAAGGATAAAACCCCTAGGGGTGATATCCTTGAGAGTATTCCCCTGTTGAAAATCGCGACCGGTTTTCTGGCAGATGCTTCTGCAGAATCGGTACGGTTTGCGGCCAGAAATAATTCCCTATCCAACGCGGCCCGCCGAGCCATATGGATGAAAACCTGGTCGAGGGACTACCAATCTAAAAATAAGTTATGTTCCATACCCTTCTCGGGCGGGAAGGTATTTGGGCCAGCTTTGGATAAAATTCTAGAGAGTGCCTCCGACGACAAAAAAGGTTTTCCAGAGGAAAAACCAAAAAGGCAATTTCCCTTTCAGAGATCCCGCCCATACCAGAGGCAGGAATATAGAGGGAAAGGGAAATCTTCTCGCTGGGAGTACTCGAGGGGGGGGAAGAAGTAGAGCTCCCCCGTCTTGCTCCGGACAAAGTTCCAGGAGCAGAAGGCAATGACGCCATGCCGGTAGGGGGGCGCCTAAAACACTTGGCAGGGGCATGGCAGCGCATCTCCCAGAACCCATGGGTCCTCAATACAATTGCCCAGGTCTATACCCTCGAGTTCACAAGATCCCCTCCAGCACGATTTGTGGTTACAAAACCCCGTTCCGAAGCCATGATAGACCCTATATGGGCAGACATAAAAGACCTGTTAAAATCGGAAGTAGTAATTCCTGTCCCAGAGGTAGAGAGAGGTCAGGGCCACTATTCTACACTCTTCACAATAAAAAAAACCATTGGGGGAAAGCCGAACTATCATAAATTTGAAGCCATTGAATCAATGGGTTCGTTACAAAAGGTTCCGAATGGAGTCCCTGAAAACCGCCATCCCGCTAATAGACCAGAACGCGTCCATGTGCACTATAGATTTAAAGAACGCATATTATCACGTTCCCATCCATCCTCAATCGCAGAGGTTCCTGCGTTTCGCCCTAGAGAAAAGAGACAAACATTACCACTTCCAGTTTCAGGCTCTTCCGTTCGACCTAGCATCAGCACCTCGTGTTTTCACAAAACTGGTGGCCGAAGTCGTGGCAGACTTAAGACAAAGAGACATAATCATTGTGCCTTATTTAGACGACTTCTTGGTAATATCCCGGTCAGCGTCCGAATTAAAACAACAACTCAGCTCAATAATTTTCAGCCTCGAGAGCCTAGGTTGGATCCTAAACAGAGAAAAATCAGATCTGCGGCCCAGCACCCAGAAAAAATTCCTAGGGGTAATGCTAGACTCCAGAAGAAGGGTCTCGTTCTTGCCGGAGGTGAAGAAGAAGCCCATCGTGGACAAGGTGCGGCAGTTCGGCCAACATCAGGTTTCGATAAGGACCGCGATGGAAGTCCTGGGCACCCTAACTGCATGCATACCCTGTGTCATGTGGAGCCAGGCTCACACAAGAATCCTACAAAAGGAGATCCTTACGAAATGGGACAGACGGCAGTCCTCGCTGGACAAGAAGTTCCGACCGTCTCCGGCGCTGAGATCATCTCTGAAATGGTGGATCAGCAACAGAAACATCAGCCGGGGGGTTCCTTGGATCCTGTCTCCATGCGTGACCATCACTACAGATGCCAGCAGGGAAGGATGGGGAGCCCACCTAGAAGGAAGATTCTTACATGGAACGTGGCCCAAGAGTATCAGCTTACAGTCCTCAAACTACCAAGAGCTGCGAGCAGTCTGGGAGACTCTGAAGAGAAGCGGTTCAAGACTACAGAACCAACATATAAAGATCATGTCGGACAACGTGACCACAGTAGCCTTCCTACGCCACCAGGGGGGCCCAAGGCACGGGAAACTTCAGAAGCTAGCAGCTCGCATCCTCACCTGGGCAGAAAACAATTCTCACTCCCTATCAGCAGTTTACCTGGAAGGCTCCCAAAACAGGATAGCCGGCTATCTAAGCAGACAAGAAGTCCGAACCACCGAATGGGAGCTAAAAGAGATCTTCAAGGATCTTTGCCATCGTTGGGGGACACCCCAGCTGGACCTCTTCGCGACAAGAAAAAACGCCAAGCTGAAGAGGTTCTACTCCCTCAACCCGGCGGACCATCCGGAAGAGATCGATGCCCTGGACCAGAATTGGGGAAGGGGACTCCTATACGGGTTTCCACCGATTGCCATAATACCGAGGGTCCTCAGGAAGATCCAGGAGGAAGGAGCCCGGGTGATGCTGGTCATACCTTTTTGGCCCAGGCGGAGTTGGTTTCCCTTCCTCAGAAAGATGGCTCAGAGGGGGCCACTCCACCTACCAACAATACCAGACTTGCTCTCCCAGGGTCCAGTGTTACACCCAGACCCAGGAAGCCTGCAACTGGCAGCATGGATCCTGAGAGGGACATCCTAAAGTCCGATGGCCTCTCGGACCAGGTGATCTCCACATTGCAGGCCAGCCGAAAACCGGTGACAAGAGCGATATATTGTAAAATCTGGAAGAGATTCTGTACAGAAAGTGGTAGTGCCCCTCTAGACCTATCTCGGCCTGATATCCCTCGGATCCTGGACTTCCTACAGGCTGGATTCGATAGGGGCCTGACCCCGAGCACACTCAAAGTCCAGATAGCGGCCTTAAGTACCTTCTTTAATTTCTCCCTATCCTCCCATCCATGGATAGCGCGATTTACTAAAGCCACCCAGAGGCTAAGACCCACATTGAGGAAAACTGTCCCCCCATGGGACCTAAATCTGGTACTCAACGTGCTGTGTAGGCCCCGTTATGAGCCAATTTCAGAGATAGACATTTCAAAGCTCACACAAAAAACTGCTTTTTTGGTAGCTATCACCTCAGCTAAACGTTTAGGTGAGATCCAGGCCCTCTCAATCCAGAATCCCTACATTCAGATCTTCGAGGACCACATAACGCTCAAACTAGATCCAAAGTTTCTCCCTAAGGTAGTATCGCCGCAGAATCTAAACCAAGAAATAATCCTGCCCTCGTTTTGTCCAGCCCCAAAGAATGATAAAGAAAGATTGTTTCATTCTTTGGATGTTAGACACACGGTCGCCCGTTACCTGGAAGTCACCAGGGACTGGCGACAGGACACAAAACTATTTGTCCAGTACGGCGGAAAAAATAAAGGTAGAAGTGCGGCTACACAGACTCTAGCGAGGTGGATAACAACAATAATCTCCTCGGCGTACGAGGCCGAGGGCTTGCCGGTACTTGAAGGGCTTAGGGCTCATTCCACCAGGGCGATAGCGACTTCATGGGCAGAGATGGCGGGTGCCTCAGTAGAACAGATATGCAGGGCCGCCACCTGGTCTACACCAAATACTTTCTGTAGACACTATAAGTTGGACACTCTATCAGCTAGCCAGGCGACCTTTGGTCGCAGAGTGCTACAAGCAGTAGTCCCACCCTAAGCGAATTCCTACTTTGGTATTCCCCATGGTGCTGTCAGGATAGGACGTCCTGGAAAACGGAGATTAGACCTACCGGTAATGTTATTTCCTGGAGTCCATCCTGACAGCACTGGTAGTTCCCTCCCTATGATTTGTATTGGTATCATTATGCTTGTACTAAATCTAAATAAAATTTAATTGCATCATACTGGTGTGGTACTTGGAAAAATCACTGGAGTGTGGTGTGGGAGGGGACCTTTTAACCTCTCGTGCATTTCCTGTCCCTGGAAGGATGAAAGGACAACCCCCATGGTGCTGTCAGGATGGACTCCTGGAAATAACATTACCGGTAGGTCTAATCTCCGTTTTTCTTCTCTTGCAGGTCGGGTCGGGGGCTTATCTACAGCATTATAGAATGCTGTATATCAATCCTGAAAGGCAGTGGCCGTAACTCGTATCGGCCAAACGTGTTGACAGATTCCCTTTAAAACTTCCCTGTTGGTGTAAAGTGGAGGGGTCATAATCACTAATTTTATTGTCCGAGGGTAGAATAGTGAGGTAATAAATCTATTGTCTTTCTGCAGTGTGTATTATCCATTGTGCTGGCTATAGTATATGAACATGAAATGTCTAATTTTGACGTTCATTGCAGAAACTATTGCCTCGCTGTTTGTTATAGCTGCCAATCAATAATAAGATCCCCTACTTCTGGCCAGTTATATGATCAGTCACATGGCAGCATCTAGGAGAAGGGTGAAAGCTATACTCCCAAAGAAGACTGAAGAAGCACACAGTTGGGCTGCAAAGCAGGGATTCAGTTTAAAGTGCTTCAGAAGAAACAAATGTGAATGGAGGGACGCAGTACAAAACGGAAGAAGGGCAGAATCAAGGGAGCTCGGGGAGTTTTACAAAGTATTTAACGCTCATTTATTTGAGGAAGAGGCAAATTCTCGTTGGTATTTTATATAATCTGCATCTTAATTAGGCACAGTATTGCACAGTATTCATTACAAGTTTTGATTGTTTTATTTGTTTTTGGAGGCCTCGGAGCTAAATAAAGCTGCAGCTTTGAAAACCTCCTAAACAACTAAGGGGTTTCCCCATAATTAAGTACATTGGCTTCTCATCTATGGTCATGAGAGGATTTTCTCTTGTGCATTTTCTTAAAGGACTATTCTCAAGTTTGAAAGTTATTCTATATCCAAAGAATAGGAGATAACTTTAAGATAGCTGGGGGTCCAACCGCTGTGGCCCCACTAATCCTGACAACTGTGGCTCTAAAGAACCACGGCTGAATCAAAGTCCATTTATGTCCATTCATTATAGTAGAATTGCCGAAGATCAGCTGAGCTCTGCAAACTTTGGCACTCCCATTAAGAACGGATTTCTAGTGCACCTGATCTCTTCAGGGGTGTGGGATTGGCAAACAGCTTGTCAATCCTGTCTAGGAAAAAAACCCCTCTCATTTGGGGACTTAATGAAGTAGAAAAAGTCTCATGTTTCTGGTGCAGATTTTTCTGCCAAGCAAATCATAGTCTCAAATTCCATGTGAACCTACCCTTGGGGTATCTGGCAGAGGCTAGTTTAGAGATGTTTGTCCTAACCAGTCCAGTTTACTGTCATCTGTCTACACCCGTACAAATACCTAATAACCAATTACATTTTTTCCCCCTAATCAAAAGATTTTGTTGGCATGAATAGCAACAATGTAAAGGAGCCTGAAGAAGAATACCGTGGATTCTGCAAACCTGCAAAAACCCTAAAAGAGGGAAGCGTGCTTGATATTCTGAAAAGTCCAGGTAAGAAATACAAAGTTAATCTGTGTCACAGTAATGCATTTTTGGCACAAACTAAAATTGTGACACTTGGCATATTATTTGTGCGTCTGTTCCTCTTATGTAATGTAAGGAGCCTGCTTTCTCTTGTTGGGTATTCCGCTGAAAAACAATGGAGCTGTCTTAATGTATTTTTAATATTTTACCATTTTTCTCACATTGGTGTCTGCATCTAAAATAGTAGTGACAGGTGCCAGTCACTATCCTGTGTGTGAAAAAAAAACCAGTTGTATTAAAGGGAATATGTCACCCCATGTTTGGACTATCAGCTGCCGTCACAGCCATCAGGGGCTTATCTACAGCATTCTGTAATACTGTAGATAATCCCCCGGTGTAACCTGAAAGATAAGAGTTAGATTACACTCACCCCGGCGTTCGGTCCGGACCGGGTCCTCCCATCTTCACACGATGACGTCCTCCTCCTTGCTGCTCCCTCGGCTCCTGCTCAGGCGTACTGTTGAAGGCAGAGTGAAGTACTGCAGTGCGCAGGCTCCGGACCTCTGACTTTTCCTGGCGCATGCGCACTGCAGTACTTTACTCTGCCCTCAACAGGACAGATAAAGTACGCCTGCGCAGGAGCCGAGGGAGCAGCAAGGAGGAGGACATCATCTTATGAAGATGGGAGAACGCGTGACCGGACCGCGACACCCACCGCACCCGACTTTGCCCCCGGTGAGTATAATCTAACATGTTTTTCTAATCTTTCAGGTTTCATCGGGGGTGGGGGGGGGCGCTTATCTACAGCATTACAGAATGCTGTAGATAAGCCCCAGATGGCGGTGCTGGCAGATGATAGGGCTAAAATGGGCTGACAGATTCCCTTTAAGGTATCTGATCAGTAACGTGACACACACTGCTAGGTCTGACCTGAGTTTTCAGTGAACTTGCTGAAGATTTATGTATGGGTTGTGCCTGCCCAATAGATGCCAGACTGAAGCTCTCTAGCTTCTGTCGGGTGAGTGATTGGCTTTTGCTCTGACAACATTCTTAATGCATATGCTGCTATTACTGTCTCTTCATTGGGGGACACAGAACCATGGGTGTTATGCTGCTGTCCACCAGGAGGCAACACTATGCATAATCTGAAAAAGATTAACTATGGCTCCTCCTCTGCAGTATACACCCCTGGACGGCGTCAGCCTTCTCCAGTTTTTGCTTAGTGTCACATAGGAGGCACACCTAAAGATTTTTTCCCTTTTTTATTTTATTCCGTTTTTTTCCTGACGGACTGCAGATGAAGTAAAGTGGGTCTCCTGCAAGACCCCCGGCATGGCTCCTTCCTCGGCCCCTATTATAGGCTGCCCGGTTGAAGTTGAGGTGGCTATTCCCCATGTCGCTCCTTCTCCAGTCCCTCGGGTACTGGTTCGAAGTCGAGACCCCCCTCCTTCCCCAATTCCCTTGGGTTCTGGGTTGAGGTCGAGGCAAGGATGAAGCCCCCTGATGGTGACAGCAGCACCCTCCCTAATCCCCCTCTGGGGGCATTAGGTTGAGACCCCTCAGGTAGGGCCTGTACAAGGCAGCATTCTGCGGCTCCAAAGCCAGGGACCTCCAGCCCAGCTGTGGGCTCCTGGAGGGGCCGGGGGAGAGTGCACGCAGGCATAGCACACAGACACAGGGCTCCTGTGCCCCTGTCTCTGTGGCAGCGCCAGCTCCATAGCGCTTCAGGGGGACCCCTCACAGGGCCCCGCTCCTGTTACTAGCCCCACCGCTATCCTGCCTTTAGATCCGGGGGGTCTGGTTCAGATCCGACCCCCTCCTGGACATCCACGCCGACTTGGAGCCCTTCTGGGCATCAGACTTCAAATTTAGACCGCGGCTTCGGCCTAGTTGATGCCGCCTCCGCCCCACCCCCCAGATGACAAATATGACACCTTACAGTGTCATAGAAGGGGCGGATCGAGACAGAAAGGGCGCGTTTTTACATAGCTCTGCGCTCCCTTTTCAGCTCTCCGCCCCCCTTCCTCTTCCTCTTCGTCCTCTCAGTGGCCATTTCTGGGTCAGAATTGCTGCAGGAGAAGGCATTGTGACATCAGCAGCACGTCAGCCAGTCTCCAGGGGGCACAGGACTGTGAATCTACGGCGCTGGACCTAGGGGCACACTGGTGGGGTAAGATCACAGCTGGGTTTTCTTACTCGGCTGTGAATCCATATTCCCTATGAGGCTCCCCTATAGGTTTCCTCTGCATAGCCACCCCTGTAGGGCCCTCTGCATAGCCAGCCCTCTGCACTTGGTGCACTATGCCGGGCTCAAGGTACAAGAGAACCAGGCAGGACTGCTTTTATGCATTCTGCACAGCCTGTAAAACCACTCTCCCCAGTGGCAGCACGTACCCGCACTGCTGGGATTGTATCCAAAATACTGGGTCAGAACCCCAAGAGGCTCCTACCAATGCTTCAGCGTCTGCTACCACGCCGGAATGGGCTACTCAGATGTCGCAGTCTATGACGCAGTCCATAGATAACCAGACCTCAACATTACTCCAGTCTCGGCTATGAGCGTTACCCAGCAAAGGGACAGCTCCACTCAGGGACAGGTCGTTTCTGGCTCTCCCAGACATAAGCTGACCCACAGGTCGCGTTCATCTGCGTCATCCCATAGCACACGGTCATTCCCCTCTAGGGAGAGACACCGTAGTTCCAGGTCATCTAGACCGTCCCCTACTAGGGACAGACAACGCAGATCTGCACAGCAATCCCCGACCACAGGAGACCTCCGCCCCAGTTCGCCCACCAGGGAACGCCTCAGCGATACGCAGGATTCGGAAGGCATCTGTGACTCTGACTCAGACAACGAAGCGAAGAGGTCTCTGGTCCCCAGTACCCCTAGCAATGCAGCGCTAGTTGAGGACATTATTTCTTCCATCCATTAGGTGCTGGACATTTCTGATCCACCCCCGGAAGCCCCAGAACACAAGATTTGCTTTGAAGGTGTTCTGAAACCGCCTAAGGTCTTCTCTAATCACCCAGAATTTCAGGCGATACTAAGCAGTTTTCGCGGCCCGAGAAGAAATTCACCAATCGCAAATATTTGGAGGCAAGGTACCCTTTCCCACAGGACACCAAGGAGTGGACAGATCCGCCCGAAGTGGACCCTTTAGGCTAGCAGCGCAGACCCTTCTGTCACTGCCAGATAGCTCAACCCTTAGGGACGCAGCAGACCGGCAGGTAGAACGCATGGCTCGTTCAATTTTCGAAGCGGCAGGGGCCTCCCTGGTTCCCGCGTTCACTTCAGTCTGGGCGGCCAAAGCCATTCTGGCTTGGGCCAAAAATTTGCAGGATGGCCTCCAAGCTTCCAATCCTGAGCTGTCGGACCAAGCGGTTCAAATAGCAGTGGTAGCAGACTACATGCTTCATGCAGCTCTAGATTCCGCAAGAGGTGTAGCGGGAATAGCATCAAACACCATCACAATCCTGCGTATCCTTTGGCTACGGAAATGGAAAGCGGACGCGGCCTCGAAAAAATCCCTCACACACCTCCAGTACCTCAGTGGGCGACTTTTCGGTGAAAAGTTAGACACGATATCCAATGCCACTGGGGGAAAGAGTACCTCTCTCCCTCAACTAAAACCTAAACACACGTTCAAAAGGCGTAACCAAACACGATTCCGATCCTTTCGGAATTCTTCAGGCTGGTCCGTCTCGCGTCCAGCACAAAATCGTAACCGCTCTCCACGCAGGGACAACCCACGGGCGGCGCAGAGGCCGGAAAGGACCTGGCAGCGAAAAGCAGGCCAGGCAAAGCCCATAGGAGGAAAACCTCAGACTTTCTCCTCATCATGACTCACGAACTCCAGGAGACACCCCACCCGTAGGCGGACGACTTTAACTCTTTCAGCAAGTCTGGCTGCCTATTACAGAAGACAGGTGGGTCAGGGAAATAGTGTCTTCCGGATACAAGAGAGTTCTCTTCCAGTCCACCGAACCGGTTCTTCCTCTCTGTTCCCCCAAAGCCGCCAGACAAGGCTCGTGCCTTCCGCCACGCGGTTTCCTCCCTCCTTCAAGCAGGAGTCATAGTACCGGTTCCCGCATCCGAGCGCTTCCAAGGGTTCTACTCCAATCTATTTGTAGTCCCCAAAAAAGGAGGCAGCGTACGGCCCATACTGGACCTGAAACAACTTAACAAATATGTACGGGTTCGTCATTTCCGCATGGAGTCCCTTCGATCCATCATTGCGTCCATGGAGCAGGGAGAATTTCTCGCCTCCATAGACATACAGGACGCATACCTGCACATACCGATTGCTCCCGCCCATCAGAGATTTCTCAGGTTCGCTATCGACCAGGATCACTACCAGTTCGTGGCTCTCCCGTTCGGACTCGCCACGGCTCCCAGGACGTTTACAAAAATCATGGCAGCCACCATGGACGTTCTACACTCCAGAGGCATAGTAGTCATTCCATACCTGGATGACCTTCTTATCAAGGCTCCCACCTTGAAGGACTGTGAGGTCAGTGGTTCAATCACAATCAACACTCTTGAGTCGCTTGGGCTGGTTAGTGAACTTGCAAAAGTCATCGACTACCCCGAGTCAGTCTCTGACATTCCTGGGGATGCTATTCGACACCTCCAGGGGTCTGGTGCTCCTTCCCAGGGACAAGGCACTGGCTCTCCATCTGGGAGTTCGCATACTCCTCCGCAATCCCCCCCGATCTCTTTGGTTTGCCATGAGAGTCCTCGGCAGGATGGCAGCAGCAATGGAGGCGGTACCATTTTCCCAGTTTCACCTCAGACTCCTTCAACTAGCCATCCTCAAGTCCTGGGACAGGAATCCTTTCTCCCTCGACAGGGAGTTCCGGCTAACATCGAAAACCAGAAGGTCCCTGCACTGGTGGCTCAAGCCAACCTCGCTTGCAAGGGGAAAATTCCTTTCTCTCAGGTCAATGAAAGGGTCTGACCACCGACGCAAGCCTGACAGGTTGGGGTGCGGTGCACCTACATCACAGGGCACAAGGCAAGTGGTCAACACTGGAAGCGACCATGCCCAACAACGTCCTGGAGATTCGGGCCATCTTCCTGGCACCGAGAGCCTTTCATCACTTGCTGGCAGCCTCTCATATCAGAATACAGTCGGACAATGCCACAGCAGTGGCATATGTGAATCACCAAGGCGGAACCCGCAGTACCCAGGTGATGAGGCAAGTGGCACATATCCTCCACTGGGCGGAAGACACTAGATCGGTACTCTCTGCGGTCCACATTCCAGGTGTCGACAACTGGGAAGCCGACTTCCTCAGCAGACAAAGAATGGACTCGGGGGAGTGGTCTCTCCATCCCGAAATTTTTCACCAGATCTGCCGTCGTTGGGGGACCTCGAACGTGGACCTAATGGCATCCCATCTCAATGCCAAGGTCTCCAACTTCATTGCCAGGACACGCGATCTGCGGTCGCTCGGAGCAGATGCCCTGGTTCAGGACTAGACCCAGTTCCAGCTTCTTAACATTTTTCCACCCCTCCCTCAGATCTCCAGAGTCCTGAGGAAGATCAAACAAGAGGGAGTTCAAACCATCCTGATCGCGCCAGACTGGCACAGACGTACATGGTACGCCGACATAGTACAACTTACAGCAGACGCCCCCTGGCGTCTCCCCGACCGTCCCGATCTTCTGTCACAAGGCCCGTTCTACCACCAGAACCCAGGGGCTCTCAATTTGACAGCGTGGCCCTTGAGACCTGGGTTCTAACCCAGGCAGGGCTCTCACCGGACGTCATTAAGACCATTGATCAGGGCACGGAAGCCAGCCTCCGCCAAGATTTATTACCGTATCTGGAGAGCTTTCTTCACCTGGTGCGAATCTCACGGCCAGATTCCACTCCCTTATTCCCTCCCAAAGGTACTTGGTTTTCTTCAATCGGGCCTGGACACCAGGCTATCCCTAGGCTCGCTTAAGAGCCAGGTGTCAGCGCTCTGTGCTTTTCCAGAGGCGCATTGCTAACAAGCCGCAAGTAAGGACTTTTCTCCAAGGAGTTTCCCGATTAGTTCCCCCCTACAAACGTCCACTGGAAACGTGGGACCTCAACCTGGTCCTGACAGCATTGCAGGCACCACCTTTCGAACCCCTTTAGGAAGTCCTACTCCGCATTCTATCACAGAAGGTGGTTTTTCTGGTGGCAATCACCTCACTACGCAGGGTGTCTGAATTGTCAGCACTCTCCTGCAGACGGCCCTTCCTAGCCTTTCACCAGGACAAGGTGGTTCTCCGTACAGTACCATCCTTCCTTCCGAAGGTTGTGTCCACCTTCCACCTCAATGAAGAAATTTCACTGCTGTCTCTTTGCCCGGTTCCGGTTCATAGAGTGGAGAAGGCTCTGCATACGCTTGACCTCATCAGGGCATTGCATATATACGTGTCTAGGACTGCACCCTTCGGGAAGTCTGATTCCCTTTTCCTTCTTCCGGAGGGCTTCACAAGGGTCTGCCGGCTTCCAAAGCTACCCTTGCCAGGTGGATCAAGTCCACCATACAAGAGGCTTACCGCCTTAACAATTATCCTCTTCCGGCCGGTATCACAGCACACTCTACGCGGGCGGTAGGGGCCTCCTGGGCCATTCGGCACCAGGCTTCGGCACAACAGGTGTGTAAGGCGGCCACTTGGACTAGCCTACACACGTTTACGAAACACTACAGAGTTCATACCCAGTCCTCAGCAGACGTGAGCCTGGGTACACGGGTTCTGCAGGTGGCGGTGCCCCAAGTTTAGGAACCTGTCAGCACAGTATTCGTCCATTGCTTCCCACCCAGGGACTGCTTTGGGACGTCCCATGGTTCTGTGTCCCCCAATGAGGCGACAGAGTAAAGGAGACTTTTGTGTACTCACCGTAAAATCTCTTTCTCTTAGCCTCTATTTGGGGGACACAGCTCCCACCCTGTTGCCCTTACGGGCCGTTGTTATGGTTGAGTTCTCATGTTGTTCTTTGAGCTCGTACATAGTGGCCTTCTTACAGGCATGGTTATGTTTCTGTTATGTTCCTCCTAATGCTTTTGCACAAAACTGGAGAAGGCTGACGCCGTCCAGGGGTGTATACTGCAGAGGAGGAGCCATAGTTAATCTTTTTCAGATAATGCATAGTGTCGCCTCCTAGTGGACAGTAGCATAACACCCATGGTTCTGTGTCCCCCATTAGAGGCTAAGAGAAAGAGATTTTACGGTGAGTACACACAAATCTCCTTTTTTCGTTATGCTTCCATATCATGAACAGAGCTTATCCTGAGTTGCTGCTTTGAGTCACTGCCCTGCTGCAGTTCTTCTGCAGTCTATAATACTACTTATTTGGATTGATTACAGAATATTTGTTTTAAATGTTTGTCGTAATTCACATTCTATTTTTCTTATTATATTATAGGCTTTTCCGATTCATCAGGTTCCCAACAAACTACAACAACTTTGACTCCTTCTAAAAGCAGATCCTCTCCCATTGGACGGCCTTCTGCGCCCTTTGGCGATTGCCGTAAGCAGGCTTTGGGGATTTGGTATTGCTGCAAGTGCTCACTTGATAACATGGCATCAGACAGTAAATGTGCATCTTGTGGCACGCCAAAGGAACTGCCAGCTGGAGACCTGAAAGAGTCAGCTGCTTCAACACCAAGTGCCACTGTTAAAAACACATTAACTTTGACAAGTGTGCAAGGATTTGGAGACCAGTTTAAAAAGGCTCCTGGAATGTGGGATTGTGATACTTGTTTAGTGCAAAACAAACCCGAGTCGACAAAGTGTATAGCATGTGAAACTCCCAAGCCTGGGACCGAAGCGAAAGCGACCTTGCTTTTACTCCCCACAACAAAGTCTGATAAACCCAAAGTTCCCGCTGACAGTGGTTTAACATCTGCAAACCTTAAGTTTGAGGAATTGGCTAGGAAACCTATCGGATCTCGGGAGTGTGATGTGTGCCTTGTGCAGAATAAAGCAGAAGATGGCAAATGCATTGCTTGTACCACCCCTAAACCAGGTTTGTAAAAAATCAGTGTGAATGTGAACAATGCAAATTGTCTTGTGAGAGAAGAGGAGGACTAGAACTGTAGTGCCGCCTATAGGAAGCAGCAATCCTAAGTCATTATCGGCCTTTTTAATGAGCCTTGTCACATGACTTGGGATAAAAGCCAAAACCAGAATCTCAATTGAACAAAACTTGGCATAGACCCACACTATAAGTTAATCCTTTTCTTAGTGACTGACCACGGAATAGGAAACTGTACATTTTAGGCTAGTTTCACACTAGCGTTTATGAGCGCAGCGACGGCCTGCGCACGGCTGCCGCTAAGCCCCGCCCCCTGCCGCGCCTCCACCGGTAGCTCCGCCCACCGGCGCATGACGCTGCATGCGCCCAGTGTCCTCTATCTTTATCACTGGGGGCGCAGGCCGTGCGCAGTATGCGTTTGGCGGCGCATGCATCCTTTTGACGGTGCGCCGACCTGCGCCAAACGCAACCTGCTGCAGTTTGGTTGCGTCGGCGCACCGTCAAAAAGGCGCATGCGCCGCCAAACGCATACTGCGCACGGCCTGCGCCCCCTGTGATAAAGATAGGGGACGCAGGGCGCATGCAGCGTCATGCGCCGGTGGGCGGAGCTACCGGCGGAGGCGCGGCAGGGGCGGGGCTTAGCGGCGGCCGTGCGCAGGCCGTCGCTGCGCTCATGAACGCTAGTGTGAAACTAGCCTTTGTTCTATAGAGAATAAATTTTGCTGCTATGCAAATTTATCATTAGCCGTGGCCAGATATGTACAGTGCCTACAAGTAGTATTCAACCCCCTGCAGATTTAGCAGGTTTGATAAGATGCAAATAAGTTAGAGCCTTCAAACTTCACACAAGAGCAGGATTTATTAACAGATGCATAAATCTTACAAACCAAAAAGTTATGTTGCTCAGTTAAATTTTAATAAATTTTAAACATAAAAGTGTGGGTCAATTATTATTCAACCCCTAGGTTTAATATTTTGTGGAATAACCCTTGTTTGCAATTACAGCTAATAATCGTCTTTTATAAGACCTGATCAGGCCGGCACAGGTCTCTGGAGTTATCTTGGCCCATTCCTCCATGCAGATCTTCTCCAAGTTATCTAGGTTCTTTGGGTGTCTCATGTGGACTTTAATCTTGAGCTCCTTCCACAAGTTTTCAATTGGGTTAAGGTCAGGAGACTGACTAGGCCACTCCAACACCTTAATTTTTTGCCTCTTGAACCAGGCCTTGGTTTTGTTGGCTGTGTGCTTTGGGTCGTTGTCTTGTTGGAAGATGAAATGACGACCCATCTTAAGATCCTTGATGGAGGAGCGGAGGTTCTTGGCCAAAATCTCCAGGTAGGCCGTGCTATCCATCTTCCCATGGATGCGGACCAGATGGCCAGGCCCCTTGGCTGAGAAACAGCCCCACAGCATGATGCTGCCACCACCATGCTTGACTGTAGGGATGGTATTCTTGGGGTCGTATGCAGTGCCATCCAGTCTCCAAACGTCACGTGTGTGGTTGGCACCAAAGATCTCGATCTTGGTCTCATCAGACCAGAGAACCTTGAACCAGTCTGTCTCAGAGTCCTCCAAGTGATCATGAGCAAACTGTAGATGAGCCTTGACATGACGCTTTGAAAGTAAAGGTACCTTATGGGCTCGTCTGGAACGGAGACCATTGTGGTGGAGTACGTTACTTATGGTATTGACTGAAACCAATGTCCCCACTGCCATGAGATCTTCCCGGAGCTCCTTCCTTGTTGTCCTTGGGTTAGCCTTGACTCTTCGGACAAGCCTGGCCTCGGCACGGGAGGAAACTTTCAAAGGCTGTCCAGGCCGTGGAAGGCTAACAGTAGTTCCATAAGCCTTCCACTTCCGGATGATGCTCCCAACAGTGGAGACAGGTAGGCCCAACTCCTTGGAAAGGGTTTTGTACCCCTTGCCAGCCTTGTGACCCTCCATGATCTTGTCTCTGATGGCCTTGGAATGCTCCTTTTGTCTTTCCCATGTTGACCATGTATGAGTGCTGTTCACAAGTTTGGGGAGGGTCTTAAATAGTCAGAAAAGGCTGGAAAAAGAGATAATTAATCCAAACATGTGAAGCTCATTGTTCTTTGTGCCTGAAATACTTCTTAATACTTTAGGGGAACCAAACAGAATTCTGGTGGTTTGAGGGGTTGAATAATAAATGACCCTCTGAATAAACTTTTCACAATTTAAAAAAAAATTAAACAAAGAAATAACATTTTTTTTTGCTGCAGTGCATTTCACACTTCCAGGCTGATCTACAGTCCAAATGTCACAATGCCAAGTTAATTCCGAATGTGTAAACCTGCTAAATCTGCAGGGGGTTGAATACTACTTGTAGGCACTGTAGATATGTAAATGCTGCTCATAATGTCATTTACAGCTGAAATTATATAACTCGCTCACTTACCAGACTGGCATGGCCAAAATGGATACTATAGTGTTTTGTTTTTGTTTTTTTGCAATCGTGTTTGCTATCCTTTTGAGATTGCACTAGACTACACCAAAATGAATCCCCACCGGGTGAAATCTAGACAACATTTGCAGCTTGTCTGCAATAAAGTATTTTTATGCTATATGTGAACTGAAGTTGCATTGTACTGTGCTTTGATGGACAATTTTGGTGCAAATTATGCAGCATCTTTACTATGTGAATCTCGACTTAAAGGGTTTGCCTGGTCTCATAGGAAAAGCCTGTAGTCACTCTATTTGACTGCAGACTGAGAAATTGTGAAACAGCTTGTGTGCAATTGCAGACTTATAGCCACATGTTGACTAGAAACAACTGGCTTCTCTCAATAGCAGAAAATTTAGACAAATGAAGGAGTCTAGCAGTCTCGTAACTTGTTAACTCTAGTAACTGCCCACCTGCTAGTGGAATACTGGAGAAGTGTGACAGCCCCAAAGTTGCACACTGCTCCTAGCAAACCGGACAAAACTTTTAAACCAGTTCACATATAACTGGTAGGAACTTTAAAGTGCCATACAAAAATTAACTATACACATTAATTTTGTTGGTTTTTATTTTTTATATTTTAGGAACGTCCACTCCTGCTTCTACACTTACAACTTCTGCACCTGCAACTCCAAATCTGCTCGGATCATTGGAGCAGTTCAAGAAACCAGCTGGAGCCTGGGACTGTGATGTATGCTTGGTGAATAATAAAGCAGAAGTTGTGAAATGCGTCGCCTGTCAGAATGCCAAACCAGGAAGCAAAGCAGAGTTACCAGGTGGAAATTGCCACATGTATACTTCACAAACGTGTTTTTTTCCCCTGATTAATAAGTAGCTTTCTATTTTCTTTATCTGTTTCATATGGGACAAAAGTTCAATGAGTATTGTCTGTAATGTTTGAAATTTTTTTTATCCTTAGGTTTTGGTACTTTGTCTGGATCAAGTGAATCCACACTTCCAACTATTAAATTTGGATTACCCTCCTCAGCCAGCTCCAGAGAACCTAAGTCAAATACCTCCACGGACTCTTTAACATCCAAGTCGGGTGGATTTTCTTTTCCAAAGTTTTCTGGAGAGATTAAATTTGGTCTAAGTTCTTCCCCTTCTAAGTCTGTAGATGAGAAGAAAGATACAGGCTTTAAATTTGGGACACCTAATTCTACCAACAATTCAGGTTCAACCTCGAATTTATTTGCCTTTGGTAAGCCTGCAGAAAAGGACACTACTGCTAAACTGTCGGGTGATAATCTATTTGGATCTGCACCCAGCGCCTCGGCTTCTGCCCCTAAACCAGAGACTTCAGAATGTGTTAGTTCTACTGAGAAATCAAATTTGGCAGTGTCCTTTGGTTTCAAGGAGCCTGAAGCGAAGAAGAAAGAAACTCCTGTGGCAGGCGGCTTTACATTTGGTAAAACCGAACAAAAAGACACCACTTCCCCATTTGTTTTTGGGAAAAAAGATGAGAAATCAGAGACTGGCACAACAGCAATATCAGTTTTTGGCACGAAGCACGAAGGAGAACAACCAAAGCCGTTTGTGTTTGGTAAGCCGGAAGCAGCCAAAACTGATGCTCCGGCACCTCCCGCTTTTTCTTTTGGTGTGCCTAATGCCACAGAGAAGAAGGATTCAGATCAGACTGCAAAACCAGTCTTTTCTTTTGGCCTTCCGGCCACTGGTAAGTTCTGATTTTTTCCTCATGACTCGTGTACACCTCTTAGACTTTGCTGCCTGTGAATACTGTATTAGGGTTTGTTCACATGTTGAGTTTTTGTTGCGGAAAAAATCACATTTTAAGGAACCTGCAAAGTGAATGAGAATTCTTAAATCTCATGCACACACTGCTTTTTTCTCTTTGCAGATTTGAAGCATCTAAGCATTTCTTTTGAATGCGGCGAATGTGAATTCTTTGTTTTTTCACCCAGTGATAATTTTATTTATACAGCATTTTAGCTGTTCAAATTAATGGAATAAAAAAAAAAACAAGTAAAGATACTTTTATTTTAAACATTGTTTTCCTGCCAGCACTGCAAATACTAAATGTACATACCCGTGCAGTTGATCCAATGTAAAATTCCAATATTTCTGTCCGGTAGGTTTTTTGCAGTACTGGGGTATGAAGTTTCACAGAGATGACTGTCCTTGTGCATGTCTGCCATATTTTAGATCCCTAGCGTGGAATTTTTAGCCTTGTTTGAGTTTAATGTTTGCTGCAGATGCAGAGTAGTTTTTATAGGATTGTCCAAATTGATGTTGGGTCAAAGAAATAGAAAGTATTAATGTGAACAAAACCTGAATTCAGACATTTATCACCCCCTTTTTTTCTGTCATGGCTTATGATTGTTGCAAGCAGCCACATGCTGTGCAGTATTTTCATCTTGGTTTTGATGCTGCTATAACTTAAGTAATTCATCTAATTATGCAGTTCCTTGACACCTCTTTGCAGCCAGTTTTGGCCTTCCTGACCAGGCCCCATTTTTTTCAGTCTGTCCGTTTTTTATGCCCAATATATATTCATACTACACACACAAAAATGAATGCATAGCATTTATGTTTATATAATGAGATATGGGGGATGAGCATAGTGATAGTGCCACCTACTGGACAGAAGAATTATCTCTTCTGAAAACCAGAAGGGAGAGAATTCTCCTTCCTATGATTCTGCCTCTAGTGTCGCCAGTAAAACGTGCTGAACTGCCCATAAGTGTCTACGGGGACTGGCCCAAGGGGCATATGTTGCGCAGCCTGGCCGTCAGAAATACTAAAGCAAGCATCAAACTCTGCATTAAGGACTCGTGATGGGCGAGTAGCATCGTTGCTCGGGTCTCCCCAAGCATGCTCGGGTGGTCTCCGAGTATTTTGGCGTGCTCTGAGATTTAGTTTTCGTTGTCTCAGCTGCTTAATTTGCGACTTGTAGACAGGCTGAATACACGTGGGAATTCCCTAACAAACAGGCATTCCACACATGTATTCAAGCTGTCTAGCAGTCGCAAATCATGCAGCTGAGGCGATGAAAACTAAATCTCCGAGCACGCCAAAATACTCAGAGACCACCCGAGCATGCTCGGAAAAACCCGAGCAACGAGTATACTCGCTCATCACTATTAAGGATGTGTAACCTTAAGGCTGTGTGCCCACGGTGTGGATTCTGCTGTGGATCCGCAGCGTTTCAGGCTGTGCGGGTCTGCAGCAGATTTACGTGCGTTGTACAGTACCATTGTTTTCAATGGTAAACTGGAAAACGCTGTGCACATGCTGCAGATTTTTCAACGCGGATTTGCTGCTGTTTACAATCTGCAGCATGTCAATTCTTTTGTGCAGAACCGCTGCGGTTTCACACCTCATCCATTATCAGGTGTAAAACCGCAGGCAAATCCGCAGATAAACTAAAGTCCTGCGGATTTTACTACAAAATAAGCACCACCAAAAAACTCTGTGTGCACTTACCCTAATGCTCTTTCATTACATGCAAATTTTTGATTGCTTGATATTCCACGGTGTGTGATTTGAGGGGAAAAAAGCAGCATTTTTTTTCCCACTGTGCGAGCCATCTACTGGGATAGTTTTGAGTCGTGCCCGACAAGCCAATGCTAGTTGCGTTCTTTTTTTATATTTGCTTATACATAAAGGCGTTTTTAATGGCAAAACGTTTTTCTGTGTTCCCATGTTCCACTATGGGATTTGGACACGGTCTATTCTGATTGCTGTTCTAATACACTGCAATACTCATGTATTGCATGGTATTGGAGCTGTTAGGGTGCTTTCACATTGCGCTCATCTTTATGATCAGGGGTCCCGTCAGGTCTTGCATCCAAACCCTTCTGCAAATCTGGAATCTAACATGCAGAGTGAACAAGTGCTCTGACATGCATCATTTTCGGGCTTATACATCTGCTGATTGCGGACACCCAGATGTAGTAGACTGCATCTAAGTGACAGCCTCCAGTAGTAGGTGTATACGCCTGAAAATGATGTACGTTAGAGCACTCGTTCGCTCTGACTGCACCATTGTAGTCTATGGCCCGGTCGGGTCATTTGCCCGAATCTCATTTTACGTGATGGTTCGCACTTCTGCCCCAATGGGATCCACGAACATTAAAATGCACACTGTGAAAGCACCCTTTGTTTTACACTTGCAGAAAGCCTTTAAGGCCGGTTTCACATTTGCGCTTTATGGCGCTGCGATGGCCTGCGCACGGCCGCTGCTAAGCCACGCCTCCTGCCGGATCCCTGCCCGCCCCATCCGGTCATCGCTGCCTACTAGTGCACATGGACGCTTGCGATCTGCGCACCCTACCGTCAAAAGTGCGCAGCAAAATCCTGCTAGCGCACGATCTGCGCACCCTATGCTAAAGATAGGGTGCGCAGATCGCAAGCGTCAATGTGCGCTAGTAGGCAGCGATGACCGGATGGGGCGGGCAGGGAGCCGGCAGGGGGCGGGGCTTAGCAGCGGCCGTGCGCAGGCCGTCGCAGCGCCATAAAGTGTAAATGTGAAACCGGCCTTAGCCTCTGCTTGTGAAAGGCCTAACAGCTGGCAAACCTGGAGCTCATAGTTGTCACGGCACCAGGAAGTTAAACGATCAGAATGGGGCACCAGAAAACCATGTCGGTTCTTAAATAGAACCTGTTAGCTAGATTTTTGCATGTTAAAGTAAAGGCATAGCCATAATGGCACTGTCATACAGATTAGATAGATACTTTAGTGAAGTAATCTGCATGGTGGTTGTTTAATCAGCACTTGAAGTTTTGCTGCAATAAGCTTTAGGTACACAGGAGCAGGCCTGCGGATAGGATCTGTGATGCCTGCCACCTGATGGTGTTTTTTTTTTTTTTTTTTTGGTTTTTTTTTAAATTCATTTATTAACCACAGAACATATATACACATGCTTTTATCCAAAGAATTATAGTGGAACAGCAAATTTGCCCAGCAGATTATCACTATAATTTAAGTTACATAGGTCCATGTATTGCTGTATGGGCAATAAACCAAGTATCAAGTGATTTGAACATTATTTAACCTTATAACCATCCGGCAACATACACCCTAAACCAACACTACATGCCTAATCAAACTACTACTAACACACTGCCAAGCATAGTTGTATAATGTAACGTTAGTAACCATATGATGCCATAGAGCGATTCTATGTATTTTATCATATCACGGTGGTACTGGACGACTACGCGTCAGTATAGTAAGATGAGAAAAGTTCCACCTGTCCCAAATCCTGTCAAATTTCCCCAAGCAACCCCTGTTCTGATATAGTGCTCGCTCGTATGGTATAACTGTATTTACTAATTCAATCCAGGCTCTAAGAGAGGGATGTACCCCACCCATCCAACGTAGTGCTAACACTTTTCTAGCTAGAAAGAGTGTCTCGCGTAAGAAAATCATAACATAGCGTCCCCACATCTCCTAGTCCATCACCCCGAACAAACAGACTAGTGGGTTAAGGGGCATCGGGGCCTGTACTAAGGATGTCAACAACGATGTTAACCTCGCTCCAGTATGAAAGCATAGCAGGGCAACTCCATATCATGTGAACAAAGTCTGTTTCCAATGAATGACATCTCAAGCATTCCGAAGATTGAAGTCGACCCATTTGGACGAGTCGTGACGGAGTTAAATACGATTGACTCAATTATATATAATACACCATTCTATTATTGATTGATGGGGATACTTTAATTGGAGATTCAAGAACCTCCTCCCAATCCTCATCTTGAGCATAAGGAATAAGACCCTCCCACCTCCTCCTGATTGCCACTATTGCAGAGCCAGTTCCCACAGATAGCATATACGTGTATAGGGCAGAGATTAGACCCTGGGGTCCTTGTGACTTAAGGATGCCTATTAAAAGGAAGGATGAGATGGCTCGGGACCCAACCATAGAGCGTAATTGTGACTGGAAAGCTGATTTAAGCTGAAGGTAGCGGAAAAATTGAGACCTCGGAATATTGTGTTTTGATTGAATTTGTTCGAAGGGCATTAGGACACCCTGGTCATATACAGTAAGTCCCTGAGCAAGGGAACCCCATGTAAAGTCCAAAACTCTGAGGACGGGTGGTTCAACAATGCCGGGAAATAACTGTTATCCCACAGTGGCATTTCAGCTATAATATCCCCAAAGCAAACTACCCTTTTAATTTGTTTCCAAACTGACCTCGCTAATCAAAGTAAAGGTAGTAATCGAGGGGCACTAAGTTTATCTGCTTCTAGAAAACCCAACAGTCAATTCCTGCAGCATGGGCCAAATGACTTTCAGGGTTAAGCCCCCGTCACACACAGCGATCTTGCTAGCGAGATCGCTGCTGAGTCACAAGTTTTGTGACGCAACAGCGATCTCACCAGCGAGATTGCTGTGTGTGACACCTATCAGCTATGATAAAATGAAAACCTGGCACTCAACTTAATGCTTGGTGAGGCAGTTTATTGTTGTACCAGAAAACGTTTCGGTCAATATAGACCTTCATCAGTTACGTGCTAGTATGTTTGAAAGTAGCTTGAAGGAGGGTGCTTTTTATGTTATTCACTGATAACTCCAGTAATCAAATGGTCAGAATGCTGCTGTAACGCAGGATAATCTTAATAGTTGAAAATATCAGCGCAGCCTGGTCCTCCTGGACGTGGGTAAACACCACTTCATGACACCTACGCTGCCGGGTATCGCTGATCGTTGTGGAAAGCCCTGGACATTTTTTTGATCGTTTGTCTCCCGCTGGCCAGCACGCATCGCTACGTGTGGCAGGCGGGAGATCAGCGAGCTGGAGCTTGTAACCAAGGTAAACAGCGGTTTTTGAAGCGGCGCTTAGAAACACTGTGTACATTAGTTACCGGCGCGCTGGTGCAGGGAGCTGGTAACCAAGGTAAACAGCGGCGCTTAGAAACCCCGTTAACCTTGGTTACCAGCTCCCTGCACCAGCGCGCTGGTATCTAAGGTACACGCGCTCGTCGTTGCTGGTGCTGATCGCTGGTGAGATCTGCCTGTTTTGCAGCTCACCAGCGATCATGTAGTGACACACCAGCGATCCTGACAAGTTCATATCGTTGTCGGGATCGCTGGTGAGTCCGCTATGTGTGACGGGGCCCTAAGATACGTGACTATCAGGCATCCATCTACTCAGAGCCTTAATCTGCCCGGCCAGATAGTATAAATAGAAATCCGTCAGTGCCACTCCACCCATCTGCTTGGACCTCTGTAGGGTAGATAGTTTAAGCTTGGATCTGGTTTTCCCTCATATAAAAGTTGTGATTAGAGAATTTAATTTTGTAAAGAAGGATTTAGGGATCAACACCGCTCTATGTTGAAGGGAATAACTGAACTTAGGAAGTAAAATCATCTTGATTAAATTTATACGGCCGGCGACAGACAACGGAAATTTACCCCAAGATGCAAATTTAAGCTTGACTAAATCTAGAAGTGGAAGGATGTTGAGCTGTAGATCCAAGTTCACTATTTTTCGGTATATTAATTCCTAAATACTTGAAATGGGACGCCACAGGCAACGAAGATAAGGCACCGAGGTGGGTCCCTGACCTGCAAGATGGGGGGGGGTAGCAGGGCGGATTTTTCCCAGTTAATATATAATCCTGAATATTTACTGAATTTATCAATGGTAGTGATCACATATGGTAGCGTGTCCTCTGTTTTATCCATACATACCCACCATATCATCTGCACATAAGCCGATAGTATCTAGACGACCTGCTATATTAATACCCTTAATATTTGGAGAAGACCTTACACGTATTGCTAACCAGGGCTGTGGAGTCGGTAAGCCAAACCTGCGACTCCGACTCCGACTCCTCAATTTCCCTTACACCGACTCCACGACTCCGACTCCGACTCCCACACATATTGCTTATATTTAAGTGAAAAATGTATTGTAGTACAATGTGAACCTCAGACATTTAATCATTTTTATGATCCAATAATCAAGATATTTAGATAGAACAGAATATATATTGGTGTACTACCCGGTTTTCATTCTTTTTGGTACAGATACGATATGGATAGACAGATATGGATAAATGGATATATAGATAGAGCAGATTTCTAATCTGCTTTTGCTATTGAAAACATTATCTATGAGCTCAAAAACCTTTCAGGTGATGCAGTTTTTTTAAAAAGATGATCAGCTTTTGCAGCTGAAAAACGTATCCTCAAAAAACACAGGAAAAATGCTGTGTGTGAATGTAGCCTTAGATCAGGAATATAACAGCCATTTATAGGACATTTCATAACTTTCCCAAACTCCTATGAAAAAATATTCAGCACATCCTGCATTGAACTACTGTACCCAATTTATTATATATTTTAGGAGTCGGAGTCGGTCCATTTTATACCGACTCCAACTCCGACTCCGACTCCACCAAAATGAGCACCGACTCCGACTCCGACTCCACAGCCCTGTTGCTAACGCCTCAATCGCAAAGGCAAAAAGGACTGGGGAAAGAGAGGGCACCCCTGTCGCGTCCCTCTAGACAGAGAAAATGGTACCGACACAGAATTATTTATGATTACACTGGTCAACAGCATTTTTGGTGCCAAAGATATTTCATCGAATTTAGGGTATTTTTGGGGTGCTGATTCTGAATATGTCATCAGTTTTGCCAGATTGGCTCAAGTTTTTGAGATTTTTGGTATCTTATTTATAGCACTTGTTGGTAAATGCGACGCATCATCTCATTAATTTCTTTGGATTAGTACTTGAACTGAGCAGTTCTCAATATAGTTTTGTGTTAATTAGTGTTCTAAAAGTTTGTTCATAGCTTGATTTTTGCACTAACTTTATGTTGTTGTCTGTTTTCCAGTGAAAAGCATGAACTCATCAAGAAGAAGTTGTCTTAACGATCCAGACTCATTCTGTTACATTTGTGGTGAATACACACTGCCAAAACATAGAAGAAACATAACAGACTTCGTAAAAAAAGTGTATTTTGCCTATTTTGGGGTTATGCTTGGGGACCAAGACAAGTTTTGGGCACCACACATAGTGTGCAAAGCATGTATCGAATTATTACGAAAATGGAGCAAAGGACAAAGAAAAAGCTTCAAATTTGGTGTTCCAATGGTGTGGAGAGAGCCAAAAAATCATCATGATGACTGTTATTTATGGTAAACACAGGTACAGGCACATCTTCACAATGAGGGACAGGCCTTCTTGCAGATTCCATGTTACTCCCATTTTCGTTTCTTATGCTTATTGAATCCTTGCACTTGCACTGCACAGAAATAACAGTCATCATGATGATTTTTTGGCTCTCTCCACACCATTGGAACACCAAATTTGAAGCTTTTTCTTTGTCCTTTGCTCCATTTTCGTAATAATTCGATACATGCTTTGCACACTATGTGTGGTGCCCAAAACTTGTCTTGGTCCCCAAGCATAACCCCAAAATAGGCAAAATACACTTTTTTTACGAAGTCTGTTATGTTTCTTCTATGTTTTGGCAGTGTATATTCACCACAAATGTAACAGAATGAGTCTGGATCGTTAAGACAACTTCTTCATGATGAGTTCATGCTTTTCACTGGAAAACAGACAACAACATAAAGTTAGTGCAAAAATCAAGCTATGAACAAACTTTTAGAACACTAATTAACACAAAACTATATTGAGAACTGCTCAGTTCAAGTACTAATCCAAAGAAATTAATGAGATGATGCGTCGCATTTACCAACAAGTGCTATAAATAAGATACCAAAAATCTCAAAAACTTGAGCCAATCTGGCAAAACTGATGACATATTCAGAATCAGCACCCCAAAAATACCCCAAATTCATTAAAATATTTTGGACACCAGAAAAAAAAATTTTTTTCGTTGACCTGTGTTATTCGAGCTTTGGGTTTTGCATATATCACGCTGATCCACCTCTGAAATTTATCACCAAAACCATACTTCCGTAGGCATGCAAATAAAAAGGGCCATTCAAGAGAATCAAAGGCCACGTCCAACGACACCAAAGCCCAATTATTGTCTGGTACCAAAGAACTGTATTGAACCACCTGAACCCGTCTGATATTGTTAGAAGTGCTCTTACCAGGCATAAAGCCAGTCTGGTCAGGGTGTATAAGGTCCAGTATTACCAAGTTCAGTCTATTGACCAGGACCTTAGTAAAAATTTTATAGTCTACATTTACCAGTGAGATCCACATTCAAGGGGGGGGGGGGGGGGTCTTTCCCCTCTTAAGTATAATTATATTCGCCTCATAAATGGAGTCAGGCATATATTCCCTTCTCCATATCCCCTGAAACACCTTTAAAAGAAGTGGAGCTAATATATCTCTATATTTTTTGTACAGCTCAATAGGGAACCCATCCGGTCCAGGAGCCTTCTCGGAGGCCATATCCATCATAGCGCCCTCTATTCTATAGTAAAATCAGCATCCAAAAGGGCTTCCTGGGTAGGGACTAGTGTGGGGAATTCTATGTCCGATAAATAGCTCAGGCACTCCTAGACATCATAACCGCTCCTTGAGGTATATAATGTTTTATAATAGTCATAGAAGCATTGGAGTATATCCTCCGTTGAGGTCGCTTGACTGGTTCCCCAGCTCAAAATAGGACTGACAGGTAAAAAAAAAAAAGTTTACGTTTAGATTTGGTTTCCATATATTGGGACTATAACCTATGGGAAGTCAACCATGCAACTGTATTCTCATTAGTCTGGTTAGATATATAAGCTGCTTCTGAATTCTTCAAACGCTGTTCCATTTCATGATCTTCCTTTTGAGGTCACTCGTTTAATATAGGAGATTGTAGACGATAGACAACCTCTCAGGTACGCCTTAAGGGTGTCCCAGAACAGGTTAATATTTTGGGGTTCAGGTCAGGATGAGATGAAGCAGCTCAGTTGGTCTACAGTTCTATCATAGAATCTATCAGCATCAGCCAGAATGGGTTTAATTTCCAGAATAGTGTGGTTTGACCGGCCGAAACCAAGTTTGAGTATGATCGGACTGTGATCTGAAATTCCCCTATAACAGTGTTCCACGGCATCTACCCATACTGCTAGAACCAAATATGTAGTCTATACGGGATTAAGTACGTTTAGTAGAGGAATGACAAGTATATTCCCTTACCATGGTGTGACGTATCCTCCATAGATCTAGCCAACCCCTGCATTCCATGAATAACGCTAGTTGAGACTGAGACAGGGAGGGGCCTCCCCCAGAAATTCCACTATCTAATCTAATTCTGTCAAAGCTAGTATCCATAACTAGATTAATCTCCCATACGTATAACATGCGCAGTTTAAAGAAAAACTCAGTGCCATTTGAAGAATTGAGATATTAGCTGGAGGATTATAGATACACCGTATGACATATTTTTATACAGTTTATCAATGCGTATACAAAAATAAAACGTCCTTCCGGTTCTCTTTGAGCTTCTCTGACCTCCCACCTAACACCTCCATGTATCAACAAAGAAACCGACCTTGAATAGCTAGTATGAAAAGTATGAATGAACCATTGTACCCAAGGCTTCTGTATGAGCCGATCAGAGTCTCTGGTTAAGTGCGTCTCAACCAGAGCCACAATATGATGGTGATAGAGCCTAATTTAGGAGAATACCTTAATCCTCTTACGGGGGGACCCGAGTCCCCTCACATTCCAAGTCATACATATAATATCAGATCCCAATGTCTCCTCATTTAAATATGGTATACATTATCACATCGGTTAAATTTATAGGCATTACATAGAAATTTTTGACAGTTGCATCTATCTACATAACAGGAAACAGACAGGAAAAATACAAAAAACAAAACAAAAGAAAGTTTTTAAAGGTTAAGAAGCAGAGTCCTGCACTCCCGGTATGAATTAGACGAGAGGATACCCTCACTGGATACAGTGTCCGGTATTGTTACATTGGACGCTAGTGGAGAGCGCTCCAATCATATATTAGCATGGTTCCAATTAACTGCAAGCATAGGACTTCTTTTCTCTAGGTCCCATATGGGACTGTAGCCAGACGCCTCCGCCGGATCCGTAAAGAATATGGAAGAGCCCTCATGGACAACCCAGAGCCGGGCTGGATAGATCATGGGATACAGGACATTCTTTTCTCTGAGATGCTTCTTGACCTCTATGAATTGTGCCCTCTGCTTCTGGAGTTCCATAGAAAAATCAGGAAATATCGAGATTGTGGCGTTATTGAACTTAATGGGACTTTTTTGTTGTGCCAAGCGTAATATAGCATCTCTATCTTTGCAATTGAGGAGTCGTGCCAAAAGGGGTCTGGGTGGGTTGCCTGGGGGAAGCGATTTTGTAGGAACCTTATGACCCCTTTCAAAAGAAAATGTAGGGGAGAATTCATCTCCCAGGGTGTCCTTGAGCCATCCTTCTAGAAATTGCTCAGGTCGCTGGCCCTCATAGCGTTCCTGCAGACCAATGATTCGAACGTTATTTTGGTGAATTTTATTTTCAAGATCGTCTGCTTTTTGTCTCTGAGCATTTACAGAGCCAACCATCTTTGTTAGCTTGACCTCCATAGGTGTAAGATTGTCCTCTAAATAACACACCCTTGATTCGACTTCAGTGATACGCCCCCTCATGGCCTGCATGTCCTGCCGGAGACGTCCCACTTTTGAGTGTACCTCCTCTATTTTCCCGGTCAGGGACGTTCTAGTTAGGGAGATAGCCTGCTTTAATTGCTCGGATGCCTGCCTGAGAGTTAGGTCTTCCTGGTCGCCGCCTTCCTGCATGCCAGAAGCGCGACCTTTACACTGATCTCCAGCCTAAGGCTACTTTCACATTAGCGTCGTGCGACGCACGTCGCAATGCGTCGTTTTGGGGAAAAAACGCATCCTGCAAAGTTGCCTGCATGATGCGTTTTTTGTCCATTGACTTACATTAGTGACGCATTGCCACACGTCGCATCCGTCGTGTGACGGATGCGTCATGTTTTGGCTGCCGCGACGCACACAAAAACGTTACATGTAACCTTTTTTGTGTGTCTCTGCCATTTTCTGCCGCGCATGCGCTGCCGAAACTCCACCCCCTCCTCCCCAGACATTACAATGGGGAAGCGGATACGATGAAAAACTGCATCCGCTGCCCCCGTTGTGCACGCCTTTCACAGCGTGCGACGGTTCGTCGCCCCGACGCAGGGCGACGGCCGTCGCACGACGCTAATGTGAAAGTAGCCTTAGCCTGCAATGAACTGTTTCTGAGGGATCATGCGCTGTCAGACGGGTCGATCGTTGCAAATTCTTTAGTCTGCCACCCCTGACCCTCTTGAGCGATTCATAGTTACCAGTAACGTAGTATGGCAAATTTAGTGAATACATGCAGTTCTAAAGTCCCCCTTCCTGCGATTCCAGAAGCAAAAGCAATACTTTGTTTTAACTCAGTAATTTGGGGGAAGTGCAAGTAGATAATAGGGTGAAATACTGATTATTGCGGCAGACTTAAGGTTATTGCCCAGGTTCTGTGCAGCAAGATGAAGTAATGTCTACCTGCCACCTGTTTTGAAAGTTGGTGCTGTCCTCGCCATGGGCGGCTCTTGTGCAGATTGATCTCCGTTCGTATTGCACTTGCGCAGTTTGATATCGTCTTAATCCCAAGCTTCAAATGTGGATTAGGAACAACCACCATGTATATTTCTTCACTAAAGGTATCTATTTAATCTAAGAGCGCCATTATGACAAACCATGCTGATTCTCTTTAAGGCATTTCTGTCGAATAAAAAGCTCCAACTTTGATAAATGAGTGCATTAAAAGTGTAAGAAAACCCTCCATGAACAAGGTCCACTACAGAAAAAAGCTTCAAATTCATTGCAGAATCTTTGTAAGAAAAAATGTAAACATATCCTCTATTTTTAGTAGAAAAACAAATAGAGTAAGACATTGTAGGTACTCGGTAAGAAACAAGTTTCCTGTAGGGGGCGTTCCAATCCTGTAATTCAGGAGCAAATCAATGCCAGACTTCGTACATAACCACAAGCAATGACAGCACTATGACCGCACTGTCAGTGAACCTAAACCATTAGAGCCAGATACTGGGCGGTAACTGATAATGTCATTAAAGGCAGAATCTTGTCATGTTAGTCGCGGATTATCATGTGCCAGCAGTACAGCAGTAAAAGGCTTATAAGTGTACTGAGTTACTACTGTAAGAGAAGTGCTCAGGGTAATGCATTGCTGAACCTTAGTTTGATCAGAGTTACTCTTAAGTTTCTCACTTTCTCCGTTTTGCATACTCAGGAACCACAAAGCTGTTTGGATTTGGATTTTCCAACAATGGATCCTCTACAGCACCTGCGCCAAGCAGTATTGGAAGTTCTGGCAGTGCATTTGGCAGTGGTCAGCAGCCCAGCAGCACCCAGGCAGGCAGCAGTGGCATATTTGGAAGTGCTGTGCAGTCTGGCAGCACATCTGCTTCCGGTGGCTTTGGCACCACAATTCCGGCTAGTACACCCACCAGTACGGGGTTTAGCACCCCTGCTGCATTACCCACTCCCACTACTTCCAGCAGTCTGTTGGGTAGTGCGACAGCTTCCAGCACAATATTTGGAAGTGCAGCTCCTTCTGTCGCTGTGTCCAGCTCCAGCAGTGTGTTTGGCAATGCGGCCCCTGTAAACACAACCAGTGCCAGCAATGTCTTTGGAGCCGCATCTTCCACCAACACATCGGCAAGTTCCAGCAGTTTGTTTGGTAACTCAAGTGTATCAACCAACTCTTCAAGCTCACCCTTTGTTTTCGGACAGTCTGCCACCACAGCAAGTGGTACTTTGTTTGGCAATCCAACTGAATCCAAGTCTAGCTTTGTTTTCTCTGGACAAGAAAGTAAACCAGCGGTGACCTCCACAAGCACAGCCCCAGTTGCTGCAGCGCCATTTGTCTTTGGAGCGGGTGCCCAGAGCACACAAGCAGCCCCAAGCTTTAACTTCACAGGAGCAGACACGTCAAGTGTAACAGGTAAACTCCATTCTAGAAGATTTCAATATAGGGTTATGAATACAATTTTTTGGAGCAGAAACTGACTGGAAAGTTTACAAATCTGAAACCTCTTTAAAAACTCGATCTTTACAATCAGTTTCTTTGAAAACTCAGCAAAAAACCTCAGAGACCACATTGCCTACACAGGATGCATGCATAGACCCCATCCAGCAGCTTCTCCAAGACCAGTAATGGTGAAACATATATGAATACATCTTGTGTAGGCAACGTCTGCATAGATTGCTAAATAATGGTTGAGTATCCCTATAAGGCTAGGTTCGCATTTGCGTTCAGGAGGGCTGCGGATGGCAGCCTACTTCCTCCTTTTCTATTTTGCGTTTCTGTGCGGTCGCCGCACACATCAAATCGCCGCATGCGGACGCATACAACGCATGTCCCTACGTACCCAATGTTAAAGATAGGTACGCAGGGAAACGCAGGATGCATACAGAAGTAGGCGGAGCTTCAGGGATGAAGAAAGGAGGAAGTAGGCAGCCATCCGCCGCCCTCCGGACCTGAATGCAAATGTGAACCCAGCCTAAGCAATGAATACACAACTGTAAACATGCTGTCTCAATTCTTAAATGGGTAAAATTGCAAAGTTGCTTATTTTTACGAACAGCCAGTTATTAAAAATCCTCTCTATTCCAAAGACTGGGAGGATTGATAATTTTATAGTTTACTTGACTGATGCTTAGGTTAGAGTCCACCCTATAGTGTGAGTGGCTGGTTACCGAGGCAAGGAGCTAACGCTGCTGGCTGGCTCTCTGCCTTACAGCCGGTGTGTGCACTCTTAGCTAGCCAGGTTGCTTCACTGCTTCTGCATTTCTCCAATGCTGAGGAGAGAAAGCTGCCTCTACTGGTGGCATAGAAGAGAGCACAGTTTGGACCAGGAAGCTGCAGGTTGAGAATGTGAACACCCCTTTAAAGGGTTATTCTCAACATGGGCCTCAAGGAGTGCATTGCATCCCAGCTTGCTGGGAAAAGTGCTCTCTTGATTGATAGTTCTGACCAGCTGCAGGCCCCACGCTCTGTGCTCTCTAATGCTGCAAGCAGACGAGTTCAGGGGCTTTGAAGCTGGCAGGATCCTTGATCCAGCAACTGCAGAGCATTTACAAGCTTTATAGAATTAACACTTGTAAGCTGCATACGCCTGGCATAAGTGAAAGACCACCACAAATAGAATGAAGAGGTGGCTGCTGTTTTTGAAAATGGGAAGGAATTTTTTTTTAACCAGATGCATTTTATTGAGAGGATCAAGTACATTATGGATGCAGCAAATTAGCATGTTTTAAATGTCCAATAAATCATTGCCAGGAACGAATGCTCTGTACATAGTGTTAACATTAAGGTAATGTAGAACAGAGTATTGTTTCTATATGGAGTACTTAAATAGAATATCTCAAATATATCTTAGTAGGTTCTCCCAACAAATGAAAAATTAGTCATTGCTGCTTGTCTGTTTCTGTCTGGAGAGAGGATGATAAAGGACAGGTCTGAAGCTACTCTGACTAGCCACAGAGAAGAAAGTTTGGCCCCAGAAGCCCCACTCCCATTTCTACACCCCCTCACAATCCCTCATTGGCGATGAAGTCAAAGGGAGTTCAATCCATCAAACCCAAATTGTTGGTATCTTTTCCAAGGCAGCTCTTTCATAGATCTTTTTATTTTTTTTATATAAAGTGAGAGGTTTGCCGCTGTTTTCCATTGTAACATGATAGGTACTCTTAATGACATCCAGTGCTGGCCACCCATATGGAAGCTCGATCAGGAATAATTTTAGCTACAGTCCCTTTGATATTATTAAGGGGCAAAAGTAGTGAAGTCTAAGGCTATCATTTTTAGGAGTATATGCCGACTTGGAGGTTGATACTCAGATGCAGTCTACTACAGCTCTTGCGTGCAAATTATGCACAACAGAGTACACACTCGTGCCAGCTCCATTCTAGTCTATGGCCCCGTCGGCGCATATATACAAATCCCATTTTGCAGGGGGTTCAGATGTAAGCCTCAACGGGGCCATCGCATGGGTGCCAGAACGCAATCTGAAAAGGACCCTTAGGATAATTTAGGATAATCTGTGATCGGGACTCCCATGCATTTGTGTAGGAAGTGAACCACTTGGGTCCAGTGTCTCTGGCCAATCATTTAGGAGATGAAAGACGAAAAAAAAATTCTCTGACCCCTGTGACATTTGCAGCACTCACCTGAGCATTTAGGTTGTACCTTGTGAAGGATATAGAATTGTGTCTATGAAGAGGATTCTCAATACCAAGTGCTTAATAACTAGTAACCTTGCAGTTTGAACCATTGATCATGATGGGGAAAAACCCTTTAATGAGCACAATTGGCCACTAATCTGCTGCATTTAACCTTATTTTTTTGACAATATCAAAACTGTTTTATTAGAAAAGTTCAGTACCTCGTTATCTTTTTCACTACATATACAATGCTATGAATATACAGTACCATTAGAAATTACAAGGTGACAAATGAGCCTAATGACATTGTTGTTCCCCACACTACCAGGTACCAACTCCACTCCCTTTATCTTCGGTGCAGCTCCTGCTGCCGCTGCCAACGCCAACCCTGTACCAGCATTTGGGAAACCTGCCAGCCAGACAAATGCTGCCCCGGCCTTTGGCTCATCAACGTCCTCTACTTTGTTTCCCAGTACTTCTCAGAATGTCCCTGCTTTTGGATCATTGGCTAGCAGTGTCCAGACTCCAGTCTTTGGGCAGCAAAACTCTCAACCTGCTTTTGGATCCAGTACAGCTCCCCCTAGTGGTAAGTGAAAGCTTTTGGTGAAAGCTGATCTCCATGAAAACAGCAGTGGTGAAAATAGTGACTGTCTTTTTCATTAACCGACAGCTAAAATGATTAGGAAATTAATGTTTGCAAGGCCTGAACTCATGTGATGCCATGCAGTACAGCTCTGTGACAGGGCTCACCATGAGCATTTCTCCATAGGATGTTCCATATTTATGTATCTGTCGAAAGGGTGGTAGTGCCAAGACCTTTATCAGTCCTATAGATATTCCATCACTTCACGCTATATTTTTTTGTCAAGGATTTTTATTGCAGACTTTTTTTCATAGAATTGGCAACTACCAATTTTCTTGTATGAAGCTTTTTTTAAGCATTTTTCCACTCTGACAAGCCTATGGAATTACCTTGTGACTCCCTTTCTCCACCGTGCTGTAATTTTGAGTTTTATTAAGATTTTATTTATTTTACTCCTTTATATAGCGCCATTAATTCCACAGCACTTTACCTACATTATATAAAAATTAAAATTTAAATATTGCCGAATTTTCATTAAATTTCAAAAAAATTCACAAATAAATGTATCTCGTATCAAACAAATGTTACCACTAGCATGAAGTACAATATGTCACAAGAAAACCATCTCGGAATCAGTGAGATCCATTGAAGCGTTCCAGAGTTATGACTTCATAAAGTGATAGTTGTCAGAATTAAAAAAAAAAATTGGTCTGGTCAGGAAGGTGAAAACAGGCTTCAGGGTGAATGAAAGGGTTAATATGACCACTTTCATATTGTTTGTGGTGTCCTGGACCACATAAATGTTTGGATACCAGTAAATGGTTTTTTTTTAAAATCTGTAATCGCGTGACGATGAGATCTCATCCTTGTTTCTCCCACATAGAGACGTCAAGTAGGACATTTAATGCACAGAATTAAGTGCACCACATGTCCTGTCTTTCGTCTCCACATGAGGGCAGGTTTTGCAGCTCCTTCACATAGCAAGGATAAGTTCCTCTTGCTATATCCAAGGGTTTTGAACTTTGAATCATGATGTTTCTTAAATTTGGGGGTTTTCTGTAGCACAGCAAGGAATAATCTTTGAATATTGTCTTTATCCTACCATCCCTGTGTAAGATGTGGTGAAGTTTTTTAGCCAATTGGGGTCACAATCTAGAATCCCTATCAGTATGTCTTTGGAATCCGGAGAACCCGGAGGAAACCCACGCAAACACGGGGAGAACATACAAACTCCTTGCAGATGTTGTCCTCGGTGGGATTTGAACCCAGGACCCCAGCGCTGCAAGGCTGCAGTGCTTAACCAGTGAGCCACCTTGCTGCCCATCAGTTAGTAATATCTATCGTGGAAGCTTTTGACTTTGCAGATCCTGTTAGGACAAGTCATAGGTCTGAACTGTTGTCAGGCCAATGTATGCATAGGACAAGTCATAGGTCTGAACTGTTGTCAGGCCAATGTATGCATAGGACAAGTCATAGGTATGAACTGTTGTCAGGCCAATGTATACAGTAGATGTAATTGAAATTGAGGGGCATAATATAATTTTTCCATGTTGAGAACACTGAAAGCCAAGAGAACACTGGATGCCAAGCATCTTACAATCTATTTTATCTCATATGGTACTATGTCACAACTTTGGGTTGGATGCTGATAACAAGTGTGTCTTTGGTGTATATGATAAAATATTCCACAACTGCTGTCTTTCAGGCTCTGGCTTTCAATTTGGAAGCTCAAACTTCAATTTTACACCTGGAAGTTCTCCAGGAGTTTTCCAGTTTGGTGGAAATTCTGCCGCTGCGCCAGCGCAACCTGCAAACTCTGGATTTGTCTTTAACCAACCCGCCGCATTTAATATGGGGTAAGTATATGACGTTACATAACTGCACAGCAATATGAGGGCAAATGAGCACATCAATTGAAGGACAGCTAAGTGATCAGAGCTTCTTGTTCTTGCTACCGGAAAGTGAACCTGTCACTAGGTTTTCTCAATATAAAACACTGCCACCACATTTACCGCCTATTTTACAGTATTGTAGGAAGATGCTATGAGTCCCCATCTCCCTCTGCTTAGCCCCTAAAGTGCCTTTTGTAATGACCCCATATGGTTCGGTCCGATGGGAATCACTGGTCCGGTGCCTTCTCTCTGGTCGCAAATCCCATCTTCCTTCAGGAGTATGATTCGTCTTGCATCATTCACAGCGTCCCCAAATGGCGCTCCTGCGCAAGCGTACTTCACTCTGTGCTCAGCATAACAGAGCCAAATACTTTAATAAATGTTTTGTACTTTTTATGTTTGAGTTTCATTATAAAGTGGTCTTCCTTGGTCACACAGCTGTCCTGTCTTTATATTTATTCTCATTGTGACACTGCTTAGAAGGGTGATTGGCCAAATTTTGTATGATAATGGTGCCATGGCACTAGTCACATGATCGCCCAGGTAACCCAAGGGACGCCAGGCTTTGCATATAGAATAGACTTGCTGGCACTATTTAGCATGTACAGGTGCACTTCTTGGTATAGAATCATAGAATCGTAGAGTTGGAAGGGACCTCCTGGGCCATCTGGTCCAACCCCCTGCTCAAAGCAGGATTCGCTAAATCATCCCAGTCAGATGTCTGTCCAGCCTCTGTTTGAAGACTTCCATTGAAGGAGAACTCACCACTTCTCGTGGCAGCCTGTTCCACTCATTGATCACTCTAACTGTCAAAAAGTTTTTTCTAATATCTAATCTGTGTCTCTTCCCATTCAGTTTCATCCCATTGCTTCTAGTCTTTCCTTGTGCAAATGAGAATAAAGTTGATCCTTCTACAATGTGACAGCCCTTTAGATATTTGTAGACAGCTATTAAGTCTCCTCTGTCTTCTCTTTTGCAAACTAAACATTCCCAAATCCTGCAACCTTTCCTCATAAGACAGGGTTTGCAGACCGGTCACCATTCTGGTCGCTCTTTTCTGAACTTGCTCCAGTTTGTTGATGTCTTTTTTAAAATGTGGTGCCCAAAACTGGACACAATATTCCAGATGAGGTCTGACCAAAGAGGAGTAGAGGGAAATAATGACTTCACGTGATCTAGACTGTATGCTTCTGTTAATACATCCTAGAATTGCATTTGCCTTTTGTTTATGTTTGTTTATGTCATCCTATGATCATCTTAAAGTTATTTTGGTTGTTTCAATAATTAGTCCATTGATGATTTTTGTTTTTTTACCCCAGGGCAAATGGACGAACGGCAACCCCTTCTGCAATTTCTAATCGAAAAATAAAGACTGCAAGAAGGAGAAAATAGGCTTTGATAGCTTGCGCCCTCCTGCTCATCCTTCCCCTTATTTTTTGGTTCGAAAAATAAAATTTAAAAAATGGTGTCCCGCATTGTGCAAATACTGGAGTGTACCTCATGCTGTGTTTTAGTGGAAGTCGGATATGTCCAAAGACTTGCTGGAAGCCCCCAATCCATGCCATCCCTTGTAATTAAATCGCGTGACAATGGGAAGATTTTTGAAATTCTAGCAACTTTAGTACCAGACTTGGCATGATCTGGCTATACAAGCAAATATAGCCTGCACAGCGAATGGCTTTTTGTATAATACCTTTCATCTGCACCACTATTTTACTGATGCTTTGAAATTGTAATTACAAGTTGAGGGGTTCTGTATAGTGTAGAGGGAGATGAATGATTTCTATGCCTCGTTTGTGCTGGTGTATGTGTGAAGTTGAGTGTATTGTGCACCAAAACTTTTCTGATAGTTGATGACTGTTTAATGGATGGTTCTTTGCTCGGGGTTTGTTAGATACGTAGTTCTTCATCTGATAAAACACTTCCCCCTTTCACATTTTTTTTCTACCTGCTTTATTTCTTTCTCTTTTTTTTTTTTTCTTATTATATGATATTCATGTAAATATAATTTCCTTTCTGCATATTTTTCTGCATAACGTAAAAATCTGTGAACTTGAAATTTTAATTTTTTTTTTGTGTTGCAGCACATCTTTATTTAGACTTTTTTTTTTCAGATTTTATGTAAATCTCATTATTCAAAGTTGCCTAATTCCATACAAATAGCCTTTAAAGAAAATTGGAAATTCTTTAAAGTATTAGGTTATTGGCTTTTCTGATCCATTTTTGTTTGGACCAAAAACCAGTATTGTACAAAGTATTAAGTATATATTTTTATATTTACACAAATGGACTGTGGTGACTTTGGATAATAAGTAATAAGTTTAATATTAAAGCCATGTTTATTACAGTATAATTAATCCATGGGATAAATGCCATCAATAAAATGATAAAGTACAAATGGTTTAAATTCTACAAGTTTATGCTGTGACTCTTATGATTTATTGTGCTTTGGAGCTGTTGCCTTCCAGTATGTAAAAAAATTGTCAATAGGGCTCATTATTCTTATTCCCATGTCCTTTTTAATATTCCTTTGGCAAAAGGATATAAGTTTAAAAAGGAACCATGAGATTAGACAATCTTTTAAAAGTCTTTTGATACGTTGGTCATCTTCTCAGTCAGTGCTAATGGGTAATGTCCGAGTATTGGAGAAAAAGCATGTTGTGTTAAAATATATATTAAAGTCTCCACTGATTGTAGACAGAAAATTAACAAGCTTTCCTGTATTTGTGCTCCCTGGGTCCACTGTCGCCTGTCTGCTTTGTAAAGGGCTGTAGCTATGAAGTCATGATTACAGCACATCTGATTGCTTTAACCAATTGCTGTGTTTGGCTGCTCTGTCAATGTAGTTGATGCAAGGTGCTGAGCCCAGTGATTGGCTGTAGTGGTCCTGTGTGCTATAGTTGTGACATCACTGCTGCAGCCTGTCAAGAAAGACTGAGATAGCGCTGGACCTGGGGAACATGAGTGTTGATGTAGTTTGATTTCTATGGGAATTTATTTTTTAATCCTGAGGAACACCTTTTTAAAGGCTCCTTTCACATTGTGTTTTTGCCTATGTTCGTTGGTCCTTTCGGGGGCTTGTATACAAACCCTTCCCAAAACTGTACTCTGGTTTATGCACTGATGGGGCCATTGACTATAATGAGGCCGACAGTCACGATGTGCTCTGACGTTCATCATTTTCAGGTATATAGTTGTGGCCAAAAGTATTGACACCCTGCAATTTTGTCAGATAATACTCAGTTTCTTCCTGAAAATGATTGCAAACACAAATTCTTTGGTATTATTATCTTCATTTAATTTGTCTTAAATGAAAAAAACACAAAAGAGAATGAAGCAAAAAGCAAAACATTGATCATTTCACACAAAACTCCAAAATGGGCCAGACAAAAGTATTGGCACCCTCAGCCTAATACTTGGTTGCACAACCTTTAGCCAAAATAACTGCGACCAACCGCTTCCGGTAACCATCAATGAGTTTCTTACAATGCTCTGCTGGAATTTTAGACCATTCTTCTTTGGTAAACTGCTCCAGGTCCCTGATATTTGAAGGGTGCCTTCTCCAAACTGCCATTTTTAGATCTCTCCACAGGTGTTCTATGGGATTCAGGTCTGGACTCATTGCTGGCCACCTTAGAAGTCTCCAGTGCTTTCTCTCAAACCATTTTCTAGTGCTTTTTGAAGTGTGTTTTGGGTCATTGTTCTGCTGGAAGACCCATGACCTCTGAGGGAGACCCAGCTTTCTCACACTGGGCCCTACATTATGCTGCAAAATTTGTTGGTAGTCTTCAGACTTCATAATGCCATGCACACGGTCAAGCAGTCTAGTGCCAGAGGCAGCAAAGCAACCCCAAAACATCAGGGAACCTCCGCCATGTTTGACTATAAGGGACCGTGTTCTTTTCTTTGAATGCCTCTTTTTTTCTCCTGTAAACTCTATGTTGATGCCTTTGCCCAAAAAGCTCTACTTTTGTCTCATCTGACCAGAGAACATTCTTCCAAAACGTTTTAGGCTTTTCAGGTAAGTTTTGGCAAACTCCAGCCTGGCTTTTTTATGTCTCGGGGTAAGAATTGGGGTCTTCCTGGGTCACCTACCATACAGTCCCTTTTCATTCAGATGCCGACGGATAGTACGGGTTGACACTGTTGTACCCTCAGACTGCAGGGCAGCTTGAACTTGTTTGGATGTTAGTCGAGGTTCTTTATCCAACATCCGCACAATCTTGCGTTGAAATCTCTTGTCAATTTTTCTTTTCCGACCAAATCTAGGGAGGTTAGCCACAGTGCCATGGGCTTTAAACTTCTTGATGACACTGCGCACGGTAGACACCGGAACATTCAGGTCTTTGGAGATGGACTTGTAGCCTTGAGATTGCTCATGCTTCCTCACAATTTGGTTTCTCAAGTCCTCAGACAGTTCTTTGGTCTTCTTTCTTTTCTCCATGCTCAATGTGGTACACACAAGGACACAGGACAGAGGTTGAGTCAACGTTAATCCATGTCAACTGGCTGCAAGTGTGATTTAGTTATTGCCAACACCTGTTAGGTGCCACAGATAAGTTACAGGTGCTGTTAATTACACAAATTAAAGACGCATCACATGATTTTTCGAACAGTGCCAATACTTTTGTCCACCCTCTTTTTTATGTTTGGTGTGGAATTATATCCAATTTGGCTTTAGGACAATTATTTGTGTTTTTTCATTTAAGACAAATTAAATGAAGATAATAAAGAATTTGTGTGTGCAATAATTTTCAGGAAGAAACTGAGTATTATCTGACAGAATTGCAGGGGTGTCAATACTTTTGGCCACAACTGTATATCCATACTGGAGGCGGACAGTTAGAGGCAGTCTGCTAATACTGGAGTTCTCTTCCAGTATGCGCCCGAAAATGATGCACGTCACAGCATACGTTAACTCCGCATTATTATAGTGCATGGCCTGTTGCTGCATACGCCCAAATCCCGTTTTGCGTGTGGTTTGGATGCAAGCCACAACGGGACCACTGAAAATGAGACAGACTGCAATGTGAAAAGCCCCTTTAATTCATAATTGTGGGTCCAGCTTCAGTCACTCATCTGTTAACACTGTTTGGCCATACACTTGTAGCAGGTTAATATATATACTGCTCACAAAAATAAAGGGAACACTTAACCAACACAATGTACTATGATGTATTCCCTTTATTTTTTGAGCAGTATAGTATTACATGTTGGCCTACAAAGTGACCATGGATCTGATTCTTGGACGAGTAAGCCACAGAGAGCTACTGCTCAGTGGTTCTGTATTCCAGCCCACAGGAGGGCAGCACCCTCTAAGATCAATATTACACATCAACAGTTTCTGTGGTAATAGAATGACCCACTTCACAGTTGGTACCTAGCAGAGAAGTGGGAGATCCAACAATGCAGGTCAAATCTCATAATTTGGACTTTGCTGCAATAAAGAATTGTGTCCTTGTAATTGAGGGAAATTCTTCTTACATACTGTATATACTCGTGTATAAGCCGAGATTTTCAGCCCGTTTTTTTGGGCTGAAAGTACCCCCCTCGGCTTATACATGAGTTATATACCTGGGGGGTCGGTGGGGGTGTCACAGATCATACTTACCCCCCTGGCGCTGTCTCTGCAGCCCCTCCTGCTTCTCCATGGTCTCCCTGCCTTCAGCGGTCAAGTGGTAACACTCATTAAACTCATGAATATGCGCATATTCATGAGTGTAATGAGCGGTACCACGTGACCGCTGAAGGCAGGGAGAGAGACCGTGGAAAAGCAGGGGGCTGCAGAGACCGCACCAGGAGGGGTTAAGTATGCGATATACACCTGTCCCGGGTCATGCTGCTCACCGCTGTCTGCTGCGTCCTCTGTCAGTGACGTATAGCCAGCAGAGGGCGTGGTGACGTCAGTGCGTGCCGTGCCCTCTGCTGCCTGAACGTCACTGACAGACGACGTGGCAGACAGTGGTGAGCAGCGATGGACCCCGGACAGGTGAATATCTCAGGGGCCGGGTCCTGAGCAGGAGAGGTGAGTGTGGCATTTTTTTGCAGCATATGGGGGCTTAATATAAGGAGCAGCATATGGGGGCATATTCTATGGAGCAGCATATGGGGGCATAGTCTATGGGGCAGCATATGGGGGCATAGTCTATGGAGCAGCATATGGTGGCATAAACTATGGGGTAGCATATGGGGCCATAGTCTATGGGGCAGCATGTGGGGCCATAGTCTGTGGGGCCATAGTCTGTGGAGCAGCATATGGGGCCATAGTCTGTGGAGCAGCATGTGGGGCCATAGTCTGTGGAGCAGCATGTGGGGCCATTGTCTGTGGGGCAGCATGTGGGGCCATAGTCTGTGGGGCCATAGTCTGTGGGGCAGCATATGGGGCCATAGTCTGTGGGGCAGCATATGGGGCCATAACCTTTATGGAGCACTATATGGGGCATATTATTCTATGGAGCATCTTATGGGGGCATTATTAACCTTTGTGCAGCATTATATGGGGTGTGTTTTGTATGGGGCCCATCATGAACTGTAAGGAGCATTATATGGGGCTCCTGATTCAATATGGATATTCAAAAACATTTAACGTACTGATGTCTCAATTACTTTTACTTTTATTGGTATCTATTTTTATTTTTGAAATTTATCATTAGCTGCTGCATTTTCCACCCTAGGCTTATACGCGAGTCAATACGTTTTCCCAGTTTTCTTGTGGCAAAATTTGCGGGGTCGGCTTATACACAAGTATATACGGTATTTAAAACTTGTTTAACATTATCAATCCTTTATTGAGCATTTCTTCCCAAATGATTTACACCAAATAAAAAAAAATTATACACTACCATTCAAAAGTTTAGGGTCACTTAGAAATTTCCTTATTTTTGAAAGAAAAGCAGTTTTTTCCAATGAAGCTAACCTTAAATGATTCAGAAATACTTTATACATTGTTAAGGTGGTAAATGACTATTGTAGCTGCAAACGTCTAGTTTGTAATGCAATATCTTCATAGGTGTATAGAGGCCCATTTCCAACAACCATAACTCCAGTGTTCTTATGGTACTTTGTGTTTGCTAACTGTGTAAGAAGGCAAATGGATAGTTAGAATACCCTTGAAAACCCTTGTGCAAGTATTTTATCACAGCTGAAAACAGTTTGGCTGATTAGAGAAGCTATAAACCTGACCTTCCTTTGAGCATTACATTTGTTGGTTCCGTTAAACTCTCAAAAGGGCCAGAAAAAATAACTTTCATGTGAAACTTGACAGTCTATTCTTGTTCTTAGAAATGAAGGCTATTCCATGCAATAAATTGCCAAGAAACTGAAGATTTCTCTCTCACCCATGACAGCACCACGGAGAGAGGGGATCCGCCCTTCAGGGACAGGAACCTACAGATAAAAAGGGCGGTACCTCTCCTCCACCTGCAGTTGGGTTCCTGTACCTGACGGGGGACCCACAGGACGGTACCTTTCGTGTGTTCAGAATCCGGGGCCGGCCTCACCGGTGATGGCAGCGGGGAGGCCCCTTCCTCGGGAGGGTGCGGTGCCCGAAGCCCACTGCTGGGGCCGATGCGGGCTGCCGGGTGAGCGGGTGGGAGAGATGCCGGAGCCGCCGCTCCGGAGAGGAAGTCGGGGCTCGTGGGGACCCGGTAAACATGCGGGCGGCGCCGGGGTACAGAGGTGTACCAAGATGGCGGCCGCCCCGGAAGTAGAAGCCGGCTTCTGGGTCCCGAGAACCGGCGCATGCACAGGAGCGCTCTCCCGGGGACCGCGGTGCAGGATGGGAGCGGTGACGTCTCAGCCGGGAAATTTAAAATGGTGGCTGCACAAGCGCTCCTGGCTGTAAGCAATCCTGAAGGGGATAGTGACCAGCAACAGGAGCAGCAAGCCAGGCAGCAGCAGCACCACCATCGTCAAAAGGAACGCAGTGCGGATGGTCGTTCCAGTAGTCACTCCACGCAGCGTAGCACGTCAGCTGCAAGGAGCAAATTGCCACCAGGAGAGCAGCCTATTCAGGACCTGACTCCATCTCCCAAATCGGTACCTGCAGCCACATACTTTTGGGTGTGAGCTTCGTGAATGTTCACCATTGTATTAAAAATCCATATCCCTTAGGGAGTGCCCCACTTGTGCATGTCCCCTACCTATTTCCTGGGAGGAAAAACGGAGTAATGTACAAAAGAAATCCTCTGTTAGGAACCTCCGGATTTAGCCTCTGACCTAAGAGCCGCAATAAAATTGGAGGTTGAGTGCCCTTACATCCCTTAAGCATAGGGACAAATCAAAAAAGAAAGACACAATAGTGACTTCCCAGTCTGATTCCTCGACGTCGGGAGAAATGTCAAAAACCTCAGATTCCAGTTCCTCAGACGAGGAAACAGAGGGGCGTCACTGCTTCCCCCTAGACGAGGTAGACAAACTAGTGAAAGCGGTAAGGTCTACCATGGGGGTGCTGGACCCTAGGCCCGATAAAACAGTCCAGGACATAATGTTCGGGGGACTGGGCCAGAAAAAGCGGAGAGTGTTCCCGCTAAATGAAAATGTGCGGGGTCTAATCAATAAAGAATGGGATAAACCGGACAGGAAAAACACCACGGTCCCTTCCCTTAAAAGGAAATATCCCTTTGAGGAAGAGGCATCTACATCTTGGGATAAAACCCCGAAGCTCGATGTAGCTGTCGCAAAGGCCTCAAAAAAAAAAAAAAATTTGCCCTCCCCTTTGAGGACATGGGCACCCTCAGGGATCCCCCAGATAAAAAGGCAGATACCTTTCTTAAAGGTGCATGGGAGTCAGCTGGAGTTAACCTCAGGCCAGCCATAGTGGCAACATGTACAGCGAGAGCCCTAATGATTTGGGTGGACCAACTAGAAAAGCAACTAAGAGAAGGGACGCCAAAGGATAAAATCCTAGACTCTATCCCAGTAATAAGGGGAGCGGCTGCCTTCCTAGCGGACTCATCGGCAGACTCAGTCCGGTTATCGTCCAAAGCACTCCCAAATGCAGCACGTAGAACATTATTACTTATAAGCTGGCCGGGGGACCTACAGACCAAGATGAAACTGTGCTCAATCCCCTGTGAAGGAAAATTCCTTTTTGGGGAGACGTTAGCATCCTCCAGAAAGCAAGGCAAGAAGAAAGAGTTCCCAAATTTAGGGCCGGCAGCATTTAAGAGGCCCTTTCGGAATAGAAAGTTTCTTCAGCGGAGACCACCGAGAGAGCAAAAGTGGGATGACGAGAGAGAGAGGGTTCCTCTTTGGCAACTTGTCCTGAGACAAAAAGCCCTCTAGGTGACAGTTTGCTCAGGGTGGGGGGAAGGTTAAACCTTTTTCTTCCAGCCTGGAAAAGAATCTCAAACAACCCATGGATAGTAAACACCTAATCCAGGAGGGCCTAAGGATAGACTTTCTCTCCCTCCCGCCTCAAAAGTATGTAATGACTCCGCTAAGATAAAGTATGCAAGAGCAGGAAGCCCTAGAAAACGAAGTCCTAAGCCTGGTAGAAAAAGGAGTCCTCCAGGAGGTTCCCCTGCATGGAAGGGGCAGGGGGTTTTACTCCCCTCTTTTACCTGGTGACCAAGCCAGACGGCATGTTTCGGACAATTATAAATTTAAAAAAAAAAAAAAAAATGCTTCAAAATGGTGTCAATCAGGTCCACCACCAAAATCCTGTTCCCGAACTGCTTCATGACGGTGTTAGATCTCAGCGATGCCTATTATCACTTCCCCATTCACAAAAACTCCAGGAAATATCTCAGGTTAGCCGTCTCGATAAAGGGCGAGATAAGAGAACTCCAGTACAGAGCCTTGCCATTCGGAATATCTGTAGCTCCACGGGTATTTACCAAAATAGTGGCAGAGATGATGGCCCATATAAGGGAGCAAGACATAATAATAATCCCGTATCTGGACTAGTTTTTAATAGCAAGCAGCTCGGCTCAAAAACGCTGGGAACAGAGGGACAGGGTGATGGACACTCTGCAGGGCCTGGGCTGGCTCCTAAATCTAAAAAAAATCAAGATTGGAGCCCAGCAGAGTACAGGAATTGTTGGGTCTAACATTGGACTCAAACATTCAAGAATGCCGCCTCCCAGACCGCAAGAAGGTGAAAATCGCTCAAATTGTAACGAGCCATCCAAAATCCCTCCATGACATTAAGAAAAGCGATGTCACGACTAGGTTCTCTCTCCGCCTGCCTGCCAGCAGTCCAATGGGCTCAGTTACACACGAGAGATCTACAGTGGGATGTACTAGCCAACTAGTCTGCAGTAGGGGGACACCTAAAGGGTCGTAGTACCCTAAATTCAAAAACTACTCATTCCCTAACCTGGTGGAAAAGCCAAGACAACCTTTCCAAAGGGATCCCCTGGGTAGCAAAAATAACACACATAGTTACCACAGACGCCAGTCCCATGGGGTGGGGAGCACACACGAACAACTAAGTGGCCCAGGGTGCGTGGGGTGTTCAAGAATTAGAACCTCCTCGAACCTGTAAGAGCTCTTAGCAGTGGGCTACGCATTAACACACTTCTTACCCCTGCTCCGAGGTCATCATGTCCGCATATTTCCGGACAATTGAGTCACAATAGCATATATAAATCATCGGGGGAGCCAGGTTCCGAGCCCTAATGGACATATCCTCCAGAGTCCTCAAATTAGCAGAGGCAAACCTGCTATCTCTGTCAGCACTACACATCCGGGGCACGGAGAAACAAAGGGCAAACTTTCTGAGTCGCACCCAATTACAACAAGGGGAATGGGTCCTAAAGCGGTCCGTTTTTCGGCAGATTGTAGAAATGTGGGGGGCCCTGGACATAGATCTGTTCGCCGACTTCAGAAACAAAAAAGTGGAAACTTTCTGCTCCATAGACCCCAGGGGAATCCTCTAGCTCTGGATGCCTTCATACTCCCATGGACATAGGGCCTAACATATGCCTTTCCCCCGATCATGCTGATCCCAGCAGTGCTAAGATAAGTCAGGGAGGATGGGGCAAGAATGATTTTAATAGCCCCCTTCTGGCCCAAAAGAACCTGGTTCTCCTGGCAAAAAATATTCTCGGTAACCGACCCATGGATCCTACCGGATCTCCCGGACCTGCTATCGCTGGGCCCAGTGTTACACCTTCAGGCAGGGAGGATCCATTTAACAGCATGGAAATTGAGAGGGCACTGATGAGAGACAGAGGGTTTTCAGAGAACCTGATAACCACATTACAAAAAAGTAGGAAACCGGTTACGATGAGCGCCTACGGGAGAGCGTGGAAAAAAAATTCTTATCCACTTCGGGGGTAAAGGTTCAGGACGGGGTTCACATTGATAAAATCCTAGAATTTCTACAAAAGGGCCTAGAACAGGGTCTAGCGGTCAACACATTAAAGGTACAAGTAGCGGCCTTGGGCGCCTTTATAACCATGATGTGGTAGGTAATCCTTAGGTGACAGATTATTAAGGCCGTATCCAGGCCGATAGCTAATCAAAGATTACCATCATGGGACCTAAATCTTGTACTATCCACACTAACAGGCCCTCCATTCGAACCTATTCACTCAGCATCCCTAAGAATCCTGTCGTTAAAAACAGTGCTTCTTTTGGCGCTAACACCAGCTCGCAGAGTGAGCGATTTGCAAGCTTTATCAGTAGGGCCACCTTTCACAAAGATTCTAGATGATAGGGTCATTTTAAAGCCTGACCTGGCCTATCTACCGAAAGCGTCATCACACTTCCATAGGTCCCAAGAGGCAGTCCTTCCTTCATTCTGCCCAAATCCTAAAAAGAAGGGAGAAGTAAAATTCCACACCTTAGACATAAAGAGGTGCCTAGTGCAGTATCTAGAGGCCACCAAGAAATATAGGAAAGAAGGCTCTCTTTGTGTGTTTTCTGGGACCTCGGAAGGGACTCAAAGCATCTAAGAGTACCCTGGCAAGGTGCATAAGGGATGCGATTGCCCTGGCATATTCATCCAGTGAAAATACCATGACGGAAGGGTTGAGAGCCCATTCCACAAGAGCGATGACGACCTTATGGGCTGAAAGATCTGAGGTATCAATAGAACAAATCTGTAAGGCGGCCACCTGGTCATCACCTTCGACCTTTTTCAGGCACTATAGATTAGATCTAGCCTCTACGTCTGACCTGACCTTCGGAAGAAGGGTCCTTCAGGCGGTGGTCCCTCCCTAAGCTACCAATCTCTGTAATTCTCTCCTTGCTGCTGTCATGGGTGAGAGAGAATAGCTTAGTTACTCACCGATAACGGTGTTTCTCGGAACCCATGACAGCACCCGCTTATTCCCCTCCCCTTCACGAGTGTGGTGAGCATGTTTTACTATTAGTAGAGTGTTTCCGTTTAGGCACAGTGCTTCTGATAATAAGCAATATTATAATGTGCATATATTTCTGTTGTCTAACCTGGAGACCCTCTGATGCTCTGTAACCAACTGGATATGGAGGAGAGGTACCGCCCTTTTTATCTGTAGGTTCCTGTCCCTGAAGGGCGGATCCCCTCTCTCCGTGGTGCTGTCATGGGTTCCGAGAAACAACGTTATCGGTGAGTAACTAAGCTATTCCTACAATGGTGTGTACTACTCCCTTCAGAGGAGAGGACAGGCTCTAACCAGAGTAGAAAGAGAAGTGGGAGGCCCCGCTGCACAAATGAGGAACAAGACAAGTACATTAGAGTCTGTAGTTTGAGAAATCGACGCCTCACAATTCGTCAACTGGCAGCTTCATTAAATAGTACACGCAAAACGCCAGTGTCCATGTCTACAGTGAAGAGTCGACTTCAGGATGCTGGCCTTCAGGGCAGAGCGGCAAAGAAAAAGCCATATCTGAAACTGGCTAATAAAAGGAAAAGATTAATATGGGCAAAAGAACACAGACACTGGACAGAGGAAGATTGGAAAAAAGTGTTATGGACAGATGAATCCAAGTTTGAGGTGTTGGATCACACAGAAGAACATTTGTGGGATGTAGAACAACTGAAAAGATGCTGGAAGAGTGCCTGACGCCATCTGTCAAGCATTGTGGAGGTAATGTGTTGGTCTGGGGTTGCTTTGGTGCTGGTAAAGTGGGAGATTTGTACAAGGTAAAAGGGATTTTGAATAAGGAAGGCTATCACTCCATTTTGCAGCGCCATGCCATACCCTATGGACAGCGCTTGATTGGAGCCAATTTCATCCTACAACAGGACAATGACCCGTAGCACACCTCCAAATTATGCAAGAACTATTTAGGGAAGAAGCAGGGAGCGGATATTCTATCTGTAATGGAGTGGCCAGCGCAGTCACCAGGTCTCAGCCCCATTGAGCTGTTGTGGGAGCAGCTTGACCGTATGGTACGCAAAAAGTGCCCATCAAGCCAAACCAACTTGTGGGAGGGCCTTCTGGAAGCATGAGGGTGAAATTTCTCCAGATTACCTCAGCAAATTAACTGCTAGAATGCCAAAGGTCTGCAATGCTGTAATTGCTGTAAAGGGAGCGTTCTTTGACGAAAGCAGTTTGAATGGAGAAAATTATTATTTCAAATAAAAATCTTTTTTTTCGAACCTTGTCAATGTCTGGACTAGATTTTAAATTCATTTGGCAACTTATTTGATCAATAAAAGCATGAGTTTTCATGGAAAACACTAAATTGTTTGGGTGACCCCAAACTTTTGAATGGTAGTGTATAATGTGTGTATATAATATATGTGTGTGTATATATGTAAATTTGGCACAGCAGCACCCTGTGAATGCCAAGACACACAGTATGATGTCAATGGAAATAACTTCCAAACGCTCTGTCCCTCAGCAAGATGCACTTACAAAAGCGAAGGTTCTTAGCGCATGATTTGGCCAATATATATTTTATAGGTTTAAGTACAGAGACAATAGATATATATATATATATATATATATATATTTATTTTTTTTTATTTTTAAGGAATTGAGTACATTTTGGGATTATTGGCAACCTGTTGTAATTGTGTAAGAAAAAAACAGTGGGTTAATGCTGAACCCTTTTGAACCAAAGAAATGTGTGCTCAGGCCTTTATTGGCTGGGTTTTTATTTATCAATAGCATCAGGATAAGTTTGCTAGTGCCTTATCTGATCGCAACTGATGTTTCACAAACATAGAGCTAAATGGGAAAAACATTTGGTATTTTCTGATTCTGGCTCCTTGAAGGGTCTACAAACAAAAGTATACAGCAGCACTTATTCCAAGATGTATTCATACATTCAGTGTTTCATATAAATGGATAAACCATGGGTAAAAGCCGTGCTGCTGGATTGAAGAATCTTCAAATGGAATAACAGGAAAGTTTTTGATTTTTCTACGCATTTCGAAACGCATTTGAAGATTCTTCAATCAAGCAGCGCAGCTCTTTTTTGTGTTTTATCCACTAATGCATTAATTCCTTGAAGATTACTTCCCCAGCTGCGGGGTAGTAGTAGCTATTTCAAACATTTTTACAAGAATTGTACATTGACACAGCACACTTAGAAGAGCACGATTATTTTATCTCTCATTGGTGCATCCAGCAATAATCCTAGTAGCAGAAGTTATGAAAAGGGCGGCACCGTGGCTCAGTAGATAGCACTGCAGCGCTGGGGTCCTGGGTTCGAATCCCACCAAGGACAACATCTGCAAGGAGTTTGTATGTTTTCCCCGTGTTTGCATGGGTTTCCTCCGGGTACTCCGGTTTCTTCCCACATTCCAAAGACATACTGATAGGGACTTTGGATTGTGAGCCCCATCGGGGACAGTGATGATAATGTGTGCAAACTGTAAAGCGCTGCGGAATATGTTAGCGCTATATAAAAAAGATTATTATTAGCGCTATATAAAAATTATTTATAAAAGTCTCTGATCAATCTTGGACCTAATTCTTACCAAGAGGGAGGCAATAGTTGAGGAAGTAAAGGTGTTAAGGAATTTAGGAGGCAGCGATCATGCTACCCTCAAATTTGGTTTACAAGAGCATGCAGACCAGCAAGGACTCACGGGGGGAGTGCAGGTGATCGTGGCCGGGTGTCAGCTGATTCTCAGAGCTGACACCCGGCACTTTTCCCCCCGGGTACACTGCGATCAAACATGATCACAGCGTTCCGGGAGCAGGCAGAGGAGCTGTCGGCTGTGACAGCCCTTCTGCCTTTGTATCAGAGACCCAGTCTCTGCGGGGTCCCGATTGCTCCCTTGGTAACCCGATGTCGTCATGACGACATCCGGGTTACCAGAGTTCAGAGACTTCCTGTCATGCGCAGTGCATGTGAGGAAGTCTGAGGTTAGGGACAAATCCCTTCAGCGCTGACAGCTTATATGGCATGCAGATGTGCATGCCATCTAAGAGATCAGCCTGCACGAAATGAGTGTCCCATAGTGGGACCAGGTGTAAAGCATAGAGTGAAATAAAAAAAAATGTAATTGTAAACATGTAAAAAAAAATAATAAATAAAAATTCAATATTTGAATAAAAAAAATAAAAGTGCATATATTTAGTATCGCCGTGTCTGTAACGACCCAACCTACAAAACTGTCCCACTAGTTAACCCCTTTAGTGAACACCATTAAAAAAAGGCAAAAAAACATTGCTTTAACATATCACCGAACAAAAAGTGGAATAACCTGCAATAAAAAGACGGATATAAATAAACGTGGTACCGCTGAAAAGATCATCTTGTCCCGAAAAAAAACAAGCCGACATATAGCGCCATCACCGGAAAAATAAAAGTTAATAGCTCTCAGAATAAAGTGAGGCAAAAATATTTTTCTTTCTATAAAATGGTTTTTATAGTATAAAAGTGCCAAAACATAAAAAAAAGATAGAAATGAGGCATCGCTGTCATCGTACTGACCCGAAGAATAAAACTGCTTTATCATTTTGACCCCCCCCCCCCCCAAAAAAAAAAAAAAAAAAAGAAATTCATGAATTGCTGGGGTTTTTTTTTTCATTCTGCCTCCCAAAAATTGGAATGAAAAGCGATCAAAAAATGTCATGTGTCTGAAAATATTACCAATAAAAATGGCAACTCGTCCCACAAAAAACAAGACCTCACATGACTGTGGAAAAATTATAGCTCTCTAAATGTGATGCAAAAACTATTTTTTGCAATGAAAAGCGTCTTTTAGTGTGACAGCTGCCAAATATAAAAATTATAAATAGTAAATCAAACCCCCCTTTATCACCCCCTTAGTTAAGGAAAAATAATAGAATAAAAAAAATGTATTTTTACGCGGACTCCCTTGACAGCACCACGAGAGGGGATTTGCCCTTCTGTAACAGGAAACCTACAGATATAGAAAGGGCGGCACCTCTCCCACGCATCAATTGGGTTTCCTGTTCCTGATGGGACTGGATCCTACAGATGCCTAAAGGATATCGGATCCCAGGCCCAGCCGGTCGTCTCAGGGGGCGAGGGGTCTCGTACCTCGACCTGTACGGGGGTACTGGAAGCGCCACGGTGGTCCTTGATGGATGGCATGGCAATGAGCAAGGAGCGGGGTCCGAAGGATCACCATCTCCGGAAGTAGCTGGCACCAAGGTAAGTACGGTTGTGGCCAAAAGTATGGACACCCCTGCAATTCTGTCAGATTGCAATAATTTTCAGGAAGAAACTGAGTATTAACACATTCTTTGGTATTATTGTCTTCATTTAATTTGTCTTAAATGAAAAAACACAAAAAGAATTGTCCTAAAGCCAAATTGGATATAATTCCACACCAAACATAAAGAGGGTGGACAAAAGTATTGGCACTGTTCGAAAAATCATGTGATGCTTCTCTAATTTGTGTAATTAACAGCACCTGTAACTTACTTGTGACACCTAACAGGTGTTGGCAATAACTAAATCACACTTGCAGCCAGTTGACATGGATTAAAGTTGACTCAACCTCCGTCCTGTGTCCTTGTGTGTACCACATTGAGCATGGAGAAAAGAAAGAAGACCAAAGAACTGTTTGAGGAGTTGAGAAACCAAATTGTGAGGAAGCATGAGCAATCTCAAGGCTACAAGTCCATCTCCAAAGACCTGAATGTTCCTGTGTCTACCGTGCGCAGTGTCACCAAGAAGTTTAAAGCCCATGGCAATGTGGCTAACCTCCCTAGATGTGGAAAGAAAAGAAAAATTGACAAGAGATTTCAACGCAAGATTGTGCGGATGTTGGATAAAGAACCTCGACTAACATCCAAACAAGTTCAAGCTGCCCTGCAGTCCAAGGGTACAACAGTGTCAACCCGTACTATCCGTCGGCGTCTGAATGAAAAGGGACTGTATGGTAGGAGACCCAGGAAGACCCCACTTCTTACCCCGAGACATAAAAAAGCCAGGCTGGAGTTTGCCAAAACTTACCTGAAAAAGCCTAAAACGTTTTGGAAGAATGTTCTCTGGTCAGATGAGACAAAAGTAGAGCTTTTTGGGCAAAGGCACCAACATAGAGTTTACAGGAGAAAAAAAGAGGCATTCAAAGAAAAGAACACGGTCCCTACAGTCAAACATGGCGGAGGTTCCCTGATGTTTTGGGGTTGCTTTGCTGCCTCTGGCACTGGACTGCTTGACCATGTGCATGGCATTATGAAGTCTGAAGACTACAAACAAATTTTGCAGCATAATGTAGGGCCCAGTGTGAGAAAGCTGGGTCTCCCTCAGAGGTCATGGGTCTTCCAGCAGGACAATGACCCAAAACACACTTCAAAAAGCACTAGAAAATGGTTTGAGAGAAAGCACTGGAGAGTTCTAAGGTGGCCAGCAATGAGTCCAGACCTTAATCCCATAGAACACCTGTGGAGAGATCTAAAAATGGCAGTTTGGAGAAGGCACCCTTCAAATATCAGGGACCTGGAGCAGTTTGCCAAAGAAGAATGGTCTAAAATTCCAGCAGAGCATTGTAAGAAACTCATTGATGGTTACCGGAAGCGGTTGGTCGCAGTTATTTTGGCTAAAGGTTGTGCAACCAAATATTAGGCTGAGGGTGCCAATACTTTTGTCTGGCTCATTTTTGGAGTTTTGTGTGAAATGATCAATGTTTTGCTTTTTGCTTCATTCTCTTTTGTGTTTTTTCATTTAAGACAAATTAAATGAAGATAATAATACCAAAGAATTTGTGTTTGCAATCATTTTCAGGAAGAAACTGAGTATTATCTGACAAAATTGCAGGGGTGTCAATACTTTTGGCCACAACTGTATGTATCCTAATATATATAATATGGTGCCCCGCTCCACGTCGAATATCCCTCAAGACCCTATTATACATGTAATTCTAAAGTGCAGAACAGGTAATATAATAAAAAATACAAATTGTGGATATACAGATGCTTCTCACAAATGTCATCAAAAAGTTAATTTATTTCAGCTCATCAATGCAAAAAGTGAAACTCATATTATATGGAGTCATTACAAACAGAGTGATCTATTTCTGTTAATGTTGATGATTATGGCTTACAGCCAATGAAAACCCAAAAGCCATTACCTCAGTCAATTAGAATAATTAATAAAAAGCATCTGCAAAGGCTTCCTAAGTATTTAAAAAGGTCCCTTAGTCTGTTTCAGTAGCTCCACAATCATGGGGAAGACTGCCCACTTGACAGATGTTCAGAAGGCAGTCATTGATACACTCCACAAGGAGGGAAGCCACAAAATGTCATTGCTAAAGATGCTGGGTGTTCACAGAGTGCTGTATCCAAGCATATTAATGGAGAGTTATGTTACAAATGGGCCACCGAGGAGGACGGCAGGAACAGACCAAGCCACCAGAAGACCAGAGAGGTTGGTAACTAAGCGGATTGCAGGCCCCTGATCCTATCAACACAACTACCAGTAGACGTGGAGCGTTCCTACTATGTCGTAGATGCTTCGTCACAGCCGGAGAACTAACTAAGCCTAAAGACAGAAAGGTGAAATCTAAACTGCCCCGGAGCAGATCCCCAAAGGAATAGACAGCCCCCAAACATATATTGTCGATGAGACACAAACACAGGCAGAGAACAGACTGAGCAAACGGTGGGGACCAAGCTGTCTAGACAGGACAGGACAGAAAAATTACTGTCTGCAATCACGCACAAAACCCTAAAAGTCTAACACTTCTGATATACAAAAAACCTGAGGCCACACGACCTCACCCCCGCTAGATCATCACTCTGGTATAAACTGGAAACAAAGCAAAAAGATACTAACATAACAGGGGACTGAACAAGCTGTAGCATATGAAGCAGGGCCCAGCGCTGCCCCCAGCAGGGAGCACGCTGAACCCTAGCAACAAAGCAAAAAGCAAAAAAAAGACACAACCAGATTAGATGCAAAGGATTAGCAAAAGAATCAACTGAACCATGCAGATCAGGCAGGGGACAAAACTCCAAATGCACAAGGAGGAAAAACTCACTAGCAACCTTCAAGAGCAGCCAGCTCAATTATATGCTCCCAGCCAGTAATCCCAGGTTCCCAATTATCGTCGTCAGGTGGGGGCTCCACTACTCTCAGTAGCCACCAGAGGGAGCTTCGGCTCAGAAATCTGAGCAAGAGAATTCACAACAGTACCCCCCTTGAGGAGGGGTCACCGAACCCTCATCCACGCCACCAGGCCGATCAGGATGGGCCCGGTGAAAGGTACGAATCAATCTCTTGGCATGGATGTCAGAAGCAGAGACCCAAGAATTATCCTCCTGGCCATAACCCTTCCACTTAACCAAGTACTGAAGTCTCCGTCTAGCCAGACGCGAATCCAATATCTTCTCTACCTCATACTCCAAATTACCCTCAACCAGTACAGGGTGAGGAAGCGCCGCCATGGGAACTACTGGCTCCACAAACCTTTTCAACAAAGATTTATGAAAAACTTTATGAATCTTAAATGTAACTGGAAGAGCCAAACGGAAAGAAATGGGGTTAAGGATTTCCAAAATCTTATAAGGTCCAATAAACCTTGGCTTGAATTTTGGAGATGCGACCCTCATGGGAATATTTTTTGAGGCAACCAAAGCATATCATCCACTTTAAACCGGGGACCCATGGTCCAATGCCGGTTGGAAAACCATTGGGCCTTTTCCTGAGAGTGGGACAAATTATCCACTGCTTGGTCCCAAATCTGCTGCATTCTCTCTTCCACCGAATCCACACCTGGGCAGGCAGAAGCTTCCACCTGCCCCGAAGAAAATCGAGGATGAAACCCAAAGTTACAAAAGAAAGGGGACATCAAAGTGGCAGAACTAGCCCTATTGTTTAGCGCGAATTTGGCCAAGGGCAAAAATGAGACCCAATCATCCTGATCAGCAGATATGAAACATCTCAAATAGGACTCCAAAGTCTGGTTTGTTCTCTCAGTCTGCCCATTGGTCTGGGATGAAATGCAGAGGAGGAAGACAACTGAATTCCCAGTTTGGAACAAAAAGCTCTCCAAAATCTGGAAACAAACTGGACCCCTCTGTCCGACTCAGTGTTCTCAGGAATCCCGTGCAAACGAACCACTTGTTGTAACATCAAGGGCACCAACTCAGAAGAAGATAGCAACTTTGGGAGTGGTACAAGATGGACCGTCTTAGAAAATCTATCACAGATCACCCAAATAACAGTCATTCTCTGAGAGACAGGGAGATCAGAGATAAAATCCATTGAGATATGGGTCCATGGCCTCCTGGGCACCGGCAGGGGCATCAACAAACCACTAGCACGAGAACAGGGCTTAGACCGAGAACAAGTCCCACATGACTGCACAAAATTCCTGACATCACGAGATAAGGCAGGCCACCAAAAAGACCGACTCACCAAATCTCTGGTACCAAAGATACCTGATGACCAGCCAACGCGGAGCAATGAATTTCAGACATTACTCTTTTCCTCCACTGGTCAGGGACATACATTTTTCCCATAGGGCATTGTTCAGGCTTATCCTCCTGAAATTCCTCCAGGGCACATTTCAAATCAGGAGAGATGGCGGAAAGAACTACACCCTCATTTAGAATGGTCGTAGGCTCGGTCACGTCAAGAGAATCCGCAAAGAAACTCCTAGAAAGGGCGTCTGCCTTAACATTCTTAGTGCCTGGAAGAAAGGAGACCTGTTATGAATGAGTCACTGAGGAGGAAAAAACAAAAAGCAAGCTAAGCCCAGAAAACCGGAGAGGTTGGTAACTAGCGGATTGCAGACCCCTGATCCTATCCACAACAACTAGCAGTAGCCGTGGAGCGTGCCTACGGTGGTCCTAGACGCCTCGTCACGGCCGGAGAACTAAATAAGCCTAAAGAAAGAAAGGGAAAATCTAAACTGCCCCAGAGCAGACCCCAAAGCAATAGACAGCCCCCAACATGTATTGTCGGTGAAACAAGATGAAAACACAGAAACAGAAAGAGAGGCTGAGAAAACGATGGGGCCCTCACTAACTAGAAAGGACAGGAAAGAAAAGCCGCTGTCTGCAATCACGCAAAAAACCCTGCCAAAAATAATGTCCAACACGTCTGATAGAAAAAGGCCCTGGAGTCGCTAGACTTCAAAACACTATATCAGCACTCAGGTATATTCTGAAGACAGAGCAAAAGAGATCAACTGATCAGAGACAAAATGGGGATTCAGCCCAGTCCCAGCCAGGGCTGGCTGAACACAAAAACTAAGTAAACCAGACAAAAACTCATATGAACAATAGCAGAGAAAACTTAGCTTTAGGAAGGCAGGAACCAAACTGGAAACCAGAAGCCACAGTCAGGAAAAATCACCAGCAAGAAACTAGGGAGTCAGCTGCTTTAAATCCAATCAGAAACTCCTGATGTCCAATCGCAGTCCTCTTCCTCAGGTGGCCGGTCTCTGCCATTTAGAGATCAGCTTCATTACCTCCCTTCACCAACAGAGGGAGTCCAGATAGAGAACTCACTACTCCTCTGTCAGCACAGCCAGCTCCATAACCCTCACCAGAAGCCAGAGGCAAACCTGAAAATGAGCTCACAACAGAGACCACAAAATTAAAATGCGTGAAAAACAAGGCCCACCTGCAGATCAGGCAGGGGACAAAAGAACTCCAAATGCACAAGGAGGAAAAAATCACCAGCAACCTTCAAGAGCAGCCAGCTCAATTTTATGCTCCCAGTCAGTAATCCCAGGTTCCCAATTATCATCGTCAGGTGGGGAACTTCCATCAACCTGGCCAGCTCCACTACTCTCAGTAGCCACCAGAGGGAGCTTCAGCTCAGAAATCTGAGCAAGAGAATTCACAAATTCATCCATTTTAAGTTTATGCTTAGAACATACAACACTGCCCTTCACCTCTCCAAACAAACCTATTTCAACACCCTCATCACCTCACTGTCCAATAACCCGAAACGTCTCTTTGACACTTTTCATTCTCTACTCAATCCAAGAGTACAGGCCCCAACCACGGAGCTCCGAGCTGACGATCTGGCCAATTACTTCAAAGAAAAAATTGACCAGATCCGACAGGAAATTATCTCCCAATCACCTCATACCATGCACCGTCCTCCCTCCCCCACTGCATCTAACTCACTCTCTGATTTTGAACCAGTCACAGAAGAAGAAGTAAGCAGGCTCCTTGCATCTTCTCACCCAACTACTTGCACCAGTGACCCATTTCCGTCACAGCTCCTTCAGTCCCTTTCCCCTGCTGTCACCCCTCACCTAACTAAAATATTTAACCTCTCTCTCTCTTCTGGTATTTTTCCCTTCTCATTTAAGCATGCCATCATACATCCACTACTTAAAAAATCATCCCTCGACCAAAACTGTGCCGCTAACTATAGACCTGTCTCTAATCTTCCCTTCATCTCTAAACTCCTGGAACGCCTGGTCCACTCCCGTCTTATCCGCTATCTCTCAGAAAACTCTCTTCTCGACCCTCTCCAATCCGGTTTCCGCTCTTTACACTCCACTGAAACTGCCCTCACTAAAGTCTCTAATGATCTGCTAACAGCTAAATCAAATGGTCATTACTCCATGCTAATTCTCTTGGATCTCTCTGCAGCATTCGACACTGTGGATCATCAGCTCCTCCTCACTATGCTCCGTTCCATTGGCCTCAAGGATACCGTTCTCTCCTGGTTCTCCTCCTATCTCTCCGACCGCTCCTTTACTGTATCTTTTGCCGGTTCCTCCTCCTCTCATTTTCCCCTTACTGTTGGGGTCCCCCAAGGATCGGTTCTAGGTCCCCTCCTCTTCTCCTTGTACACTGCCCCTATTGGTCAAACAATCAGTAGATTTGGTTTCCAGTACCATCTCTATGCTGATGACACCCAATTATACGCTTCTTCTCCTGACATCACGCCAGCCTTTCTAGAAAACACCGGCGATTGTCTAAACGCTGTGTCTAATATCATGTCCTCACTATATCTGAAACTGAACCTGTCAAAGACTGAACTCCTGGTGTTTCCTCCCTCTATTAATGTACCTATACCCGACATTGCCATTTCTGTGTGTGGTTCCACTATTACTCCCCAGCAACAGGCCCGCTGTCTTGGGGTCATACTTGATTCCGAGCTTTCCTTTGCCCCCCACATTCGATCACTGGCTCGCTCTTGTCATCTGCACCTCAAAAACATTTCTAGAATTCGACCTTTTCTTACCTTTGACTCTGCAAAAACTCTTACTGTTTCTCTTATTCATTCTCGTCTCGACTATTGTAACTCTCTTCTAATCGGTCTCCCTCTTACCAAACTCTCCCCCCTCCAATCTGTCTTGAATGCTGCAGCCAGGATCATATTCCTCACCAATCGTTACACTGATGCCTCTACCTTGTGCCAGTCATTACACTGGCTACCCATCCACTCCAGAATTCAGTATAAACTTATTACCCTCACTCACAAAGCCCTCCATGGCTCAGCACCACCCTACATCTCCTCCCTTGTTTCAGTATACCACCCTACCCGCGCCCTCCGTTCTGCTGATGACCTGAGATTAGCATCCTCAATAGTCAGAACCTCCCACTCCTGTCTCCAAGACTTTACACGTGCCGCACCAATTCTTTGGAATGCACTTCCCAGGTCAATACGATTAGTCCCCAATCCCCACAATTTTAAGCGTGTCCTGAAAACGCATTTATTCAGACTGGCCTACCACCCCAACACATTAACCTAATCTATCCCTGTGTGGCAGAGCCAAAAGTTTTACCATAACCAGGTTCCCCGCATCATGTTCCCACATGCTTTATGCCTCCATTAGCCCTCTGTGTCTGTACTGTTACACACTTAACATTATGACTGGTCCATACAATTCAGGGTAACTGTTACCACCTACCTTTCGTGTCTCCCTCTTTCCTCATAGACTGTAAGCTTGCGAGCAGGGCCCTCTTTCCTCTTGGTATGTGTTATAATCTACTGTATGTGATTATTGTTATGCTGTAATGTCTATTGTCTGTACAAATCCCCTCTGAAATGTAAAGTGCTGCGGAATATGTCGGCGCTATAAAAATAAAATTTATTATTATTATTATTATTATTATAGAATCATAGAATCATAGAATCGTAGAGTTGGAAGGGACCTCCTGGGCCATCTGGTCCAACCCCCTGCTCAAAGCAGGATTCGCTAAATCATCCCAGTCAGATGTCTGTCCAGCCTCTGTTTGAAGACTTCCATTGAAGGAGAACTCACCACTTCTCGTGGCAGCCTGTTCCACTCATTGATCACTCTAACTGTCAAAACGTTTTTTCTAATATCTAATCTGTGTCTCCTCCCATTCAGTTTCATCCCATTGCTTCTAGTCTTTCCTTGTGCAAATGAGAATAAAGTTGATCCTTCTACAATGTGACAGCCCTTTAGATATTTGTAGACAGCTATTAAGTCTCCTCTCAGTCTTCTCTTTTGCAAACTAAACATTCCCAAATCCTGCAACCTTTCCTCATAAGACAGGGTTTGCAGACCGGTCACCATTCTGGTCGCTCATTTCTGAACTTGCTCCAGTTTGTTGATGTCTTTTTTAAAATGTGGTGCCCAAAACTGGACACAATATTCCAGATGAGGTCTGACCAAAGAGGAGTAGAGGGAAATAATGACTTCACGTGATCTAGACTGTATGCTTCTGTTAATACATCCTAGAATTGCATTTTCCTTTTTTGCTGCTGCATCACACTGTTGACTCATATTCAGTCTGTGATCTATTAGTATACCCAAGTCTTTTTCACATGTGCTGTCACTTAGCCCTATTCCTCCCATTCTATATATGCTTTTTTCATTTTTATTGCCCAGATGTAGTACTTTGCATTTCTCCCTGTTAAAAACCATTCTGTTAGTTGCTGCCCACTTCTCCAGTTTATTTAAATCTTTTTGAATCCTCTCTCTCTCTTCTCTAGTATTAGCTATCCCTCCTAGCTTTGTGTCATCAGCAAATTTAATCAGTTTACCCTCAATTCCTTCATCTAAATCGTTGATAAAGATGTTGAACAATACAGGGCCCAGGACAGAGCCCTGTGGTACCCCACTTGAGACATTCTTCCAACTGGATGTGCAGCCATTTACGACCACTCTTTGGGTCCGATCACTAAGCCAGTTATGAATCCACCTAACAGTTGCCTTGTCCATTCCATACTTAGTCATTTTTTCAATAAGGATTGTATGAGAGACTTTGTCAAATGCTTTGCTGAAGTCAAGATATACTATATCTACAGCATTTCCTTGATCCACCCAATCAGTGATACCATCATAGAAGGAAATTAAGTTAGTCTGACATGACTTATTAGTTACAAACCCATGCTGACTCTGTTTAGTCACTTCATTCTTATCCAGGTATTGACATACATGTTGTTTAATAATTTGTTCAAAGATCTTTCCTGGTATAGAAGTCAGACTCACCGGCCTATAGTTGCCTGGGTCCACCTTCTTCCCCTTTTTGAAGATAGGAACAACATTTGCTCTTCTCCAGTCTTCTGGCACTTCTCCTGTTCTCCAAGAATTTTCAAAGATTATGGAGAGGGGTTCAAAAATTTCTTCTGCTATCTCCTTCAGTACTCTGGGGTGTAATTTATCTGGACCTGGAGACTTGAATTCATTTAGGTTAGCTAAGTGTTTCCTCACTATCTTTCTGTTTATAGATATCCTGGATTCTTCTATTTCCTTAATAGGACAGTGAATAACAGTTGATGTTACATTTCCTTTCTGGGAGAAAACAGATGCAAAATAGGAATTTAAAAGTTCAGCCTTCTCAACATCCTGTCTTACCATTTCATCATTTTCATCCTGTAAAAATCCTATAGCATCTTTGACTTTTCTTTTACTTTTGACATATCCCCAAAATCCTTTATTATTGCTTTTGACATCTCTTGCAAGCCTCAATTCATTTTCAGCTTTAGATAATCTGATTTGTGCCCTGCATGTTCTGCAGACAGCATTATATTCTTCTTTAGATATGCCTCCCTCTTTCCATTTTATAAACATTTTTTTCTTCCTTTTTAGCATGTGCTTAAGTTCTGTGTTCATCCATCCTGGTTTCCTTAAATGCTTCCTATTCTTCCCTCTTTTCGGAATTGTTAACAACTGTGCTTTGAGAATTTCATTTTTCAAGATTTCCCATCCTTCCTGGACATTTTTGTCTTTAAGGATATCCAGCCATTGGATCCCTCCAATTCTCTTTCTGAGGCTGGTTTCACATTTGCGTTTTTTAGCGCTGGAAAAAAACGCATACGTGCGCATGCGATTTTTCCCCTATATTTAACATGGGTGCGCATACATGCGCGCTTGTAAGCGCATGTATGCGATTTTCATGCGCTGCGTTTTTTTGGGGTGTGCGTTGGTATTTTCCAGACGCTGCATGTTGCATTTTTTGGCCCTGGAAAAAAGCGCATGCGCACGTATGCGCACGTTTTGCGCTAAAAATGGCCATTATAGCCTATGGATGCGCATACGTGCGCACTGGCATGCGCAGGTATGCGATTTTTTAGCGCTGCGTTTTTTGGGTGGTGTCCACTTTTTATCCTAGTTAGAATCTTCTAAAGTCAAAAAAAAAAAGTCTATATAAAGGAGGTGCCTGCCAAAACTCTGCCACTACTACACTGACAGATTGAAGAGCAGACAGTCAACCAAGAACCCATTATATCAGCGAAGAATGTGAGTATATTACATTATATGCCTGTCCTTTTAAATTATGTATGTACTAATGATTTTTATTATTTTTACATGCAGTATGTCTTCAGAATCCGAGTATTCCCCATCGCGGCAGGAATTGGCGCAAGCAGACCGTGAGGTGATTATTTTCGTGCATCTGGTAAGTATATCTGCTGCTTCTCCAAATCTCTTACGTTTTTTTCAACTTTCTTAAGACATCGTCATCATCATCTGCGGACGGCACTAGTGAGGGCGAAGAGCAGGAGCAGCGAAGCCAAGTCCCGGTGGTGATACGGAATGTAAGTATCAAATGATTTGTAATGTTCTTTATTTTTTATCTTCTATTTTTACTCATTTTTTTGTTTCATTTTTTGTAACTTTTTATTCAATTTAAATTTGATTATTCTAATGAATGTGTTTTGTCTAGGTTCCACAACAGGATGAAGACGTCTACCTGGATAATGAGCAGCTCATCAGCCTGGTCCAGGAGCGTTCGCCGTTGTCGGACAGCCGTGACCGGCTGTACAAGGACAATGTGGTGACCCGGCGGCTATGGAATGAGGTGGCCGCAGCGTTGATGGATGGCTGGGACAGCGCCACAGCATCCTCCAAAAAGGCGTTTAGTGAGTATTTCCCTGCTCTGTATTGTGCCGCAGTGACTGTTGTCCTTGACGGCACTGTTGGGTTTCGTGCTAGGCGTATTCTAGCAGGAAACCCAACAGTGTCATCGGGGTCTACAGTGACTGCTTTGAGTATTGTATTGCTACATTGTGCCGCAGTGACTGTTGTCCTTGACGGCACTGTTGGGTTTCGTGCTAGGCGTATTCTAGCAGGAAACCCAACAGTTTCATCGGGGTCTACAGTGACTGCTTTGAGTATTGTATTGCTACATTGTGCCGCAGTGACTGTTGTCCTTGACGGCACTGTTGGGTTTCGTGCTAGGCGTATTCTAGCAGGAAACCCAACAGTGTCATCGGGGTCTACAGTGACTGCTTTGAGTATTGTATTGCTACATTGTGCCGCAGTGACTGTTGTCCTTGACGGCACTGTTGGGTTTCGTGCTAGGCGTATTCTAGCAGGAAACCCAACAGTGTCATCGGGGTCTACAGTGACTGCTTTGAGTATTGTATTGCTACATTGTGCCGCAGTGACTGTTGTCCTTGACGGCACTGTTGGGTTTCGTGCTAGGCGTATTCTAGCAGGAAACCCAACAGTTTCATCGGGGTCTACAGTGACTGCTTTGAGTATTGTATTGCTACATTGTGCCGCAGTGACTGTTGTCCTTGACGGCATTGTTGGGTTTCGTGCTAGGCGTATTCTAGCAGGAAACCCAACAGTTTCATCGGGGTCTACAGTGACTGCTTTGAGTATTGTATTGCTACATTGTGCCGCAGTGACTGTTGTCCTTGACGGCACTGTTGGGTTTCGTGCTAGGCGTATTCTAGCAGGAGACCCAACAGTGTCATCGGGGTCTACAGTGACTGCTTTGAGTATTGTATTGCTACATTGTGCCGCAGTGACTGTTGTCCTTGACGGCACTGTTGGGTTTCGTGCTAGGCGTATTCTAGCAGGAAACCCAACAGTGTCATCGGGGTCTACAGTGACTGCTTTGAGTATTGTATTGCTAGATTGTGCCGCAGTGACTGTTGTCCTTGACGGCACTGTTGGGTTTCGTGCTAGGCGTATTCTAGCAGGAAACCCAACAGTGTCATCGGGGTCTACAGTGACTGCTTTGAGTATTGTATTGCTACATTGTGCCGCAGTGACTGTTGTCCTTGACGGCACTGTTTTTTTTTATCAACAGTGGACAAAGTCCGAACACGTTGGCGTTCGATCAAGGACCGCTTCAACAGTGATGTTCGTGCTGAGGGCCAGGTTCGCAGTGGATCTGCGTCAAGGACCAGAACTAGATACCGTCACTATCACGCGTTGCAGTTCCTAAGACCGGTCCTTGCCACAAGATCGTAAGTATTATACATTTTGGGTTTTTATTTTTATTAATCTGTGTTTTTCTAATCCACAGCTGATGCTTCTTGTAAAGGCATGGTAGTAATGATTTTCCTTTCTTCCACAGCACCTGGAGCAGCACCCTGCAACCTGGCCCTGGAGCGGTCCTTCCTCGGACGTCCTCTGACCCGTCCCAGCCATCCGACAGCCAGGAAGCACCTTGCAGGTCAACCACACACACAGCTGGTGACCAGGAAGCTGGGCCATCAGGTGTTCCCCTGTCCCAGGTCTCTGCCACTGGTTATGCGGGCACTACCCGCCAGCGGCAGAGGGCCTTGGACAGGAATGTCTTGCCCGAGTTTATGCATTTGAGCGAGACATTTAATTCCAGCCTCAAGTCACTGTCCGACAGAGTTGAAAGCGGTTTTGCACTCATGGAACGTGGTTTTAACCACTTTGAACACCGCTTCAATTCTGTAGAACAGCGCCTTGACCGTCTGGAGGCCGACCTCAACAGACCAGCACACCATTTTTTTAGTAAGATTGAAAAGGGCATGGCGGAACACCTTAGTCCTGATCAACAGCTGAATGTGCTGCAGGCCTGCAACAATGCTTTCTTGCAGGCTATGCAGCATAATCGGTACGGTCAGCAGTCAGTGGTGTCCTTTCCACCTGTGCCACCATTGACTCGCTTCACCTCACTACCGACTTGTGCTGCATACCACTGCACGGACACCTCTATTCAAAGCCAGGACACCCACCGTTACACCACCACAAGTCTGAGTGCAGCTGGTCACTTCACCGACACCACCATGGCAAGCGCTGCTCCTGTCTGGAGCACCACCGCCAATCCCATGCATGCGTGGAGCTCAGCCACCACTAGGCAAACATGGAACAGCCCTGCCGCTACAACAACATGTAGTAGCCCTGCCACCACCACTCTGCAAACCTGGGCCATCACTGCCGCCACCAGTCCTCCTGCAAGGACGAGCACTGACAACGAAGAGCAGCAGCAGCCACCTCAGCAGCAGCAGCCACCTCAGCAGCAGCAGCCACCTCAGCAGCAGCCGCCACCTCAGCAGCAGCCGCAACCACCTCAGCAGCAGCAGCCACCTCAGCAGCAGCAGCCACCTCAGCAGCAGCCGCCACCTCAGCAGCAGCCGCCACCTCTGCAGCAGCAGCCGCCACCTCAGCAGCAGCAGCCATACCAGCAGACGGGGGACCTACATTCCATATTTGCCCCTACTTCAAGGCGTAATCAATCAAGGCGGGCATTGGGCCAAAGTCGGTCCAGGCACACAAGCCTACGGCGACATGCCATTACAACTAATGTAACTGAACAGATTTCCTCTCCTACAAGTGTTCCAAGTTTAATTCCCTTAACTGGACTACCTTCCCCCACAAGTTTTGTTGCCCCTTCCCCTCAAACACCGTCTTCAACTGCAAGTGTTGCATATTCCCTGCACACCCCCAAATTGAAACCATCTGCCCCCAAACGCCGTAAAAAATAATTTTTAGTTTTTTTTTTGTGATAAAAAATAAATTTACATTTGTGGTTCACCATTAATAAGTTTCATTAATGTTGTTTGCGCCGCTCACACACACTGATGGGTAAATACATGTTAAAAAACAACCCAAGGGCTAGTATAGTCATATGTGAAATAACATGGACTAGTATAGTCATTCCAAGGCCTAGTGTAATAACTCTAGTTTTACCAAATAGAATCTGGTTTCATGAAAAACAAACTGTTGAAACTTGTCTAAAAAATAAGTTTCTTTCTAGTTTCACCAGTTTGTTTTTTGTGAAACAAGATGCTAGTTGTTAAAAATCGAGTTATTACAGTAGGCCTTGGTATGACTATACTAGGCCGTGGTATTTCACATATTACTATACTACTAGCCCCAAGGCCTACTATACTCATATTTGAAATACCACGGCCTAGTATAGTCATTACAAGGCCTAGTGTAATAACTCTAGTTTTACCAAATAGAATCTGGTTTCATGAAAAACAAATTGTTGAAACTTGTCTAAAAAATAAGTTTCTTTCTAGTTTCACCACTTTGTTTTTTGTGAAACAAGATGCTAGTTGTTAAAAATCGAGTTATTACAGTAGGCCTTGGTATGACTATACTAGGCCGTGGTATTTCACATATTACTATACTACTAGCCCCAAGGCCTACTGTACTCATATTTGAAATACCACGGCCTAGTGTAGTCATTCCAAGGCCTAGTGTAATAACTCTAGTTTTACCAAATAGAATCTGGTTTCATGAAAAACAAATTGTTGAAACTTGTTTAAAAAATAAGTTTCTTTCTAGTTTCACCACTTTGTTTTTTGTGAAACAAGATGCTAGTTGTTAAAAATCGAGTTATTACAGTAGGCCTTGGTATGACTATACTAGGCCGTGGTATTTCACATATTACTATACTACTAGCCCCAAGGCCTACTGTACTCATATTTGAAATACCACGGCCTAGTATAGTAATTCCAAGGCCTAGTGTAATAACTCTAGTTTTACCAACTAGAATCTATTTTCAAACTGTTGAAACTTGTCAAGTTTCACCCGTTTGTTTTTTGTGAAACAAGATACTAGTTGGCCAAAATCGAGTAGGCCTTGTTATGACTATACTAGGACGTGGTATTTCACATATTACTATACTACTAGCCCCAAGGCCTACTATACTCATATTTGAAATACCACGGCCTAGTATAGTCATTCCAAGGCCTAGTGTAATAACTTGTAATGGAGAAGATTACATGAGCAGATTACATTCATCCACTCAATGCTGACTTGTATTCCCCATGGACTTTCATTGGGGTTGGGTTTTGAGGGTTGTGTTTTGAGAAAATCACATACTTTGTTTTAAACTAGTTGCACAATTTTCTCTTGAAAAAAAATGGTTTCCTGATTCATGGACTGCAGCTTTGCTCATTCCAATATATTTCACGCAGACTAGCAATGCTGCATTTTAACTCGTATGTGTATTTACCTGCCCAGGTGTGTGAACATAACAAAATTCAGTTATACATGGGAAGTTTTTTAATTAATTGGAGTTTAAAAAATATAGTGCACTCAGTAATGGTATCAAATAAGGATTTTTATTACCATAAACAACAACATTACACCATTTCATCTTGCCAGTGCACCCGTCCTACATCAGAAATAAAGTAGGCCGCAAATTTGTCCCTCATTTGGCCAACTTCAACGGATGACCTGAGAGTGTGCTGAGTGAATTCAGGCAATGGGTTAGGAGCATCATCGTCCAGTTCAAAGGTCGGATGCTCTTTAGCCATCACAAAGTTATGTAGAACCACACAGGCCTTCACCACCTCATCGACTGTTTCAAGTTTAAGATTAATGGCCGTGCCCAGAATTTGCCATCTGGAAACAAGAATCCCAAAAGCACACTCGACAGTTCTTCTGGCCCTGGTCAGCCTGTAATTAAAAATTTTTTTGGTGTGGTCCAAGTCCCGGCTGGAGTAGGGTTTCAGTAAGTTTCCGCACATTTGAAAAGCCTCATCGCCAACCATTACAAAGGGCAGTGGCGGAGCTTCGGTGTGAGGAAGAGGCCGTGGCATAGGGAAATTAAATTGGTTGCCATACAACCTCCGGCCCATGTCTGAGTTTTTAAAAGCCTGCGAGTCATTACCACGGCCAAATGCTCCAATGTCCACTGCTACAAACATACATCCGCAATCCGCAATTGCAATGAGTACTATTGAAAAGTACTTTTTGTAATTATAGTACTCAGATCCCGTTCTTTGGGGTTTGATGATCCGTATGTGTTTCCCATCAACAGCTCCCAAACAGTTGGGAAAATTGCATACTGTCCAGAATTTGTCAGCAATTTCCATCCACTTTTCAGCGGTGGGCAGGGGCATAAATTCTGGGCAAAGAACATTCCAGAGAGCCCGGCAGGTGTCAGCAACAATTCCAGACAAGGTAGAGATTCCAATACGGTACTGGAAGTGTAGTGAGGATAGGGTTTCTCCAGTCGCCAGGAATCTGTGAACAGACAAAGAAGTAAAATTAATATTTATGTATATTATTTTTAAAAACTATAAAAAAAAATATTAGTACATTCACGAAAACTAATTACCCAAGGTTTTGAATACTAAATTTACAAAAAAAAACATCAGACCACACCCCTTTGTTTTTAAAACATACCGTAATGTCACCAGTAGCCGTTCCTCAGGAGGAATCGCACGACGGAGCTGTGTGTCCTGTCTCCGGATGGATTGTTGGACACGAGCAAGCAAATCCATGAAACTTTCGTGGGACATCCGGATATAATCAGTAAATTTCTCCGGGTTTGCACGTAGCTCGCTGTAGAGGGTGTGGTATGCCCCACGGCTCTCCCGGAGTTCAACAATCGGATGAATCCACATACGCCGCCGTCTTCGCTGCCTCTCTCTCTTCCTTTGTTCATGGCAAGCAACTGCATACGCCTGAGCGATCGCGATGTCCAAATCCAAGTTGAAGTGAAAACTCTTCCAGCGCAGATCCATGGTCACGAGAAGAATCAAGCAAATGTGAAGAATACTGTAGACAGGGTCTATATATATTAACATACCACACCCACAATGAAGTCCCATTGGTCTTGTGTGTTGTTGAATGGTTGTTTTTTCTTTTTTGTGGGGTTTTTCCAAAATCTGTAAAAAAACGCAAACGCACAAAAAACGCATACAAACGCGCAAAAACGCTGCGTTTTTTTCCTGCATGCGCATTAAAATGCTGGAAAAAAACGCAGCGTTTGTATGCATTTGTATGCGTTTTTTTAATGCGTTTTTTTGCGGGAAAAACGCGCTGCAAAAAAAAGCAAGTGTGAAACTAGCCTGAATCCCTTAAAATCTGCCTTTCTGAAATCTAACCTTGACGTCTGAGTCTTCACAGGTCTTCCGCCTCTAGTTATCCAAAATTCCAAAATAGCATGGTCGCTACCTCCTAGGGTCCCAGCCACTGTTACCTCCACAACCATTTCCTCCCTGTTTATAAGGATTCGATCCAAGGTAGCAGTTCCCCTTGTTTTCTCCCCTACCTTTTGGAAGATAAAGTTGTCAGCAAGAGAGGATAAGAATTTCCTGGACCTGTTAGTTTTGCCTGAGAGAGATTCCCAACAAATGTCTGGATAGTTGAAATCTCCCATGACAACTATGTTAAGTTAAGTGGAAGGAAAAAGTGTGGTAGAAAAAGATGCACAAGCAACCAAGATAACCACAGCCTTGATGGGATTGTTAAGAAAAGACCCTTCAAAAATTTGAGGGAGAGTCACAAGGAGTGGACTGCTACTGGAGTAATTGCTTTAAGAGCCACCACACACAGACGTATCCAGGACATGGGCTACAAGTGTTGCATTTCTTGTGTCAAGCCACTCATGACCAATAGACAGCACCAGAAGCATCTTACTTGGGCCAAGGAGAAAAATAACTGGACTGTTGCTCAGTGGTCCAAGGTGTTATTTTCAGATGCAAGTAATTTTTGCATTTCATTTGGAAATCAAGATCCCAGTGTCTAGAGGAAGAGTGGATAGGCACACAATCCAAGCTGCTTGAGGTCTAGTATGAATTTTCCATAATCAGTGATGGTTTGGGGAGCCATGTAATCTCCTGGTGTAGGTCCACTGTGTTTTATCAAGACCAAAGTCAGCACAGCCTTCAACCAGGAAATTTTATTTTATTCTCCAGCAGGACTTGGCACCTGTCCACACTGCAAAAATTACCAATCCCTGGTTTAAAAACAACAGTATCACTGTGCTTGATTGGCCAGCAAACTCATCTGATCTTAACCCCATAGAGAATCTATGGGGTATTGTCAAGAGGAAGATGAGAGACGCCAGGCACAACAATGCAGAAGAGCTTAATGCTCCTATCAAAGCAACCTGGGCTTCCATAACACCTCAGCCATGCCACAGGCTGATCGCCCCCATGCCACGCCGCATTGATGCAGTAATCAATGCAAAAGTAGCCCTGACCAAATATTGAGTGCATTTATTGAATATACATTTCAGTAGGTCAACATTTCGGTTTTTAAAATAATTTTGTGAGCTGGTGTTAAAGTATTCTAATTTACTGAGATAGCGACTTTTGGGTTTTCATTGGCTGTAAGCCATAATCATCAACATTAACAGAAATAAACACTTGAAATAGATCACTCTGTTTGTATTGAGTCTATATAAGAGATCCCCTTTTTGTATTGAAGAACTGAAATTAACATTTTGATGATATTCTAATTTTGAGAGAAGCACCTGTATATCAATGTCAACATACATCATTAGGCGATAACTGTCGATATTTAAACAACAAAAATTATATACAGTAATATATACACATCAAAAGGAAAACTCAATCCCTGACATCATTATTAAGTTTCCAAATGATCAAAGATGATCAGGGAATATATACAACAGGGCACTATTATATGTTAAATCCATGATAAGTATGAATAATATATCTTATACAGATAAAAAGCCTTGTAGCCAAAGAATCCATGTCTCATATCCCATATTCCCTTGTATATCCTATCAATAATTTTGTGACCCTCACAGATTTTTAATACATTTGGGTACACACCTTATGTAAGCTTTAGGTTGTCTTGAGAGTTTTAACAACAATTAAAAGTTACATTTTAGGGGTCCAGTTTTTTGTGGTTTTGTAATTGATTAGGACCAGGGTAGTGTCCTAATCAATTACAAAACCACAAAAACTGGACCCCTAAAATGTAACTTTTAATTGTTCAGTAGTTATCTAGGGTAGATATCTCTTTTTTTTCCTGGTTGCTTTATTAGATATGAACCCAGGACTCCAGCACTGCAAAGCAACAGTGCTAACTATTGAGCCACCGTGCTGCCCTATGGTGATACATTTGGAACACTTTGACTCTAGTCTCGACTTTACACTTTCAATCTACCCCATAAGGTAATGTATACCAGTCCGTGAACAAAGTTCCGAAAAATTAAGGTTATTTTAGTCTTTCAAACTAACAATACATAACAATATACCCCTTAATGAGGACCTTTTATTAATATTTTCATGTTCAGCAGGATGTATTGTTGATATTGTGGAGTGTGTTATTCTTTCCTGTTAGTGTTACTGCCTGCTTATGATTGGTCAACATCATGGAGGGGAAGTACACACCACCACTGAAAACTTTGATAACATCCACTTGTACAACTTTTTATATTATTAGGTGCCAAAAACATTGTTTGCTAATATTTCCACAACAGAGAGGTGAAATATATAACAAAAACTGTTGATTCTGCTCTGCAGCCACTCTTATATTGTGTCCAGTTCAGCATGAAAATTTTGGTGCAAGGTCCTTTTTAATGGCTGTTCACTGTTTTTGCGTCTCCACATTTCAGGAACCAAAAATTTATTTATTCACTATACTGTCTTTTTGAGGCAATTTTTAGCAACACAAATATTGAAAAATAGAATTAGAGTTAATGGCAATTTGGTTTCAAGGAACCCTTCACCACAGGAGGTTGTCCTAATTAAGGACAGGAATCACAAAGAGGTTAACAAGCCACCTCCTATCCTCAGTGTTAGGCTGTGTTCACACACAGTGTTTTTTACCGCGGTTTTCACTATAAAACCGCTAAAAATAAGCTTCCCAGTCATTTCTATGCATTTTGCACTTTTTGTGCACATTGATGCGTTTTTTACCGCTAAAAAACCGCATCGCGGTAAAAAATACAGCATGCTCATTAATTTTGCAGATTTTTCCGCAGTTTTGGCTTCTTCCATGCGGTTTGAAACGCTGCGGAAAAAACCGCATCAAAAACGTGCAAAAACCGCCACGGAAAAATAGGTGCGGTTTCTGGGAAGGGATTCAGGTTTTTGAGCAGAAATTTTCTGCAACGTGTGCACTTATTCTAAAGGACCACACTGGTATGAATGTTTTAAAGTTTTATTTAACACCAAGGAATAAAGTAACAGAAAGAAACAGAAGGGCAGGAAATACCAATGCTGTCATGAAGAGTTCCTAGAAACCGAATTAATGGTAAGTCTAAGGGTATGTTTCCACGGTCAGGAATAGCTCAGTTTTCCATATTTTTATTGTACGCCCAATTCCTGAAAAGCCCTCGATCTCATGAAAAAATATAAAAATAACAAACCAACACAAATACTTAATGTCCCGACGTAGTCCATTTAATCATGGGTGTCTCACGACGAGTCCAGCTCTGCTACATCTGGATGCATGACATCTAGACATAGCAGAGCTTGTAGATGACCACCGGAGATCTCCGGCGATCACGTACACTGTAGTTCTCACGGTTAGCTGACTGTGAGAACTAGCCTAGTGTGACCAGAGATAACCCCCAGTCACGTGCACGGCAGTTCTCACAATAAGCTAAGTTATCACGAGAACTGCAGTGGACACGGACTTCCAGCGGCGGGACAAGAACTTAATTTAAATTAGTATACCTGCGTAGTAAGCTGCATTTACGCAGTTAGTACGCATCTGACTAATCATTAGGTGCGATTTTACCACATCTAATGATTGTCTATGGTAAATTTACGCTGCGGCGACGGAGCGTCGCCGCATTGAAAACAGACATGTGGCATTCTGGAAAGACGCGCTGAATGTCCGTTTATGTGTGTCTGCCGCCTGCGTCTTTTAACGCATAATGGAGACGGGATTTCATGAAATCCCTTCCAATATGCTGTAACATCTGGACGCTGCGGGTTTGACACTGCGGCTGTATGCAGCGTCAAACCTGCAGCATTTACTGACCGTGGAAACACACCCTAATTCTATTTTCTCTAGTCACCCTCCATGACAGCACCACAGGAGAAATAGCAAAGCTTGTCATTATGGAGGGACGATTGCCTGGAGAACTTTCTCCCAAAGGCTAAATGTTTAGTGGACATTAAGTCTAATCTATAATGTTTTAAAAAGGTAAAGGACCTAAAACCAGGTGGCGGATCTGCAGATCTGCTTGATGGAAATACAGCCCAGAAGACCACTGCAGCGCTTGTGGAGTGAGCTATTTTTCTGGAAGCGTAAATCTGGGATCCCATAAGCTTCACAAAACGCTTTTGTAATCCAGTTTGCAATAGTACTCATTGAGGTCTTTCTCCCTCTCTTCTGTCTGCTGTTCTGTTGTGATGAACAAGAAATTTTGATCTCTTCTCCATGATTCTGATTGTTGAAGGCAATGAATAATAGTTCTCCACACAGTGAAATTCTTTTTCTCTGTCATTCGCTGGATTTTGACCAAAGGAAAGGAGAATAATGATCTCTTGAGACCTTTGTAATTTTGATGCCCCTTTGGGCAAAAATGATGAAACCAGGCAGAACACAATCCTATCTTCTAGTATTTTTAGATAAAGTCCTCTGAAAGAGAGAGCTTATACTTCAGACTCTTATAGCAGTTGTGATGGCTACTAGAAAGGCTGCTTCTTCTGTTCAAGTCCACTGAGGCTATAGGCTTGAATGGAGATAGAGTTAGGCCCGTGAGGTCAATATTTAGATCCCAAGATGGCATTAAGTTAACGCTAGGGATGAGCGAACAACTTCAGATAAGTGCTTATCCAAATAGCCATTGCGCTTTCCGAATAGCTACCTCGGTATCTTGGACTCCTGGAGTGCTCACGATCATCCGCTGTTCAGCACCACAGCTGCATGTGTCACGGCTGTGTGACAGTCACAACACATGCATGGAGAGCCTGTTTGTAGGGCTCTTCGATGCCGCCTGGACTGAATACATTCTCCTCGGAACAGAATAAAACAAAGAGTGGACTTGGATATTATATCTCCATTACACATCTTCAACCAAAGTGCGCAACTTGTTGAATTTAACACTGATGACCTGCCCATGGAAGCACAAGCCCTTTCAGCCCAGGCCACCACTATAGTTCTTGTGGAGTGCGCTGTTTTTCTGGAAGCGATAAATCCTGGATCCCATATGCTTAACAAAATGCTTTTTCAATCCAGTTTGCGATAGTACACTTTGAAGCTTTTCTCCCTCTCTTCTGTCCACTGTCCTGTTATGCTGAATAGAAGAAATTTGTATCTCTTCTCCAGGATTCTGAATGTTAAAGATAGTGAATAATAGTTCTCCACACATCTAGGGAGTGGAATTCTTCTCAGTCATTTGCTGGATTTTTATTTCAATGTACTTTCAGCTACATTTACACATCCGTGTCTATTTGTATATCAGTATAAAACAGACCATACTAGGTTGCAGCCTTGCAAACTTAGGTCCTGCACCTGCTGATATTTGTTAAGGGGTTAATGGCAATGTTTCATGTACTGCAAAATAATACAATATTAAAAAAGCCAAAAGGCCAAGTTCCGAAACGCACTGCTGTTATCTCCGCTGCATTTTGTTCTGCAGGTGTCCTCAACAAAATATGCAAAATAGCAATCTGCTCTAATTGAGATTTTAAACGTTTCCCCTTTTCAAAGATGTACTTTTTGGAATCTGTATTTAAAAATGCAACTGTTTTTTTCAGGCTCCACATAGAAGTCTACAAGGAAAAGACGCACAGTGAAACAGATTATTTAAACACAGTATTTTGAATCATGAAAACACATTCACTGCAGGATCTGGTAACCACCAGGGCTGGAGAGTCGGAGTCGTGAAGTTGGTGTCATGGAAATTGAGTAGTCAGAGCCTAGGTTTAGCTTACCGACTCCACAGCCCTGGTAACTACAGTGGACTTAGTGCTCAAAAAACATTGCATCTATGCTATTTGGGAACATGGCCTTAGGTTTCATTCCCACTTGAGATTAAATTGGAAGAATGCAATCTGATTAAAAATTGGATTGAATTCGTACCAATTTAACCCTATGCTTCTGTACTAAATGCCCAGGAATCTTTTTTTTCTCTCCCCTTCCCCCCTACCCCTTTTTTTTTCAAAAAATTATTTTTAATTTCTACTTTTTATTTTTAGTTTTTATTTTAATTTTTTTAGTTTTGTATTTTATTTTTTATTTTTGCATTATTACTTTTTTATTTTTTATTTTCATATTCATTTTATTTTTTTTATTTTTATTTTTTCTTTTATTTTTATTTTTTGTTCGTTTTGTTTTCAATTAATGCTTCTAATATTTATTTTGGTCCTCAATCTAGGCATATAACAATAACATTAGACTTCATTTTGATATCCTTGCCTTATCTCTGCCTATGTGTTATCTGGCTCTAACAAAGGCTCTCTCTGACACAGCTGCATTATTACCGTTTATTTAATGCATAGATACCGCGTTTCCTATGCATTATTTTACACCAGACATGTGCCTCATTCATAAATACGAGCGCCTTATTAAACATACTATTTAGCAGCTTCTGCCATTACTTAGGTTGCCATGCACAGAGCGACCCTAACAATGGGCACGTATGCGCAGTACACATTTACCGCAAGCGCTATGTCACATCCGGTCTAACCCACTGACTTCCGGGATGGCGGACCACCCGGCACTTGAAAAGCTCATACTGACCACACAGCAGGCACGCCGTCACAACAGCTGAGTGCGGGAGCGCTGCTGCATCTACTTATAACCTAAGGTAATTGCCTCACTGCCCTGAACGCTAGCGCCACATTTCAGCCACATCACTAGCGCTTCTTATCCTGCCAGCGTCCTCATGATTTCCTTGCTCACTCACAGATTACCATCTCCCATTTGTCGAGACCAGGCGACCCTACAGGGATATCCATTATATTTAGGTATCTTTTGTTTTCTCCGTTACCTTTTTACACATTTATGATATTAACAATGTCAATTTTCCTTACAGCCTCTGCTGGGCACTACAGGGATTCCTATCCTTTCACTTTGTATCCTTTCTCTTTGTGGCATGTGATTAAGGTAACTGTTCTCTTTATATATCTATGATTAATCCATTTATTGCCAGTCACGTGATATTTTCATATCCTGGTTATTATGCTGCTTTTTGTATATTAATATTCTATGTCGGATATATTTGTTTAATATTTTGGGATATTATTTCCATTTTTTTGTTTATTATGTTATCCTTTGTCTGTTTAATACCTGCGTTGTATTTTGACGTATTTCCTTTATTTTTACAGCGATTTGTGACAAATGCTTCAGTGGAGAACGCTTCTACTGCATTATTCTGTTATGCTCCCTTACTATTTGCAAAACAAAAATTTAGGTTACTTTTGAAAGATAATCCACAAGAGTGTGCGGTGACCCTTAATTATTATAGTCTTTCAGGTTCTGGCTTTCAATTTGGGAGCTTCAACTTCAGGCCTGGAAGTTCTCTAGGAGTGTTCCAGTTTGGTGGAAATTCTGCCACTGCCCCAGCACAGCCTGCAATATCTGGCTCTGTCTTTAACCAGCCCCCCGCATTTACTATGGGGTAAGTGTATGACGTTACATAACTGCACAGCGATATGAGGGCAAATGAGCGCATCAACTTCTTGGTCCTGCTACCATAAAGCGAACCTAAGGCTAGGTTCAGATTTGCGGATGTCAGAGATGAGGAAGGCTGCAACAAAATGCAACGTTGCGTTCGACGCAGGTCGCCGCAGCGTCAAAGCGACGCATGCGGACGCATCTGCATAAACCCGCATGGCCTGTATCCCCAATGTTAAAGATAGGTACGCAGGCCGCATGCCGACGTAGGCAGAGCTGAACGGAGGAGTTGCGACAGTAGGCAGAGCTTCATGGAGGAACTATGCATATGGTACTGTCCGATGGACATCTGTTGTGAGTTCATTTTCCCCTTCACCGTCAATGTCTGATGAACTCCCTCTTCTGGTGAAGGAAGGTAGTGAGGCTGATTACCAAACACCTGATCTGGTAGATGATGACTGGGTAACAGGAAATTCTGACTGGATATAAGGCAGCCGACGCCCTTCTGAGTCGCTGGTGATTTCTCTGCTGGATTCTTGGAGACCAGTCTGATTCCTGCTTCCCAAAGATAAGTTTTTGCTCTGCTATTGAACTTATTAGTTTTGTTTTGTTTTCCTTGTTTTTTGGAGTTCAGCCATCCCCGGTCGGGGGTGTGCTAAGTTCCATTTTTGTCTCTGATCAGTTTGTCTCTTTGCTCTGTCTTCAGAATTTACCTGAGTGCTGATATAGTGTTTTTGAAGTCCTAGCGACTTCAGGGCCTGTTTTTCCTATCAGACGGTTGGGACATTTTTTTGGTAGGGTTTTTTACGGATTGCAGACAGCAGCTTTTCTATCCTGTCCTTTTTAGTTAGCTTGGGCCCCATCGTTTGCTCAACCTATCTTTCTATCTGTATTGGTGTTTTCATCTTGCTTCACCGTCATTATATGTTGGGGGCTGCCTATTGCTTTGGGGTCTGCTCTGGGGCAGTTTAGATTTCCCCTTTCTTTCTTTAGGCCTATTTAGTTCTCCGGCTGTGATCGAGGGGTCTAGGGCATCATAGGAACCCCCCACGGCTACTGTTAGTTGTTGTGGATAGGATCAGGGGTCTGCAATCCGATAGCTACCAACCTCTCCGGTTTTCTGGACTTAGCTTGTATTTTTGTTTTTTCCTCCTTCGGTGACTCATTAACAGAATCACCAGCCATACCGCAGATCCTAGGGTACTCAATAGCAGGAGAGAATTGTAGAAAAAAGTAAAAAAAAAAAAAAAGAGGGTTTGTCAGATTTTTTTTTTTTGTGTATATTTTTTCCTCTATGTCTCTGAGGCCGTAGGGGGAATTTTTTTTTTCTCAATGGAGATGAAGCAATTGTCTGATTGTGTAGAGCAGCTCACTGCTGAAGTGCGGGGAATTTCCGCCTATCTTGCTCATTCACATGCTGCTGAACCAAAGATCCCTACTCCTGATGTGTTTTTTGGGGATTGGTATAAATTTTTGAATTTTAAGTATAATTGTAAATTATTTTTTGCCTTGAAGCCTAACTCGTCGGGGAGCTCCGCGCAGCAGGTTAAAATTGTCATCTCTTTGCTGCGCGGCGATCCCCAGGATTGGGCGTTTTCTTTGAAACCTGATGATCCTATTCTTACTAATGTGAACGCATTTTTTCAAGCCTTGGGGTTGTTGTATGATGAACCTAATGCTATTGATCAGGCTGAAAAGGCCCTGTTGGCATTGAGCCAGGGTCGAGATTCTGTAGAGTTGTACTGTCAAAAATTCCGAAAGTGGGCGGTCCTTACTACCTGGAATGATGGTGCCTTGGCAGCTCTCTTTCGGAAGGTTTTGTCAGAAACCGTAAAAGATACTATGGTGGGATTTCCTGTTCCCTCTGGTCTTGACGATTCTATGTCATTAGCCATTCAGGTTGATCGGCGTTTGCGTGAACGCAAAACCGCACGAGAGGTGTTGCCACCTGTTGAACAAATGTCTGAACCTATGCAATGTGATGGAGTTTTGTCTAGGGCGCAGCGTCAGGAGTTCAGAAGGCGTAATAAGCTGTGTTTCTTCTGTGGTGATGCCTCGCATATTATTTCTGTCTGCCCTAAACGAGAGAAACGTTTTGCACACACATTTGCTGTGGGTGGTGTTCAACCTAAGTTTCTTCTGGCAATTACTCTGATCTGCTCCCTGTCCACATTTTCCGCTAAGGCTTTTGTGGATTCGGGAGCAGCTCTGAACCTGATGGACTTGGATTTTGCTAAACGTTGTGGATTTCCCATGACACCTCTGCGGATGCCTATCCCTTTGAGGGGTATTGATGCTACTCCTTTGGCGAAGAATAAACCTCAGTTTTGGACCCAGGTGGTAATGCGGGTCGCCCCAGACCATCAAGAGAATTGCAGATTTTTGGTGTTGCATAATTTGCAAGATACCATTGTTCTGGGGTTTCCCTGGTTGCAAATCCATAATACAGTTTTGGATTGGAAATCTGTGTCTGTGGTGAGTTGGGGTTGTCGGTGTGCCCTTAGTGATGCTCCTGTTTTCTCCACCTCTCCCCAGTCGCATGATGTTCCTGACTATTTGGCTGATTATTATGATGTATTTAGTGAGAATGAGTCTGCGTCTTTGCCTCCTCATAGGAGTTATGACTGTGCAATTGAGCTGAGCCCTGGGTGTAAATTTCCCAAGGGTCGACTTTACAATTTACCTGTACCCCGAGCACGAGGCTATGCGATCCTATATTAAGGAGTCGTTGGAGAAGGGTCATATTAGACCATCCTCTTCACCCTTAGGTGCTGGGGTTTTTTTCGTGGCTAAGAAAGATGGGTCATTAAGGCCTTGTATTGACTATCGTTCCCTCAACAAAATTACTGTTAAATATCAGTATCCGTTACCCCTGATTTCTGATCTATTCTCCAGAGTTAAAGGTGCTTGCTGGTTTACAAAGCTTGACCTCAGGGGGGAGTATAATCTTATTCGCATTAAGCATGGGGATGAATGGAAGACGGCGTTTAATACTCTGGAGGGACATTTTGAGTACCTGGTGATGCCTTTTGGGCTCACTAATGCCCCTTCTGTCTTCCAGTGCTTCATGAATGATATTTTCCGAGACTTGGTGGATAAATTTTTCATCATCTATCTGGATGGTATTTTCATCTTTTCCAAGGATTGGGACTCTCATGTTGAACATGTTCGGACTGTGTTCCGGATTTTGAGGGAGAATTCCCTGTATGTCAAGGGATCGAAATGCCTTTTTGGTGTACAGAGGATTTAATTTTTGGGATTTATTTTGTCTCCGTCAACTTTTGAAATGGACCCGGCCAAGGTACAGGCCATTTATGATTGGGTTCAGCCCACTTCTTTGAAGGCCCTCCAGAAGTTTTTGGGTTTTGCTAATTTTTATCGTAAATTTATAGCTAATTTTTCTGGTATTGCCAAACCTTTGACTGATTTGACTAAGAAGGGTGCTGATGTGCTGAATTGGTCTCCGGAGGCTGTTTCTTCCTTTCAGGAGCTGAAGCGAAGGTTCACTTCTGCTCCGGTTTTGCGGCAACCAGATGTCTCACTCCCGTTTCAGGTAGAGGTGGACGCTTCTGAGATTGGTGCAGGAGCTGTTTTGTCCCAAAAAGATCCTGTAACATCTAAAATGAATCCCTGTGCTTTCTTTTCCCGAAAGTTCTCCCCATCCGAACCTAACTATGATGTGGGGAATCGGGAACTGTTAGCCATGAAATGGGCATTTGAGGAGTGGAGACATTGGTTCGAGGGAGCTAAACATCAAGTCGTGGTCCTTACTGACCACAAGAATTTGATTTACCTGGAGTCGGCCAAACGCTTGAATCCTAGACAGGCTAGGTGGGCCTTGTTTTTCACACATTTTGATTTTGTGGTCTCTTTTCTTCCGGGCACTAAGAATGTCAAGGCAGACGCCCTTTCTAGGAGTTTCTTTGCTGACTCTCCTGTTGTGACCAAGCCTGCTACCATCTTAGGTGAGGGGGTAGTTCTTTCTGCCATCTCGCCCGATTTGAGACGTGCTCTGGAAGAGTTTCAGGAGGACAAACCTGAGCGTTGTCCCATTGGAAAATTGTATGTTCCTGACCAGTGGAGGAAGAGAGTGATGTCTGAAGTTCATTGCTCTGCATTGGCTGGTCATCCAGGTATTTTTGGTACTAGAGATTTGGTGAGTCAGTCTTTTTGGTGGCCCGCCTTGTCTCGTGATGTCAGGAATTTTGTGCAGTCCTGTGGGACTTGCTCTCGGTCTAAACCTTGTTCTCGCTCTAGTGGGTTGTTGATGCCTTTGCCGGTGCCCCGGAGGCCATGGACCCATATTTCAATGGATTTTATCTCTGATATGCCTGTCTCTCAGAGAATGACTGTTATTTGGGTGATTTGTGATAGATTCTCTAAGATTCTCTTGTACCACTCCCTAAGTTGCCATCTTCCTCAGAGTTGGTGCCCTTGTTTTTGCAACAAGTGGTTCGCTTGCACGGGATTCCTGAGAACATTGTATCTGACAGAGGAGTTCAGTTTGTGTCTAGATTTTGGAGGACTTTCTGTTCCCAGCTGGGAATTCAGTTGTCCTTCTCCTCTGCGTTTCACCCTCAGAACAATGGGTAGACGGAGAGAACAAACCAGACTTTGGAGTCGTATTTGAGATGTTTTATTTCTGCTGATCAGGATGATTGGGTTTCATTTTTGCCCTTGGCCGAATTTGCTTTAAATAATAGAGCTAGTTCTGCCACTTTGATGTCACCTTTTTTTTTGTAACTTTGGGTTTCATCCTCGATTCTCTTCAGGGCAGGTGGAAATCGGGGCAGGTGGAGCCTTCTGCCTGCCCAGGTGTTGACACGGTGGTGGAGAGAATGCACCAGATCTGGGACCAAGTGGTGGATAAGTTGTCTCTCTCCCAGGAAAAGGTCCAGCGGTTTTCCAACGGCATAGGACCATTGGTCCCCAGTTTAAGGTGGGTGATATGGTTTGGTTGTCATCAAAGAATATCGCTATCAAGGTGGCTTCTCCAAAGTTTAAACCTAGATTTATTGGACCTTACAAGATTTTGGAGATTCTTAATCCAGTCTCTTTTCGATTGGCTCTTCCTGTTACATTTAAGATCCATAACGTGTTTCATATGTCTCTGTTAAAGAGGTTTGTTGAGCCAGTAGTTCCTGTGGTGGCACTTCCTGACCCGGTATTGGTTGAAGGTAATGTGGAATATGAGGTTGAGAAGATACTGGATTCTCGCCTGGCTAGACGGAGACTCCAGTATTTGGTTAAATGGAAGGGTTATGGCCAGGAGGATAATTCTTGGGTCCCTGCATCCGATATTCATGCCGAAAGATTGGTTTGTGCCTTTCATCGGGCCCATCCTGATCACCCTGGTGGCGTGGATGAGGGTTCGGTGACCCCTCCTCAAGGGGGAGGTACTGTTGTGAGTTCATTTTCCCCTTCACCGTCAATGTCTGATGAACTCCCTCTTCTGGTGAAGGAAGGTAGTGAGGCTGATTACCAAACACCTGATCTGGTAGATGATGACTGGGTAACAGGACATTCTGACTGGATATAAGGCAGCCGACACCCTTCTGAGTCGCTGGTGATTTCTCTGCTGGATTCTTGGAGACCAGTCTGATTCCTGCTTCCCAAAGATAAGTTTTTGCTCTGCTATTGAACTTATTAGTTTTGTTTTGTTTTCCTTGTTTTTTGGAGTTCAGCCATCCCCGGTCGGGGGTGTGCTGAGTTCCATTTTTGTCTCTGATCAGTTTGTCTCTTTGCTCTGTCTTCAGAATTTACCTGAGTGCTGATATAGTCTTTTTGAAGTCCTAGCGACTTCAGGGCCTATTTTTCCTATCAGACGGTTGGGACATTTTTTTGGTAGGGTTTTGTACGGATTGCAGACAGCAGCTTTTCTATCCTGTCCTTTTTAGTTAGCTTGGGCCCCATCGTTTGCTCAACCTATCTTTCGATCTGTGTTGGTGTTTTCATCTTGCTTCACCGTCATTATATGTTGGGGGCTGCCTATTGCTTTGGGGTCTGCTCTGGGGCAGTTTAGATTTCCCCTTTCTTTCTTTAGGCCTATTTAGTTCTCCGGCTGTGATCGAGGGGTCTAGGGCATCATAGGAACCCCCCACGGCTACTGTTAGTTGTTGTGGATAGGATCAGGGGTCTGCAATCCGATAGCTACCAACCTCTCCGGTTTTCTGGACTTAGCTTGTATTTTTGTTTTTTCCTCCTTCGATGACTCATTCATAACAGGCATCACTGGTCGTTATCTTGTGGCTCCTCTCTGGTCGCAAATCCCATCCTCCTTCCCTGCTTCAGGCGTATGATTCGTGTTGTCATTCACAGCGTCACCTAATGGCACTCCTGCGCAGGCGTACTTACCTCTATGCTCAGCAGGGCAGAGCCAAGTATTGTAATAAATGTTTTGTAATTTTTATGGTTGAATTTCATTTTAAAGTTGTCTTCCGGGGGGCGTGGCCTGGCAGCTCATGGCACAGAATTTGCCCCCACCTATGGAGGTGACTTTTTCCCCAAGGACCCACAGGCTTCAGCACCTGAGAAGATGGCGTCGTCCGAGGCCTCCTCACCATGCTCCTCACAGAGAAGTTCGCAGTTACTGTCTGAAGGGAGAGGGAGAGATGCTGAGGAGGCAAAATCTGCAGATATACCTCTTACTAAAAGAACAATGGTGTCCTTACGGGTCTCTCTGAGGAAATCTGTGCAGGCTGGTCTGAGGGTGATGGTGGAAGATCTTAAAGGGGAAATATCTCTGGGTGAACGCACAGACCACTTTGAATACAAAATCACTGCGCTCACTAAATCACATAGCAGCCTGATTGCTGAGCACTAAGAGAGGAGATGATTGTAGTTCAGAATAAGAACTGGGATCTGGAAGATAGGTCCCATAGGAATATTGTTAAGATCCGGGGAATCCGAGAGTCCATCTCAGACCGGGATCTGCCTAAGTTTTTTGATAAATTCCTGGGGAAGTGCTACCAGAATTGGAGCCACATGAACAAATAGTTGACCGCATTTACAGAGTACACAAACCAAAAGCCTTAATAATAATAATAATAATAAATTTTATTTCTATAGCGCCAACATATTCCGCAGCACTTTACAGTTCAGAGGGGACTTCTACAGACAATAGACATTACAGCATAACAATAATCACATAGATCATAACAGATACCAAGAGGAATGAGGGCCCTGCTCGCAAGCTTACAATCTATGAGGAAAAAGGTAGACATGAAAGGTGGGTGGTAACAATTGCCCTCATTGTATGGACCAGCCATAATGATAAGTGTGTAACAGTACATACACAGAGGACTAATGGATACAAAAAGCATGTGGGAACATGATGCTGGGAACCAGGTTATGGTAAAACTTTTGACTGTGCCAAACAGGGATAGATTAGGTTAATGCGTTGAGGCGATAGGCCAGTCTGAATAAATGCGTTTTCAGGGCACGCTTAAAATTGTGGGGACTGGGGACTAATCGTATTGACCTGGGAAGTGCATTCCAAAGAATTGGCGCAGCACATGTATAGTCTTGGAGACGGGAGTGGGAAGTTCTCATTATTGAGGATGTTAACCTCAGGTCATCAGCAGAACGGAAGGCGCGGGTAGGGTGGTATACTGAAACAAGGGAGGAGATGTAGGGTGGTGCTGAGCCATGGAGAGCTTTGTGGGTGAGTACTGTACTTTGTGGGTGTGTACTGGATTCTGGAATGGATGGGTAGCCAGTGTAAAGACTTGCACAAGGTAGAGGCGTTGGTGTAATGATTGGCGAGGAATATGATCCTGGCTGCAGCATTCAAGACACATTGGAGGGGGGGAGAGTTTGGTAAGAGGGAGACCGATAAGAAGAGAGTTACAATAGTCGAGACAAGAATGAATAAGAGAAACAGTAAGCGTTTTTGCGGAGTCAAATGTAAGAAAAGGTCGAATTCTAGAAATGTTTTTGAGATGTAGATAATAAAAGCGAGCCAGTGATCGTATGTGGGGGGCAAAGGAAAGCTTGGAGTCAAGTATTACCCCAAGACAGCGAGCATGTTGCTGGGGAGTAATAGTGGAACCACACACGGAAATGGCAATGTCGGGTATAGGTACATTAGTAGCAGGAGGAAACACAAGGAGTTCAGTCTTTGACAGGTTCAGTTTCAGATATAGTGAGGACATGATGTTAGACACAGCGTTTAGACAATCGCTGGTGTTTTCTAGAAAGGCTGGCGTGATGTCAGGAGAAGAAGCATATAATTGAGTGTCATCGTCATAGAGATGGTACTGGAAATCAAATCTACTGATTGACCAATAGGGGCAGTGTACAAGAGAATTGGAGGGGGCCTAGGACTGATCCTTGAGGAACCCCAACAGTAAGGGGAAGATGAGAGGAGGAGGAACCAGCAAAAGATACAGTAAAGGAGTGGTCAGAGAGATAGGAGGAGAAACAGGAGAGAACGGTGTCCTTGAGGCCAATGGAATGGAGCATAGTGAGGAGGAGCTGATGATCCACAGTGTCGAATGCTGCAGAGAGATCCAAGAGAATTAGCATGGAGTAGTGACCATTAGATTTAGCTGTTAGTAGATCATTAGAGACTTTAGTGAGGGCAGTTTCAGTAGAGTGTAAAGAGCGGAAACTGGATTGGAGAGGGTCGAGAAGAGAGTTATCAAAGAGATAGCGGATGAGACGGGAGTGGACCAGGCGTTCCTGGAGTTTAGAGATGAAGGGAAGATTAGATCATGTCTATAGCTAGCGGCCCAATTTTGGTCGAGGGATGTTTTTTTAAGTAGTGGATGTATGATGGCATGCTTAAATGAGGAGGGAAAGATACCAGAAGAGAGAGGTTAAATATTTTAGTTAGGTGAGGGGTGACAGCAGGGGAAAGGGACTGGAGTAGATGTGACGGAAATGGGTCACTGATGCAAGTGGTTGGGCGAGAAGATGCAAGGAGCCTGCTTACTTCTTCTGTGACTGGTTCAAAATCAGAGAGTGAGCTAGATTCAGTGGGGGAGGGAGGGCAGTGCATGGTATGAGGTGATTGGGAGATAATTTCCTATCGGATCTGGTCAATTTTTTCTTTGAAGTAATTCGCCAGATCGTCAGCTCGAAGCTCCGTGGTTGGGGCCTGTACTCTTGGGTTGAGTAGAGAATGAAAAGTGTCAGAGACATTTAGGGTTTTAGGACAGTTGTTTTGAGAGGTGAAGGGCAGTGTTGTATGTTCGAAGCATAAACTTATAATGGATGAAATGTTCGTGTAGATTGGATTTTCTCCACAGACGTTCGGTGCACCTGGAGCACCGCTTCATGAAACTTGTTTGCAGGGTGTGCCAGGGTTGTCGCCATCTGTGTTGTGGTGTTCTATGTATAGGAGGTGCAAATTCATCCAGGGCACTTTGAAGTGTTTCATTGTAATGCTTCAATGCAGAATCAGGACATGAGAGGGAGGAGATAGGGGCCAATGAAGATTGCAATTTCTTCATAAGTTTCTGGGTGTTAATGGCCTGTATGTTTCTATAAGTATGGACTGTGGGGGTGACCTGAGTGGCCTGGCAGTTTTTGATAGAGAATGAAAGAAGGTTGTGGTCAGAGAGCGGGAGAAGGGAATTTGCAAAATCATCCACTGCACAAAGCCGAGAGAAGACCAAGTCGAGGGAGTTTCCGTCTTCATGCGTTGGAGAATTAGTAACCTGTGAGAGGCCAAACGAGGAGGTAAGAGATAAAAGGTGAGTAGCAGATGGGGAGAGGGGAAGAGCAATGGGGATGTTGAAATCACCCATGATGAGGGTAGGGATGTCACAGGAGAGAAAATGTGGAAGCCAAGTGGCAAAATGATCCAGGAACTGATGGGAGGGGCCAGGAGGACGATATGCCACTGCCTGGAGAAGGGGGTGTAGAGTCTGACGGTATGGATCTCAAAAGAAGGGAAGACAAGTGAGGGTACTTGAGGGATAACCTGAAAGGTACATTTTGGTGATAGGCGCAGACCAATGCCTCCACCTGCTCTATTGTCTGATCTTGGGGTATGAGAGAAGTGTAGTCCACCATATGAAAGAGCAGCAGCAGTGGTATTGTCTGACTGCTGGATCCAGGTTTCAGTTAGAGCCAGAAGGTTAAGAGAATTAGCAAGGAAGAAGTCATGAATGAAGGAGAGTTTGTTACACACTGAGCGAGAATTCCAAAGGGCACAATTAAGAGAGACAGATGGCACGCAGGGAATATTAATAAGATTATAGGGGTTTCTGAGTGTAGCAGTTGGGGGGTTTGAGTTTCTATAACATGGGGGATCAGGGTTGGGAGCAATGTCTCCTGCGACTAGGAGGATGATAGAAAGAGTGAGCAGATGGTTAAGTGATTTGTGAGAGCGTCTCTGATGTTGAATGGTGGGACTGAATGGATCTGTGCAATTTAACAATGTGAAAAAAGCGTGAGTGCTATACATAGGAGAGGAAAGGAATGAGGGGCCGATATGGATGGAGTGTAGAGAGTTAATGCCAGGGCGGTGGATGTGTGTGAATGCAGTGGCCAGGATATAAATTACGCAAATGCATATGGTATATATTTGTTGTAATCCAAATGTACAGGGAGTAGATGTATATAAATGTCTTACCTGTCTCCTACCCTGTCTAACTGCCATGTTATAACTGCCTCATACTTTGATCAAATGTACGTCAATTAAATGTGCATAAATGCCCCCTATATAAATGCCTTCCCCAAGCTATGTCTGAATATATAGGAGGCTAAGGCTTAGATCTCCTTTTTTTACTCTCTCTCTCTCTTCTCGTTAATCAATCAAACTAAATTGAGACAGCAGGACCCAATAAATGTTGTGGTCAGATAAGCAAATGTCCAGCACTACATGGATCATAAAGCACTTTGATAAGTTTCATGACCTCACAACATAAGGGGACAGGCAGAGTAAGTTGAAATAACTATATACCAGATATAAGCTTGCATAGTTGAAAGCACATGTAGCATTCAGGATTAACTGCTTGCTGACATTGAATGGAGTGGAGACGCACATGAGTTGATTCAGAGCAGAGATTGAAAAAGCTGGTTACCTGTATGAAGAGAATAGAGATGCGTGTCACATTCATCCATGTTATAACTGCCTCATACTTTGATTAAATGTACTTCGATTAAATGTGCATAAATGTCTCCTGCATAAATGCTTTCCCCAGTCACCCAAGTGATGTTATAATAATTGTAATAAAGTCCTTTCTTTTATGTGTGTGTGTGTGTGTGTGTGTGTGTGTGTGTGTATATATATATATATATATACATATATATATATATACTCACTGGCCACTTTATTAGGTACACCTGTCCAACTGTGTGTTAAGACTTAATTTCTAATCAGCCAATCACATGGCGGCAACTCAGTGCATTTAGGCATGTAGACATGGTCAAGACAATCTCCTGCAGTTCAAACCGAGCATCAGTATGGGGAAGAAAGGTGATTTGAGTGCCTTTGAACGTGGCATGATTGTTGGTGCCAGAAGGGCTGGTCTGAGAATTTCAGAAACTGCTGATCTACTGGGATTTTCACGCACAACCATCTCTAGGGTTTACAGAGAATGGTCCGAAAAAGAAAAAAAATCCAGTGAGCGGCAGTTCTGTGGCCGGAAATGCCTTGTTGATGCCAGAGGTCAGAGGAGAATGGGCAGACTGGTTCGAGCTGATAGAAAGGCAACAGTGACTCAAATTGCCACCCGTTACAACCAAGGTAGGCAGAAGAGCATCTCTGAACGCACAGTGCGTCGAACTTTGAGGCAGATGGGCTACAGCAGCAGAAGACCACACTGGGTACCACTCCTCTCAGCTAAGAACAGGAAACTGAGGCTACAATTTGCACAAGCTCATCGAAATTGGACAGTAGAAGATTGGAAAAACGTTGCCTGGTCTGATGAGTCTCGATTTCTGCTGCGACATTCGGATGGTAGGGTCAGAATTTGGCGTAAACAACATGAAAGCATGGATCCATCCTGCCTTGTATCAACGGTTCAGGCTGGTGGTGGTGGTGTCATGGTGTGGGGAATTTTTTCTTGGCACTCTTTGGGCCCCTTGGTACCAATTGAGCATTGTTGCAACGCCACAGCCTACCTGAGTATTGTTGCTGACCATGTCCATCCCTTTATGACCACAATGTACCCAACATCTGATGGCTACTTTCAGCAGGATAATGCGCCATGTCATAAAGCTCGAATCATCTCAGATTGGTTTCTTGAACATGACAATGAGTTCACTGTACTCAAATGGCCTCCTCAGTCACCAGATCTCAATCCAATAGAGCATCTTTGGGATGTGGTGGAACGGGAGATTCGCATCAGGGATGTGCAGCCGACAAATCTGCGCCAACTGTGTGATGCCATCATGTCAATATGGTCCAAAATCTCTGAGGAATGCTTCCAGCACCTTGTTGAATCTCTGCCACGAAGAATTGAGGCAGTTCTGAAGGCAAAAGGGGGTCCAACCCCTTACTAGCATGGTGTACCTAATAAAGTGGCCAGTGAGTGTATATACACAGTACAGACCAAAAGTTTGGACACACCTCATTCAAAGAGTTTTCTTTATTTTCATTACTATGAAAAGTGTAGATTCACTCTGAAAGGCATCAAAACTATGAATTAACACATGTGGAATCATTTAATTAACAAAAAAGTGTGAAACAACTGAAAATATGTCTTATATTCTAGGTTCTTCAAAGTAGCCACCTTTTGCTTTGATTACTGCTTTGCACACTCTTGGCATTCTCTTGATTAGCTTCAAGAGGTTGTCACCGGAAATGGTTTTCACTTCACAGGTGTACCCTGTCAGGTTTAATAAGTGGGATTTCTTGCCTTATAAATGGGGTTGGGACCATCAGTTGTGTTGTGCAGAAGTCTGGTGGATACACAGCTGATAGTCCTACTGAATAGACTGTTAGCTGCTTTTTGCTTGCCATAATACAAATTCTAAGTAAAGAAAAACGAGTGGCCATCATTACTTTAAGAAATGAAGGTCAGTCAGTCTGAAAAATTGGGAAAACTTTGAAAATGTTCCCAAGTGCAGTGGCAAAAACCATCAAGCACAACAAAGAAACTGGCTTACATGAGGACCGCCCCAGGAAAGGAAGACCAAGAGTCACCTCTGCTGCGGAGGATAAGTTCATCCGAGTCACCAGCCTCAGAAATCGCAGGTTAACAGCGCTTCAGAGTCCAGGTCAATGCCACAGAGAGTTCTAGCAGCAGACACATCTCTATAACAACTGTTAAGAGGAGACTTTGTGCAGCAGGCCTTCATGGTAAAATAGCTGCTAGGAAACCACTGCTTAAGGACAGACAACAAGCAGAAGAGACTTGTTTGGGCTAAAGAACACAAGGAATGTGTTAGGGACGGCAGAACGCACTAAATATTAAATAATAGAAAGTGCGTTCGCCACCCGGGGTCCACCGTGCAGTAGGTGTTAAAACCGCTGCTAGACAATGGCAGACGCGCTATATGGCGGTATAATGCGCACGGGTTCAACATCACCCGATGTGTGCAGAGCGGACTCTGTTAACTCACAGAGGCGCTGTAACATAAACATAAACACCGAGCCTGTTAGGTCATGTGCACACGATGCAGATATCCAGCGGATCCGCAGCGGATTTTACCGCGGAGAAACGCTGCATATCCGCATTGTGATGTACAGTAGCATGTTAGTCAATAGAAAAAATCACCGCTGTGCAGACGCTGCGGATTTTTCAGCGCAGTTTTCTTGTGGTTCAAAATATGCAGCATGTCACTTCTTTTGTGAGGTTTTCCACCTGCTCCATTCTCCATATCCGCAGGGGGAAATCCGCAGGGGAAAGCCGCACAAAAACCGCAAGAAAAAGGAAGAAATCCGCAGGAAAAATGCAGGTAATTTAACCTGCGGATTTCTTCAATTCTGCGCGGAAAAATCCGCAGGGATAAAAAGTAAGTCTGCACTTAGCCTTAGACTCACAGGTTTCAGCGAAATTGCACACACGGTATCAGGTCACATGACACGGGTCCAAGATGGGACGGTGTCCGTCTAGACCTACCGTGCATGTGGCGTCGCTACTGCAGACGCTGGTAAATGCTGCTGAATGCACCGCGGCGGCAGACACAGCCGCTATGCGATAGTGCCATGAGAGACGTGACACCACCGGACGCTAGTGTAGAGGTGCAGGGTGCACAGTGGTCTAAGGTTTGACACTGACTGGCGCTGACTCTTTCTATAGTTCCCTATCCACATACGTAATATCAGAGTGAGGGGAATCTTAATAAGTCAGTCACCAGAATCATACATCCATCACCATTCACACATCTAGCAAGAAGAGTCTATACTAGCGCATGGCCGAGCTGCCATGCGGGCCTTTTATAGCCGTGCGCTGCCGGTACCTTCCAGATCTCTGAGATGGACCAATCAGATCAGGAGAAGGACCTGAGCACGTGACTCCTGAGCTCCAATGGGAGATCGTCTCGTGAGCATGCCAAGTAGCGGGACGAGAGGACTTAGCCTCTGGAGTGGCTTGCTGCAGGACAGCCTGCACTACTATTGCTGACCCAGAGGTGGCAGCAACAACCAATCCTACAGAGCTGGTCTGAGCAGAGCGTCTGGGACGCCGAGATTGCTGTGCAGGCTCCAGAGCGGTCGGTGTAGAATGGGAAACCACTGGATGCAAGGCTCTGGATTCCTGCTGTGCAGCTGCAGGAACCCGACGCCTAACATTACCCCCCCTCCTAGCCCCCCCCTGAGCCTCGTTATGCTCAAAGGCCACGATCAGGAGCAGAGCGTGGATGTTCTCCACTGGCTCCCAGGTCCGGGCCTCTGGACCATGACCCTTCCAGTCCACCAAATAAAATTTTTTGCCATGCACAATCCTGCATCCCACAATGGTATTAACCTCAAACTCATCTGAAGACAAGTCTGATGACCCGGCAGATGACTCGGAGAACCGGGCCATGTGAACAGGTTTGAGAAGGGACACATGGAAGACGTCAGAGATGGCTAAATGTGGTGGAAGAGCCAGGCGGTAGACCACCGTGCTGATTCGCTCGAGAACCTTAAAAGGTCCGATGTGTCGCGGCGCGAACTTGGTGGATTCGGCCCGCAGCTTGATATTTCGAGCAGAGAGCCGCACCAAGTCGCCGGGGGAAAAGGTTGGAGCGGGGCACCGATGTGTGTCGGCGGACGTCCTCATTCTTTAGAGGCTTGAATAGCATCCTGGGTGCGATCCAAAATGTCGCGAGCCTCCACTGCCCAGTCTGCCACCCTGGAATCAGTGGAGGACACTGGCATCGGGACAGGGATGTGCGGATGCTGGCCGTAATTAAGAAGGAACGGCGTCTGACCAGTGGAATCAGCCACTGCATTATTCAGGGCAAATTCAGCCCATGGTAGTAAGGATGCCCAGTCATCCTGCCTGGCAGAGACAAAATGTCGCAGGTACGTGACCAGAGTTTGGTTGGCTCTCTCAACCAACCCATTCATCTCGGGATAAGCAGAGGACAGATTTAGCTCAATACTGAGTAGACTGCAGAGCTCCCTCCAAAACCGAGATGCGAATTGGGGACCTCGGTCATTAACAATTTTGTCCGGCATGCCATGCAAACGGAATACATGTTTTATAAAGTGTGGCAAGACCACGAGCAGAAGGCAGCTGTGCGAGTGGCACCAGATGCACCATTTTAGAAAAATGGTCGGTGACCACCCAGATGACCATACTGCCACCAGACTTTGGCAGACCAACCACAAAATCCATGCCAACCATCTCCCAAGGTCTGTCTGCCACCGGCAGAGGATACAGTAACCCAGCCAGCCTCTGTCTAGAGGACCTGTTCCGCGCACACGAGACGCATGCCTGTATGTATTCCTTCGTGTTCCGGGCCATGTGCGGCCACCAATAAGACCTTGCCAGGGGGTCTGTGGTCCGCTTATTGCCGAAGTGACCACCCACCCTGGACGCGTGTGCCCACGCGAGAACCTCCGGTCGTAGCTGAGGAGGGACAAAGGTCTTGCCCGGCGGCACTGATTCGAGAGCAACTGGGGCCACGGTCCTGAAACTCTCAGTAGGGAGAATTAGCCGAGGCTCAGCCTCCTCTTCCTCCGCTGAAACCACCGAGCGGGAGAGAGCATCCGCACGGACGTTCTCTCCAGACAGAGAGTGCAAGTTGAAGCGGAAGCGGGAGAAGAAGAGCGACCACCTAGCTTGAGAGTTCAAGTGCTGGGCCATTTGTAAATAGACCAGGTTTTTATGGTCCGTATTCACCTGGAAGGGAAACCGGGCTCCCTCCAGGAGATGTCACCACTCGGAAAAGGCCAACCTCATTGCCAGCAGCTCCCTGTCCTGGATGGAGTAGTTATCCGCCGGTGAGAAGGTCTTTGAGAAGAAAAAGCAGGGATGCCTCCGACCTTGAGCATCCTTCTGAAAAAGGACTGCTCCTGCACCGACGGAAGAAGCAACCACCTCTAGGATAAAAGGTTCATCCACATCGGGACAGTGTAAGATGGGAGCGCCGGCAAAATAGGTCTTCAGAGACGAGAAGGCCTTGGAGACCTGTTCTGACCAAGCCTTAGGATTAGCTACTTTCTTAGTAAGGGCAACCAGAGGAACTACCAGTGTGGAGAAGTGGGGAATGAACTGGCGGTAATAGTTGACGAACCCCAGAAGGCACTGCACCGCTTTGTTTAGCGAATGGGGCTCCTGCCAGTCCATTATCGCTTGCAATTTGGCAGTATCCATAGCCAACCCCTGGGCTGAGATGATGTAGCCCAGGAAACGGCAAGGACTCCTACTCAAACTGGCACTTCTCCAGCTTGGTGAAGAGAGTTCGCCCGGAGACGGTCAAAGACCCTGCAGACGTCTCTCCGGTGGGAAGTCAAATCTGGCGAAAAGATGAGGATGTCATCCAGATAGACCACCACCGAGGTAGAGAGCATATCGCGGAAGACGTCGTTAACAAAATCCTGGAAGACAGCAGGTGCATTACAGAGGCCGAAGGGCATGGCCAGATATTCATAGTGGCCATCCCTGGTATTAAAGGCTGTCTTCCACTCGTCTCCTTCGCGAATGCGGATCAGGTTTTACGCCCCCTGTAGATCTAATTTTGTAAAGATCCGGGCCCCTCGCAACCTGTCAAATAACTCAGAGATCAACGGAAGGGGGTACTTGTTTTTAACTGTTATGGCGTTGAGACCTCTGTAGTCATTGCAGGGACGTAACTCTCCACTCTTCTGCACGAAGAAGAACCCTGCACCAGCCGGCGACACCGACTTTCTGATAAAACCTCTTGCCAGGTTCTCCCGGATATATTGAGACATAGCCTCCGTCTCAGTGAGTGACAGCGGATACACGCAGCCTCTAGAAGGTTCCGTGCCTGGCAATAGATCTATCGGACAATCGTAAGGACGGTGCGGTGGAAGCGCAGATTTTTTAGAGAAGACGTCTGCATACTGGTGGTATGGTTTGGGAAGCGTGGAGAGATCTGCGGGCACTTCAGTGGAGGCTACCTGAACACTGCCCCTCAGGCACCTTCCCTCACAGTCCTTGCTCCAACCCACTATATTCCCCGAAGCCCAATCAATATGAGGGGAATGGCAACGGAGCCAGGGAACTCCGAGAAGCACCTGGTTGATGCCATCTGGCAAAATGAACAGGGACAAAATCTCATGGTGGGATGGTGAGATTGAGAGCCCGAGTGGTGCTGTCTGGTGGGTAACCTGAGATGGTAAAGGTGCACCATTAACCACCCTGATGGTCAAGGGTTGGGGCAGGAACACCAGCGGAATAGCGTGCTTTTGGGCGAAGGACGAGGACATAAAGTTCCTTTCTGCCCCGGAATCCACGGTGACCTCTGCCTCCCAGGTGGAAGCTCCGCTATCTAAGGTCCCACGGAATACCGGTTTGGGAGAGAAAGGTTTCATATCTGATAGACCCCCACCTACGACCACTGGACGTGACCAAACTGCCGGCACTGGTAACAACGTGCGGAGCTTCGCACCGGACGTGGCTTGGGACCGGCGTGGGACGCCACCATAGATTCAGAAGGTATCAGCTCCTGAGCGGGAAATTTATGCAGCTCGGAGAAGGTGGGAGCCAACACAACCCTTCGCCTGGATTGCGCACGCTCCAGCCCACGCTCCGTAAACCGGAGATCAATTCGGGTGGAAAGGGCAATCAACTCCTCCAGAGTTGTGGGGACCTCTCTGGTTGCTAGAGCATCCTTGACATGCTCCGCTAACCCTCTCCAAAACACAGGGACGAGTGTCTTATCAGGCCACTGCAGCTCGGAAGCCAATGTCCGGAATCGGACGGCGTAATGGCTTACCAAGAGGGACCCCTGTGTTAGGGCTAATAGTTGGAGAGAGGTGTCGTGAGTGACCCATGGTCCCAAAAAGACCTGCCTAATGGAAGTGAGAAACTGAGCGGCGCTCAGAACCACGGGGTCATCACGCTCCCACAATGGCGTAGCCCACTCTAACGCCCTGCCCGACAGGAGAGAGACAATAGTTGGAGAGAACTGTAGAGAACCGTGCGGCCAGTAGTTCAAGCTGAATAGAGCACTGGCTCACGGATCCCCTACAGGTGGCGCTGTCACCCGAAAACTTGTCGGGCAGCGGGAGGCGGGATAATGTCAGTGCCGGTGTGAGCGTGGGCATACGTGAGACAGCCTCTGCCACTGCCAGAACAGCTGCCGCAAAAGCAATCGCAGCAGAGGTGGGACTCTCGAGAGCCGCCAACCTGCCCTCCAGCTTCCGAATGTACTGCCGCAGCTGCTGTTGGTCCGCCATTACTAGCCAGACCCTGGCGCTAGTATAATGTTGGGTACGGCGGAACGCACTAAATATTAAATAATAGAAAGTGCGTTCACCGCCCGGGATCCACCGTGCAGTAGGTGATAAAACCGTGGCTAGACAATGGCAGACGCGCTATATGGCGGTATAATGCGCACGGGTTCAACGTCACCCGATGTGCGCAGAGCGGACTCTGTTAACTCACAGAGGCGCTGTAACATAAACATAAACACCAAGCCTGTTAGACTCACAGGTCTCAGCGAAATTGCACGCACGGTATCAGGTCACAGGACACGGGTCCAAGATGGGACGGTGTCAGTCTAGACCTACCGTGCGTGTGGCGTCGCTACTGCGGATGCCGGTAAATGCTGCTGAATGCAATGCGGCGGCAGACACAGCCGCTATGTGATAGTGCCGTGAGAGACGTGACACCACCGGACGCTAGTGTAGAGGTGCAGGGTGCACAGTGGCCTAAGGTTTGCCACTGATTGGCGCTGACTCTTTCTATAGTTCCCTATCCACATGCGTAATATCAGAGGGGGGGGGAATCTTAATAAGTCAGTCACCAGAATCATACATCATCACCATTCACACATCTAGCAGGAAGAGTCTATACTAGCGCATGGCCGGTACCTTCCAGATCTCTGAGATGGACCAATCAGATCAGGAGAAGGACCTGAGCACGTGACTCCCGATCTCCAATGGGAGATCGTCTCGTGAGCATGCCCAGTAGCGGGATGAGAGGACTTAGCCTCTGGAGTGGCTTGCGGCAGGACAGCCTGCGCTGCTATTGCTGACCCAGAGGTGGCCGCAACAACGCTGCAGGACAGCCTGCACTGCTATTGCTGACCCAGAGGTGGCCGCAACAACAGTCCTACAGAGCTCGTCTGAGCAGAGCGTCTGGGACGCCGAGATTGCTGTGCAGGCTCCTGAGCGGTCGGTGGAGAATGGGAAACCACTGGATGCAAGGCTCTGGATTCCTGCTGTGCAGCTGCAGAAACCCGACGCCTAACAGAATGGACATTAGACCAGTGGAAATCTGTGCTTTGGTCTGATGAGTCCAAATTTGAGATCTTTGGTTCCAACCACCGTGTCTTTGTTGGATGCAGAAAAGGTGAACGGATGGACTCGACATGCCTGGTTCCCACCGTGAAGCATGGAGGAGGAGGTGTGATGGTGTGGGTGTGCTTTGCTGGTTACACTGTTGGGGATTTATTAAAAATTGAAGGCATACTGAACCATCATGGCTACCACAGCATCTTGCAGCAGCATGCTATTCCATTCGGTTTGCGTTTAGTTGGACCATCATTTATTTTTCAACAGGACAATGGCCCCAAACACACCTCCAGGCTGGGTAAGGGCTATTTGACCTAGAAGGAGAGTGATGAGGTGCCACGCCAGATGACTTGGCCTCCACAGTCACCAGACCTGAACCCAATCGAGATGGTTTGGGGTGAGCTGGACCGCAGAGTGAAGGAAAAAGGGCCAACAAGTGCTAAGCATGTCTGGGAACTCCTTGAAGACTGTTGGAAGACCATTTTCGGTGACTACCTCTTGAAGCTCATCAAGAGAATGCCAAGAGTGCAAAGCAGTAATCAAAGCAAAAGGTGGCTACTTTGAAGAACCTAGAATATAAGACATATTTTCAGTTGTTTCACACTTTTTTGTTAATTATATACAGTGGGGCAAAAAAGTATTTAGTCAGTCAGCAATAGTGCAAGTTCCACCACTTAAAAAGATGAGAGGCGTCTGTAATTTACATCATAGGTAGACCTCAACTATGGGAGACAAACTGAGAAAAAAAAATCCAGAAAATCACATTGTCTGTTTTTTTTTCATTTTATTTGCATATTATGGTGGAAAATAAGTATTTGGTCAGAAACAAGCAATCAAGATTTCTGGCTCTCACAGACCTGTAACTTTTTCTTTAAGAGTCTCCTCTTTCCTCCACTCATTACCTGTAGTAATGGCACCTGTTTAACTTGTTATCAGTATAAAAAGACACCTGTGCACACCCTCAAACAGTCTGACTCCAAACTCCACTATGGTGAAGACCAAAGAGCTGTCAAAGGACACCAGAAACAAAATTGTAGCCCTGCACCAGGCTGGGAAGACTGAATCTGCAATAGCCAACCAGCTTGGAGTGAAGAAATCAACTGTGGGAGCAATAATTAGAAAATGGAAGACATACAAGACCACTGATAATCTCCCTCGATCTGGTGCTTCACGCAAAATCCCACCCCGTGGGGTCAGAATGATCGCAAGAACGGTGAGCAAAAATCCCAGAACCACGCGGGGGGACCTAGTGAATGAACTGCAGAGAGCTGGGACCAATGTAACAAGGCCTACCATAAGTAACACACTACGCCACCATGGACTCAGATCCTGCAGTGCCAGACGTGTCCCACTGCTTAAGCCTGTACATGTCCGGGCCCGTCTGAAGTTTGCTAGAGAGCATTTGGATGATCCAGAGGAGTTTTGGGAGAATGTCCTATGGTCTGATGAAACCAAACTGGAACTGTTTGGTAGAAACACAACTTGTCGTGTTTGGAGGAAAAAGAATACTGAGTTGCATCCATCAAACACCATACCTACTGTAAAGCATGGTGGTGGAAACATCATGCTTTGGGGCTGTTTCTCTGCAAAGGGGCCAGGACGACTGATCCGGGTACATGAAAGAATGAATGGGGCCATGTATCGTGAGATTTTGAGTGCAAACCTCCTTCCATCAGCAAGGGCTTTGATGATGAAACGTGGCTGGGTCTTTCAACATGACAATGATCCAAAGCACACCGCCAGGGCAACGAAGGAGTGGCTTCGTAAGAAGCATTTCAAGGTCCTGGAGTGGCCTAGCCAGTCTCCAGATCTCAACCCTATAGAAAACCTTTGGAGGGAGTTGAAAGTCCGTGTTGCCAAGCGAAAAGCCAAAAACATCACTGCTCTAGAGGAGATCTGCATGGAGGAATGGGCCAACATACCAACAACAGTGTGTGGCAACCTTGTGAAGACTTACAGAAAACGTTTGACCTCTGTCATTGCCAACAAAGGATACATCACAAAGTATTGAGATGAAATTTTGTTTCTGACCAAATACTTATTTTCCACCATAATATGCAAATAAAATGAAAAAAAACAGACAATGTGATTTTCTGGATTTTTTTTTCTCAGTTTGTCTCCCATAGTTGAGGTCTACCTATGATGTAAATTACAGACGCCTCTCATCTTTTTAAGTGGTGGAACTTGCACTATTGCTGACTGACTAAATACTTTTTTGCCCCACTGTAATTTCACATGTGTTAATTCATAGTTTTGATGCCTTCAGAGGGAATCTACAATTTTTGCAGTAATGAAAATAAAGAAAACTCTTTGAATGAGGTGTGTCCAAACATTTGGTCTGTACTGTACATTCAATTTTATACATATACCGGGTGAGTCATAAAGGACGGACGTTTTTAAACTAATCATAAAATCGTTAAATACGGTATAAAGGACGGATGTACCGTATTTGAAGTGGCTATAACTCACCACCAGGTGGAGGTAGAGATGTGCGGGAGGCGGGGTTATGTTTGTGAGGTGAAAACATTGTTTTTATTTTAGTTTCAGTTTAAGCTATGGTGCCGTGGACGATAGAACATCGCGTTTTTGCGTACGACAGTTTTGTCAAGAATAATGAGTGTATCACAGCCGTTCAGCGTGAGTTTCGGCGTCATTTCAATATTCACAGAAATCAAGCTGTTCCCGCTCGTAACACTATCCTATGTTGGGTTGAAGCACTCCGTACACGAGGTACACTAATGAACAAACGACCACCGGGGGCTCCACGAACGGCACGTACCCCTGAAAATGTGGAACGCGTCAGGCAAGCCATGCTGCGTAGTCCGAGTCGATCTGCTCGGAAACATTCTTTAGAACTTGCCCTCAGTAATCGTACAGTAAGGCGTATTTTGCATTTAGACCTGCATTTCCACCCCTATAAATTGGCCATTGTGCAACAGTTGGAGCGCGGGGATTACGCAGCGCGACTGAAGTTCGCACATGAGATGGAAGCAATTATTGAGCAAAACGACAACCTTATTTTATTCATGAGTGATGAAGCTCATTTCCATGTCAATGGCATGGTTAATCAGCAGAACTGCCGTTATTGGGCCTATGAAAATCCGAAAGAATTACATGAACGACCGCTGCACAGCCCTAAGGTAACGGTGTGGTGCGCTATGGGCAAATATGGCGTGATCGGTCCGTACTTTTTCGAAGGCGATAATGGCAATACTGTTACCGTGAACTCACAACGTTATATCGCCATGATAAATAACTTCTTTGTTCCTGAGTTACGACGGCAACATATCCCCATCTCTAGTGTGTGGTTTCAACAAGATGGGGCAACGGCCCACACAGCCGGAGCAACAATGAACGTTCTTCGCCCTCTCTTCCCTGGTCGCATCATTTCCAGGTTTGGCGATATTAATTGGCCTCCTAGGTCCCCAGACCTGTCCATGTGCGATTATTACTTATGGGGTCACCTCAAATCACGTGTATACAAGCTTAAGCCTCGATCATTACAAGAACTGAAGGAAGCTATTCGAGTGGAAGTTGCCCAAATCGACAGAGTTGTGTTGGAACGTGTTGATGCCAACTTCCAAGAACGCCTTTGGAAATGCATCACTGATAATGGCCACCACATGGCAGATGTTGATTTCCACACTTGAATTTGTCAAATGCTATTAGTATACGTAACCAAATCTGTGAATACATTTATATTTAATAAATATTTAACGATTTTATGATTAGTTTAAAAACGTCCGTCCTTTATGACTCACCCGGTATATATACCGTATATACACTCACTGGCCACTTTATTAGGTACACCTGTCCAACTGTGTGTTAAGACTTAATTTCTAATCAGCCAATCACATGGCGGCAACTCAGTGCATTTAGGCATGTAGACATGGTCAAGACAATCTCCTGCAGTTCAAACCGAGCATCAGTATGGGGAAGAAAGATGATTTGAGTGCCTTTGAACGTGGCATGATTGTTGGTGCCAGAAGGGCTGGTCTGAGAATTTCAGAAACTGCTGATCTACTGGGATTTTCTAGCACAACCATCTCTAGGGTTTACAGAGAATGGTCCGAAAAAGAAAAAAAATCCAGTGAGCGGCAGTTCTGTGGCCGGAAATGCCATGTTGATGCCAGAGGTCAGAGGAGAATGGGCAGACTGGTTCGAGCTGATAGAAAGGCAACAGTGACTCAAATTGCCACCCGTTACAACCAAGGTAGGCAGAAGAGCATCTCTGAACGCACAGTGCGTCGAACTTTGAGGCAGATGGGCTACAGCAGCAGAAGACCACACTGGGTACCACTCCTCTCAGCTAAGAACAGGAAACTGAGGCTACAATTTGCACAAGCTCATCGAAATTGGACAGTAGAAGATTGGAAAAACGTTGCCTGGTCTGATGAGTCTCGATTTCTGCTGCGACATTCGGATGGTAGGGTCAGAATTTGGCGTAAACAACATGAAAGCATGGATCCATCCTGCCTTGTATCAACGGTTCAGGCTGGTGGTGGTGGTGTCATGGTGTGGGGAATTTTTTCTGGGCACTCTTTGGGCCCCTTGGTACCAATTGAGCATTGTTGCAACGCCACAGCCTACCTGAGTATTGTTGCTGACCATGTCCATCCCTTTATGACCACAATGTACCCAACATCTGATGGCTACTTTGAGCAGGATAATGCGCCATGTCATAAAGCTTGAATCATCTCAGATTGGTTTCTTGAACATGACAATGAGTTTACTGTACTCAAATGGCCTCCTCAGTCACCAGATCTCAATCCAATAGAGCATCTTTGGGATGTGGTGGAACGGGAGATTCGCATCAGGGATGTGCAGCCGACAAATCTGCGCCAACTGTGTGATGCCATCATGTCAATATGGTCCAAAATCTCTGAGGAATGCTTCCAGCACCTTGTTGAATCTCTGCCACGAAGAATTGAGGCAGTTCTGAAGGCAAAAGGGGGTCCAACCCCTTACTAGCATGGTGTACCTAATAAAGTGGCCAGTGAGTGTATATATATAGATGTGCTATAGTTTTACCATACCATTTAAATCATTTTCTATTTTGGCAGATTGGACTCTTAACAACAAAAAAAAGCTTTATTTTTCAACTCTGAAAAAAAGCATTATTTAAATGCTAATGTGAAACAACAGCAATACTGCTGGCTGGAAGAGCTGCCATTACAGGCAGATGCCGGATATAACACAAATAGAGCAAACTGAGCTCCTGAGCCTTCTCCATACACCATGCGTGCGACCTGTGACAAAAATATACATTACAGGTTCTCCAGATTCTTTGGTGGGGGTCCCACAGATCAAGTCAACAATATTATAAACCCAGGGGACCCCTTTGAAAATATCCTGGATGGGAACTGGAACAAATGGCGAGTAGGTCCAGCTCCTTTGGTATAGTGAGGACCTCATCTGGTGCACAATTGTGAAAAATTGCTTTATTAAATGTCCATAGGGCAATAAACTGCTATGTGGCCATAGTCTTGTGGCTCTTCTTATAATTTGCTGTCTGAATGGATTTAATACTAGGCATTGCCTTAGCTATGCGTTTTGTACATAATGTAGACTATCTTTTCCAGATGGGAGAGTCACTGGACCTAAAGCTTTGGAAGTCAAATTCTTTTTGGCTACCACTGATCAATGAGGGAGGAGAGATGACTTTGGTACATGCAGTACAGTAAGAGATTAAAGCACATCCAAGGGGAGTACTCATCAAGGCTATACATGCAACTAAGACTATATCTAAAGGCTTTGGACAAAGATACATTTAGCATTAAATTTGGCAGAGAATAAGTTTGTACCAGATTCCCCTCCAATATACTCAAGATGGGTTACATAGAGCACAAGCTGAATGTAATAATTTAATGGTTATGGATGACTGACAGATTGCAAACACTTTTTGTTTTTTTGAAGGGTATGTGCACATATTGAGTAAAACTTCTGCATCTCTCGGCAGGAAAACCACATCTGCAAAAACACGCATTTTTAACTTAGAAATCAATGGTGAAAAACTCAGACCAAAAACGCATAAATGACATGCAGCAGATTACTTTCTGCAGCAAATCTGCAAGTCAAAAATACTTAAAGTGCGCATGACACTTCAGGATCCTCATTCACATTGTTGGCATCAGGATTGCTTCACAGTGTTCTAGATAATCTGTATGGCAATACCGCACGAAATCAGCAACGTTTCACCAGCCCTACGAGGGGGACCTTGCACCATATGTCCTCAATAACTACAGGGTTTTACACATATTACCTCCATGATAGACAAGTGATAGATGCTAGAGATGAGCAACTTTGCCTTTTTTATGGTCGAGTTGGGTTTCATGAATCCCGACTTTCTCAAAAGTCGGGTCGAACGAAATCGGCCAACTATAGGGAAAAGTCGGAGGCCGACTGAAACACGAAACCCAATGCAAGTCAATGGGGAAGCAAAGTTGGCTGGGAGTGAAGGACAGTAAACACCTACAGTGCCCATTTCAATGCCAAAAACATCAATTCTTATTACTGAAGCTTGTCAACCTTAATTTACTTCATAATAATAGTTACGCATTGAAAACTGGGGGTTATTTGGCTAAAGTTGTGGGGGGGTAGGGCTGGCTCCAGGTTTTCGTGTGCCCTGGGCCAAAGAGAGTCAGTGCGCCCCTTTAACACATACCACAACTCATGATGTTCCGATACGGCACAGAAATATAGGTATAGTAAAATGACAAATACTTCACTGCTTACATTACTGATCTATTTTAAATTGTACAATAGCTCAGAAAAAGGACAGTATATTACTCCATATAGTATTATGGCCACCACATTGTGCACCATACAGAATAATGAGCCCCATATATTTCTCCATACAGAATAATTGGCCACATATAATGTTCCATACAGTATATGATGAGCTCCACATAATGCTACAGTATATGATGGTCCCCATGGACGATGCTCCAGTGTGTTATGGGCCCAAATAATGCTCCACATATAATGGGCTCCATTTCTAATGCTCCAGCTTACAATGGGACCCATAAATGCTTCTCCAGTTTCTGATGTCCCCAATCTGGAATGCTCCAGTATATGATGGGTCTCATGGATGATGCTCCAGTGTCTTATGGGCCCTAATAATGCTCCATATATAATGGGCCCCATTTCTAATGCTCCAGTGTATAAAGTGCCCCTTAAATGCTGCTCCAGTGTCTGATGTCCCCCATTTGGAATGCTCCAGTATATGATGGACCTCATGGATGATGCTCCAGTGTATGATGGGCCCTAATAATGCTCCATATATAATGGGCCCCATTTCTAATGGTCCAGTGTATCATGCCCCATAGATGCTGCTCCAGTATCTGATCTGCCCCATTTGGAATGCTCCAGTATATGATGGGCCTCATGGATGATGCTCCAGTGTCTTATGGGTCCTAATAATGCTCCTTATATAATGGGCCCCATTTCTAATGCTCCAGTGTATCATGTGTCCCATAGATGCTGCTCCAGTGTCTGATCTGCCCCATTTAGAATGCTCCAGTATATGATGGACCTCATGGATGATGCTCTAGTGTCAGATGTCACCCATTTTGAATGCTCCAGTATATGATGGGCCCCATTTTTAATTAACCCAGGCATGGTATGTGAAAAGAGATCCATGGAGTAATCTGAAGTGCGTGCTGCCGCATCCTTCACTTTTGGTGTGGGTGAAGGACACAAGGAAAGTGGTTGCTCCTGACCAGAAGCCCGCACTTACGACTCAGTGCTTGCATTTTTTTAAACTTCAGAAGAGGAGGAGGCGATAGAGCTAGAGGCTGTTTCAGCAATGTAAGCCAAAAACAGTTCCTGATGCTCCGGCTTTAAAAGCAGTATACCTACTCCCAGAAAACGGAGCCTTACAGGCCTTCCAGAGCTATACCATGATGCAGGCTCAACACCTGCCTTAGCTGCTATTGTGTTTTTGGCACTACCAGCAGATGCACCACCATCAGTACCAGGTGGCCCCCCACGTCCGCGTCCTCTTCCACCATACTTCCTCATGTTTTAGAAAATTGACCCAAAATACCACCAGATATATGGTACTGTATCAGAAGCATACAGCTATATACAGTCTAGGGATAACAGTAAATCTCTGTATATATTTCATGAGTCATACACAGACGCTCACAGGCTCAGTATGGATTACCCAATAAAATAAAAAGGTGAAAAAGGGTACAGTATCACCAGATACAAGGTATGTATAGTATAGTGTAAACATTCTGAATCTCCGTATACATTTCAGGAGGCAGACACAAACGCTCTCAGGCCCAGTATGGATTAAACAAGAATATGAAAAGCTGTAAATGGGTTACGTAACACAAGCGTACAGCTGTATACAGTGTTGGCCAAATTTGAAATCTCGGTATATATTTCCGGAGTCACCCTCAGACGCTCACTCAGTCTGGTTTTGACCATAATAAAAAATGTTGTAAAAAAGGTACTGGATAACAAGATAGAAAGTATATATATTATAGGGTACAATTAAATCTCCGTATACATAGTCCCGTAGTCAGTCTCAGACGCTTACTCAGTATGGATTTAACCGTAATACTAAATGTCGAACAAAGGTACTGTATAACAAGATACAAGCTTGTATAGGGTAAAAATTGGTATCTCCGATTCACCATATATATATAGAAGGTGTAAACCACACACGCTCACTCACAATGGATGATACCGTAATACAAAATTTTGAACAAAGGTACTGTATCAGCACATACCAGGTGTATCCAGTCTAGGGGTCATTTTAAATTTCCGTCTATACTTCCGGAGTCAGACACAGACACTCACAGGCTCAGTAGGTATTACATCAGAATTTAACAAGTAGAAAAAGGGAAAGGTAGTCGAAGCGTACAACAGTATACAGTGTTGTGGTACTTTTAAATCTTTGTATATATTTCAATCTCAGCCAGTCCAGACTCTCCACTATTGGAAACTACATGGATACAAGTACAGACAGAAAGTCGAGTGTTAGCAGAAATTTGGGAATTACTCATCGTGGGAAAACCTCCCGATACATGTTGCAGAGGCGATGCAGACCCTCAATTACTGTGTCTGTGGAGACAGTGAAAACGGTTCTTGGTGAAGAAAGGATTGCTTTATCGCAGTAGCGTGGATCACATCACCGTTACTCGTCTCCATCAAACTGTGATCACAGGGAGAGATGTAGACATGGTCCTCACTGCCTATCATGATGGGTCTGGTCATTTTGGAGTGCAAAAGACAGAAGCCACAGACAGTAGGCGATTCTATTGGATTGGCATGAGAGGAGACATTAAAAAATGGTGGCAGGAATGTCACACGTCTGTGACTATCACAATTGTGAAAGGTGATCATAAAGCACCACTTCATCCACTTGTAAGTTGACGTCCATTACAAATGGTAGCCATTGATCATCTGAAGGTAGACGCCAGCAGGAAAGGTCATAGCTACATCTTACCCATCATCGATCAATAAACCAAATTTCTAGTGGCCGTCCCTGTGAAGGATTTAACTGCCCAGACTACACAGCGGTAGAGCAGGGAGAGGTAAGTATTGCAAGTGCTGTGGCCATGACCAAGCAGGGGGGGCACAGTCATGGTCGACGGTACTGGCACAGGGCCCCTCATAGTATGCTGGTGGCCCCCCACGTCAGAGACACTGTATTGTACTATGAGGGGCCCTGTGCCAGTGCCGTCGGCCATCTGTGGGCCCATCCACCTGTTCAGAGCAACGACACTTGCCCGGGTGCGCCAGGTGCTGACCCGAGCCATTGGGGGGTGGGCAGCCCACTTAGGGAGGTTTAAAAAATGGCATATGTTGATGTGTTGGCTGGACATTCAACTGCTGAAAAGTGCAGAATTGGGCAAGTTCGAAGAGGAGGACAAAAGCGAGGCAGTTTTCTGGCAACCTATGTGTCATCAGGGGAAGGTGGGACAAAATCCTTTGAAACCCATGCATGGTTCATTTTAATGAAGGTTATATCATCAACATTTTGGGTAGACAGATGGGTACTTTTTTTTGTCAGGATTGATCTAGCAGCACTGAAGACTCTTTCAGACAACACACTAGCAGCAGGGCAAGCGAGCTCCTGTAAGGCATATTGCGTCCAGTTTAGAGGCCCAATAGTCAAAGGGGAATGACCTGTGAGGGAGAACATCGATATGGGAAGAGTAGTTTGTAACCATAGTTGACAACTGCTGTCTCCTGTCACTTTTAATCGATGCAGTATTAGCAGTCATGTGAGCGGTACTTGAGAAATCATTCCACAACATGGTCAGTAAACCCCTGTCTCCAACGCCACTTCGGCTGTGTGCAACACGAACACCTTCCATTGTGCCCAGTATGGCTCGTGGGAGAACCAGCACCACTGCTGTGTGCTGGGAAAGCCTCAAACAAACGGTTTACCAGAGTTGCTTGTTTGTTAGCCAATATTATCTCTAGGTTCTCCTGTGGCATGATGTTGTGTAATTTGCCTTTGTAGCGTGGATCGAGGATGCTGGCCAGCCAGTAGTCATCATCCCTCATCATTTTGGCAATGCGGGGGTCCCTTTTTAGGATTCGCAAGGCATAATCGCACATGTGGGCCAATGTTCCAGGTGTCAATGATGCATTGCCAGTGGTGGGTGGAGGAGCACTTTCTGGCAAATCCACATCCCTACAGTCACGCACAAACACTGTACCTGACCTTGGAACGCCAACATTTTCTCTTGCCCCCTGAGAAACATCCTCCTGCCCAAATAATCATCCCCCTCTTCCTCTGCTTCCTCCACCTCGTCCAGGACAGTTCCCTGACCAGACAATGGCTGACTGTCATCAAGGCTTCCCTCCTCCTCCGCTGCAGACGCCTGATCCTTAATGTGTGTCAAACTTTGCATGAGCAGATGCATAAGTGTCGTCTGCGCTTACCAGCCATGTGTATTCCTCAAAACACTGAAGAACTTTACAGAGGTCTTTCAGCTTTGACCACTGCACACCCGACAATTCCATGTCTTCCCTCAAACTGCCTGCCTGTGTATCCTCCCACAAATGCATTACAGCCTGCCTCTGTTCGCACAGCCTCTCAACCATGTGCAGGGTGGAGTTCCACCTTGTTGCAACATCTATGATTAGGCGGTGCTTGGGGAGGTGGAGCAATCGCTGCAGCTTCTGCATACGAGTGGAGTGGACGTTTGAGTGACGGATGTGCGAGCACAGTCTTCGCACCTTATGGAGCAGGGATGTTAACTCCAGATAATTATTAAGGAAGCACTGCACCACCAGGTTCAAAGTGTGAGCCAGGCAAGGTATGTGTGTGAGTTTTGCACAGGCTATGGCTGCCACAAAATTACGGCCGCTATCACAGACTACCTTGCATGCCTCAAGATGTAGACTGCCCAGCCATGACTCAGTTTGTCGCTGCAAGTAGTCGGCCAGTACCGCCGCGGTGTGTCTGTTGTCGCCCAAAGACATCTTTAACACAGCCTGCTGACACTTACCACTAGCTGTTCGATAGTGGGACACCTCGTGGGCAACACTGCCAGCTGCGGATGGAGTGCTCATGCGACTGCTCTCTGTGGACGAGCTTTCGCTGATAGAGGAGGATCGAAAGCCTACAGCCAACTGTTTCCTATACCATGGGCTAGGCAGCACTGTTACTCCGCTGCTGTCCCCAGTGGAGCCTGCATCCACATTAACCCAGTGCACAGTGATGGACATGTAACGGCCCTGGCCATGCCTACTGGTCCATGCATCTGTTGTGAGGTGCACCTTTCCACTCACTGACTGTTTTAGTGCATGGACAATGCGGTCTTTCACATTCCAGTAGAGGGCAGGGATGGCTTTTCGAGAAAAGAAGTGCCGACTGGGTAGGTCATAGCGTGGGACAGCGTAGGCCATGAGGTCGCGGAAAGCTTCGCTTTCAACCAAACGATAGGGCATCATCTCTAATGAGATTAGTTTGGCAATGTAGGCGTTCAAAGTGTACGCGGATGATAGGATGAGTACTTTCTTGTCCTAATCAGAGTGTCTGGTAGGGTGAGCTGGACTGGAGAGCTGCATATGGGGGAAGTATCGGTGGACCAGACGGAGTGAGAGGGGGTTGGTGATGGTATTGGTGGTGATGACCTAGATTCAGTGTTGTGTTGCAAAACCATTGTGATTCCCTGAGTGCTTTGGCCTTGCGACGACACCTCCACACATAGTGCTGGTGGTGTGCTTAACGGTGGCGGTGGTCTTACAGTGGGGGAAGCGATGGAGCGTTGCTGGCTACCTTCAGTCGGAGCAGGTGCACATGTGCTACCTGAGGTTTTGTAGTCCGTCCAGGCTTGCAAGTGCATTGATTAAATGTCTAAGCATGCAACTGGTATTCAAATTTCTGAGTTTACCTCGGCTAAAGGTCCTTCCACACTCCTTACAGGTAACCTTTGCCTCATCAGTAGGATTTGGGACAAAGAAGTGCCACACTGCACTCTTCCTACTATGGTATACATTTTCTGACCTTGCATGCAGTGCTAAGTTGACCGTCTGGCCAAGCTGTCCTGCAACTCATAGTTTTTGTTCCACGTTTTTGGACAGCTACGGGCCTGGCAGATAACCGCTGCAATGTCAATGCCTGTTGCGGATCCTTCTCCTTATCTGAACTATTGCCAGTGCCACCCTCCTCCCCCAATGGATGCCAATCCAGGTCAAGAACTGGGTCATCCATCACCTCCTCTTCAAAGTCATCTGCACCTTCCTTTTTACCTTCCTCTGTGTCACCGTGTAAGGTGGTATAGTATACGGGAAGGGGCACCTGAGTTTCATCAGGGTCAGATTCTGGCTCAATAGACAGCGAGGGCAATGTAGTGCTCTGGGTCGATGTACCAGCAGAATCATCTAGCAGTGGCTGTGCATCAGTGCACTCCATGTCAGATTCATCTTGGACTGGGGAATTCTGGATTTGACTGGATAACCCAGGCATGGTATGTGAAAAGAGCTCCATAGAGTAATCTGAAGTGTGGGCTGCCGCATCCTTAATTTTTGGTGGGGGTGAAGGACACAAGGAAAGGTGTTTTTCCTGAACAGAACCCTGCACTGACGACTCCATGCTTGCAGGTTTCGAACGTTCAGAAGAGGAGGCAATAGAGCTGGTGGCTGTTTCGGCAATGTACGCCAAAACCTGTTCCTGATGCTCCGGATTTAAAAGCGGTTTTCCTGCTCCAAGAAAAGGCAACTTTACAGGCCTTCTTGGGCCAGACGATGACGCAGGCTCAACACCTCCTGCCTTAGCTGCTATTGTGCTTTTGCCAGAACCAGCCAATGCACCACCACCATCAATACCAGATGCGCCCCCTGCCCACGTCCGCGGACTCTTCCACCATACTTCCTCATGTTTGGGAAAATGTACCAAAAATACCAGCAGAGAGATGGTACTGTATAAGTAGCGTCCAGCTGTGTAAGGTGTATTAAAAATATTAAATCTACGTATATATTTTGTTAGTCACAGACGCTCTCACAGTATGTATTGGACCGTAATCCAACAAACAGATATACGGAACTGTATCAGAAGTGTACAGCTGTATGCATTTTTTGTGTAACCAGGGCCGGTTTCACATTTGCTCTTTATAGCGCAGCGACGGCCTGTGCACGGCTGCCGCTAATCCCCGCCCCCTGCCGGCTCCCTGCCGGCTCCCTGCCCGCCCCATCCGGTCATCGCCGCCTACTAGCGCACATGGACGCTTGTGATCTGCGCACCCTATCTTTAGCATAGGGTGCGCAGATCGTGCGCTGGCCGTGCGCTAGCAGGATTTTGCCGTGCGCTGCGCACTTTTGAAGGTGCGCCGTGCGCGCCGAAATGCAACATGCTGCGTTCGGCGCACACGGGTGCACCTTCAAAAGTGCGCAGCGCACGGCAAAATCCTGCTAGCGCACGGCCAGCGCACGATCTGCGCACCCTATGCTAAAGATAGGGTGCGCAGATCACAAGCGTCCATGTGCGCTAGTAGGCGGCGATGACCGGATGGGGCGGGCAGGGAGCCGGCAGGGGGCGGGGCTTAGCAGCGACCGTGCACAGGCCGTCGCTGCGCTATAAAGCGCAAATGTGAAACCAGCCTAACAATCTCCGTATATGTATTTACGGAGTGTCACACACACACACGCTGACTCTGTATAGATGTGACTGTAATGCGAACGGCAGATATACAATACTGTTTGAGAATCGGACAGCTCTATACGGTGTCTGTATGAAAAATTGTCAATCTCCTTCTATTTGTATACGGACTGGCACACGCTGTCTCTGTCTAGTTTTGACCATAATCAAACAGCAGATATACGAAACTGTTTGAAAAGCGGACAGCATTCTAAGGTGTAGGTCTGGAAAAACGGAAAAACTCCTCGGCTTTTTTTTTCCAGAGTCACACACAGCTTCTATTTGTCCGTGACACCAGCCGGTACATGGTAGTGTGTGAGGAGTGTACACCGCTATATGGTGTGTGAAAAAATGAATGCTCAGTAACTCACCAGGACAAAATAATAAAAGTTGGAGTGCTTTGAAAAAAGCAGTTTGAACAGCAGTGTGCACACAGCAATGCAGCTAGCAGGTAGCCTTAAAAGGCAGCCTAATCACCACCAAGCGCTGCACACAACAAAAATCCTCCCCTTTCACTGCACACTAACTGTACAGAGAAAAGCGCTATCAGCAGAAGCAGTTTTTTTTTTTCTTCTTAACTGCCTAACGCTCTCCCTGTTCAGAATCAGCAGCACCTCTCCCTATTCCAAGATCGGCAGAAGTAAGATGGCGGTCACAGCCTTTTATACCCACTGACGCCACACAAAGCCAGCCAATCACTTCAATGCCTTTCTCTAAGATGGTGGTGGCCGCTGCCCATGTCATCGCGTTGCCCACAGTGTGCGTCCACCTTCATTGGCTGAGAAAAATCTCTGGAAGCATTATTTGAAACGCGACTTTGGCGCTCTGATCAGCGACCTCATGGCCGACCTCACGCTGTGGTCGGGTTTCGATCGGCGAAACCCGACTTTAGCTAAAGTCGGCTATTTTTGAATTTGACCAACCCGTTTCGCTCAACTCTAATAGATGCTACTGTGCATGTGCTATTGCCATTTTGCTGTAGTTACATTTTCTTTTTAAAGACCAGAATATGAGCTGCACAAGCGCAGTATGTAAAATAGGGGGTCGGTGACTGAGGGATCATACAGCCATACAGATGAATATTTAATCAGAGCACCACATGAAGCACCCCACAGGCCGCCCCGGAGCACGAGCATATCATTAACTCAAAACTGAAAATAAAGATCAACCTACAACCACAAGATGGATTTAATCAATTAAGATATCATTTTAATCAGTATAACGGCACCTACAGTGTCTGTAGGTTACGATGCACAATCCTGATGACAGGATCGCATTAAAATACGCTAATTTATTAGTTCCTTTGATAAGGAACATTTAATGAAAAATTATAAAAGTGAGATGTTCTGGGTCTCATATTATATAAATCTCAGGCAGAATGGCAATTCTAAATCAATTTGTTTTATGAACAGCACTAGATATTTCAAGGCTTAGTTATTTACTGCCTAATAATTTCTTCACGTACACAATTAGAGGAGTAAATTGACCTATCACCTTTCAGATACAGAATAATTCTGAAACACAAAATAAACCAACACACAGATGTCACTATCACACATGGTAAGGTTTTCTTAAGAGAACATTGAACATCCCAAAAGTTGAAAAGCAACGGGAGGTATCACTCATGCGCTGCTAAGAAAAAAATCCTTAAAATAAAAACGTTTATTACAACAGGTTTACAAGTCAACGTGTTTCGAGGCCACGCCGGACCTCTTCATCAGGACAAATCTTGTGAGAATGTATGGAAAAGCTCTCTTATATACTGTGCTTCTTGAAAAGACAGGCAAACTGTCCACATGTCATGTCAAAGTTCAAATATGTCACGAGGATAAACGCCGATGTCCGCCCCGTTACCATTTAAAAAGACAAATTATAAGCAAACACATTGGAGTACATTTGAAATGTCCTTACATCCTTACAGAGGTCAGGTGATAAAGAAAAATGCATTAAAATCAAAGAAAAATGTAAAACAAAAATAAAAAGTATTTCTACAAGAATCGAACTAATGAATGAACAATAATTTATACTGACTGACCATCAGGAGAACATGCTGCGAGCCACTGCAGTGCATTGGAAGCGATAAGTAAATGAACTGTTATGTGGATCCAGTTTAGAAGTTTTAAATAAGTAAAACTGTAATCAAATTGAATATCCTAAGGAACTTGATTCATAAAAATAGTAAAAAATAGGTAATAAAAATACTGGGACTCATAACAATGTCAATCCTATATGTGCTGGCTGGGAGTACTAAAATAATACAATGAAATGTAAAAAGAACTGTAAATAATTATAATTTTTTTTTTAAATTGTGGTTGCATGAATATATAAGAAATACATGGCTGAGGAAAATGCGGGAATTAAAATATGGATACATGCAAACCAGTCCAGATTTATCATTTAAGTCAAGAAAGCTAGGAAATCAAGTACCGTATATACTCGAGTATAAGCCGACCCCCCTAATTTTGCCACAAAAAACTGGGAAAACTTATTGGCTCGAGTATAAGCCTAGGATGGAAAATGCAGCAGCTACTGGTAAATTTCAAAAATAAAAAGATACCAATAAAAGTAAAATTAATTGAGACATCAGTAGGTTAAATGGTTTTGAATATCCATATTGAATTAGGAGCCCCATATAATGTTCCATACAGTTCATGATGGACCCCATAAGATGCTCCATACAAAATACTCCCCATATAATGCTACACAAAGGTTAATAATGGCCCCATAAGATGCTCCATAGAATATGCCCCATATGCTGCTCCATAAGGTGCTCCATAGAATATGCCCCCATATGCTGCCCCATAAGATGCTCCATAGAACATTCCCCCATATTCTGCCCCATAGATTATGCCCACATATGCTGCCCCATAAGTTGCTCCATAGAACATCCCCCCATATGCTGCCGCTGCTGCTATTAAAAAGAAAAAAAAAAAGACATACTCACCTCTTGTCCCTGGGAGCCAGGTGCCAGGGTGCTGAGCAGGCGGAGACACCAGCATGCTATGGGGACAGGTGTCGGTGTCACCACTGGCTCAAGGCCCCAGCACCTGAGATATTCACCTGTCCCTGTTCCAACGCTGCTAGCCGCTGTCTGTCTGCCAGGTCCCTCTGTCAGTGACTGTTCAGGCAGAGGGCTAGCACTAACGTCATCACGCCCTCTGCTGCCTGAACTTCACTGACAGAGGATGCACCAGACAGCGGCGAGCGTTGGAACGGGGACAGGTGAATATGTATCGCATATACTTACCTCCCCCGGCACGTCTCTGCAGCCCTGTTCTCCCACGGTCTCCGACACCTGCCTTCAGCAGTCACGTGGTACCGCTCATTAAAGTCAGAAATATGTGCATATTCATGACTTTAATGAGCGGTAACACGTGACCACAGAAGACAGGCGTCTGAGAGCGTGGGACAAGCAGGGGGGCTGCAGAGATGCACCGGGGGGTCAGTATTATCTGACACCCCCGCTCCCCCTCCTGCACTGACCCCCTGGCGTATATGACTCGCGTGTAAACCGAGAGGGGTACTTTCAGCCCAAAAAAATGGCCTGAAAATCTCAGCTTATACCTGAGTATATACGGTGTATAAGCCGACCCCCTTAATTTTGCCGCAGAAAACTGGGAAAATGTATTGACTCGCGTATAAGCCTAGGGTGGAAAATGCAGCAGCTACTGGTAAATTTCAAAAATAAAAATAGATTCCAATAAAAGTAAAATTAATTGAAACATCAGTAGGTTAAATGTTTTTGAATATCCATATTGAATCAGGAGCCCCATATAATGCTCCATACACTTCATGATGACCCCATAAGATGGTCCATACAAAATACGCCCCATATAATGCTGCCCAAAGGTTAATAATGGCCACATAAGATGCTCTATAGAATAATATGCCCCATATGCTGCTCCATAAAGGTTATGGCCCTATAAGAGGCTCCATAGATTATGCCCCATACATTATGCTCCATATGCTGCCCCATAAGATGATCCATAGATTATGCCCCGTATGCTGCCCCATAAAATGCTCCATAAATTATGCCCCATATGCTGCTCCATAAAGGTCATGACTCCATATGCTGCTGCGAATAAAATAAAAAGACACACACCTCTCGTCACTGGGGAACAGGTGTCGGTGTCGCTGCTGGCTCAGGGCTCTGACACCTCAGATATTCACCTGTCCCCATTCCACCACCGCACACCGCTCTGTCTTCCGGTTCTCTGTCAGTGACTGTTCAGGCAGAGGGCGTGCACTAACTACATCATCATGCCCTCTGACCTGAACATCACAGCCTGAGGATGCAGAGGACAGCGGCGCGTGGCGGTGGAACGGTGACAGGTGAATATCGCATATACTTAGCCCCTCCTGGCACGGTCTCTGCAGCCCCTGCTTCTCCCACGTTCTCCAGCACCGTAGCTTTTCCTTCCTTCAGCGGTCACGTGGTACCGCTCATTAAAGTCATGAATATGCGCATATTCATGACTTTAATGAGCGGTACCACATGATCGCTGTACACAGGTGCCAGAGACCTTGGGAGAAGCATGAGCTGCAGAGACCGCGCCAGGCGGGGGTAAGTATGATTTGACACCTGCGCTCCCCCTGACCCCCTGTCGTTTATGACTCGAGTATAAGCCGAGAGGGGGCACTTTCAACCTTAAAAAATGGGCTGAAAATACATATATAAATACCCTACGTGTGGGAAAAAACATGTAATATAAATGAACGCGAACTCATATGCACGAGCTCAATGAAAGAAAGTATTCAGGTCTGTTAGTGCCAGAAGATCGTAAGAGGTAGTTAAAGGGAACCTGTCACCTCCATTTTTGTATATAAGCTGCGGCCACCGCCATTAGGGGCTTATCTTATTCTGTAATGCTGTAGATAAGCCCCCGACTTAACCTGAAAGATAAGAAAAACAAGTTAGATTATACTCACCCCGGAGGCGGTCCAGGCCGATTTGTGTCACGGTCCGGGTCCAGCGCCTCCCATCTTCATGCGATGGCGTCCTCTTCATTACTTCTGTCACTGCTCCTAAGCAGGCGTACTGTTTTGTCCAGTTGAGGGCACAGCAAAGTACTGCAGTGCGCAGGCGCCGAGAAATCTCTGACCTTTCCCGGCGCCTGCACACTGCAGTACTGTCCTCTGCCCTCCACAGGGCAGATAAAGTACGCCTGCGCAGGAGCAGCTACAGAAGCAAGGAAGAGGATGTCATCGCATGAAGATGGGAGGCGCCGGACCCGAATAACACATAAAAAAAGTATATAGCTATAATGTCTGGCTCATAAATATAAATATTGGCAAATAATGTGGGAATGATCTATTAAAAAAGTATCTGTAATTTCATTTAAACCATTAGGGGTGAGTGCCCAATTTGTACGAGTATATCCAAAAAAACTTTTTACGATTCAACTGTGCAATGCGATTATGGATATGTGCAGGAATTTCTTCTATCGGAAAAATCTTTAGTTTATATTCTTTATTGTGTGCAAGAGTACAATGTTGTGAAAGCCCATGTTTGAGGAATCCCTTCTGAATATTTGAGTGATGTGAATTTAACCTCTTGTGTAGCGGTTGAGTGGGTCTTCCTACATATAGCTTTTGACAAGGACATATGATGACATATATCACAAAACTGGATCCACATGTCATGTTACTTTTGATATAAAAAATCTCCCCAGACCGTTGGTGCAAAAAATGTGTTAAGCCATTACATATAGCGAAGCAATACAAACAATTTAGAGGCACATTTTTTAACACTAAATAATTGCTGACTATTGCCCATTGGTACCAGGTCCTGTTGTACCCAATTTTTGGGATACACCTTGACACTGACGGGATGGATTTCACTTTAAAAAAAAACCGATGCTAACTAAGTACCCAATGTTATTTATATGCAATATTGCTTTTATTTATAGCAGTTTATATGTTCATTTTGTTTCTGTCTTAGGTTTTGTCGGAAACACAAAATAGAAAAAAACCCTAGAAATACAGTCAGTCTCCTATATAGCCTTTTTTTCCACGTTTATGGTGCAAGTAAGTCCACTTTATTAATATGCATGAATGGATGAGAGATATTGGAAGTATTAGTGAAGAGAAATGGATAAATGTTCCTCATACTATCTCCATGGGGATAAAGCTGTATAATTCCCAAACTGTCATTATCAAAATATACAAGACCCTTTTATTACGTCTTAGAATCGGAATCAGAGCGGATGCAAAGTAAGTAAAATGCTTGTCTGAGCCTATTGCGCTCTATGGGATTGACCACTGCTAGTGTAGATTCACACAAGTATATAAGAAAAACAAAAATATAATATCTTCATCATCATCAACTATACACATAGCCGATTCATCAAGAGGACTAAGATGATTTTTTTCTCACTTGCCATCTCGGTGCAGACCTTATGCAACCCTTTTTTTTTTTATAGCAGCAGCTATAAATCATCCACCCTTGTGGATTAAGCCCTTCATGACCAAGCCTATTTTGACCTTAATGACCTGGCCATTTTTTGCAATTCTGACTAGTGTCCCTTTATGAGGTAATAACTCAGGAATGAAGAGGAAGTTCCAGCTCCATAAAATGTACTTTATTTCATCTTGTTAAAAATCGTAGCATGTTCTCATGTGGACCGGTAACATGGCATAGTAAGGCAAATGTTACCTGTCCACATGAGAACATGCTACGATTTTTAACAAGATGAAATAAAGAAAGTACATTTTATGGAGCTGGAACTTCCTCTTCCTTCTTTGAATTTCCCGGTGTCTTCACGGCTGTTCCGAGCACCTGTGGCATACTCTGGGGAGCTGGCTATATTTTCATTTGGAATAACTCAGGAATGCTTCAATGGATCCTAGCGATTCTGAGATTTTTCTTTTGTGACATATTGGGCTTCATGTTAGTGGTAAATTTAGGTCAATAATTTTTGCATTTATTTGTGAAAAATCAGAACTTTGGCGAAAATTTTGAAAATTTCACAATTTTCAAATTTTGAATTTTTATTCTATTTTGGAAACAAAATTTTTTTTTGTTAGGAAGTTATAAGGGTTAAAAGTTGACCAGCAATTTCTCATTTTTACAACAAAATTTACAAAACCATTTTTTTTAGGTACCACCTCACATTTGAAGTCAGTTTGATGGGTCTATATGGCTGAAAATACCCAAAAGTGATACCATTCAAAAACCTGCACCCCTCAAGCTGAACAAAACCACTTTCAAGAAGTTTATTAACCCTTCAGGTGTTTCACAGCAGCAGAAGCAACATGGAAGGAAAAAATGGACATTTAACTTTTTAGTCACAAAAATGATATTTTAGCAACAATTTTTTTATTTTCCCAAGGGTAAAAGGAGAAAGTGGACCCCAAAGTTGTTGTCCAATTTGTCCTGAGTACGCTGAAACCTCATATGTAGGGGCGGGGACTACTGTTTGGGCGCACGGCAGGACTCGGAAGGGAAGGAGCGCCATTTGGCTTTTTGAATGGAAAATTAGCTCCAATCGTTAGCGGACACCATGGAGAGCCCGGGTACCTAAACTTTAGAGCTCCCCACAAGTGACCCCATTTTGGAAACTAGACCACCTATGGAAGTTATCTAAATGCATAGTGAGCACTTTGAACCCCCAGGTGCTTCACAAATTGATCTGATGGAATCACTGATTGGGTGAATCAGGGAAATGTGGTAGATATAGTGTTAGGCGTCGGATTTCTGCGTTTACTCCGCAGGGATCCAGACCCTCACATTCTGCAGTCTCCTGCTGTTTATCTACTGCAGAGGAGATTGCCTTGCAGCAAATCTCTCCTGAGGCTAAGTCCTTCTATCCTCCTACTGAGCATGCTCATGGGACGAGTCATGTGCGCAGGTCCCGCTCCAGATCTCATTGGTGCATCTCAGAGATCTGGAGGCTTGCGGAAAGTCCCGGCTGCTATAAAAGGCACGCATGGCTGTTCCGCCTTGCGCTAGTATAAACTTACTTGCTGCTGTGTGTATGAGGACGGATGTATGATTCTGGTGAATGACTCATTATAAAACCCCTTCCCTCTGATATTACGTATGTGGTTAGGGACTGAGTTAGAATCAGCGCCATCGCTCTTCTGCTGCAACATCCACAACTGCTACCATCCGACATTGCACTTGCACCTTAGCCTTGTCGTTTAGCGGCAGTGTCCACGCCACGCTGCAGTAGCAGCCTCTTTGCGTCCGCAGTTGCGACGCTCCGCACATGGTAGGTCTAGACGGACGTAGTGCCGCCGTCTTGGGCTACTCCTGTGACCTCAACAGGCTCAGTCTTTTGTATTTGTACTTATTTGGCATCTCTGTGAATTAACTGAGATTGCTCTGCGCACCTGGGTGAAGTTAAACCCTGTGCGCATTTCCGCCATATTGCTCCTGCGACCACTTAGCAGCGGTTATATCACCTACTGCACGGTGGACCCCAAGCGGCGAACGCACTTTATTATATTTATTTAGTGCGTTCCGCCGTTCCTAACATATAGTATATCTCGGGATTGACAAGGCAATGGTTAGGTGGATTCATAACTGGCTCAGTGATTGTAGTCAAAGAGTGATAAATGGTTGCACATCTGATTGGAAGAGTGTTTCAAGTGGGGTACCACAAGGCTCTATCCTGGCCCCAGCGTTTTCAACATTTTTATAAATAATCTAGACAAGGGAACTGAAGTTAAACTGATCAAATTTGCAGATGATGTAAAGGTAGGAGGGATAGCTAACACTAGAGAAGATAAAGGATTCAGAAGGATCTAAACAAGCTTGAGCAATGACCAGCGACTAACAGAATGCTATTTAATTGATAAATGCAAGATTCTACATCTGGGCAAGAAAAACAAAAATTACATCTATAGAATGGGAGGAATAGAACTAAGCAACCTCACGTGTGAAAGAGACTTAGGTATACTAAAAGATCACAGACTGAAAACGAGTCAACAATGTGATGCAGCAGCAAAAAAAAAAAAGGCAATCACAGTTCTAGGATGTATTAAGAGAAGCATAGAGTCTAGATCACGTGACACAATTTTCCGTCTTGAGACAGGGTCACTGGCACTGTATGTAAGAGGAGATGTGTGTCATAAAGATTGCTTTCTTTCGTGAACCCATAAGTTTCTCTCCAGCATGCTATGCGCTGAAAATCAGCCATGAAAAGGGATGGGTTTTTTAGGTGAGCAGGTCAGAGATGGACGGGACACCTACTCTCCATATTTCCACCTCAAGGGAGTGGCTGGGGACTTAAATGTTGAACAAAGGTTTTTTTTTTGGAGAGGTAAGTCTCCAGACGTGGCTTCAGAGTTGTTGAGGACTTTGGGTGTTACCTGCGGTTGAATCCTGCAGGAAAAAAAGGACTCTAATGAACTTTAACTTTGTTTTGTTTTGCCATTAAGCCAGAAAGACTACGTTTATTTTATTCAACCCTGCTATGGTTTATGTTATCCTTTAATAAAATAGCAGGTGATTTTTACCATAAGGCTGGAGTCACACTGGCGAGGAATACGGGAGAGTGAGAGGCGCTAAAAGCACGCATTAGACACGGACCAATGATTCTCTAAGGCAGTGGTCCCCAACCTTTTTTGCACCAGGGACCGGTTTCAAGCAAGACCATTCTTCCATGGCCCGGCAGGGCGGGGATGGAGGTGTGGCAGGGGCGGGGCTTTGGTCATAAGGGGGCGGGGCTATGGACACGGTTGTAGAGTAGCAGTGCATACTTATAATTAAATAACATTTAGAATGTGACTCAACTCACCATAGGTTTTGAATGAGTGCTCCATCACTCCCTTCTCCCCATCATTGCCTTCACCCCATCACTGCCGTCTCTCCATTATTGCCTTCACCCCATCACTCCCTTCACCCCATCACTCCCTTCTCCCCATCATTGCCTTCACCCCATCACTGCTGTCTCTCCATCATTGCCTTCACCCCATCACTGCTGTCTCTCCATCATTGCCTTCACCCCATCACTGCCTTCACCCCATCACTGCTGTCTCTCCATCATTGCCTTCACCCCATCACTGCTGTCTCTCTATCATTGCCTTCACCCCATCACTGCCTTCACCCCATCACTGCTGTCTCTCCATCATTGCCTTCACCCCATCACTGCTGTCTCTCCATCATTGCCTTCACCCCATCACTGCTGTCTCTCCATCATTGCCTTCACCCCATCACTGCTGTCTCTCCATCATTGCCTTCACCCCATCACTGCCTTCATCCCATCACTGCTGTCTCTCCATCATTGCCTTCACCCCATCACTGCTGTCTCCCCATCATTGCCTTCACCCCATCACTGCTGTCTCCCCATCATTGCCTTCACCCCATCACTCCCTTCTCCCCATCATTGCCTTCACCCCATCACTGCTGTCTCTCCATCATTGCCTTCACCCCATCATTGCCTTCACCCCATCACTCCCTTCTCCCCATCATTGCCTTTACCCCATCACTCCCTTCTCCCCATCATTGCCTTCACCCCATCACTGCTGTCTCTCCATCATTGCCTTCTCTCCCCATCACGGTCTTCTCCTCATGTCCCCATCTCCTCCAGGGCCAGGCTCCACCTACACAAAGACACACACACACACACAGACATACATACATGTACACACACAGACATACACACACACATTATATATACACACAGACACCACCTCTCTCCTCTCACCTGCCCGCCGCCCGCGCTTCCTCACTCTGACACAGCAGCGGCCGCGCTCCTCTCTGTGTCAGTCAGAGACAGGAAGCGCGGGCGGCGGGCAGGAAGCTGGACGGGTCCTTGCAGCTCCGCTCCTGCTATTCCCTCTTGCAGGCAGCGGAGCTGCTTGGATCGCTCCCTGCCCGCCGCTACGCATGAGGGCAGTCTAAGAACTGCTGCGCGCCGCCCCAGCCCCCGCTACGCCACTGACCGCCACTGGCTCCCCTTGTGTCCGCGGACCGGCAAGGGCACTGCAGCGGCCCGGTGCTGGGCCGCGGACCGGCGCTTGGGGACCCCTGCTCTAAGGGGTCCCTCGCACCAGCCGTATATTTCTAATCCGCATTCTACGGTCCGTGCCAATCGCAGCTGCGATTGTCAGCGTACTACGGCCGTAGTACGCCAATGCAAGTCTATGGGTGCGCAAAAAATACGGATTACACACGGACTACACATGTGACTTGCGAGAAATACGCACCCGGTGTCTTTTATAAAAGCCGGCAATTCAGTGCGCTATACAGTAATCTCACACTGACAGGTTTAATAAAGAAAGAAAGAATAGATATATACACATAGAATACACACATATATATATATATATATATATATATATATATATATATGCATTCTATGTGTCTATATATAGTCTTTGGTTTCTCTTAGAAACCCTGTCATAGCGCTCCATTATATGTCCATTTTGCAAGCCTGCGAGAAAATCTCGCCATACGGATCCCATACGGATGCTTACATGCGCAAAATACGCGACCACACCTTGATTACGGATGACATACGGAGCACTATTTAGGGGTCATTCATCCGTATTACGCATGTAAAATACTGACCGTATTTTGCGTCGGTTAGTGTGACCCCGGCCTAAGAGGCATTCCTGTATTTACCTCTGCAAGCAGCTGAGTGAGTCAACCCTTCACACCCTTTACTCCTCCTTGGTCAGGTCTCATTTGGAATACTGTGTCCAGTTCTGGGTACCACATTTTTAAAAAAAGACATTGAAAAACTGGAGGAAGTTCAGAGAAGAGCTACCAGGATGGTAATCGGACTGCATAGTATGTCCTACGAGGAACGATTAAAGGATCTGAGAAAGTTTAGCTTTCAAAAAAGAAGTCTGAGAGGGGACTTAATAGCGGTCTACAAATATCTGAAGGGCTGTCACAGTGTAGATAGATCATCCTTATTCTCACTTGCACATGGAAACACGAGAAGCAATGGAATGAAACTGGAAGAGAGAAGATACAGATTAGATATTATAAAAATATAAAAAACTTTTTGACAGTGAGGGTGATAAATGAGTGGAACAGGCTGCCAAGAGAGGTGGCGAGTTCTCCTTCAATGGAACTCTTCATACAGAAGCTGCACAGACATCTCTCTGAGATGGTTTAGTGAATCCTGCATTGAGCAGGGAGATGGACACGATGACCCTGGAGGTCCCTTCCAGCTCTAATATGCTATGACCCCCCTCGCAGGACTGAGGCAGATAGCGTCCACCAGGTCAGGGATTGCCTCACTTTGAGAGGCAGAAGCACAGGATGGTCTAGAGAGACCATTCTATTGTCCCAGGCAGACAGGAGGGCCAGCTGAAGTTGACGTGTGTGGAACTGAGCGAAGGGCAGAGACTTCCATAGAGGCAATCATCTTCCCCAAGACTCTCATGCAGGACCGACGGGGGAGAGGGATTGGGCGCTTTAGGGATCTGATTCCCTTGCAGAGAGATGAAAACTTGTCCTTTGGAAGGAAAACACAAGCCAGGTTCGTGTCGAACTCCATGCCCAAGAACACCAGTCGCTGAGTCGGGATCAGGGAGGACTTCTCTCTGTTGACTATCCAGCCAAGACGGACCAGAGCGACTTGAAGACTCTGATCGCAATCTCGGCGGGACCGGCCTTTGATCAGCAGATCGTCCAAGTAAGGGATTATGAGAATTTCCCTGGAGCAAAGGATGGCCATGACGGCCACCATGACCTTTGTGAAGACCATGGGGGCAGACGCCATGCCGAAAGGAAGGGTCGTGAACTGATAATGATACTCCTGGATCGCAAACCGAAGGAATCTGATGCTGTACACAAACAGGAATGTGGAGATAAGCATCCTGAATGTCTACAGAGCAGAGAATTTCCCCTGGCTCCATGGAGGCGATCACCAAGAGTAAAGGGGGTTTTACACTAAGCGATATCGCTAGCAATATCGCTAAAACGTCACTGGTTTTGTGACGTTATAGCGATATTGTTAGCGATATCGCTATGTGTGATACTTACCTCCGACCGGCTCCCCCGCTATCCATCGCTGATCGCGCGAGAATGTCCGGCTCCATTTCTCGTCGGGCGCTTCCTGCTGAGACTTCCTGCTGTGACGACGAGCGACGCGTGGACGCGGGCGGGAGGACGTCAGGATCGCTGTGTGTGAAAGGTGAGTATCGTGCGCTGCGTCGCTGCTGCATCGCTGTGAGATCTTTCTGTATGAAAGCTCACTAGCGATCATTTAGCGATGCACCAGCGATCCTGACCGGGTCGGATCGCTGGTCGGATCGCTGGTGCATCGCTAAATGTAAAAGGGCCTTTAGGACTCCATCCTGAAGTGGTGGATCCGAACGTGGCGATTCAGCTGTTTTACGTCCAAGATCGGGCGGAGTGAACCGTCTTTTTTCGGGACAACAAAAAGATTCAAGTAGAACCCTGAAAATCGTTCGTCCTGAGGAACGGGTACGATTACTACGGTGGTTAGAAGGGAAGAGACGGCCTGAAGAAACCCTGGCTGCTGCCTGAGACTGCTGTTTTGATGGGCGAGACCGAAGGAAGCGTCTTCCTGGGGTGGAAGAAAAGTAGATTTTGTAGCCTGATGTAACGATCTCTCTGATCCAGGTGTCGTCGACCACCGACAACCATGTGCCCCTGAAGAAGACGTCCTCCCACCCTGGAAAAACTTCCAAGTGGGGGTGACCCGTCACTTAAAAGAAAATCTGTTAGAGCGGTACCCGTAGAGCTTGGAGGAGCGGCCCTTTGGCCTCCAGTGAGGTGCTGGCTTGAAGGATGGTTTCCTCCTTTCACCTGGAGCGGGAAGACGGTCCTGCTGGGAGTATGTTCATGAAGACAAAGGTCGAAAGGACCAAAAAGGCAGAGGGCCTTTCCTGTTGAAAGGACGGATAGGTCTGGATTGAGGTAGAGAGGTGCTCTTACCACCGGTAGCGTCCGAAATTATCTGGTCCAGCCTGGACCCAAAGAGCCTAGAACCCTGGAAGGCTAGGTTGGTGACTTTTTTGAGATCGGGTCTGCATTCCACACTTTCAACCACAGGATGCGACGTATGGCTATGATGTTGCTACTTGTTCTGGCAGAACAAGAAATAGGAAAATCTTAAAGGGATCTGTACATAGTATCAACCCTTATAAGCAGTCTATAGTGACAAGCACTGTGAGGTCTTATATAAACAGGTGTGTGCCTTTCCAAATCAAGTCCTATCGGTTTAATTACACACAGCTGGACTCCAATGAAGGAGACGGAGTAGAACTATCTCAAGGAGGATCACAAGGAAATGGACAGAATTTGACTTAAATATGAGTGTCTGAGGAAAGGGTCTGAATACTTATGACCATGTGATATTTCGTTTTTCTTTTTTAATAAATTTGCTAAAATTTCTACATTTCTGCTTTTTTCCGTCAAGATGGGGTGCAGAGTGTAAATTAATGAGAAAAAAAATTGAACTTTTTTGAATTTACCAAATGGCTGCAATGAAACAAAGAGTAACAAATTTAAAGGGGTCTGAATACTTTCCGTACCCACTGTATATTGGCATGTAGGTTATAGGAAGCTGAATAAAATGATACCTTGATATCTGTGATCTGATGTCTTACACCAAATAAATCCACATTTTTCTTGTATGTAAATGAGTGGTTCCAGGCTATGGACCAGACACAGATCTGCATGAAATCTGTCTCCAGGGCTTATTGTAAATAATAGGGGGCATTACCAGTGTGAGACCTGTAACTAAGGCAGATTAGGACAACTGAATTATGTCTCCTTACAAATTCTTTAATCTCAACATTTATTCAAATTTAATCATGTTATCACATTCTGGAGTATCATAGAATGGTAGAGTTGGAAGAGACCTCCTGGGTCATCTGGTCCAACCCCCTGCTCAAAGCAGGATTCACTAAATCATCTCAGACAGATGTCTGTCCAGCCTCTGTTTGAAGACTTCCATTGAAGGAGAACTCACCACCTCTCATGGCAGTCTGTTCCACTCATTGATCACCCTGTCAAAAAGTTTTTTCTAATATCTAATCTGTGTCTCCTCCCAGTTTCATCCCATTGCTTCTAGTCTTTGCTTGTGCAAATTAGAATAAAGATGATCCTTCTACAATGTGACAACCCTTGAGATACTTGTAGACAGCTATTAAGTCTCTCAATCTTCTTTTTTGCAAGCTAAACATTCCCAAATCCTGTAACCGTTCCTCATAGGACATGTTTTGCAGACCAGTCACCATTCTGGTTGCTCGTCTCTGAACTTGCTCCAGTTTGTTGATGTCTTTTTTAAAATGTGGTGCCCAAAACTGGACACAATATTCCAGATGAGGTCTGACCAAAGAGGAGTAGAGGGCAATAATGACTTCACGCGATCTAGACTGTATGCTTCTGTTAATACATCCCAGAATTGTATTTGCCTTTTTTGCTGCTGCATCACACTGTGGACTCATGTTCAGTCTGCGATCTATTAGTATACCCAAGTCTTTTTCACATGTGCTGTTGCTTAGCCCTATTCCTCCCATTCTGTGTTTTTTTAATTTTTATTGCCCAGATGTAGTACTTTGCATTTTTCCCTGTTAAAAACCATTCTGTTAGTTGCTTCCCACTGCTCCAGTTTATTTATCTTTTTGAATTCTCTGTCTCTCTTCTCTAGTATTAGCTATCCCTCCTAGCTTTGTGTCATCAGCAAATTTAATCAGTTTACCCTCAATTCCTTCATCTAAATCATTGATGAAGATGTTGAACAATACAGGGCCCAGGACAGAGCCCTGTGGTACCCCACTTGAGACATTCTTCCAACTGGATGTGCAGCCATTTACGACCACTCTTTGGGTCCGATCACTAAGTCAGTTATGAATACACCTAACAGTTGCCTTGTCCATTCCATACTTAGTCATTTTTGCAATACAGATTGTGTGAGATACTTTGTCAAATGCTTTGCTGAAGTCAAGATATACTATAACTACAACATTTCCCTGATCCACCCAGTCAGTGATTCTGTCATAGAAAGAAATTAAGTTAGTCTGACATGACATTAGTTACAAACCCATGCTGTTTAATCACTTCATTCTTATCCAGGTACTTACATACATGTTGTTTAATAATTTGTTCAAAGATCTTTCCTGGTATAGAAGTCAGACACTCACCAGCCTATACTTCCCTGGGTCAACCTTCTTCCCCTTTTTGAAGATAAGAACATCATTTGCTCTTCTCCAGTCTTCTGGGACTTCTCCTGTTCTCCAAGGATTTTTAAAGATTATAGAGAGTGGTTCAAAAATTTCTTCTGCGATCTCATTCAGTCCTCTGGGGTGTAATTCATCTGGACATGGAGACTTGAATTTATTTATGTTAGCTAAGTGTTTCCTCACTATCTTTCTGTTTATAGATATCCTGGATTATTCTATTCCTTTAATAGGACAGTGAAGATCAGTTGATGTTACATTTCCTTTCTGAGAGAAAACAGATGCAAAATAGGAATTTAAAAGTTCGGCCTTCTCAACATCGTTTCTTACCATTTCATCATTTTCATCCTGCAAAAATCCTATAACATCTTTGACTTTTCTTTTTCTTTTGACATATCCCCAAAATCCTTTTTAATTGCTTTTGATGTCTCTTGCAAGCCTTAATTCATTGTCAGCTTTATAATCTGATTTGTGCCCTGCAGACAGCATTATATTCTTCTTTAGATATGCTAAAAAGGAAGAAGTAAATGTTCATCAAATGGAAAGAGGGAAGCATGTGTTTAAGTTCTGTGTTCATCTATCTTGGTTTCCTTAAATGCTTCCTATTATACGCTCATTTCGGAATTGTTAACGATTGTGCTTTGAGAATCTAATTTTTCAAGATTTTCCATTCTTCCTGGACATTTTGGTCCTTAAGGATATCCAGCCATTGGATCCTTCCGATTCTTTGAGTCCCTTAAAATCTGCCCTTCTGAAATCTAAACTTGACGTCTGAGTCTTCACAGGTCCTCTTTGTATCCAAAATTCTAAAATAGCATGGTCTCTACACCTCCTAGGGTCCCAGCCACTCTTACCTCCTCAACCATTTCCTCCCTGCTTATAAGAATTAGATCCAAGGTAGCTGATCCCCTTGTTTTCTCCCCTACCTTTTGGAAGATAAAAGTCAGCAAGAGAGGATAAGAATTTATTTGACCTGTTAGTTTTGCCCAAGAGAGATTCCCAACAAATGTCTGGATAGTTGAAATCTCCCATGACAACTTTTTGGAGAACTTTTTTTGGAGACCGTGGCCATTTGATGCATAAAGAGTTCATCCATATCTTCAACTTGCACAGCTGGCCTGTAGTAAATGCCTACAATGGTGTCCTTTCCATTGTTCTGTCCTTGTATTCTTACCCAAACAGTTTCCACAGAACTCCCAGTCTCTGAAGCTTCAATCTCTGTGCAGATATACGCTTTTCTAACATACAATGCGACACGTCCTCCTAGTTTATCAAGTCTGTTTCTTGAAAATAAGTTGTATCCTTCTAGCCTTGTATTCCAATCATGTTTCAGTGATTCCAATGACATCATATTTCTTTTCCTGCGTTAGTAGTTCCAAGTCTCCTTGTTTGTTGCCCATGCTTTGTGCATTCGTACAGAAACATTTTAGTTTTGATTAGTTTCACTTTCTCCAATATTTTTATTATTTAGATTGTTTTGTCTTTGTACTTCCCTTCCACTTCTAGTAGCAGAGTTTCATCATAACTAGTTATGGGTGAATCTGTGGATGTTCGGGACTGGCGGGTTCGGCCGAACAGTTAAAGTTCGGTTCATGTACCAGGACAGTACCCGAACCCAGACACCATTCAGATGAATGGTGGGCCTGAATATCCATTGTTTGCCAAGCTGTCATCTGCATGGCAGTACAGAAAACACTGGCTCTGATTGGCGGTAAATTACCACCGGTCAGAGAGCTGCAGCTCCCATCCTGTCAGATGACAGCATGAGCCAGCAGCTGTGACCAGAGGTAAAAAGTCTACCTCCAGTCACAGAAGTCGGCTGATGGGACTACTACTTCCATCAACCTATGCCTGCGTTATAAATAAGTAAATAAAAAACAGCATGGATTCCCCTCTGTTTTTGATAACCAGAATGGCAGAACTGACAGCTGCGGACTGCAGCACTCAGCTGTCAGCTTTATCTTGGCTGTTTTTCAAGAACAGGAGTCCCCACACATTTTTTTTCCCAACCACTGACTTTCCAGCTGTTGTGCAGAACTACAACTTTGAGCATGCTCTGACAACTGCAGACTGCCAATGCAAGCTGGAAGTTTTGAGACCATAGAAGATTAGTACAGGTGTATGTCCTGGGCTGGGGTCCTGGGTTCAAATCCCACCAAGGACATCTGCAAGGAGTTTGTATGTTCTCCCCGTGTTTGCGTGGGTTTCCTCCGGGCACTCCGGTTTCCTCCCACATTCCAAAGACATACTGATAGGGAATTTAGATTGTGAGCCCCATCGGGGACAGTGATGATGATGTGTGCAAAACTGTAAAGCGCTGCGGAATATGTTAGCGCTATATAAAAAATAAAATAAATAAAATGTCAAAATTAAAATATCAAAAAGTTAATTTTAGTTCTTCAATACAAAAAGTGAAACTCATTATATGGAGTCATTACAAGCAGAGTGATCTATTTCACGTGTTTATTTATGTTGATGATTATGGCTTATAGCCAATGAAAACCCAAAAGTCGTTATAAAGTATTCTAATTTACTGAGATAACACCAGCTTGCAAAAATGATTTTAAAATCCGAAATGTTGGCCTACTGAAATGTATGTTCAGTAAATGCACTCAATACTTGGTAGGGGCTCCATTGGCATCAATTACTGCATCCATGCGGCGTGGCATGGAGGCGATCAGCCTGTGGCACTGCTGAGGTGTTATGGAAGCCCAGGTTGCTTTGATAGTAGCATTCAGCTCGTCTGCATTGTTGGGTCTGGTGTCTCTCAACTTCCTCTTGACATAACCCTGTAGAGAATCTATGGGGTAAAGGTCAGGTGAGTTTGCTGTCCAATAAAATAAATACAGCCCAAAGCAGAAAACATAAATGATAGTCTCTCACACATTCTCAACACCAAGTGGGGGAGCAAAGGAACCGAGAGAAAGAGACAAAAATAAGGACACTCCAAATATTGAATCCTTACACACAAAGAAAAAATGTGGAGTACAAGTCCAAAATAGTTATAAAGGTACAAGTTTATTACATAATTTAAAATATTATTCACAGACAAGGAATAAAAAGGTAAGTAAAATACCAATGACATTACATGTTCAGGGAGGAAGAAACAAGGTAGAACAAACCGGAGTGTAAATCAGAAAATACCACATAAATCATAGAATAAAATGCTTAGTAGTCAATGGGAGAAAACACCAGGACAGGGTGATAAGTACGGCTAATACAGAAATCCTATAAGCCTAGAGTCAAGTGCCTCATAAATAAAAAAGACCTTCCAGGTCTTGGGTCCCATACTCATTTTGCGGTATATCTGGATCCACACCATGCAGCCTCAACATGCGTTGGCTTCGTCAGGGGGTTGTCAAATTCTCTATGGGGTTAAGGTTGGGCAAGTTTGCTGGCTAATAAAGCACAGTAATACTGTTGTTTTTGAACCAGGAATTGGTACTTTTGGCAGTGTGGACAGGTACCAAGTCCTGCTGAAGAATGAAATTTTCATCTCCAAAAAGCTTGTCAGCAGAGGGAAGCGTGCTCTAAAATTTCCTGGTAGACAGCTGCGTCGACTTTAGTCTTGATAAAACACAGTGCACCTATACCAGCAGATGACATGGCTCCCCAAACCATCACTGATTGCGGAAACTTCACACTAGACCTCAAGCAGCTTGGATTGTGTGCCTCTCCACTCTTCCTCCAGACTGGGACCTTGATTTCCAAGGTCTAGTGTGAAGTATCCACAATCAATGATGGTTTAGGGAGCCATGTCATCTGCTGGTGTAGGTTCACTGTGTTCTATGAAGACCAAAGTCAGCGCAGCTGTCTACCAGGACATTTTAGAGCACTTCATGTTTCCCTCTGCCTACAAGCTTTTTTGGACATGGAAATTTCATTCTCCAGCAGGACTTGGCACCTGTCCACACTGCCAAAAGTACCAATTCCTGGTTTAAAAACAACAGTATCACTGTGCTTGATTGGCCAGCAAACTCAGCTGACCTTAACCTCATAGAAAATCTATGGGGTATTGTCAAGGGGAAGATGAAAACACCAGACCCAACAATGCAGATGAGCTGAAGGCTGCTATCAAAGCAACCTGGGCTTCCATAACACCTCAGTGCCACAGGCTGATCGACGCCATGCCACGCCGCACTGATGCAGCAATTGATGCAAAAAGAGCCCCGACCAAGTATTGACTGCATTTACTGAACATACATTTCAGTAGGCCAACATTTCAGATTTTGAAGTCATTTTTTCAAGCTGGTGTTAAAGTATTCTAACTTACTGAGATAATGACTTTTGGGTTGTCATTGGCTGTAAGCCATAATCATCAACATTAACAGAAAGAAACACTTGAAATAGATCACTCTGTAATGACTGCATAATTTGAGTTTCACTTTTTGTACTGATGAACTGAAATAAAATTAACTTTTTGATAATCGAATTTTGTGAGATGAACCTATACCTTTTAAGATTCAGCGAAGCCATTCTTAGAACATTGGCTAGAACTGCAGATCTCGTGTAACTGTTTGGCCAGCACTGACGAGGATTTTCCACCTTATCAAAATATTTCTCCAAAAGTATTTGGAGAGATTTGCTTATAAATGTAATTATGGGTAGAATAAAATGTATAACAAATAGTTGAAATTTTGTGCTGCACGGTGTTTGCGTGGGTTTCCTCCAGTTTCCTCTTTCACTCCAAAGACATTCTGGTAAGGAATTTAGGTTGTGAGCCTCAATGGGGACAGTGATGACGGAGTCTGTAAAGCGCTGTGGACATTAGTGCTATGTGAGCGAATGGGGAAAAAAAATGAACTGGATAGAAAAAAAAAAAAAGCTAAAAATTTACGATAACTTTAGAAAATGTATCCTTAATTTGAAAAATTTATATAGGTAAATTTTTCATAGTTACAGTTAATATAAGGGCTCATCTTATGACAATGATTTATAGGTACCTGGATTGGTGGAGTGTTGGGCTGCTACTACCTTCATAAGTAAATATCACAATGTTGGCTGGACATCTGAATATAATGGGGAGATTTACTCATACAAACTATTTTTTCATTATGTAACATCTCATTTCTTTACTGTATAAATGGAAAATGGCCCCTTTCATAAAGAAAAAGGCTAAATAGGCTGTGGGATGGTATTCTATAATTTGACAAGGTTCTCCCTCTCTCTTTATACACTCAGAGCTTTTTTTTTTTCCCTGCAGTGGCCGCTTGACATTGTGTACTTCTGGAACCCCACCGATACCAAGGACGCGAATGGAGCGGTGGTTAATCATGCACACTGCCGCACCTTTCACACTAATGGGACTGCCAGAGAGAGCCAAGTGCTTCGCTGGGCACTAGTGATGAGCGCAAGTGCTTGATACTCGAGTTTGTCTGGGATGATCGGGCATGCACAGAGTATCGCGGGTGCTCGAGTGACATGTTCAAGTCCCCGCGCCCACATTTTTTGTGACAGTCACAAAGCTTGCAAGGATTGCCTGACAAACACCGACAAGCCTTGCATTATTTGTGGCTAACAGCTGTGAAACATGCGGTCACGGAGAATCAAACACGTCATTCGACCACCCAAAATAATCAGTGCATACCTAAACACCCTAGACAAACTCGAGTAACGAGCACTTGAACGCATCAGTACTCAGCACATCTTCGGCACATATAGAAGAGTGAATGGTTCTCGGGATCAGTGGGAATCCCAGCAGTAGGACTCTCAGTGATCACAAAGTTATCTCCTATCCAATGACTAGAGAATAATTTCAAATGTATGAATGTCCCTCTATGCTGTGCTTCTGTACATCCAATGTACTTTGGATCTGCCTCACTACAGGTTTATCACGCCCACAATGTGCAGCGGATATACTGAATGGGACCAATTCCTATTAGTTCTGGGGGCTGGTTGAAGTTTCAAACAAGGGACTCCACTCATTACAATGATTGTTACATGTCACCAGTCTATGAAGTGCAATACAAAATCTAGACCTACTAAGCCAAACCATTCAACCACAAAGCATTTGATAGCCATGACCTGAGAAGACTTTTGCAGACTTTTTCCTTATTATAGCTAAGTAGTGTATAGGTTACTATCACTATGATCATCTGTACCAATGCTGCATTTCTTAAATCTAAAGATCCTATGGTAAGTCGTTGTATTTTTAATGTTTTATTTAGAGCTGTATCCACCAGGGATGTGTGTGTGCAAAGTGACATACACGCACAATTTCAGCCAGTTACATAATCTGTCAAATAAAGGCTGATGCAATGAGATGAAAACCTGAACGAACTGCAACCGGAGAGCAACATTTCATAGCAATGAAAAATTATCTGATCATCACTGCCCACAGGGACATAAAAGTGGGAGCTATTAGAAGCAATGAATACTAAAGGGGTTGTCCCATTAAATGTGTAAAACTGCAAAATTATTGTAAAAATTATTTGCACTTTTCAGTTATTAAAAATAATCTCCATTTTCAAGAATGGAGGTGGCTGATTTCTTAGGTACATTCCACACTGTTAGGATTCAGCAACCGGCAGTCACAGAGTGATTGCGAAAATTTAGCTGAAGGCCAGAAAACCCCTTTAAAAGTAAAATCTGTCATATCAAACGCTATTAACCTGCAGGTTCCTATGTTGTCCCGTCACCTTACTGAAAGCGTCTTTCAGTGTGCAGTGGTGTGTCGGAGCGATGTCTGCAGTCACGGCTCAATACACAGTGGTTGGTGGTTGTAGGCACACCCCAGCACTTTGATCTACAGCTCAGTTTGCAGCAAATCTGTGCAGTGTGAACTGTCAAAATGCCAGGACGTGCCTAAAAAGCTGTGAGCGGTGACTCAAAAACGCCTATAGTACCCTGCTTTGTTTCCGGCCTCTTTTGGATTTTAATACGTAATTGTGCGCTACATTTCTTTTTTATATAACAGCCTGTGCCGGTCTGACACTGTCCAATTATTTCCCACTGTGTCAGACAGTAGGGACAAGCCACAATAATTATAGCACCCAGTTTTCACTTTTTTGAATAACCGAAGGACAGCACAATACATAGTTCTAAAGAAAGAACAATGGAAAACACAATCAGTACAACAGACAGGTCAAGAATGCTGACAGTTCTTCTTTTAAGAGTGTGTCAGCACAAAATGACTGTTCAAACCAAGCTCAAGAGCACAGTGCACACTTGGCATGGCCAAACAGTTTCTTGCATCTTCCTCTTCCCTTCTGTAAAGCCAGAGCTGTCAATCTAGTAAAACTAGATGGATGAAAAACATGTAGGCGGAAAGGTGCACTGATCTGTTTGGCCACACCAAGGGTGCCTCGAGCCCCTGTGCTTGGTTTGATCAGTTATTGTGTGTCCCTTTAAACACTTTGCCCGACAGCCAACAAGCATTACAGATTAGATTAGATTAGATTAGATTAGATAAACTTTATTGATCCCGGAGGAAATTACAGTATTACAGCAGCAGAACAAAGATCAAGAACATTACAAGAACAATACACACTTTACAAAATAAGTCTATATGGACAGCAGATGCGGATAGACTGGTACTTGTAACTCACCAATTCCCCCCCATACACTTTGAACTTCATTTAGTCTTGGGATGCTTTACACTTATACATTTGTTAAACATCCCCACAGCTGTCGGAACAAACGATTTTCTATATCTTTCCTTTTTACACATTAGTTGGAGTAGACGCTTGCTGAATGTGCTCTTTTGCTTCGCAAACAGTTCATAGAGCGGGTGTGTATTGTTGCTCATTATAGCCTTGCATTTCTTAGTAATTCTATCCTCTAATACCTCCTCGAAAGTCCTGAGTTGTAGACCCACCGCCGCACTAGCCTTCTTGATAAGTTTATTCAGCTTATTCGCGTCAGCTGTGCGCACACTACTACCCCAGCATATAATTGCATCAAAGATTGCACTCGCCACAATGGATTGGTAGAACATTTCAAGCATTTTGCTACACACATTAAACGACCTTAACTTCCTTAGGAAGTAAAGTCTACTCATCCCTTTCTTGCAAACCTTCTCCATATGGCACCTCCAATCAAGCTTGCTGTCCAGGTGAACCCCCAAATATTTGAAATTCTCCACCATCTCCACATCCTGACCATCAATAGTGATAGGTAAGCAATCCTTCATGCACCTTCCATAACTCAACACCAGCTCCCTGGTTTTCTTTACGTTGAGTTCTAAATGGTTAGCCTGGCACCAGTCAACAAAGTCCAAAACCACCCTTCTGTATTCCTCCTCCCCCCGGTCTCTCTCAATACCTCCGACTATCACTGAGTCATCAGAGTACTTCTGAAGGTGACAAAGGTCTGATTTATACTGAAAATCAGCTGTGTATAACGTAAAAAGGAATGGCGACAGCACCGTTCCCTGAGGGGCTCCAACACTACTCCGCACACTATCCGATACGGCCGCCCCCAACCTCACAAACTGTGGCCTGTCCGACAGATAATCAATGATCCAATTCACTAGTCCCTCATCAACCGCCATTTCAACCAGCTTTTTACGTAATAATAGTGGCTGTAAGGTGTTGAATGCACTGGAGAAATCGAAGAACATGGCACGCACAGTGGTTCTATCATTGTCCAAAAAGGAATGTACTGTTTGTAGTAGATACGCTACAGCATCGTCCACCCCCAGACTCTGCCGATACGCAAACTGAAGGGGGTCCGTAAAAGCAGACACCCTCGGACACAAGTAGGCAAGTACAATTCTCTCCAAGGACTTCATCACATGCGATGTTAAGGCCACCGGTCTATAGTCATTATGGGAGCTCGGGAAGGTAGTCTTGGGAACCGGCACCAGGCAAGAAGTCTTCCATAGAACTGGTACTCTCTGTGATTGTAAGCTCCAGTTAAACAGGTGCTGGAAGACAGTGCACAACTGATTCGCACACACTCTGAGGACACGTGGACAGATACCATCAGGCCCTGCTGCTTTACCCATGACCAGCTTACTAAACTGTTCCCTCACATCATTTTCGGAGATCAAGAAAGACTCCGACTTCCTCCCCCCAGTTGATATTGCTCGTCTCTCCCCGGCCCTCTCCTCTGTTGACATGGCACATTTATTGTTGAATCTGTTGAAAAAAACATTCATTTCATTAGCCATGATCAGCCCCCCACCCCCCTGATCTGACCTTGCCTTAAACCCAGTCAAAAGCTTCATTCCAGCCCACACTTCTCTGGAGTTGTTATGTGACAATTTATTTTCCAATTTAATTCTGAATGCTTCACGGGCAATCCTAATTTTCCCCTTTAAGTCTCTCTGAACAATTTTCATTTCCTCCTTGTCCTTCCTTTCAAAAGCTTTTTTTTTCCTGTTTAGTAGATGTTTCAATTCTTTTGTAATCCAAGGCTTATTGTTTGCAAAACACCGAACCTCATGAATAGGTACAATATTGTCAGTACAAAAGTTGATGTAATCAGTAACTCTCCTGGTAACCTCATTAACATCATCATTAGGTTCCCTGGCACATAACACCTCCCAGTCTGTGCATTCAAAGCAGTCTTGTAAAGTCTTTTCAGCTGCCGGAGACCATTTCCTTATCCGTTTAATTGTCGCTGGTTGTTTGCAGACAACTGGTTGATAAGCTGGAGACAATAGTATGAGATTGTGGTCAGATTTCCCCAGGGGGGGCAATGCAGATGATGAGTAAGCATCCTTAACACTGGCATAGAGGAGATCCAATATATAATTGTCCCTTGTAGAACATTTGACATATTGATAGAATTTAGGTAATGAGATCTTGGCTCTATTAAAATCCCCAGAAATGACAGTTAGAGAGTTAGGGTGTTTCGTCTGAAGCCGGGCAATCACCCCAGACAGTACATCCCCAGCTGCCTCTGGATTTGCAGATGGTGGTATATACGACACCACTGCAATAACAAGAGAGAATTCTCTAGGCAGATAGTAAGGCCTGAGGCCCACTGCTAATAGTTCAATGTTTGGGCAACAATGTCTCTCCTTTACTGTTACATGCCCCTGATTACACCATCTGTTGTTAATGTACAGTATCACTCCTCCACCCTTCTTCTTACCGCACTTCACTCTGTCCCTGTCAGCCCGAACCATTTGAAACCCCGGTACCGATATACTTGAATCCGGGACGTCCTCATGCAACCAGGTTTCTGTAAAGCACATGAGACTGCATTCCCTGAACTCCTTCTGGGTCTTACTCAGAGCCAGCAGTTCATCCGACTTGTTACCAAGCGATCGTACATTACCCATGATGATGGATGGGACTGCAGGTTTAAACCTTCTCCTCCAGGACTTGGTCTTCTTGCCTGCTCTGCAACCTCTGAAAGGTCTCCTCATTTCCCGTGGAACATGTGGTATTGCAACTGCTGGAGAAGACTTTGTCCTGCGCATTTCCAGAAGACGACTCCTTGAATACACTACTCGATTAGCGACAGACCTAGGGACAACCATCCGATCAGTGATTCCATCCATCCCGGGAGACCTCTCCGTGGCATACTGTATACGGTGCTCTCCGCTGAGCACATATGGCTGTATCACTGACACAGGCTGTGGGCAGCAGCATACATCCGTCGGTAGTATTAGCTGAGATGGACCATATTGCGTACCCCAAAGTGGCCATGCCAGCAGGGGACTTGTGGGTGGTAGTGGAGGATCCGGGTAAAAACCATATGCAGTGTGCCCAGCGGCAGTAGAAAGTGTGGGGGTGTGCTGCATTTTCCATCCCACAGCAGACCAGCGTGCAGGAACGTCGCAATCCACGAGATGAAAACGTTGCATAGATCCAAGGTTGAAATTAGAGGTCCAAAAAGACATCAGGAAAGGTATAAAAGACTGTAACAAACAAAATAAAATAAAATAATAGCTGCTGCAATGGGCTGCCACTAGCAAGGCGCCCTATTGTCTCCACAGTGTCTCCAAATGATGAAAAATAGTGACACTGCCTGCAGATAAGTTACACACATGTGCTTAAAATTATCTTTATTATTATTATATAATTTACACTTAATATTACTGCACTGTGGTGGTGATTACATAGGAAATATATATGCAAATTATTTCTAAAAGGAAAACCTCAGAGTTTTTTTTTTTTTTTTTCCAACAAAATATGCAGAATGTTCTCCTCCATACTACATGCTGTCTGTAAAAACCCTGAGAAGGTCCTTAATGAGAAAGCATTACATGTGTCATGTAGTTCTTAGTACTTTTCCCACTTCACAATACTGATCATCTGAAGAGATTGGGGACAACGATGAAGATCAGTCTTCAAGTATTTGTATGAAGATTACCTTGTGTTTGACCAATCAATAACACTGCTGTTAGCAAAGATTTAGAAAAGCCCTTGACAATAATTTGCCTCTCAGAGGATTTCAGCAGTAAATGATCCAATCGCCCGTAGTGTTGGGAACACACGTTTTCAATCGTTTGCATCATCTCATGTTCCGTCTTACAACTATGGTGCCTGCTACAATGTCGTAGGCTGTTCTGTTATGCTGAAAGAATAGCAAGGTGATGAACGCAGGGAAGAAGAACGCTATGGAGAAGTTCTTGATCACAGCTCGCACAGTTGACCTAGGGAAAAATATAAAATAAAGCCAATTCAAAACCAAGATAAATACCCCGACATCATAGCTTGGTTAACAAGGAGCAATTAACACAAGCATCTATACAATTAATGAGAATGGACAATTCACATTCCGAACCAAAATGTACTAATGTAAATGGGCAAACAAATAATGGACATCAAGTGTACCTAAAGATTAAGGAGTAATAAAATTGTTGAGGACAATAAAGGCATTTTCCGCTTTTGGAGTTTTTATTTTTTTCTTTAACAATGCTTTATAAAATAAAAAACAAAAAAAAAAAAAAAACCAAAAAAAAAAACAAACAAACACTGATTTTGCTCACTATATACACAAAAAAAATTACAACTTTCAATCCTCTCACCATTTTCCAAATCTGGGAAAAAAAATGAATGTGTTTAAGTGGGAAAGGTGGTGGGCATCAGCACAGTTATTACTAATTATGATAGAAAATGGAGCAAATAGGAGCACCGTAACAGGAGCTTGGTAAATCCCTCTCTGTATGAACATACTCTTAAAGTCTAATCTATTCATTATGTGTCTGAAGCTCCAGAAGAATGGACCCTCATCTCCAACCTTGTTTACCAGGACAATTGCCACATTTCCAGGTTGGCCAATCCTAGAACTCGACAGCTCTTTTCAAAATTCTAAATTTTCACAAGGAAGGAAGTGCTTCACGTAGTTTAGTGACTTAAATATATAAAACTAGGTTTATTTACTCATGATCAGCCTTTATATGTTATGATTTTTTTCTAATATACTTCATTACCTCATTTTCCACAAAAAAGGAAGTGGTGATATTAAGAAGAGGAAGCGTTTTCTTTAGGTTGGTGAGGTTAGCAACTGAGCTAATAGGGAATATAAATAATGATTTGCAATTGCTAAACCACAAAGCCTGGGCCTCAGTAAACGGTCAATGAGCTCACGTAAAAGCCACTGAGGACACATTAACTAGGGTCTGTTCTAAAGACCCCCATGCACATTAGAAAGGTGGTCAGACCCAGCAATTCCTTGCACATTGGATGACAAGCTAATGTGTATAGGGCCTCCCGACTCACTCTTGACAGATGATGGGGGATAAGCAGTGGGAAGTCTGACTTTAAAGGGAATCTTGTCTCCGGGTTTTTGCCACTTAAAGGGAACCTGACAGCGGATACATGCGGCCCGATCCAAGGTGAGCATGCATCAGACACTGGCTACATAATTTCAGCCAGGCATGTTTGACTCTGAAACGCCAAAAAGAAAAACATACTTTAACCCCCTTAATGAAAGAGCCGTTTTCATTTTTGCGTTTGTTTTTCGCTCCCCTTCTTTCCAGAGCCATAATTTTTTATTTTTCCATCAATATGGCCATGTGAGGGCTTGTTTCTTGCGGGACAAGTTGTGCTTAAAACTTTGGAATTTTTTTTTTCACCACTTACATAAAGAACCTAGACATGTTTGGTGTCTATGATGGCAGGTCAGTTTTAGCATTTAGTGAACTTAGCAAAAAAGCCAATCAAAAAACAAGTGTGGGATTGCACTTTTTTTTGCAATTTCACCGCACATGGAATTTTTTTTTCCAGTTTTCCAGTGCACAACTCAGTAAAATCAAAAGGTATCGTTTGACAGTACAACTCGTCCTGCAAAAAATAAGCCCTCACATGGTCATATTGACGAAAAAATAAAAAAGTTATGGCTTTTTGGAAGAAGGGGATGGGAAAACGAAAACTCAAAACCTGAAAAAAGCCAAGTTCATTAAGGGGTTAATTTTTTTTTTTTTTTTAACTTTTGGCATGCTTCAATAGTCTCCATGGGAGACTAGAAGCTTCCATAACCCGATCGGCTCTGCTACATACAGGCGATGATCCGATCGCCTGTATATTACAGAATTGCTGACTTGCTATGAGCTCCGACTACCGGGCGGCACTCACAGCAATCCAGCAGTGACAACCCACTGGTGACCTGCGATCACCTCTTGCCAACCCACTGGTGACCTGCGATCACGTGACGGGGGTCACCGATGGGCAGATTTCCTGCCTGATGGCTGGAAGCGTGCGTTAAATGCCGCTGTCAGAGTGTGACAGCGACATTTAAAGGGTCAATAGCCGCTGGTGGATCGCAATTCCATCGGCTGTCCCTGACACATGTCAGCTGGTCAAAACAGTTGACATGTCCTAGGAAATATGTGGACTCACCGCCAGAGCCCACATAAAAGGGGGGGAAAGGGGGACACGACATGCACTGTACTAATACGACGCATGTCGTGAATGAGTTAAAATCTGCCAATGATTCGACTGCTTCTCCCCGCCTGTTGAACTTGAGTGACAGTTCTCTTCCTGTGAGCATATGTATAGGGAGAGATCTGTCACTCCAGGGGAGTGAGTGGGGAGAGGTCACTGGGGACCCGACTAGCCAACTAGTCTCGCATTTGGCTCAGTTCATGGTGGCTTTTAAAGTGTTTTTCTCTGAGACGCCACAGCATCTCAAAGTCAAACATACCTGGCTGAAATCATACAGCCAGTGTCTGATACATGCTGCCTTTCAATCGGGTTCCCTATTTTGTAAGAGAAGAATAATGTAGAGGCAGAGAATCTGATTCAGTGATGTGTCACTCACTCGGCTACTTGATGTAGTTTTGATAACATGACTATAACTAGCTATAATTTTCAGTGGATTGGTTGTGATTTACTTTTACACCAGTTAAATTCTCAAACATTACTAAACCTTATAAATCATCCAGGATGATAAGAAATGGAATTATTAGTGCCAAGATGTTCACAGCATTTTGCAATTCAGAGAGAGAGAACATGTACAAAAAATATCAGTCATTACAGAGTGAAACGATTCAAGTAGGAGAAGTGGAGGACCTTTTTGCAAGAGCTTACAATCTATGAAAAAACAGGAGTAATACAAAAAGGTAAAAAGTGCTAGTTTTGTAAGGTCCAATCATATTTTAAAATACATAAGGGTATTTTTGTTAGCCTGAATGTCCCAGTCACCAGCCAGTGTCTGTCTAGGAGTACATATAGTATGTGTGAACCGATGATATTAAGAAACATATTTCGAGTAAGGGTCCCGTCACATTTAGAGATGCACCAGCAATCCCGACAACGATACGACCCGGTCAGGATCCCTGGTGCATCACTAAATGGTCGCTAGTGAGCTGCCAAACAGGCAGATCTCACCAGAGACGTAGCAGCGGTCGGCAGTCGTTACTTACCTGTCAGACGCAGCGATGAAGACGTCCTCCCGCCCGCGTCCACGCGTCGCTCGTCGGCGCCAGCAGGAAGCCGCTGACGAGAAACAGCCCTGGACGTTCTCGCGCGATCAGCCGGTCGGAGGTAAGTATCACAGATGGCGATATCGCTGCTGCGTCACAAAATCGGTGACGCTTAAGCGATATCGCTTAGGCTGGTTTCAGACTAGCGCATTTTACATGCAGCGCACGGCGCAGCTAAGCCCCGCCCCCTGCCCGGTCATTTCCTCCTACTATCGCACAAGAGTGCGCAGATCGCATGCAGTCGATCTTTAGCATAGGGTGCGCAGACCGTGCACTAGTAGGATTTTTGCGTGCGCTGCGCACTTTTGAAGGTGCGCCGAGCGCACCAAAATGCAACATGGTGCTTTCGGCGCACCTTCAAAAGTGTGCAGTGCACGCAAAAATCCTACTAGCGCACAGTCTGCGCACCCTATGCTAAAGATAGGGTGCAACGAAAAAAGAAGAAATATGCAGCACTCACCGATATAGCTGAAAAACTGTGCGTCTTTATTTCACATAAATTCCATCAAATGTGTGGACATGCAGGATGTTAGAGGAATGCTAGGGGAGGGAGGTGTCGGACAACGGCCGTTTCGCGATTACTCGCTTCTACGGGAGGTCAAGCACCTCCATTTTTTGACTGAATCATATGCCGCAATACTTCAGATAAATAGCTCCGTCTGGTAATGTGGTGATTTGTGTGCCCTAGTATGCCGTTCATCTGTTTGCTCTTTGCTGGTAAAGATAGGATGCGCAGATCGCATGCAGCCGTGTACGATAGTAGGAGGAAATGACCGGACGGGGCGGGCCTTAGCGGCGCTGTGCGCTGCATGTAAAATGCACTAGTCTGAAACCAGCCTTAGTGTGACGGGGCCTAAGAAGAAATGAGAACAATTAGATAAGTGAGTGGATGTGGTAGGGCTACCTAAAAAGATATTGTTCTAGGGCATTCTAAATTCTACACTGGGAGTTAACCTGATTGTCTGTGGTAATGCATTCCTGAGATCTGGCTTTAATTAATAGCTGAAGGGAAAGCACGGGTAGGACGGTTGACGAACATGGGAGAGGATAATCAGGCAACGTAGCATTGTGAGGAGCTTTGTGGGTGAATGTGATAAGTTTATGTTACATTCTTGAGCATATGGACAACAAATACAATGACTAGTACAGGGTGAAGACCTCACTGTAGCAGCTGAACAGAAATACTGTATGTACTCGAGTATAAGCCGACCCGAGTATAAGCCGAGGCACCTAATTTTGCCACGGAAAACTGGGTAAGCTTATTGACTCAAGCCGGGTAAGCATGGCTCCCCCATCGCTGTTCTGGCCTGCATGCCTCCCCCATCGCTGTCCTGGCATGCATGGCTCCTTATCCCCTATCCTTATATGAATGGTTCCTATAAAGAACACACACAAAAGAAAAAAAAAAAAAAAAAAAGAAAAAAAAAAACACACACACACACACACACACACACACACACCCTCACCTTCCACATGCCTTTGCAGCATCTCATTGGTCCCGGCCCCCTCGCAGCATCTCTTGGTCCCAGCGTTGGCAGCTCTTCCTGTGCCAAGCAATCACGTGGTCCCACTCGTTAAGGTAATGAATATTCCCTCCACGCCTATGGGAGTGGGGAGGCAAGCATATTCATTACCTTAATGAGCGGGCCATGTGATCGCTCGGCACAAGAGCTGCTGGCGCCGGGACCAACGAGGCAGTGATGCCGCGCAGGAGGGCGAGTAGGATGTCTTCTGGAAGCCGACGGCTACATTTCTCTTTAGCAGCGGCACAGGCTCTAGCCACAGCCACCGACTCCTGCCTCTGTCACGCGCTTCTCCCCCTCCCCCGCTGGCTTTCTGGGAAAACTGACTCGTGTATAAGCCGAGGGGGGGGGGGGGGGGGGGGGGCATATTCAGCACAAAAAATGTGCTGAAAAGCTCAGCTTATACTTGTGTATATACAGTAGAAGTCTGCTGCATTCAGGTTGGACTGAAGAGGGAAGATTTTATTGAGAGGAAGACCATCTAGTCGTTGGCTGCAGCAGACCAGATGAGAATGAATCAATGAGACAGTAAGATTGTGTTAGCAGTTTCAAACTTATGAACATGTTAGATTCTGGAGATGTTTTTGATGTGAAAGTGACAGGAGCAAGCGATTGATTCAATACAGGGAGGGAAAGAAGGATCTACAGTGGTGTGAAAAAGTGTTTACCCCCTTCCTGATTTCCTATTCTTTTGCATGTTTGTCACGCTTAAAATATTTCAGATCAAACAAATTTCAATATTAGACAAAGATAATAAAAGCAAACACAAAACCACCTTTTTAAGGTCAGGCCACAGCATCTCAATCGGATTAAGGTCAGGAAAAGACAGTTCATGATGTTCTGCTGGCTCTCAATGGGTATGAGACTCTTACAAATGGCAATCTTGAATACATTCTACTAGCAATGGTAGAAATCTGCATCAGGCAGCAAGCATCTCACCATATTGCCAACAAGTGCACGCTAATTTGACAGGTACATTCCCCCATACCTGAAGAACTGACAGAAATGGGAAAGAAGAATTTCTAAACTCTCCAGGATTTTTGCCAATCAGTGGCACTATTGTGAGTTTTATAAAACTGAAAGCTTGGAGACAGGCAGCAATTTACTTAAACTGAACTGCTTACTAGGGTCAACAAAAAGCCAGCTCCTTATAAACAGCAGTGTGGCTTGAGGAGGGTTTCTATACAAGAACTACTTGGAGCTCATAGGTTCACCCTTTAAAGAAATGTTTTAGAAGTCCAATCTGAATTTCAACCTCTTTCACTAGACAAATGCCCATGAAATGGTCACAGTCAGCTAAAAGAGGAATGGATATATGGTCAAATCTACACACTATGGGGGAACATTTACAAAATGCAGTGCAATCTTCATAGGGATGGCTGAACCTCTGCTATAACAGCCTGTCAAAGCAAAGAGTACCCTGTATATACTAGTAGTGAAGATGCCACTGAACAACTTACATCACATTTGGTGACATTTACTTCACGCAAGACGTTACACAAACTAGTCGTAGTCACTCAATACACGTTTGCGCTGTTGGCAAAACATTTCAGGCAACTGCACATCAGTTTATGGTCGCAAGAAAATAAATCCAAGCAAGTACTTACGCAGTCACATTTACATTTGTGGAAGGGATCACTAAAACTCGGTTTGGTGCAACCAGCACGGAGCTATCACAGGTCACAACTCGAAGACCAAGAAGGAACTTTCCAGGAGTTGCTCCTCCGGCTCCCCAAATGCAAATTATCTTACAAATGAAAAGAAAAAAAAAAAAATATCTTACATTCATGCTACAGAGAAGCATATCTTATATTAAGAAGAACTGTCTAAGGATAAATTCACATTAATAAAGTGCCTTCCATTGGACACATATGCCTGAGTTGCAGACATCAGTATCCAGACGTATATGAAGATGTACCCATAGTTTAAAATGAGCAAGCCATTGTTCAGATTTAGACAGATGTAGGTAAAATACTGTACACATTTGCTTACGTTTTTACCATACAGAACCGATACATGTCATATGTACGACTGTGAACCTGGCCCGATTAGTAAAACTAGTCTGCAGTCTAATCTAACCATTGAAAGGATTCATGTGGTACAAAGGTCAGTGAACTGGTGTCACTACCAGGTCATCTTATTAATGCCAATGACTTAAATGTAGCATGAAGCACAGACTTTAAAACATTCTTTGACTTTTTTTCCAGTATAATCTGACAAACTAGCTTGCTGTTCAATATTTTAATGAATATTTTTTTCTAATGGTACAACAAAAAGATCTGAATTTAGTTACTAAAGCTGCCCCAAACATATGTACCGTTAGTGGAACAGTACTGAATCTACTAACAAATTAGACATTGAATCCACAACTTAATAGTCATCAAATCTATGCCAGGTGAACCTTTAAGGTATATGCACTTAACATTTGGCAGTGATCAGCTTGGATTCTGCCTGAAAAAGCAACAAAAAAAGTGCCAAAAAGAATGAATTATATGCACAGGATTGCTGACACGACTGCATTGCACGTTTCGTCTTTTGAAACTTTCGGAGAATCTCTTTAAAGGGAATCGGTCACCTATTTTTGTGAGTATCAGCTGCCGGCACTGCCATCAGGGGCTTGTCTACAGCATTCTGTAATACTGTTGATAAGCCCCCGATGTAACCTGAAAGATGAGAAAAATGAGTTATATTATACTAACCCAGGGGCAGTCCAGGTCCGGTTTTGGTCCAATGGGTGTCGCGGCCGGTGCCTCCAATCTTCTAATGGCGACATCCTCTTCTTTGCTTCCCGTCATGGCTCCTATGCAGGCACACTGCTCTGCCCTGTTGAGGGCAGAGCAGAGTCCTGCAGTGCGCAGGCGCCAGACCTCTCCCGATGCCTGCACACTGCAGTACTCTGCTCTGGACTCAACAGGAGCCACGATGGGAAGCAGAGGACGTCACCGTTAGAAGATGAGAGGCGCCGGACCAGACCACGACACCCATAAGACCAAAACCAGACCCAGACCGCCCCTGGGCGAGTATAATATAACGCATTTTTCTTATCTTTCAGGTTACAAGGGGGCTTATCTACAGCATTACAGAATGCTGTAGATAAGCCCCTGATGGCGGTGCCGGCAGCTGATACTCGATAAAATATTTTGCACACAGCCTAGAGAGTATCCCACAAGTCAACTAAAACATAACCTTTAACCCCTTTACCCCCAAGGGTGGTTTGCACGTTCATGACCGTGCCAATTTTTACAATTCTGACCACTGTCCCTTTATGAGGAAATGCTTCCATGGATCCCGGTGATTCTGACAGTTTTCTCGTGACATATTGTACTTCATGTTAGTGGTAAAATTTCATTCAAATAACTTGCGTTTATTTGTGAAAAAAATGGAAATTTGGCGAAAATTTTTAAAATTTCGCAATTTTTTAACTTTGAATTTTTATGCCCTTAAAACAGAGATACGGCACACAAAAAACTTAATAAGTAACATTTCCCACATGTTTACATCAGCACAATTTTGGAACCAACATTTTTTTTGTTAGGAAGTTATAAGGGTTAAAAGTTGACCAGCGATTTCTCATTTTTGCAACACCATTTTATTTTTACGGACCACATCACATTTGAAGTCACTTTGAGGGGTCTATATGATAGAAAATACCCAAAAGTGGCACCATTCTAAAAACTGCACCCCTCAAGGTGCTCAAAACCACATTCAAGAAGTTTATTAACCCTTCAGGTGCTTCACAGGAATTTTTTGAATGCTTTAAAAAAAAAAAAAAAAAAATGAACATCTAACTTTTTTTCACAAAAAAAATTACCGTATTTTTCGCTTTATAAGACGCACCTGATTATAAGACGCACCCCCAAATGTGGTGAAGGAATAGAGAATTTTTTAATAAATGGGGTCCGTCTTATAATGCCAGTGTCCGTCTAACAAATCATATAGGGTATATGTCCCTCATAGCCCCCCCACCCTAAAATTAGCCCCCTTAATCTGGATATGGCCACCTTATATTGAATATAGCCCCCTTGTGCTGGCACACTGGCCCCCTGTGGCTGGCACACATCACCCTGTGGCTGGCACACTGGCCCCTGTGGCTGGCACACATCACCCTGTGGCTGGCACACTGGCCCCCTGTGGCTGGCACACATCACCCTGTGGCTGGCACACTGGCCCCCCTGTGGCTGGCACACTGGCCCCCCTGTGGCTGGCACACTGGCCCCCCTGTGGCTGGCACACTGGCCCCCCTGTGGCTGGCACACATCACCCTGTGGCTGGCACACTGGCCCCCCCTGTGGCTGGCACACATCACCCTGTGGCTGGCACACTGGCCCCCCTGTGGCTGGCACACATCACCCTGTGGCTGGCACACTGGCCCCCCTGTGGCTGGCACACTGGCCCCCCTGTGGCTGGCACACTGGCCCCCCTGTGGCTGGCACACTGGCCCCCCTGTGGCTGGCACACATCACCCTGTGGCTGGCACACTGGCCCCCTGTGGCTGGCACACATCACCCTGTGGCTGGCACACATCACCCTGTGTTAGATATCGCCTCCATGCTGCTGCTTTTAGTAAAATAAACTCTTTCCTTACCTTCTCAGCGCTGTCCCTCCTCATGTCTCCCTCAGTGTGGTTGAGCTCCTCCTCCACTTCCTGGTTCTCAGAGCCGGTCATGTGATCAGCACAGCAGAGTGCTGATGACAGCAGCAGCAGAGACACCGGGAGATCAGCGCTGGAGGAGGTAAGGAAAGAGTTTTTTATTTTACTATGGGCAGCAGCATGGGGGCGATATCTAACACAGGGGATCATGTGCGATCAAAGGAGGGCGCAGGCAGCTATAATATGCACCGCTCCCCCAGCCAGTCACCGTGGTGTGGTTTCAGCACCATGGTGATGGACAGCGGCAGTGCATATTATATGAGCGGGAGCAGGAGATCAAAGGCTCCCTTCGGCAGCTTTTACCAGCTCACAGCACCGCTCCAAAGCTGCCCCCACCTCCCCTGGACCCTGCAGTACATATATATATATATACACCCCCTCCCCCGTATATTCGGATTATAAGACGCACCCCCTACTTTCCCCCAAAATTTGGGGGAACAAAAGTGCGTCTTATAAAGCGAAAAATACGGTACTTCAGGTCCAATTTTTTTTATTTTACCAAGGGTAAAAGGAGAAATTGGACTGCAAAAGTTATTGTGCAATTTGTCCTGAGTACGCTGATACCTGATATGTGGGGGGGGGGGAACCACTGTTTTGGCGCATGGCAGAGCTCAGAAGGGAAGGAGCGTCGTTTGACTTTTTCAATGCAAAATTGGCTGGAATTCAGATCGGACGCCATGTCACGTTTGGAGAGCCCCTGATGTACCTAAACAGTGGAAACCCCCCACAAGTGACCCCATTTTGGAAACTAGACCCCCCCCCCCAGGAACTTATCTAGAAATGTGGTGAGAACTTTGAACCCCCCCCCAAGGGCTTCACAGAAGTTTATAACGTACAGCCGTACAATTAAAAAAATCATTTTTCCCACAAAAATGATCTTTTCACCCTCAATTTTTATTTTTCCAAGGGTAACAGGACCCCAAAAGTTATTGTGCAATTTGTCCTGCGTACGCTGATACCCCACATGTGAGGGTAAACCACTATTTGGGCGAATGGCAGAGCTCGGAAGGGAAGCAGCACCATTTGACTTTTTTGGCTGGAATTGGGATTGGACGCCATGCCGCATTTGGAAAGCCCCTGATGTGCCTAAACAGTGGAAACCCCCCACAAATGACACCATTTTGGAAACTAGACCCCCTAAGGAACTTATCTAGATGTGTGGTGAGCACTTTGAACCCCCCCAGTGCTTCAGAGAAGCTTATAACGCCCAGGCATGAAAATAAAATTAATCATATTTGAGATCAGACGTCATGTTGCGTTTGGAGAGCACCTGATGTGCCCAAACAGTGGAAACCCCCCCAATTCTAACTCCAACCCTAACCCCAACACACCCCTAACCCCAATCTCAGCCCTAGCCCTAATGGGAAAATGGAAATAAATACATTTTTTTAAATTTTACTATGTTTCCCTAACTAAGGGGGTGATAACGGGGGGTTTGATTTACTATTTATGGCGGGTTTTTTTTTTGGCAGCTGTCGCACGCTAAAAGACGCTTTTTATTGTAAAAATAGTTTTTGCATCACCACATTTTGAGAGCTATAATTTTTCCGTATTTTGACCCACCGAGTCATGTGAGGTCTTATTTTTTGCGGGACGAGTTGACGTTTTTATTGGTACCATTTTCGGGCGCGTGACATTTTTTGATCGCTTTTATTCCGATTTTTGAGGCGCAGAATGAACAAAAACCAGCATTTCAAGAATTTCTCCGTTCCGCCTGCGGTAAAATTGATATGGCGGTGTTATTCTTCGGGTCAGTACGTTTACAGCGATACCTCATTTATGTCTTTTATGTTTTGGCGCTTTTATGCAATGAAAACAATTTTATATAAAAAAATTATTTTTGCATCGCTTTATTCTGCGAGCTATAACTTTATTTTTTCGCTGATGATGCTGTGTGGCAGCTCGTTTTTTGCGGGACAAGATGACGTATTCAGCGGTACCATGGTTATTTATATCCGTCTTTTTGATCGCGCATTATTGCACTTTTTTTTCGGCGGTATGATAAATTAATTTTTGCTTTTTTTTATTTTTTAAGGGGTTCAGTAAAGGGGTTAACTAGTGGGACAGTTTTATAGGGCGGGTCGTTACGGACGCGGCGATACCAAATGTGTACTTTTGTTTTTTTTATTTCCAAAAAATGAATTAGGGAATATTTTTTTTTCCTTTTTTAAATTATTTAGCGATTTTTTTTTTTTATAAATTATTTTTACACTTTCTTTTTTTTTAAACGTTATTACAATGTCCCAGGGGGGGTCATAACTGTCATGTGGCAGATCGTTGTGACAGATCAGCGATCACAGGCACTGCAGCAGACTTCCTCATGCCTGCGCTCAGCAGGCATGAGGAAGACACCTCCCTTGCAGGCCCCCGGCGCCATATTGGATCCGGGGACCTACAAGGAAGGAGGCCCCCCGCAGCAGCAGCGCTGCACATCGCGCTGCTGCGGGGGGCTCAGGGAAGCACGGAGGGCGCCCCCTCCCTCCCGATGCTTCCCTAAACCCCCGGTACACTGTGATCGTGTTTGATCGCAGTGTGCCAGGGGTTAATGTGTCGGGGGCTGTCCGTGACTGCCCCTGACACATAGTGCCTGGTGTCAGCTGTGATAATCAGCTGACACCCAGCCGCGATCAGCTGCGCTCCCCCCGAGAGCGCAGCTGATCGCGCTAGTCGTACTATCCCGTCCATGGGCATAGGGGCCCGGGTCCCATGGACGGGATAGTACGTCTGATGTCAGAAAGGGGTTAATGAACCATTAAAAGGACATAACACACAAAAACATTACAAAATAGTGCTCATGTGAACCAGTGCTCAATAAAAAATGGTTTGGTCTCTCCAATGGTATTAGATATAGCATTCCAGCATCAGGGCGTATCCTGCTGGAGAGACGATCCACTCATGGGGAGCTGAGACATGGGAAAACCAGTGTTAATGTAAAGTATTCCCCTACACTCCCTGTCGTGCCCCTGCGTTACTCCTGTCCTCACAAGGACAGGCCCCAAGTGGATCCTGTAGTGGACACCCCCACTGAGATAAGGGGAAAAATAGACAGAAAAGCTCCCTACGCGTTTCTTCCCCAATGGTGGGGATTCATCAGGGGAGTCAAATAGATATAAAGCAGTAGGAAAGGATATATAGAATGAGGCTGAGTTCACACGTTGCATTTTTTTCGCGTTTCCGCGGCGGTTTTAACCGCGCGATTTTGCCACGAAAACGCGAAAAATAAGCATCCCATGCATTCCTATGGGATTCCGCAATGCTGTGCTAATGCTGCGGTTTTTACCGCGGCGGAATCGCTTCGCGGTAAAAACCGCAGCATGCTTATTAATTTGCGGAATCGCGGCGATCCCGCACCCATAGGAATGCATTGTTCCGCTTACTTCCCGCATGTGGCTGTGCACACCATGCGGAAAGTAAGCAGAACAATTGCGGATGGTACCCACGGTCCGGAGGAGAGGAGACTGTCCTCCGGGCTTTGGGTACCATATCCCTGTAAAAAATAGAATTTAAAATAAAAAATATTGCTATTCTCACCCTCCGACGTCCCGCGCAGCCTTCTCGCTTCTCTTCACGCTCCGGTCCCAGTAGTCCTTTGCGAAAATGCTCGTGATGACGTCCGTTCTCGCGGTCATTCGCGCGACGTCATCGCGAATTACCGCGAGACGTCGCGATCCCGCGAGAACTGACGTCATCGCGGGCATTTTCGCAAAGGATCACTGGGAACGGATGCGCGGGACGTCGGAGGGTGAGAATAACACCGGTTTTTTTTTTTTTTTTTTTTTTTACATTCTATCTTTTACTACTGAGGCTGCATAGGCGGCCTCAGTAGTAAAAAGTTGGTCACACTCGTCAAACACTATGTTTGACGAGTGTGACCAACCTGTCAATCAGTTCTCCAAGCGATGCTACAGATCGCTTGGAAAACGCTAGCATTCTGCAAGCTAAATACGCTTGCAAAATGCTAGTTTTTCCGCGGGAAAATCGCGGGAATTTAAAATGCGATTTTCCCGCGGACTGGAATTCCGGAATTCTCGCGGTAATTTCCGCGAGAGTTCCGGTACGTGTGCACTTAGCCTTAGTGTTATCCGTTAAGTCCACAGGCCCTGCAGTGGCGAGGTGCCTAACAGACTAGTGTCACACTAGTTTGTTAAGCACCTCGCCACTGCAGGGCCTGTGGACTTAACGGATAACACTAATTCTATATATGGGGCTTGTTAGGACAGGAGTAACGCTGGGGCACGACAGGGAGTGTAGGGGAATACTTTACATTAACACTGGTTTTCCCATGTCTCAGCTCCCCATGAGTGGATCGTCTCTCCAGCAGGATACGCCCTGATGCTGGAATGCTATATCTAATACCAATGGTGAGACCAAACCATTTTTTATTGAGCAAGCACTGGTTCACATGAGCACTATTTTGTAATGTTTTTGTGTGTTATGCCCTTTTAATGGTTCATTAAAGGTTATGTTTTAATTGACTTTATGTGGGATGCTCTCTAGGCTGTGTGCTACATTTGACCCCTGAGGGTTTTTTGGAATAGTGTCAAAAAGCTCACACTATAGCTGAGTGCTCGATAAAATAGGTGACAAATTCCCTTTAAGGGTGAGATAAAATGTAGTCTGTGATATAATTCAAACTAAAGTACAGCTCCCGAGACCTGTGTCACAACTGACAAGACCTGTATCACACATACCTCAGTCGGCAGCATGGCTGTCATATGTGAAGAAATATTTATCTCCCTTGCTGAACATTAAGAGGGTTATCTCCAGCTTCTTCCTCCTCCATGCTTATTTGTTTTCCAATAAACAAATAACTGTCTGTGCACTGCTATAAAGCTGTCAGACTGAAGGAGGAGGAGCATGAAGATGGAGATTTCTTAGGCCTGGATCACACTTACGTTTTTTAAAATCCATCCAAATCCATCGTTTTCCGTTAAAAAACGGATCCGCCATTTTTTTTGGAGGATCCGTTTTTTGGTCCCATAGACTTCCATTAGCAGTTACCGCGGATCCGTAAAAAAAAAAAACGGATCCATTTTTTCACACAAAAACGGATGCAAAAAACGGATGTGTGAAACAGGCCTTAGCTGGGCACGCATATTTCTTCACATTGCAGTGGTGCTCCTAGCTGCTGACTACGTTATGTGCGATACAGCTCTTGTCAGTTGAGACGCAGGTCTCGGAAACTGTATAGCTTCAGTCTTCAGCGTGTACAGTCGTGACTAAGACAGGCTGCAGTCTGAATTATAACAGTGACAATTTTATCTTATTCTTGTAGAACCTTGTTAAAGATTCTTATACTTTGTACATTTTGTTGTTAGAGAAAATGTGTAAGATGGCTGTACTTATAGCTCAGTGAAGGCTCAGCTAATATTGCAAATTATCATATTCATGCTTTATACAAGACGCAATAAACTGTGGGTAACTCACTTCATAAAAGCAGACCAGAAGCCTATAGATGAGAGCTACGACCATCATTTTCTGCAAGTCTTCCATTGAGGTGTCCTCATCTACTTCCTCAATTATATAGTGCATTGCAAACTTAGAAATATCTCTGAGGGTTTCAAAAGAAGAAAGGATGACATTAACAAGGTGAAAGAAAACAACAACAACTGGTTACACGAAGTAGATTAAAGGGGTGTTCTACATTGGACAATATTTATTAAAGGTTAACCTCAACTATCCTGCCGTTGTCACCCCCAGTAATCTGGGGGTGGCCGCAAATGTTCATTTTTCCCCAGCAGTGTCACTGCAGGTGCAAAAATCATTACACAATTATAAATTAAATGTTTCAAAATGCAAGAATGTAAATTGGTATAAAAAATAAGAACCATTTAATTTGCCGCTCCTCCCATGCTGCCATTCCACTGGTCCCCTTTGGTCTTCGTCTACACTGCTACAATGATGTACCCCCCTGAGATCCTTGCAGACAATTATTGGCTCATGTTGCACCACAGTGAGGCCAGTGTTTGGCTATGTGGATCGATGGCTACCTCATTTGTGCAAGATAATTAACAATGACTAGCTGGGGATTTATCAAGTAACTAATTATTCTTTTGATATTTGATGGCATTCTCTCAATTCTTTTCCGATCTCAGAATATCTTTTTTAATGGTTTGTCTGTTTGAATCGTAGAGCCACGTGGTTCTCTGGAATAAAACAAACTGCATATACATCACCATGTTTTAAGGTCCGTGCTACGGCTGCAAAGATCAGCTATATGTCTGATACAATATTGTGACAGCAAGAAATAAAGGGTTTTGTTATTGCTCTTATTTTACACATGGCCGCAGTAAGCTATAAAAAAAAAAAAAAAAAAAAAATCAAACAGCACGTACTTATGGAGTCCACTGATCCCCATTGCCGTTTTGCACCGCTGGTCGGGTCACCCCTGATTTCAACTCCTTCTCCTCCATTGTCATCAGTGCCTTACGGCTGCAAATGTGATGAATTGCTTGCTACTACTTACCAACGGGGACTCTAGCCAGCAAAATAGAGGAGCGGTGGGGAATCAGTAGGCAACTATGTGCCGGGTACTAATTTTATAGCCCAATCAGGCATATGTAAAATGAAAGAGAGGGCTGGAACATCCCTTTAAAGGTAATCTGTCACCTATTTTTTCATCTATAAGATGTGACCACTGCCGTTAGGCGCTTATCTATAGCATTACAGAATGCTGTAGATAAGCCCCCAATGTAACCTTAAAGTGAAGAAAAACAAGTTTTATTATATTCATCCAGGGGCGGTCAGTGCGGGTTGAGTCCCAGGGGCAGTCCGGTCTGGGTCCGGCGCCTCCCATCTTCTAGTGACGGCGTCCTCTTCCTTGCTTCCCGTCACGGCGCCTGCGCAGGTGTACTCTCTCTGCCCTGTTGAGGGAAGAGCAAAGTACGGCATTGGGCAGGCGCCGAGAAAGGTCATAGAGGCCAGGCGCCTGCGCACTGCAGTACTGTCCTCTGCCCTCAACAGGGCATAGAAAGTATGCCTGCGCAGGAGCCGCAACATGAAGCGAGGAAGAGGGCGTCATCGAATGAAGATGGGAGGTGCCATACCCGGACCGGACAGCCTCTGGGACCCGAACCGCCCCGGACCACCCCTGGGTGAGTATAATAAAACTTGTTTTTCTACGCTTTCAGGTTACATCGGGGGCTTATCTACAGCATTCTGTAATGCTGTAGATATGCCCCTAATGGCGGTGGTCGCAGCTTATAGTCGAAAAAGTAGGTGACAGATTCCCTTTAATAAAGCAAACATTTTTTGGAGAAATGTAAAAAAGTCACATTCCTCCATGATCTAAACCGTTACTAATACCCCCATCTTAGTCTACAGGTTATTGGCTAAGCGTACATAGCTACAGGAAGGAAGATTGCTTCACCCATCAGCTATTTTACCTAGTACACTGTCATAAATTCATTGGATACTGCTATTCACGAGAATAATCTACTAATTCTCTATATGCCTGACACACTGGGTTGCACACTAACTCCACTAACAGAATGCCCAGAATATTTATTAGTGAAGTGATTGAGGTATGGTTTGTTAGCAGCTTACAGAGCAGGGGGCTTTCTCCATGCTGTCCATATGTTTGAAGGAGGCACATGAAAGGATCACACAAGACGAGGCAACCATTACAGGTGCAGAACACTGACGGCAAAGAACTGTATATAACTTGCTCAAAATGTAAAGAAAACTAACAGAAGAATGTAGTAGTATGATTGTTGAGGAGACTTGGGTCAGACACAATCTGATGGCACAATCTGTTAATAAACTACTGAAAACAATTATAGCCCTGGAACTAATCTGCAACAACAGCCATTAATGTGAACAAGCACCAAGTGCTGTGATACCACAAGAGTAGGTTTGCCATCATGTGCTAGTAAGCAGGGATGTGGAGATGGTAAGCCAAACCACCAACTCTGACCCCATAGTCCTGCCTCACTGAGCACATACATAAAGTGCAGAACAGATTCATCTCAGCTAAAAGCAGAGATACACAGGACATTTCATAACTTTTCCAAATTCTTATGGAAACATTTACAGCACCTGTATCCTGCATTGTACGACTGCACCCAATTTATTACATATTTTAGGAGTCAGTCCATTTTATACCGACTCCACACTCATGCTAGTAAGGTCCTTTTAAATATGGCCATTAGAATGGTAAATATCGCACTAGGAAGTTTACTACCACTGGTGAGTCTTAACACGTGCAGCGACTAAACCAGAGAGAATTTTGCCAGTTTGTTGTTGACTAAATCTTTTTATTTCATTACTTAATCACATTTAAATGTACATTCGCTAATCGTTAGAGAGAATGAAGAGAAAGGACAACTGATCGAGAGGAGAAAATATACATACTATATTGATACGTACAAATCAATATCTCTAAATTCATAACAAGATGCCATTTCATTGATCGGTGCACGATTTTACCGCCTATAAAATGTACTTACTTGATGCCACTGAAGTGCATTATGGTTAATATAACAGCTGCTTTGATGAAAAACAGAATGAAGAAATCCACCATTTCCGCTCGAAACCTTTGTGCCAAGGATGGGATGATATATTCTCGTCCTACATTGAGAGAGACATAGTTAGACATAGAGATACCTTACTGACAATGACCACACAGATGCAAGTTGTATTTTAAGCAAAAAGTTACAGGAATGTCACAAAAAAAAAAAAAAAAAAAAAATGGACCTTTATGAGAATAGACAATAACTTATTGATCACTGGTGATCCCACTCCTGGGACCTCCGCTAATCTGGAGAATGAGGCTCTGAAATGCCTATTGCAATAGAGTGCTCTGATATCTTTGGCAGTCCCACAAACTGCTCCATTCTAGCCGAGCATTTCAGAGCCCGTTCTTGGAATTGGTGCAGGTCCTAGCAATAGCAATTATCACCTTTCATACACAATCCCATTCAGATGATTAAAAGAGATTTTCAGCAGCAGAATTTTGTGCAAAAAAAAAAAAAATAAAATAAATAAAAACCTGCATTGTGTGAATTCAGTTTTAGGGTAACTAACACACCCTCCAATTTAAAAGAAAACTCCATCTTAAACAATTATGGAACCTTTATTTGCACTTGCACCTTACTATATGTACTTATTTAGCACATCTGTGGCTTCGTAATTGCACCTTACCTTTAGGTTTCTCATTTATACCAGCTACTTTATTGTACTCGAAAACATTTATGGTGATATTTATCCGTACTGGCACACTATTCCTGTTATTCTGCCATCCGTGCTACATCTCAATATACATATCCTGAACTGTACCCTAAGCGTTATGACTCTGCTGTGCACCACCACATTGGCTTAGCTGGGTAACTTTTGTACTTTCTCTTACATATGGTCTTGTCTGCATTTCTTTTCTTACTGAACCCAATTTAGTATATATTTTAGGTGTCGGAGTCACTCCATTTTAAACCGACTCCAACTCCACAAAATGGACACTGACTCAGACACCACAGCCCTGGACACAGCGCTGATCTCCTGGTCTAACCTCCTGCTTGAATATAAAGTGCTGGGAGAGTAGAGCAAAGATGACTAAGGGCCCCGTCACACATAGCGACTCATCAGCGATCCCGACAACGATATGAACTTGTCGGGATCGCTGGTGTCTCGCTACATGATCGCTGGTGAGCTGCCAAACCGGCAGCTTCACCAGCAATCAGCACCAGCAAAGGCGAGTCGCTGTGTACCTTAGTTACCAGCACGCTGATGCAGGGAGCTGGTAACCATGGTAAACAGCGAGTTTCTAAGCGCCGCGCGACACTTAGAAATCCGCTGTTTACCTTGTTTACCAGCTCCTGCTCGCTGGTCGTTGCTCTCCCGCCTGCCACACGCAGCGATGCGTGCTGGCCAGCGAGAGACCAAGGACCCAAAAAAAGTCCAGAGCTTTCAAGAACGATCAGCGATACCCGGCAGGGGGGCCGGTCGCTGATACCTGTGACTCAGCAGCGATCTCGCTAGCGAGATTGCTGTGTGTGACGGGGGCTTAACAACTTTCAGATAAGGTCTCTGTGTGGGGAGGGCAAGTGGCGCTGAGTTTAGTTGTGTCACATTACATCTGCTCTCCACCTCTCATAGCACTGTCAGTGCTGCTATACTGCCCCACCCTCACACTGCCAGTCTGGAGATGAGTTAGTTGTGCTCATAGCATCTTGTAATCACATTGTAGGGAGAGATCAACAAGGTACTCATATGTGAGATTTAATTACAACATGCATTGATTTCACTCCAGAGGGATTACAAGATACTGTGAGCGCAACACATTAGTGTGACCCATCTCGAAACTGGTAGTGCCGGGGAGATGCAGTACAGCAGAGCAGGCAGAGGTTGCGCTACATATTTTTCAGAGGAGTGAAAATACTCCTCCCAATATTTTTGAGGAGTATTTTTCACCACGGAGGAGTACGTATACTGCACCCCCATCTCCATAATAGTGCTGACCACCGTACGAGTGACGCCCACGTCACATGCCGTCAATAACGCACAGCCAGCAAGCCCTGCCCCCGGCTGCCATTGGCCACGGAGAGGCCGACTGATGCTACACACGCTGAGATGCACAGAGAGAGCGCGCCGCGATGACGTCAGTCGCGTGGGTCACGTGTCCGTACGGCCGCTGCTGCACGCTACCACCCGCTGAGAGACAAGCACAGAGGGCGCGCCGCGATGAAGTGAGTCGCTCCGCAACATCTGATACTGCCCTTTCCCCAGCTCCGTCCAACTCGCTGCCACTGTAGCTTAGAACGATGCGTCCCGTGGACGTATCGTACTAATCTGAAGGCGTTTTTTTGCCTGCCTGTGCGTCAGACGCCCAGACAGGCGTTAATGCGACCTCTGTGGGCAGGGGTACATGGTGTACAACGGGGCCATCAAGGCTTAACCACATTGGCTCACAGTAATGGTGGTTTGCTCTTCCTTGTGAGAAGACGTCACATTCTATTGGATGCCCACAGACAGGTGTGAACCATGTCAAGCACAGGAGAAATCAGGACAGTCGCCAGAAAATTTCAGGAAAAATGTCTCTGGTATCAAATTCTGACCTTCTAAGATTCAACAACTTGGTAAACTGTGTGACCACATGAACAATCACAAATTGTCCCTGCAAGGGTCATAGCCTGGGCATCAGCAACCAGTCAACCCTCACACATGGCAACCACAACTAGTCAGCCTTCACCCCGGGGCATCGCCAACCAGACAGCCCTCACCCCGGGGCATCGCCAACCAGACAGCCCTCACCCCGGGGCATCGCCAACCAGACAGCCCCAAGCTCCTGGCCAGCCGCAGTAAGCTGCCACTAGTCCCAGTGTGAGACTCCCCCATATAAGCCGTCCGGGTGCAGCTCCCAGCGCGGAGTAACCGGGGCTCCCCTTCCTCCATCACCCCACACCCCGGACACTTCTGTGGGCACTGCCCCCCGTGTGCACAGATCACCGCGGACACATCCCGTCTTTTGTCCCGTCACCGTCTACATAAGAAAGTCACTTCACAACTTACCAAGACCAGAGCGAACCTCTCCTCCAGCTCCCCCGGGTCCGGCATCGGAACTTTCAGGGGTAATAACGGGGTCCCAGGGGCTCCCCCCGCATTACCCATGTTCGGGACCCCGGTAATCTGCACCCCGAAAGCCGGGTGTCCCCTTTTTCCTGTGCGCGCCCCCGCTACACCAGCATAAAGTCCCCGGAACCCATCCTTTGTAGTAGAGAGTCCCGCCTCGCAGCCCACACTATGCTCAGCTCCATTCACCCGGCCGCACACTCTAAGCCACGCCCCTCATCCCTGCAGTCATTGGTGCGCTGCCTGATACTCTGTGCTCTCATTGGAGCAGAGACTGTTTGTGGAATTTCAGTCACACAGCGCCCTCTACTGTAAGATGCAACAGTTGTTTCTGAGTAACTTTTCCAAGCTGTGTAATGTATACTATGGACGGCCGCGGTCCTGCGGCTGCTGACGTCACCAGGGTAATCGGTCCAACTCGCTGCCACTGTACCTTAGAACGATGCGTCCCGTGGACGTATCGTACTAATCTGAAGGCGTTTTTTCGCCTGCCTGTGCGTCATAGACGCCCAGACAGGCGTTAATGCGACCTCTGAGAGCAGGCAATGCTATGAGAGAAGAGCTGACAGAAGAGTTTGTAATATGACATACCTAAACTCAGTTGCACTTTCTAATCATGCAGGATGTTAGACCAGGAGATCACACACACTGAGAAACCTAAGTTCAGGTAGGGAAGTGTTCTTTTTCTGTCTGCTTATAAGGCCAGGGTCAGACATGTGATAAACTCGTACGAGTCTCGCATGACAACACCCAGCACTCGGACAGGAGCATGCGGCTGCTTGTATTTCTACGCAGCCGCACGCTCCGGTCCCGAGTATTGACATGTGAGACTCGTGCGAGTTTCTCGCATGTCTGACCCCGGCCTATCTGAGCAACTCATACAGGGAGAAGTACACACCCCAAGTGAACAATTCTTATGGAACTAATTTATGGACTTCATTGCGCTGCTTGACAAAATACAGGATTCCAATTATGGTGGAAGATTAATCATTTATTCCCAACGCGTTTCGAAGCAAGCTTCCTCAGGGGATGACAAACATTTTTGTCATCCCCTAAGGAAGAAATAGTTCTTACTTCAAAACACGTTGGGAATAAATGATTAATCTTCCACCATAATTGGAATCCTGTATTTTGTCAAGCAGCGCAATGAAGTCCATAAATTAGTTCCATAAGAATTGTTATATCAGCGGTCACTTATTTGACCTTTGGACCTGCAGCAGCTGACTACTAATCGTACATGCCTGATCTCTCCTGCAATAGGTGAGTGAATTTCTTTTACATTTTTTAATAATAACCCGGATAAGACCATATTTGCGCTTTTTTGTTCCTATAGTGTACTATATTCACCCCAAGTGAAAACATTCTAACACCGCTTTGCAGCCACAATTACATTGTATTCAATATGAAACATTTGGTGAAAGGTCCACATTGCTACAAAAATGTCATCACAAGATACACATTTAAAATAAAAAAAACAAACAACAAAATTAGTACTCCTGCAACTAGTACATTTTTAGATTGATACTTCATGTCTTTTCAGCAGTTTCATCCTCAACCCAGGCACACTTACATTGACATGTGACATTTTTTATACAAAGCCAATCGCATACAATCCACCAATTGCAAAAGGTAACGGCCAACCTGGCCCTCTAGCTTCAGTAACCTTTCCACACATTTAATAGATGATTCCGTACAAAAAAAATAGGTCATTCAAACAGGGCTCACACAATAATCACCATATTATAAGACTAACACAAAGTTTTTACTAAGCTGCCAACTGAATCATAAACCAGAAACAAAACAACACCCAAAAAAGTAAGGTGACCGTATTAGTGGGAAAGTTGATCTTGAAGGAATGTTTTTGCTACCCATCTGAGAACACCATGATGTAGGGGCAGAGAACCTGATTCCAGCAGACCTAACAGTTTTCTGAATGCTGTGCTCAAGTGATAAAGCAAAAGATTATCAAAACTACAGCAAGCAGCCCAGTAAGCGACAGATTGTCTGTCTACATTAAGCTGCTCTCGGACTAGGAAATAAGAAGCTGGTGACAATTACGCCAGCTTAGGACCATCAATGTAGTCACATTGCCACAACCTGACAGCTGGCAGAAACCCAACCGTGCTGGATTATTTAGCAATTGGCACATTTGTGATCTTAATCTTGTATGGTCACAAGTCGCTGAGTAGCCTGAGGCTTTGTCAGATCATAGTGATAGTGTCTTACTGCATAAACTTCAGAACAGCAGACAAAATCTTACGTCTGTGGCCGGCTAATAGTTACCCATCTCCGGCAGAATAATCTGTGGAGGTGCAGTCTGACCCCTGTGGCAGAACTAAAGAAAAATCACCAAACCAGAAACATGAATCCATCACACACAGTGCACCAGGCACACAACACCATCACCTCTCTGTGGCCAATACTGGGTGCTGATCAGCACACCTCTTCCTCCCTGGAGCCGAGAATAACAGCCCCCCTAAAATACCCAGACACTGTCCTAGGAGCAGCAATCCGTGTACCTCGCCCTCCTCCCTAGACGGTGACAGGCCATATGTGCCGTGTGTGGAGGGCATCACCTGCAGCCGGCGGGGCAGTGGGCGCAGAGGTGGCATTGCCGGGAGGAGCCGTGCTGGAGGCAGCTCTGCCAGTCGTACCGCTGCCCATCCTCTGCTCCCCGCTGTTGCCTGCATTCATCATGACGAGAGCCGCTGCGGTAGCGCAACTGTTGTGCCAGCACAGAGAGCCGCAGTAACACTGCCAGAGCCATTCCTGAAGCCGCCGGGAGTACTCCGCCGCGCTCATGCTGGGACTTGGAGTAAGCGGGTCTCCTTCACCCGCACTGTCCGTCTTCCTCTCCCGCAGCTCTGCACCTACTTGTGGAGCCTCCGCCATGACTCCGCTGGTAGACAGAAGCAAGCCATCAACAGTGCGTCATCAGCACGGACCCGGGAGCTGTGAGCGCACAGTGATGACGTCAGCACAGGCGAGGAATGCCTGCCGCCTCCTCCGCCCTGACTGCTGAGGGAGGGGAAGGTCACACGCAGGCAGTGCGTCCCTGAAGAGAGGGGGCGGCAGATTCTCCTGCATTTGCTTGGCTTCCTCATATATAGCTGTTTTGTGCGCACAGGACCTGTGATGAGGTCACAGGAGGGGAGGAGTCAAGCGTCACATGATCATGGGCCTCAGTGTCTGCACTCTGCAGGACTCTGCTGTGTGCTGGTTGTCATGATGCTGGATGAGGGGAAATTTATGTTTGGGGTCAGGAGGGGTTTACAGGGTGAATGTAGCAGAGCTGTGTGTGTATGAGGTGGACGGAGCAGAGCCATGTGTGTATGAGGTGGATGGAGCAGAGCCATGTGTGTATAAGGTGGAAGGAGCAGAGCCGTGTGTGTGCGAGGTGAACGGTGCGGATCCTCGTGTGTACGAGGTGTGCGAAGCGGAGCCGCATGTGTACGAGGTGTGAGGAGCCGTGTGTACATGGTGTACGGAGTAGAGCCGTGTGTGTACGGGGTGTACGGAGTGGAGCCGCATGTGTGTACAGGGTGTACGGAGCGGAGCCGCATGAATACGAGGTGTACGGAGCGGAGCCGCATGTGTACAAGGTTTACGGAGTGGAGCCATGAGTGTAAGAGGTTGCCGCGTGTGTACAAGTTGTACGAGGTTTACAGAGTGGAGCCGCATGTGTGCGAGGTGTATGGAGCGGAGCCGTGTGTGTACGAGGCATACAAAGCGGAACCGCGTGTATGAGGTGTGCGGAGCCGTGCGTGTACGAGGCATACAAAGCGGAACCGCGTGTATGAGGTGTGCGGAGCCGTGCGTGTACGAGGACGGTGTATGGTGGGGAGCATTCATATCTCCCAACCGTCCCAGATCCAGTGGGAAAGTCCCAATTTTGAGAGTCTGACCCGCTGTTCCAGCTGGGAGCTTACTTTTTCCGCGGACACAGGAGTACACGTCGGAGCCCCGAGGAGCACTTTAAAACTACCAGAAGTGACGTGCTGGAAGCTGACCGGAAATTAGGTAATTTCGGGAGGAGATTGTGACCGAACCATGGAGGAACTTCAGGGAATGATTCAGATCCATCACCATGTCCTCCTCCGACAGCGCGGACAGCGGAATCGCCTCGGAATCAGGGATGCCAGTGTCACGAACTCTCGGCCACGGGCGCAGCTCAGCAGGTGCCTCCAAGCCAATGGCAAGGGGGCGGGCATTATGGACCCTCTATACCACAGAGAGGGACCCGAGCCTACCCAAACTAGGGAAGGGCAGCGACCGGGATACTGTGGCAGCTGAGAATGTGGACAAAGAAGACACATAGGACAAGATAACACCGCACAGCTTCAGGTATCAAGAATGTAAAGTTTACTTAAAGTAAAGGCACAATACATAGACAAAACAAGGCTAAGCCAGGCTCCCGATTCTACACCTCCAGAAGTGTACAACCCAGTGGACCCCAAGGCACCAACGGATCACCGAGGCACACATAGGTGGGACATCGGGAAACAGGCAGGACATAAGGGTACATAAGGACTTCAGGACACAGGTTGGACATCAGGACACAGGCTGGACATCAGGACACAGGCAGGACTTTAGGGTACACAAGGTCATCAAGACATCAGGGTACACAAGGTCATCGGGACACACGAGGTCATCAGGACAATCAGAGTCACCGGCAGACATCAGACAGGAGTCGTTTGGTTCCGGACATCCAACACAACTTGCAGGCACCACTGCAGTCATCAAGCTCCAGGCTCCAGGCAGCGATCATCAGGTTCCAGACTGCGGTCGTCAGGCTCCTGGCATCGGACCTAGGAAGGAACTCAAGCGTGATGGTGCTAAAACTGCAGGATTGCTGGGCCTGCATGGAGCTAACACCGCATGGTGGTGAGAGCACAGAGTACTTGATGCTCAGCAGGAACACCGGTTACAAGATACTCAGAGTCACTGGGTGCAAGGCTCCAAACACAGAGGGATTCCAGAAACATAACAGCAGACACAGTTTAGACAGTGTCAGGTACGGGATCAAGGATTCAGGCCTGGATACACCGCCTCCAGGGCAGGGCGCAGGAACAGGACAAAGCAGGAATCAAGGTAGGGACATTGGTACCAAAACATAGGAGAGGTCCAGGGATACCGACCATGGCAAAGTTCAGAAGCTTTGTGAGTTGTGAGTAGCTCTGGCAACGCCCAGCAGGGAAGGGAAAGTGTCATGGTCTGACAGTTTTAAATTGGACAAAGTGATTTTTTTTTACTTTGTCAAGTGCAATGTGTGACGTGATTGCCCCCGGTGGCCATTGGAATTATCAGACGTGGTGTTTTTCATTCATAGTTGCCCGGTGGTGGGGAGTGGTATCGCACCTTAGTGGTAGGTTTAATTGTAATTATAAATCAGGTGTGGGGCTCTATAAATGAGTCTCAGGGTATTCAATCATTGTTGGTGATAGTTGTTTATTTGCAACCAACCTTGGTGGTGGAAGGAGCTGAGAGATTGCTCAGCTCAATCTGAGTTCTGATGTGGAAGGAGTCACCGAAGGGAGTTCTTTGCAGCGCTTACTGAACTTGGTGGCAGCTATTCAGGAGGAAGGCTGCAGTCGGTTGCTGGACTCTGTGCTGGAGCATTTGCACAGAGAGAGCTAAGTTTTCTATTTCCCCTGTTTGTGACTTTCCTTATGTGTGATCTAGTGCAGTGGTGGGATTAGTTTCCGCACCGGCCAATGCCCTAGCGAGGGACTAGGTTCAGGGCGAGTCAGGGCATAAGGTTCGCGTGCGGCGACAGGTGCGGAGCCTGTTTAGGGAACGTAAGGAGTGCAGGGACGCTTCCTCAGGGGAGCTTAGGAGGTCTCCACTTCCCTATTTCCTATTACAGGGCCCACCACTGTAATTGTTCCTGTGTTTCCCCTTATTATTTAAATTCGCCAGCTGGAGGCGAGGTATCCAGTTTTACGTGTACTTTTTAAATTCGCCAGCTGGAGGCGGTGTATCCGGCTGCACGTTCCGGTATTATTTAAATTCGCCCCGCTGGAGGCGCTGTATCCAGGGTCACGTGTGTCATAAATTCGCCCTGTTGGAGGCGCTGTGTCCAGTCACACGTTGATCATTACATTATCACCAACCATAAAAATGTTTTTTCTGCTGAGCCATGGACCTAATGCAAACCTTTACCCAGGTACTGCAGACCTTTACTGAAGAGATCAGGGGGCTGCGCGGTGAGATGGTGCAGCAACTGCAGCTGTTGGTGGGCTTTGGAGGTTTGATTCAGGCACAGGCTCAGCCAGAACCCAAGATATCTCTCCCAGACCGGTTTTCTGGAGGGAGAGATCAATTCTTGGTATTTCAGCAAGCCTGTAAATTATATTTCAGGCTGCGCCCTCGTTCTTCAGGGAGCGAAGAGCAACGGGTGGGGATCATTATGTCCCTTTTGAAGGGGGATCCCCAGTCCTGGGCCTTCTCCCTGCCGGACAATTCACCATCTTTAGAGTCCGTGGACGAGTTTTTTGCGGCTTTGGCGCTTGTGTATGGGGATCCTGATGGCGTCTCTCTGGCGGAATCCCGACTCCGTAGGTGTAAACAGGGAGCCCGGGTTGCTGAGGAGTACTGCTCCGAGTTTAGGAGATGGGCCACTAACACTCAGTGGAATGACCCTGCACTTAGGAGTCAATTTGCGCAGGGTCTGTCTCCAAAATTGCAGGACACTCTGGTGCAGTACGCCGCCCCCAGGTCGCTGGAGGCCGCCATGTCCCTCGCCATCCGGGTGGATAGACGCCTTAGGGAAAGACATACACAAAATGTGCCCCCTGTAGTCCTCTCCGGGGGGGAGGACCCCCCGGTACGGTTGGTGGAACCCAGGCAGCCCGGTGTTGTTGGTACAAATAGGGGGTTGCCTGGGGTTCGCCGTGGTGGGGGGTTATGCTTTTCCTGTGGGAAGCCGGGCCATTTCATGGGAGCCTGCCCAGGGCGTGCCAAGTCTCCGGATGAACCGATGCAAGTAGGCGGTGTTAGGTTGTGTTCAGGCCTGCCTACGGTTCAGGGAGTGGTGTCGGCATGTTTTTTCTGTGGGCAGACTGGTCATTTCCTTAAGGCGTGCCCATTACGTGCCAAAATATCTGTCATCTCAGAAGCCGCAGACCCCTGGTCGTTTGGAGGAAGGCAACCAGGGAGTGTAAATTTCCTCCATTTTGCCCTCCCAAGGTATTATGTCAGCAGAAGTGTTTGCTGGCGGGGTACCGTAGGTGGTACCGGTGCTTGTGGACAGTGGAGCAGGGGTTAGTCTGGTGGATGCTCATTTTGTCCAGACTCATGGCCTGAAGTGTAGGACGCTGGCCCAACCTATATGCGTCCAGGCCATTAACTCTGTTCCACTGAGCCAGGGGAGCCTTACCCAAGTCGTAGAAAACATCCATCTGCGTATAGGACATCATGAGGAGTCCTTGTCATGCTACGTCTTGGAGGGAATGCCAGTACCTATCGTTTTAGGCTTCCCCTGGCTGAAAAAACACAACCCGGGGATAGATTGGCGAGCAAGGGAAGTAGTCAGCTGGGGGCAGTCGTGTGAGGGCTGCTGCCTTGGGAATACTGTCTCTGCCGTCTCTCTTCAGGGGACCCCTTCCTCTCCAGTGAGAGAAGTGATGGTGCGGCGGGAGAGTAGGGGCAAGTTTCAGCCCTCGCCGCTAGCTCACCCTGTGAGAGGCAGACCTCGTGGTGGAAAGGGTTGGAGTGTGGTGTACCCTTTGGTGTAGTTCGGGGGTGTGAGTGTGGTGACACAGGGGGACGCCTCTGTTATCAGGTCCAGAATGAGTTCACCAATTTTATGACATAACGAATGTGTGCAATAAACGTTCAGGTCCGGACCTGTGTGTGAACGAGCGTGTATGGGTGCCACCAAAAAACATCTTGTGGAAGTGTGTTGTGGAGCCTGATCAGCTCATAACAAACATACACATACATAAACTCGTTCCCCAGGTTGGCGCTATGGAGATGAGTGATTCCTCCAAAATAAACTTTATTGCCAATACCAGCTGTGTGTTTGTCATAAATTTGAATTCAGGTGATGGTGGGGTGAACTCAGGGTCTGGCCGTCCCCACTGTAGGGGTTTCCCTAATGAGGGGTGGTCTTGAGGGTCCAGAGGCCCCTCATTAAGGAGGGGGTACTGTCATGGTCTGACAGCTTTAAATTGGACAAAGTGAATTTTTTTTACTTTGTCAAGTGCAATGTGTGACGTGATTGCCCCCGGTGGCCATTGGAATTATCACACGTGGTGTTTTTCATTCATAGTTGCCCGGTGGTGGGGAGTGGTATCGCACCTTAGTGGTAGGTTTAATTGTAATTATAAATCAGGTGTGGGGCTCTATAAATGAGTCTCAGGGTATTCAATCATTGTTGGTGATAGTTGTTCATTTGCAACCAACCTTGGTGGTGGAAGGAGCTGAGAGATTGCTCAGCTCAATCTGAGTTCTGATGTGGAAGGAGTCACCGAAGGGAGTTCTTTGCAGCGCTTACTGAACTTGGTGGCAGCTATTCAGGAGGAAGGCTGCAGTCGGTGGCTGGACTCTGTGCTGGAGCATTTGCACAGAGAGAGCTAAGTTTTCTATTTCCCCTGTTTGTGACTTTCCTTATGTGTGATGTAGTGCAGTGGTGGGATTAGTTTCCGCACCGGCCAATGCCCTAGCGAGGGACTAGGCTCAGGGCGAGTCAGGGCATAAGGTTCGCATGCGGCGACAGGTGCGGAGCCTGTTTAGGGAATGTAAGGAGTGCAGGGATGCTTCCTCAGGGGAGCTTAGGAGGTCTCCACTTCCCTATTTCCTATTACAGGGCCCACCACTGTAATTGTTCCTGTGTTTCCCCTTATTATTTAAATTCGCCAGCTGGAGGCGGGGTATCCAGTTTTACGCGTACTTTTTAAATTCGCCAGCTGGAGGCGGTGTATCCGGCTGCACGTTCCGGTATTATTTAAATTCACCCCGCTGGAGGCGCTGTATCCAGGGTCACGTGTGTCATAAATTCGCCCTGCTGGAGGCGCTGTGTCCAGTCACACGTTGATCATTACAGAAAGTTTGCATAGGAGCTGCCCCCCAGCAATTGGCCAGGGACAGCACCTCAAGCACACACACTAACCCTGACAAGAGCAGGAGAGGTGTGGCCGCGCATGCCCCAAGCACACACAGAAACCATTGCAGCACAGTCAGTGCATGAACTGCAGCTTAGAGCACCTGACATTGTCTGCAAGCATAGACACACGTGGAAAGTCATGCACCAGCTGCAAATGACCTCGCAACCCGTGGACAGCTTCCACAGCGGCAACAAGGGACCGCACATGCGGATGATCATGTAGCAGAGTAAAGACCTATCAACACATGCATGGCTACGCAGCAGAGCAGGGAACTGAGAAGGCTCCATACAGGTAACAGCCAGCAGTATCCCAGCTCAATTAGGGGGAAAGGAGCAAATGGTTAAAGCAAAGACATGCATTGTCACGCCGACAACCAGGCACAGACAGAACGGCGTGACAGCCAGTCATGTGAGCGGATCATGATATGTCCTGCACCAGGAGGCTCAGGTGGGCATTACAATGGGAGCCAGACTCCTATAGTATCTTTATAGAATCTTTCTCTTGCTGTTTCTTTCTCTCTGTTTCTATCTCTCTCTGTTCTTGCTTTCCCTCTCTAATCTTTCTTTCTCTCTGTGCTTTCTTTCCCTCTCTAATCTTTCTTTCTCTCTCTGTTTTTCTCTCTCTCATTTCTTTCTTTCCCTCTAATCTTTCTTTCTCTCTCTGCTCTTTCTTTTGCTATCTGTTCTTTTTCTTTCCCCTCTTTCTTTCTGTTCTTCCTTTCTCTCTCTGTTCTTTCTTTCTACCCCTCTTTCTTTCTCTGTTCTTTCGTTCTTCCCCTCTTTCTTTCTCTCTCTGTTCTTTCTTTTTTCTTTCCCCTCTTTCTTTATCTCTCTGTTCTTTCTTTCTCTCTCTGTTCTTTCTTTCTTTTCCATCTTTCTTTCTCTGTTCTTTCTTTCTTTTTCCCCTTTCTCTCTCTCTGTTCCCTTTTTCCTTTCTTTCTTCCTTTCTGTTCTTTCCCTGCTTTCTTTCTCTGTTCTTTTTCTCTCTGTTCTTTCTTTCCTCTTTCTCTCTCTGTTCTTCCTTTCTCTCTCTGTTCTTTCTTTCCCCTCTTTCTCTCTGTTTTTTCTTTCCCCTCTTTCTCTCTGTTCTTTCTCTCTCTCTGTTCTTTCCTTCTCTTTCTCTCTCCTTTTTTCTTTCTCTTTCTTTCTCTCTCTGTTATTTCTTTTTTCTCTCTCTGTTCTTTCTTTCTTTTCCTCAGTACCAGTCAGTGTGCTCATAGTACCTGTCACTGTGCCCTCAGTACCAGTCAGTGTGATCAGCAGTGCTAAATGGGTGCGATTGGGGCATGGATATGGGTGTGACTAGTTGTGAAATGGGTGTGGCCAGGGGTGTGACCTAAAATTTGCCTCGGGGCAGCAGAATGGAGCACGAGGCTGCAGAATGGAGCAAGGAGGGGGCAGAATGGATCATGGAGCGGCAGAAAGGAGCACGGGGGGGCAGAATGGAGCACGGGGGCAGGATCGTGGGGGAGGATGGAGACAGATGGGGCAGGACTGGAGACAGATGGGGCAGGATGGAGACAAATGGGGCAAGATCATGGGACATCACATGGGGGCAGAATGGGAGAACATACGGCTGGAGCCAGGAATTTCACAGATGGGGGCCAGGATATACCATAGGGGCTAATTAAGGGATTATCTGTGTAGCAAGGTGGATATTAAAACTTAACCTTTATTAGGTAAAATTGTAAAAAGCCAAATTAGTCAAACAGCAAAAACAAAGGGGTACCACAGTGAAGGAAGTGCCCTATAACCGACGAACAGAAAAGAGGGTGGTTGTTAAAAAGGTACTACTAGTCTCTCAGATCCTCAATATCAAGCTGACCTGATAGCAAAATGACTATAGTTGCCCATAGGATGAATAGTAAATACATGATCTCATTTATATGGTGCAAATAAGTGGTGCTTATAAGAGAAGGATGTTATTCCCATACATGTTATTGTAACTCACTTGGGCAAGTGGATGACATATCCTATGGGCAACTATAGTCATTTTGCTATCAGGTCAGATTAATATTGAGGATCTGAGGGGCCAGTAGTTCCTTTTTAACAACGCGCCCCCTTTTTCTTTTCGTTGGTTATAGGGCACTTCCTTCACTGTGGTACCCCTTTGTTTTTGTTTGACTAATTTGGCCTAATAAAGGTAATATCCACCTTGCTACACAGATAATCTATTTTGTGGATTGTTCTATTCCTGCTTTACATGCTAATTAAGGGATATTATTACTGCACTGATGTATTTATTTTATTTTTTGAGGATACTATTTTAAATGGGTGGGCGGTCCTGTTAGTGCGCTTTTTTCTTCATCTGGTGTAGTTTAGAATTTGGGATAAAATTAAGTAATGTGTTCCGGAAGCGGTGCTCTAGATAACTGTTATTTTCTGCAGAGATGAGCCCTGGCTGGAAGAAGTGACGGCCGGTCTGTGCTGGATGAAAGCTGAAAAGCAAAGAAGGATTTCACCTAGAGACGTCACTGGTGAGTTAGTGTGTTACCTGTACACTGACACTATACACTGCATACTATATACAGCAGTCCGGTGTATAATGTCACCGGTGATCACTGTATTACCTATACATTATATACAGAGCTCCTGTGTATAATGTCACCGGTGATGACTGTATTACCTGTACACTGACACTATATACAGAGCTCCTGTGTATAATGTAAACGGTGAATACTATTACCTATACATTATATACAGAGCTCCTGTGTATAATGTCAACGGTGAACATGATCACTATTACCTATACATTATATACAGAGCTCCTGTGTATAATGTCAACGGTGAACACTATTGCCTATACATTATATACAGAGCTCCTGTGTATAATGTCATCGGTGATCACTGTATTATCTGTGCACTGACATTGTATACAGAGATCCTGTGTATAATGTCACTGGTGATCACTGTATTACCCATACATTATATACAGAGCTCGTGTGTACAATGTCACCGGTGATCATTGTATTACCTATACAGTACATTATATACAGAACTCCTGTGTATAATGTCACCGGTGATCACTGTATTACCTGTACACTGACATTGTATACAGAGATCCTGTGTATAATGTCACTGGTGATCACTGTATTACCCATACATTATATACAGAGCTCGTGTGTATAATGTCACCGGTGATCACTGTATTACCTGTACACTGACACTATATACAGAGGTCCTGTGTATAATGTCACTGGTGATCACTGTATTAACTGTAAACTATATACAGAGCTCCTGTGTATAATGTCATCGTCTCCACCTTTTATCGGCACCATCTTGTGACTGCAACTTCTGTCTGTGGGAGGTCAGAAGTATCAGAAACCCTCTATCAGGCCATGTTCACACGTTCAGTATTTTACCTCAGTATTTGTAGGCCAAAACCAGGAGTGGAACAATCAGAGGAAAAGTATAATAGAAACACGTCACCACCTCTGTTATCACCCTCTCCCAATTTGGCTTACAATTACTGAGGTCAAATAGTGAACGTGTGAATGTGGCTTTAGGCTGGTTTCACACATCCTGATATTTCCGGTACCGGAAAAAACGGTAGTGGAGATATCCTTGTCCGTGTGTGTAATACGTGTGGCAACTGTGTGCCACATCAGTACCACACGGACGGCTGCCGGGGAAGAAGCGCTACAGTAAGCACTGTTCCCCGGCCTGGGGCGCACCTAAAATGAAGCAAGTTGATCACTTCGCCTCAGGCGGCATTGAGTCCCTGAAGAAGTGTAAAGATCGATGTATCAAATGTATTCCTATTTAAAAGTGTATGTCTTTTACATGTGCGTCAGGTTAGGCTAGTAAAGAATAAACCTGGTTTATTTGTACTGATTTTACTACCGGGGGGAGGCATTTTGCAGTTCTCCTCAGGCAGCAGAGAAGCTAGGTTCACCACAGAGTCTTCCATGTGGATTTTCCATCTTCCTGCAAACATTACATTAAAAAAAAAAAATGTTTTTGGCATGTATTTTTGTAAGGCCACGTTCACGCGTTCAGTATTTGTTCAGTATTTTTCCTCAGTATCTGTAAGCCAAAACCAGGAGTGGGTGATAAATACAGAAGTGGTGACGTGTTTCTTTTTCTCTGATTGTTCCTCTCCTGGTTTTGGCTAACTGAGGTAAAAAAACTGACCAAATACTGAACGTGTGAACGCAGCTTAACTCGTTTTTCGGCTTCGATTGATCACTTTTTTTTTAAGCAAAGGCTCCTGAGAACAGACACATTTAGCCTCATTCATTATTGCATTTGTGCCTTTTCTTTGTGTAGATTTTCAGGTTTTGACTTTTTTTTCATTTTCTGCCTTCATTTAAGTTTATTTTATGTGTTCGCCTCTTTTTTTTTTTTTATTTTCGCCATTGTGGGCAGTTTGAGGTTTCCCGATGTTTCACATACCCTGTAAATTCTCAGAGTTTTTTTGCAAATGTGCTACAGTCTCACCCACTGGAGTAATTTTATGCTCGCCAAATATTTTGGTACAAATTTTGCGACATTTTTAGCAGAACATGCGGCCTTTTTGTGCTAAAAAGTCACCAAAAAGGTTGAAGATAAAGATGAAGAGCATCGTTTTATTTTGCTCTAAATTCAACTGCAGACGTCATTTTGATGAATATTGTGTGTAAAAAAAAATGTCAGTGAAATACCACAAGATAAAAAAAAGAAATGTGACTTTAAAAAAACAACCCTCAATGATGATTCTGGACCATTGCATCTTTTTCCTCGTGGATAAAAAACAGCAATTGATAGGAAGCTTATCAAAGGATTAGTAATGAGAAAACTTGCTCGGATAAGGTGTTATCCTCGCATGCTCATGTGCTATCTAAGTGTCTACGGCGTGCTCGGAAAATATGTTCAAGTGCCCGCTGATGCATGTCTCTCGGCTGCTCAACACCCGTAATACATGCAGGAATAGCCCGTTTGTTAGGCAATCCCTGCATGTGTTGCAGCTGTCGAACCGCCGAGAGACATGCAGCTGCGGGGTCTCAAACATTTTTTCGAGCCCCCCCAAAGCCACCTGGTTAGCACCCCAGCATGCTCACTCATCACTACAAAGGATTTGGTGTTTTTGATGTGGATTTTAGAGTAGAATCTACTTCAAAATACATGATAAGGAGTCTTTGAATGAGAAGACGCTTTAGGAAACTCTGGCATTTTTGTTCTTGAAGTGTTTTTTTGTGTTTTATTTTTTTCTGTCGTCTTCAGAGGGTTTTTTTTTTACAATTTTGGTAGATGGCATTTGAAGGTTTTAACATGTATTTTGTGACATCTATTTTTACTGTTGTTTTTTTTTTTACTCCTTTGAATAATGAAGAAAGCACATTTTTTTTTAAAGCAAAGACTATGGCAAAATGCACCAAAAAATGTGCAGGTGACTTTTGCGCTTTCCCAATAGTTTGTACTGTAAAGTACAGAGCGTCTTTTGGAAAACAAAGGGGGCACGGGTCACTTTTTGTAATCGCTTGGCGTTTTTAGAAATCTGAAACAGTTAAAAGATGTTTTCAAAAGCCCGAACACAGGGCCGGCAAGTCGTTTCTACTTCGAATTGTATATCTTCATTCTTTTCAGCGTTTCTAATAGCTTTTTTTAGTCGATTTATATGGCGTAAATTCATTTAAAAAAAAAGATATGTGCACACCCTTAAAAAAACACCTTAAAGGGGTTGTCTAGTCTAAAACGACAAGTCTACATTTACTCTGTGTGATGCCAGACTTGTGAATCCCCCCAGTGCATGAGGATTCCTTGATGTCGTGCGTGACCACAAGTATGCAACATTCTTACACCTGGCCAGAATCCGTCTAGACTGTTTCCGTGTGCTACTCAATGCAAGTGTATTGTGCGTGACAGGAAACAGCCTAGTCGGATTCTGGCCAGGAGTATGCATGTTGCATGCGTGCTGTCACTTGACTGCCATTCTCGACACTGACGGAGAATCCTTGCAGTGTGCTCACTGTGAGGATTCATAAGTCTGCAGTCACATAGAGTGAATGCAGACTTGTCATTTTAGACTGGACAACCTCTTTAAGGCTGGAGTCAGACTAGCGTATGGCATCCGCTGTGAGAGCGGGAGCCATGTGTCATGCTACTGTGCTCCAATCTTCTTGCACAAGGAGGATCGGAGCACAGCTGCAGAGGAGGATGAGAAAGTAATTTCTCCATCTCCACCGCTGCCGGCGTTGGCGTATATCGCACCACAATCAGATGATATCCGAGTGATGTGCGTTGTGTCACTCGCAGCCTTAGACTTATATGGGTGCGAGTGAGCCGAGACCCGGCCGAGTCTCGCTGCCAATCGTAGCATGCTCCGATTGTTGTCTCATGCCAATTTGGCATGAGAAAATAATCACAGATCTGAGCTGTCCCATAGAGTAACACTGGGCCGAGTGCTATGCAATGTTTTATCACATAGCACTCGGTCATATTCTATGGTAGTGTGACTCCGGCCTTAGGGTATGTGCACAAATATTTGTTCCACTGGCAGAGATGCTGAATCTTTCTAGGCGAAGTCACTTCAGGAAAATGTTGGCAGTCTTTTTCCTGAAGCTGCTTTGCTGGTGGCTTATTTGTCGCTTTTCCATATTGGCTGTAACTCTGCTACCAGCGTCTTTCCTCTGTATATTCGAAGTCTGAGCATGTTACTTCTTTTAACTGCCTCGCGGTTTCCGAACCCTGAAATGGATAAAAGAGAAAACACTGAACATGATTACTGTACTTGTATGTATTATATATACCCCTCCTCACATGTAAAGTGCCATGGAATAAATGGCGCTATAATAATAAATAATAATAATAATAACATACACACAGTTATGTCTTTTTGACATTGCTGTGCACTATTATCATTTCTTGTGTACTTTTGCAACACATTTTCAAGTGGATTCCAGGCGCAAACCTCTTGAAAAACAATTAGTGTGCACTGACCCTTAATCCACATGCACCTAGCTTCCCATTTGGGAAAACTCGCCTATAAAGCACACATTGAGTGTTTTCCTCACACTTTTTAATGTGGGGTAGGCAAAGTGTGTTGTCAACTCTTTGGTGCGTTCCTGCTCATAAATCGTGCAAAAATGCACTTTTTAATACTTTTTTTTCAAGGTTTTTGTCTCAGTACCTCGACAAATACACACCTCATTAGTGCTCCCAATATTATAATTAAAAACACATAAAAGTATGCCCAAAAAAATCATTAAAAACTGTGTTCCCACAAAAAGGGGGGGAACGGTGGGTCAGTGGTTAGCACTGCAGCCCTGCAGCGCTGGGGTCCTGGGTTCAAATCCCACCAAGGACAACAACTGCAAGGAGTTTGTGTTTGCGTGGGTTTCCTCCGGGTTCTCCGGTTTCCTCCCACATTCCAAAGACAGACTGGTAGGGAATTTAGATTGGGAGCCCCATCAGACAATAATGTCTGTAAAGTGCTGTGGAATTAATGACGCTATATAAATGAGTAAAACAAATAAATAAACTACAAACCCCAGAGAGAGAAGAGTCTTGGAACACACACAAATTCATGACAACCTATGATGAAGCAGGAATGAATGTGTCGCATGGATTTATTTAATTCTACATCTAGTAAGGAATGTGCTCCTCAAAATTAAGACTGACCAGACCTCAATCAGGGGACAATAAAGCTTTCACACTTATTTATGAACGCCTCCAATATTTACGGCTACAACTGTTTTCTCCATGTCCCACATCTATAGTTCTGCTTCACGTCACTTGTCTTATCTATTCCATTATTGTGGATAAATATGTCGCTCTTCAGATATTGTGTTATTCTATGCCTAATGAAGAGACTTGAATAGTCCAGAAACCTGGTATTTGTTACCATCTTTTCAGGTAACCATTAAAAGGTATCAACCACTGAGGACTGTCAGTTTGGATTATTGTTTATGTCTGGTCCTTCATTTCAGTCTCAGAACAGTACTGTAATGTCAGGTGCAGCCACTACAAAATGTAGGGCGCCATGTGATAAACAATGAAGGGGACCCTTCAGCCACTTGATCAGGCGGGTGAAGTAGTCAGATTCGCATCATTCTGATATTATTTTAACAATTTTTATCCAAATATATAAATGGTATAAATTTAACCCCTTTACCCCCAAGCGTGGTTTGCACGTTCATGACCGGGCCAATTTTTGCAATTCTGACCACTGTCCATTTGTGAGGTAATAACTCTGAAATGCTTACATGGATCTTGGTGATTCTGACATCGTTTTCTCATGACATATTGTACTTCATGTTAGTGGTAAAATTTCATTGATATAACTCGCGCTTATTTGTGAAAAATACGGAAATGTGGCAAAAATTTTGCAGTTTTCCAACTTTGAATTTTTATGCCCTTTAATCACAGAGATATGGCACACTAAAAAATTAATAAATAACATTTCACATATGTTTACTTTACATCAGCACAATTTTGGAACCTAAATTTTTTTTTGTTAGGACGTTATAAGGGTTAAAAGTTGCCCAGCGATTTCTCATTTTTGCAACACCATTTTATTTTTACGGACCACATCACATTTGAAGTTACTTTGAGGGGTCTATATGATAGAAAATACCCAAAAGTGACACCATTCTAAAAACTGCACCCCTCAAGGTGCTCAAAACCACATTCAAGAAGTTTATTAACCCTTCAGGTGCTTCACAGGAATTTTTTGAATGTTTAAAAAAAATGAACATTTTACTCTTTTTCACAAAAAAATTACTTCAGGTCCAATTTTTTTTATTTTACCAAGGGTAACAGGAGAAATTGGACTGCAAAAGTTTTTGTACAATTTATCCTGAGTACGCTGATACCTGATATGTGGGGGGAACCACTGTTTCGGCGAATGGCAGAGCTCAGAAGGGAAGGAGCGCCGTTTGACTTTTTCAATGCAAAATTGGCTGGAATTGAGATCGGACGCCATGTCACGTTTGGAGAGCCCCTGATGTGCCTAAACAGTGGAAACCCCCCACAAGTGACCCCATTTTGGAAACTAGACCCCCCAAGAAACTTATCTAGATATGTAGTGAGAACTTTGAACCCACGAGGGCTTCACAGAAGTTTATAACGTACAGCCGTACAATTAAAAAATCATTTTTTCCACAAAAATGATCTTTTCACCCCCAATTTTTATTTTCCCAAGGGTAACAGGACCTTAAAAGTTATTGTGCAATTTGCCCTGAGTATGCTGATACCCCATATGTGGGTGTGAACGACTATTTGGGCGCATGGCAGAGCTCGGAAGGGAAGCAGCACCATTTGACTTTTTTGGCTGGAATTGAGATCGGACACCATGTCGCGTTTGAAAAGCCCCTGATGTGCCAAAACAGTTGAAACCCCCCACAAATGACACCATTTTGGAAACTAGACCCCCCCATGGAACTTATCTAGATGTGTGGTGAGAACTTTGAACCCCCAAGGGCTTCACAGAAGTTTATAATGTACAGCCGTACAATTAAAAAATCATATTTTTTCCACAAAAATGATCTTTTCACCATCAATTTTTATTTTTCCAAGGGTAACAGGACCCCAAAAGTTATGGTGCAATTTGTCCTGAGTATGCTGATACCCCATATGTGGGTGTAAACGACTATTTGGGCGCATGGCAGAGCTCGGAAGGGAAGCAGCGCCATTTGACTTTTTTGGCTGGAATTGAGATCGGACACCATGTCGCGTTTGGAAAGCCCCTGATGTGCCAAAACAGTGGAAACCCCCCACAAATGACACCATTTTGGAAACTAGACCCCACAAGGAACTTATCTAGTTGTGTGGTGAGAACTTTGAACCCCCAAGGCTTCACAGAAGTTTATAATGTACACTCGTACAATTAAAAAATCATATTTTTTCCACAAAAATGATCTTTTCACCATCAATTTTTATTTTTCCAAGGGTAACAGGACCCGAAAAGTTATGGTGCAATTTGTCCTGAGTACGCTGATACCCCATATGTGGGGGTAAACCACAATTTGGGCGCATGGCAGAGCTCGGAAGGGAAGCAGCACCCTTTGACTTTTTTGGCACTTTGAACCCCCCAGTGCTTCACAGAAGTTTTTAACGCCCGGGCGTGAAATGAACAAAATCATATTTTTTTCCGCAAACATGATCTTTTAGTCTCCAGTTTTTTTATTTTCCCAAGGGTAACAGGAGAAATTGGACCCCAAAAGTTGTTGTCCAATTTGTCCTGAGTACGCTTATACCTCATATGTGGGAGAAAACTACTGTATGGGCACACGTCAGGGCTTAGTAGATTTTGATGGAATGGTCTGCGGGTGTCATGTCGCATTTGGAGAGCCTCTGATGGGCCTAAACTGTTGAAACCTCCCACAAGTGACCCCATTTTGGAAACTAGACCCCCAAGGAACTTATCTAGATGTGTGGTGAGCATTTTGAACCCCCAAGTGCTTCACAGAATTTTATAACGCCCGGGCGTGAAGATAAAAAAAATCATTTTTTTTCCCACAAAAATGATATTTTTGCCCCCAATTTTTTATTTTCCTAAGGTACCAGGAGAAATTGGATCCCAAAAGTTGTTTTGCAATTTGTCCTGAGTAGGCTGATACCCTATATGTGGGGGTAAAACACTGTTTGGGCGCATGGCAGAGCTTGGAAGGGAAGGAGCACCATTTGACATTTTCAACGCAGAATTGGCTGGAATTGAGATCAGACGCCATGTTGCGTTTGGAGAGCACCTGATGTGCCCAACAGTGGAAACCCCCCAATTCTAACTCCAACCCTAACCCCAACACACCCCTAACCCTAATCTCAGCCCTAACCCTAGCCCTAACTTGAACCCTAGCCCTAACCCTAATGGAAAAATGGAAATAAATACATTTTTTTTTTAATTTTATTATTTTTCCCAAACTAAGGGGGTGATAAAGGGGGGTTTGATTTACTATTTGTGGTGTGTTTTTATATTAGGCAGCTGTCACATGCTAAAAGACGCTTTTCATTGTAAAAATAGTTTTTTGCATCACCACATTTTGAGAGCTATAATTTTTCCATATTTTGACCCACTGAGTCATGTGAGGTCTTATTTTTTGCGGGACGAGTTGCCATTTTTATTGGTGTCATTTAAGGGTATGTGACTTTTTTGATCGCTTTTTATTCAGATTTTTGGGACGCAGAATGAACAAAAACCAGCATTTCATGAATTTCTTTTGGGGGGGCGCTTACACCGTTCTGCTTGCGGTAAAATTGATAAGGCAGTTTTATTCTTTGGATCAGTACGGTTACAGCGATACCTTATTTATGTCTTTTTTTATGTTTTGGCGCTTTTATGCAATGAAAACAATGTTATATAAAAAATAATTATCTTTGCATCGCTTTATTCTGCGAGCTATAACTTTTTTATTTTTTTGCTGATGACGCTGTATCATGGCTCGTTTTTTGCGGGACAAGATGACGTTTTCAGCGGTACCATGGATATTTATATGCGTCTTTTTGATTGCGCGTTATTGCACTTTTTGTTCGGCGGTATGATAATAAAGCATTATTTTTTGCTTTGTTTTTTTATTTTTTAAGGGGTTCGCTAAAGGGGTTAACTAATGGGACAGTTTTATAGGGCGGGTTGTTACGGACACTGCGATACTAAATACGTGTACTTTTATTGTTTTTTTTTTTATTTCCAAAAAATGAATTTATTAGGGAATTTCTTATTAATTTAGTTAGTGATTTTTTTATAAATTATTTTTACACTTTTTTTTTTTTTTTTAAACTTTATTACATTGTCCCGGGGGGACATCACTGTCCTGTGACAGATCGCTGATCTGACAGGTTGCACAGCACTCTGTCAGATCAGCGATGTGACAGGCGCTGCTGCAGGCCTTCTCAGAGCCTGCTCTCAGCAGGCACTGAGAAGGGTGCATCCCTGTAGGCCCCCGAAGGCCCCCGCCGCCATACTGGATCCGGGGACCTGCAGGGAAAGAGGCCCCCGCAGCAGCGCTGCACATAGCAACCTGTGTCTATGGTAATGTGTAAATCCAGGTATCACTATGACAACACAATGTATATCTATTGCTACATGTCTCTAAGGCCTGTTTCACACATCAGTCTTTTCTGTCAGTCTCAATACGCCAAAATAGCGGAAAACGGATCCGCAGGCGGACTGACAGAAACGGGGGTCAGCGGATCGGCGGATGTACGGATCCACCGATGTTAAAAATTTAAAGGAGCCGTGCCTGGGGAAAAAGAAAAAAAAAAGAAAAAATTAATACCGGCGGATGTAGTGAGCGGGCATCTGCGGTGAGCGATCATCTCGCGGGATGTGGGTGAGAGCATGGAGATCGCGCGATGAGAGAAATGGGGCTGGAGATCGCACGATGAATGGGGCCGGAGATATGAGAGAGAGAGATTTTCATCCAGCAGCCAGACAGAATTTCGGGTTAAAACAGAAAATAGCGGATCCGGAGAGAGAAAAAACGTTGCAGGGTCCGTCCGGTCAGGTCAGCGGACGCCAAAATATTGGCGTATCCGCAAAAATGCGGATGCTACGGACGGCCATCAGTCAAAATCCACCAATAAAAAAAGTCAATGGGGGAAAAAACGGATCCGCATAGAAAAATGGCGGATCCGTTTTTTTTCCAAAACGGCGGATTTTGACTGATGGTGACAAACGGATGTGTGAAACAGGCCTAAGGCAGTAGCCATCATCATGGGAGCATGCACTCATCACAATGTCTGTTTCCATGGCAACATGTTGCAGCCATTGAAACAGATTTATTCATCCATGGCAAAATAGGCATGTCCATGACATATTCATGGCAGTGAATGTCACCATGGCAACAGTAGTTTCTCTTGCATTGCGTGTTTATGAAAATGCATCTTTCTGTGATCACTGTTCTAACATGGTTATCAAATTAGAATTTTTTTTAAATAAAATCTAGTACATGAAAAAAAACTTTTTAACCTAGAATGTAAATATAAAAAGAGGTTGAAGCTTTGCTATATATTCTAGCAATAGGAACATAAAATGCATGGATTACAAATGATAACAAGTCAAGCATCTTCAAATGAGAGAGCATGTGTTCTTTTCTCCCCTGCATGATGCTTATGATTGGTCAACCTGCAGGGGAAGAATGACACGCCCCCAGAAACAAAACTCTGGTAACACGCAGTTGAACTTTAACATAAATTATAACCTACATTTTACAAGCTAAGGCCTGTTTCACACTTCAGTTGTTTGACGGCAGTCAAAATCCGCCGTTTTGCAAAAAAAAACGGATCCGCCATTTTTTTTTTGGAGGATCCGTTTTTTTCCCATTGACTTGCATTAGCGGCGGATTTTGATGGATGGTCATCCGTTTGATCCGGTTTTTTTTGTCGTCCGCTGACTTCAGTGGATGAACAATGAAACTTTTTTGTCTGCGTCAAAATAGCGGATAGCAACGGATCCGCCGCTATCAGCCATTCGTTATAATGGTCGCCTATGGGCGATGGATCCGTTGCCAACCGTTTTTTGACGGAATCTGGCAACGGATCCGCTTTTTGACACAGAGCATGCCTGGAAGAATTTCCTTGCCAGAAATTTAACCCCAAATTCCGTTCTGGCGGCGGAAAATCTCTCTCTCTCTCCTTTTTCCCAGACTCATGTTCCTTTAAATTTCAGTCACTCACCACTAAAGCGGATCCGTCAAAAAACGGATCCGGTGGCATCCGTTTGTGCCACAACGGAAACGGATCCTTTTTTTCCCAACCTGGCGGATTTTGACTGACGTCAAATAACTGACATGTGAAACAAGCCTAATATGTCCGCTATGGAGAGGAAAAATTAAAAAATAAAACTACATTTTACTCCGCTCTACAGCCACGATTGCATGATGTGGCAGGTCTACCATGCTCAAACTGGTGAAAAGTCCCCTTTAAGATATTGACGAATATCAATTTGGTGTGGATTTGATACTTGGCAATCCCACTCTTCAGCAGCTATAAGCTCCAGCAGGAGGATGTAAAAAGTAAATGGAGTCAGAACAATATAGCTTTGATCACTGTGTGGTGACTGTTCTCAGGTGCTCCTATTGAAGTGAATAGAAGCTGTGCTGCAGTACCCAGGAGCAGCCACTACACAGTCATATGAACTGTGCTGTTACGGCTATGTTCAATGCTTGCATCCGGCTGCCAGAGCTGATAACACGACTGGCAGTGTTGGGTGTCGAACTCACATTTCTCTGATATCGATGACCTAATTCTAGAGCATCGCTATTATATGCCTGAATAACTCCTTTATGATGGTTAGGCACTTTTTGTAAATCTATTTTGTATCTAGACCAGGGGTGCACAACCTGCGGCTGTTGATGCCTTTCTGTGCAGCCTTCAACTATCTGGTCACGTACATTCCTAACAGTGTCTGGAGACTGGTAACTATTAATGGTGTACTTGTATGGCCATGTCTGTGACTATGTCATCATCCAGGTAAGGAGTAGATGAAGTCAGAGGTGTATCTAGGTTTTCTGGCACCCAAGGCAAGAATTCAGTTCAACAACAACCCTCCCCCCAAGCACATATGCGATTTGCACACTTAGGCCGGGATCACACATGCGAGAAACTCGGACGAGTCTCGCATCTTAATACCCGGCACTGCCACCGGCACTTGGAAGCGGAGCGTGCAGCTGCATAGAAATACATGTAGCCACACACTCCAGTCCTGAGTGCCGGGTATTGAGATGCAAGACTCATCCGAGTTTCTCGCATGTGTGATCCCGGCCTAAGTCACATGCCGATGACCTGATCGCCCTAATTCAATGTTCTGTAAAAAACTGAGAAAACCAGGAAGAGAAGCTCGTTGTCACGTGACCGTAAGTATGGCCATATGAGTGAAGTGGCCATGTGATGACTGCTGGAACCTGCAAGCAGAGCTGAATCCTTGCGTTGACTATATTACACGCTGTTAGGATTGGTTGCAGGGCTTCAGTTTATAATTAAAGGGCTCATCCAGGTTTGAGATGAAGTCTGCAGTCAGTATAAGTGGCTGCAGGATTCAGAATTCTCACAGTGCATGCACTGCAAACTTTTAGGATTCTCACTTGCACAAGTATGCAATTTGTATACTTTTGGCTACCTTTCAACTAAACATGTCCAGCCTCACTCAATTTATTTTCATTTAGTGAGGCCACACATGTCTAGTCGGCATGTGACCACATGTATGCAAATTGCCGGCACAAGAGAATCCTAACAGCGTGCAGTGAGCACTGTGAGAATTCATAAGTCTGCAGTCACATAGAATGACTGCAGACTCAGCACAAACCTGGACAACACCTTTAATGCTCCAAACAAAAAAATCTATGAATTAGTATCACAGAAAAAATGTACATCCAGGTACCTGATAGATGATGTCTCTGGAGTTCTCTTTCTTTTCTTCTTCATCTTTTCAGATGCCGTGAAGAGTTTTCTCATCCACAGCTCATCTCTGCAGACTTCCATCTTCTCCGTTCTTCTGGAGCACATCCCCACACGATGCCATTAAAGACAGCAGTGTCATTATAATGCTCCTGAATAAAAATATTTGCTCTACGCTGAGCCCCTGAGTAAATAATTGCCCTCTCTATATTCCCTGCACAAAATATGACCCCACGCTGTCCCTCTTATGGTACATGCTCTCCACACTGCCCCCTCTTTTCCATACTGGCCCCTATCTTCACATTGTCCTCTCACACTAAGTCCCCCCAGACTCTATACTGTGCCCGCTCACCACACTTCCAATCCTTGGGTGTGCCCTTACACTGTCCCCTCCTGGGTGTGCTCTTACACTGTTCCCCCATTCTACTCCCCACACTATTCAGTCTCTATTCTGTGCCCATTTTTCTTCCCCCATATCGTCTCCTCGCACTATTCTCCTCAATAGTCTCCTTACATGTTTCCCCCTCCCTCCTCATACATTTACCCTCTCACTTTCCATGCTGCCTCCTCACACATCCCTCCAACTCCCCATACTGTGTCCGCATACATATTCCCCTCGCTCCTCATACTGTGTCTGCATCCATCTCCCATACATGACCCATGTCATACTTTCTCCCTCATGTTTTCACCTGTCCCTTCTATGCTCCCCAAACTTGTCCTCAAATCATCCCCCCATTACATGAAATTTCCTCTTGCCCTGTTACACTAGATACCCCATCACAATAAATCTCCCCCAGCCCCGTTACGGTAAATCTCCCACACACAGTAAATACTCCCCACACAGTAAATACCCCCACACATTAAATACCCTTCCATATAGTAAATACACCCCTCCCATAATACCCCCCACACATTAAACACCACCTGCACACAGTAAATACCCACACACAGTAAATACACCCCCAGGCAGTAAATACCCCCCACATGCAGTAAATACCCCCCCACACAGTAAATACTCCCCCACACACAATAAATACCTCCCAAGCAGTAAATACCCACCCATAAGCAGTAAATATCCCTCCCCCCACCTTCGGTATCTTCAGCCCCACTAACGTGCGGCAGTTACCACCAATGTGTTCTGCACTGGCGAGTAACGTCACCAGTGTGATCACACGACCTATCACACTGCTGCTGTTGCTTACCTGGCGGTCAGAGCTTCAGTTGTACTCGCGTCTGTAATATGCGAGTACAATTGATCTCTGGGAGCTGGTGTGCTGCAGCTTCTCTGAGCCGGATGTCAGCTTGACAACCAGCTCAGAGAACGGCTGACTCCCAGTCCGGGGGGGCGGCAGAATGCAGCCGCCGTGGGAGACACTTCGGAGTGCTGCATTAAGTGGCTCGACTGCGTCCCCCTGTCGGCTGTGCCCATGGCTGCCCTCCCTTAGATTTGCCTCTGGATGAAATAATGAAGTGGACATGCATGAGAGCTGCCATAAATATTGTTTTTTATATGAGAAGGGAAAAACTCAACTCTGTCAATGTCTCCCATAAACTGCAGTGGATAAAAGCTGAATCTATGGTCTATTCTTTTATTGACCATGCCTCTACCTTGTGCCAGTCATTACACTGGCTACCCATCCACTCCAGAATCCAGTACAAACTTATTACCCTCACCCAAAAAGCTCTCTATGGCTCAGCACCACCCTACATCTCCCTCGTTTCAGTCTACCACCCTACCCGTGCCCTCTGTTCTGCTGATGACCTGAGGTTAGCAACCTCAATAATCAGATCCTCCCACTCCCATCTCCAAGACTATACACGCAGTGGTGTATTATAATGAGGTAAGTCTGGGTGGTAGCCCAGGGCCCAGTAGTGTGGGGGGGGGCCCACCAGCCCAGGGTAAATTTCCCCATTGTAATCCACCACCATAGCGCCACGCCCCCCCCATGCACCAACCCCATTCTCGCCCTCCCAGACAGACCCACCGGCCACCGCAGCCCCTCACTGATAAATCCCTGCTCTGTGTGCACAGGACCTGTGATGAGGTTACAGGAGGGGAGGAGTCAGGGGTCACATGATCAGGGGCCTCGGACACCACCGATCATGTGACCCCTGACTCCTCCCCTCCTGTGACCTCATCACAGGTCCTGTATGCAGGACTCTGCTGTGCTGGTTGTCATCGTTGCTGGATGAGGGAAGTATGTGTGGGGTCAGGACTCAGGAGGGGTTTACAGGGTGGATGTAGCAGAGCCGTGTGTGTATGAGGTGTATGGAGTGGAGCCGCGTGTGTACGAGGTGTATGGAGCGGAGCTGCATGTGTACAAGGTGTACGGAGCGGAGCCGTGTGTGTACAAAGTGTACAGAGCGGAGCTGCGTGTGTACAAGGTGTACGGAGCAGAGCCATGTCTGTACGAGATGTGTGGAGTGGAGCCGTGTGTGTACGAGGTGTACAGAGCGGAGCCGCATTTATACGAGATGTACGGAGCGGAACCGTGTGTGTACAAGGTGTACGGAGCAGAGCCAGCCGCCCGTGTACGAGGTGTATGGAGCGGAGTCGCGCATGTGCGAGGTGTGCACAGCGGAGCCGCGCGTCTACATGGTGTGTGGAGCAGAGCCGCACATCTGCGAGGTATACAGAGCGGAGCCACGTGTGTACGAGGTGTGCGGAGCAGAGCCGCACATCTATGAGGTATACGGAGCGGAGCTGCGCGTGTGCGAGGTGTATGGAGCGGAGACGCGCGTGTGCGAGGTGTGCACAGCGGAGCCGCGCATGTACGAGGTGTGCGGAGCTGAAACGCGTGTGTACGAGGTGTACGGAGCAGAACCGCACATCTGCGAGGTATAAGGAGTAGAGCCACTTGTGTACGAGGTGTGCGGAGTGGAGCCGCACATCTACAAGGTATACGGAGCGGAGCCGCGTGTGTACAAGGTGTACGGAGCGGAGCCACGCGTCTACGAGGTGTACGGAGTGGAGCCGTGCGTGTACACAGTGTATGGAGCTGAGCCGTATGTGTATGGAGCGGAGCTGCATGTGTACGAGGTGTACAAAGTGTATGGAGCTGAGTCGTGTGCTCATGGAGCAGAGCTGTGTCTGTGCGAGGTGTATGGAGCAAAGCCGCATGTGTACAAGGTTTACAGAGCAGAGCCATGTGTGTACAAGGTGTACGGAGCGTGGCCGCATGTGTACAAGGTGTACGGAGCAGAGCCGTGTGTACGAAGTGTACGGAGCGGAGTCACGTGTGTTGTGAGTTCATTTTTCCCTTCATCATTGAGGTCTGAAGAACTCCCTCCTCTGGTGAAGGAAGGTAGTGAGACTGATTACCAAACACCTGGGCAGCTAGATGATAACTGGGTGGCTGGAACTGAGGACTGGATTTAAGGCTGCCGACGCCCTTCTTCCTGGCTGGTGATTTTCCTGCTGGATTCTTGGAGACCAGTCTGATTCCTGCATCTCAAAGCTAAGTTTTTCTGCTCTGCTTTGTACTCTTCAGTTTTGTTTTTGTTTAGCCTTGTTTTTTGGGAGTTCTGCCATCCCCGGCCGGGGGTGAGCTGAATTCCATTTTTGTCTCTGATCTGTTGATCTTTTGCTCTGTCTTCAGAATATACCTGAGTGCTGATATAGTCTTTTGAAGCCTAGCGACTTCAGGGCCAGTTTTTCCTATCAGTCGGTTGGCTCATTTTGATAGGGTTTTTGCGGATGGCAGACAGCAGCTTTCCTATCCTGTCCTATGTAGTTAGCTTGGGCCCCATCATTTGCGCAACCTATCTTTCTATCTGTGTTAGTGTTTTCATCTTGCTTCACCGTCATTATATGTTGGGGGCTGCCTATTGCTTTGGGGTCTGCTCTGGGGCAATTTAGTTTTTCCCCTTTCTGTCTTTAGGCTATGTAGCTCTCCGGCTGTGATCGAGGGGTCTAGGGCACCGTAGGAACCCCCCACGGCTACTGCTAGTTGTTGTGGATAGGTTCAGGGGTCTGCAATCCGATAGCTGCCAACCTCTCTGGTTTTTCTGGACTTAGCTGGTATTTTGTTTTTTCCTCCTTCGGTGACTCATCATAACAAATTCCACATGAGAGTCCCAATTCTTGGAGATTATTAATCCGGTCTCTTTTCGGTTGGCTCTTCCTGTCACATTTAAAATTCATAATGTGTTTCATAAGTCCTTGTTGAAGAGGTTTGTTGAACCAGTAGTTCCTGTGGTGGCACCTCCTGACCCTATATTGGTTGAAGGTAACATGGAATATGAGGTAGAGAAGATACTGGATTCCCGTCTGGCTAGACGGAGACTCCAGTATTTGGTTAAGTGGAAGGGTTATTGTCAGGAGGATAATTCCTGGGTCTCTGCCTCTGATATTCATCCCGAAAGATTGGTGCGTGCCTTTCATCGGGCTCACCCGGATCGCCCTGGTGGCATGGATGAAGGTTCGGTGACCCCTCCTCAAGGGGGAGGTACTGTTGTGAGTTCATTTTTCCCTTCATCATTGAGGTCTGATGAACTTCCTCCTCTGGTGAAGGAAGGTAGTGAGACTGATTACCAAACACCTGGGCAGCTAGATGATAACTGGGTGGCTGGAATTGAGGACTGGATATAAAGCTGCCGACGCCCTTCTTCCTGGCTGGTGATTTTCCTGCTGGATTCTTGGAGACCAGTCTGATTCCTGCGTCTCAAAGCTAAGTTTTTCTACTCTGCTTTGTACTCTTCAGTTTTGTTTTTGTTTAGCCTTGTTTTTTGGGAGTTCTGCCATCCCCGGCCGGGGGTGAGCTGAATTCCATTTTTGTCTCTGATCTGTTGATCTTTTGCTGTGTCTTCAGATTATACCTGAGTGCTGATATAGTCTTTTGAAGCCTAGCAACTTCAGGGCCAGTTTTTCCTATCAGTCGGTTGGCTCATTTTGATAGGTTTTTTGCGGATGGCAGACAGCAGCTTTCCTATCCTGTCCTATGTATTTAGCTTGGGCGCCATCATTTGCTCAACCTATCTTTCTATCTGTGTTAGTGTTTTCATCTTGCTTCACCGTCATTATATGTTGGGGACTGCCTATTGCTTTGGGGTCTGCTCTGGGGCAGTTTAGTTTTTCCCCTTTCTGTCTTTAGGCTATGTAGCTCTCCGGCTGTGATCGAGGGGTCTAGGGCACCGTAGGAACCCCCCACGGCTACTGCTAGTTGTTGTGGATAGGTTCAGGGATCTGCAATCCGATAGCTGCCAACCTCTCTGGTTTTTCTGGACTTAGCTGGTATTTTGTTTTTTCCTCCTTCGGTGACTCATCATAACACACGTGTGTACGAAGTGTACGGAGCAGAGTCACGTGTGTACGAGGTGTACGGAGCAGAGCCAGCCACGTGTGTACGAGGTGTACGGAGCAGAGCCGCGAGTGTACGAGGTGTACGTAGCAGAGCTGGGCGTGTGCGAGGTGTATGGAGCGGAGCCGCGTGTGTACGAGGTGTACGGAGTGGAGCCGCGAGTGTGCGAGGTGTACGGAGCGGAGCCACGCATGTGCGAGGTGTGCAAAGCGGAGCCGCATGTCTACGAGGTGTGCGGAGCTGAGCCGCATGTCTACGAGGTATATGGAGCGGAGCTGCGTGTGTATGAGGTGTGCGGAGCGGAGCCGCACGTCTACGAGGTGTACGGAGAGTAGCCGCATGTGTACAAGGTGAACGGAGCAGAGCCGCGTGTCTACAAGGTGTACGGAGTGGAGCCACGTGTGTACACAGTGTACAGAGCTGAGCTGTGTGTGTACGAAGCAGAGTCGCACGTGTACGAGGTGTACAAAGTGTATGGAGCTGAGCCATGTGTTTACGAAGCGGAGCCGCGTGTGTACGAGGTGTATGGAGCAAAGCCGCATGTGTACAAGGTTTACAGAGTGGAGCAATGTGTGTACAAGGTGTACGGAGCATGGCCATGTGTGTACAAGGTGTACGGAGCAGAGCCGCATGTGTACGAGGTTTATGGAGTGGAGCCGTGTGTGCGAGGTGTACGGAGCGGAGCCGTGTGTGTGCGAGGCATGCAAAGTGGAACCGTGTGTGTATGAGGTGTGCGGAGCCATGCGTGTACAAGATGTATGATGGGGAGCATTCATGCCTCACAACCGTCCAAGATTTTGAGAGTCTGCCCCACTGCCCCGACCATGATCTTACTTTTCCTGTGGACACAGGAGTACACGGCGGAGCCCCGAGGAGCACTTGAAAACTCGCACATGACGTTCCATCGGAAGTGACGTGCTGGAAGCTGACCGGTAATGATGTAATTTCGGGAGGAGATTGTGATGGAACTATGGAGGCACTTCAGGAAATGCTTCAGATCATCACCATGTCCTCCTCCGACAGCACGGACAGCAGGATCGCCTTGGACTCGGGGATGTTGGCCATGTGAGTGGATCATAAAAGGCCTGCACCAGGAGGCTCAGGTGGGCACTATAATGTGAGCCGGACTGGTATAGTATCTTTACAGAATCTTTCTCTGTCTGTTTCTTTCTCTCTCTCTCTGTTCTTTATTTCCCCTCTTTCTTTCTTTCTCTCTGTTCTTTCTTTCTCTCTCTGTTCTTTCTTCCCCTCTTTCTTTCTCTCTCCCTCTCTGTTCTTTCTTTCTTTCCCCTTTCTTTCTCTTTTTTTCTCTCTTTGTTCTTTCTTTCCCCTCTTTCTTTCTTTCTTTCTTTCTTTGTTTCTGTCTCTGTTCTTTCTTTCCCCTCTTTCTTTCTCGCTCCCTCTCTGTTCTTTCTTTCTTTCTTCCCCTCTTTCCTTTTTTCTCCCTCTGTTCTTTTTTTCTGTCCCCTCTTTCTTTCTCTCTGTTCTTTCTTTCTTTGTCTCACTGTTTCTCTTTTTCTTTCTTCTTTCTTTCTCTCTGTTTTTTTTCTCTCTCCTTTCTTTCTCTCTTTTCTTTCTCTATCTGTTTTCTTTTTTCTCTCTCTCTGTTCTTTCTTTCTTTTCCTCAGTACCAGTCAGTGTGCCCACAGTACCAGCCACTGTACCCACAATGCCATCCACTGTGCCCATAATTGCAGCCACTGTGCCCTCAGTACTAGTCAGTGTGATCAGCAGTGCTAAATGGGTGTGGTTGGGGTGTGGACACGGGTGTGACTAGTTGTAAAATGGGTGTGGTCGGGCGGCCGGTAACCAATCATCAAAGTGGAAGTCATCAGTTTCCATCAACATTGTTATATGTGGGCAGTGGGCACCTTTAGAAAGGTGGGCACGAGATGGCGGGTCTTGTCACCTCTGCCTCTCACATAAGTTACTATGAGGTGTACTTTATTCCTGCCACATTTCTTTCTAGGCCTACTGAGAGAAATGTTTTGACCAGCTGAAAGACATACAACCTGAGGATTGTGCATGTGTACTCTGCCCGCATGTAGTAATATGTGTGTGTATGTATATATACTGTATATATATTTACTTACTCCGACCCCTATATAAATCCTGCCCCTCCTACCGCCGTCCACTTTCCCATGCTCCTGTTCCAATCCTGGGGTCTTTTTTGGTCCCCTCCTGGTCCTCTACACGCTGAACATCTGGGACATGACTAACATTGCGCAACGTGCGCTTGTTCGTCGCCAGAAGCAGCGTTGTGTCCAGTGTGTGAGGAGACAGCGACTTGTCTGTGGCGTTAACCCCTCTGCTGCCATGTTGGGCACAGCCTGTGACGAGGAGCATCTCTTCCTGTGTATTCGGCCACAGGCTGCACATCGGAGGCTGCTTCTTCTATCTGGGGAAGTTCATGAAGCAGAAGGCTCTGTGTGACTCATGTGAAGTAACTTCTCTGACAGGTCATGGGTCCAGGTCAGCAGGTGATTGCAGACTATTAGCTGGTTTCGATGTTAGGTACAGGTGAGTCAGGACTAGATGTTGGGTAGAAGCCTTCCAGTATTTGTAAGGCCTCGTTTACACTCTGAGTATTTGGTGTTTTTTACCTCAGTATTTTTGAGGCCTTGTACACACGATGTGTATTTGCTGAGTTTTTTACCTCAATATTTAAGTATTTTAGTGACTTCCCGACCCCGTCACATGACCGGGGGGGCCCACAGAGTCTGAACAGCCCGGGACCCTGGCTACCCTTAATCCACCCCTGTATACACGTGCTGCGCCAATTATTTGGATTGCACTTCCCAGGTCAATACGATTAGACCCCAATCCCTACAATTTTAAGCGTGCCCTGAAAATGCATTTATTCAGATTGGCCTACCTCCTCAACACATTAACCTAACTATCCCTGTGTGACACAGTCAAAAGTTTTACCATAACCAGGTTCCGCGCATCATGTTCCCACATGCTTTATGCATCTATTAGCCCTCTGTGTCTGTACTGTTACACACTTAACATTATGGCTGGTCCATACAATCAGGGCAACTGTTACCACCCACCTTTCATGTCTACCTTTTTCCTCATAGACTGTAAGCTTGCGAGCAGGGCCCTCATTCCTCTTGGTGTCTGTTATCATATATGTGATTATTGTTATGCTGTAATGTCTATCGTCTGTACAAGTCCCCTCTGAAATGTAAAGTGCTGCGGAATATGTCGGCGCTATAGAAATAAAATGTATTCTTCTTCTTCTTATTATTATTATATTATTTGATTGTGAATGGGAGAGACGGGGACCTCTATTCTCATGATAAGTGAGAGTCCTAAAATTTATATTAGTATCTAATATTTAAGTTGTGATGCTTTGTTGTGGATAATGGGATTGGTTCGTTATGACTCTTTGGGTCTCAAACCAAAAAAGGTTGCGTGCACCTGAGCTAGATATTACATAGGTTTTCGTATATTGTACTGCGTTATTGGTGCAATACTGCCATCTAGTGTTTGGTATTACTAATTACACTTATTTTAGTGATACATTCTGTACAGTATTAGTAGAGGGATTATGATAACATTATTACTATTTATGTTATTACATACAAATAATAACCCCATCTATAATCTATTGCCCTAGTGATCCCTTATATAGTGAATATTTCATTATATAAGTCTGCTTGCCACTTCTTTTCTATCTTTATTAACCCTTCCCCGACATGACAAATTTACTTGTTTTCATTGTTTTCCTCCCCTTCTTCCAAGAGCCATAACTTTTTTATTTTATTCTGCCCACATAGACCTATGAGGGCTTGTTTTTTGTGGGTCAAATTGTACTTTGTATGACACCATTCATTTTACCACATGGTGTACTGAAAAACAGGAGAAAAATTTCAAGTGCGATGAAATTGTGAAAACCCCACCACCACAATTCTGACATTGCTTTTTAGGAATTGTTTTTACGTCGCACATTCTGTGGTAAAAATAATGTGACCATATGATTCTCCTCATCAGTATGATTATGACGATATAATTTTTTAAATTATTTTAATGGTGAAAATAAAAAAACGAACATTACAGGAACATTTTTAATTTGATTGTGTCTCATTGCCGAGACCCGTAACACTTTTATTTTTCGAAAGACAAAAGACAAAAAACTGACTGGCAGATCCAGACTAGTGTGAATAGGTGCATACCAGGAGCAGCTGCCTCCTTTTCAACATACAAAAAAAGGGTAGCACTCTATCATGCTAAAGCATGCCAATGTGGAATATGTGAAATTTGAATAGCAATATGGAGTATTAGAAAAAGATATAAAGACACTTAGCATAAAATTTGGCCAAATATCTTCCCATCAACCATCGTCAAGGTTATATATTGTATGCTTTTATTTTTGAGTCATTAGAGCTGTGTGGGGGCTTTTTTTGTGAGGTGAGACATTTTTATGAGTATCCTTTTGTGATAGATTTGCCATTTTTATCGCTTCTTACAGAATTTTTTTTTGCTGTATTGTGACCACCAAAAAAAAAATCAAATTGTGGCATTTTGTATTTTTTTCTGTATATATTGTTTACCAATCAGATTAATCATTTTTATATTTTGATAGATCGGACTTTTACATCTATGATCCATGTAGGCCTGTACACTTGTTTATCTGTTCACTACATTATTGTGTCCTGCTGTCTCAACTAAGTTTGATTGATTGCTAACGAGAAAAAAAAGTGAGAGATCTTAGAACTAGCCTCCTAGTCTGGGGAGGCATTTATGTACATTTAATCAAAGTACATTTGATCAAAGTACTGGCAGTTATACCACGGCAATTAGACAGGGCAGGAGACAGGTAAGACAATTAGACAAATCTATTCCCAATACACTTGGATTACAACAAATTTTCACCATATGCATTTGTATAATTTATATCCTGGCTGCTGCATTTACTCACATCTAGCGCCCTTGCATTAACTCTTTACACTCCATCCATATCAGCCCCTCTGTCCTTTCTTCTCCTATGTATAGCACTCACGCTCTTTTCACATTGCTAAACAGCACAGATCCATTCAGTCGCACCATCAAACACACGAGACACTCTCACAAATCGCTTAGCCATCTGCTCACTCTTTCTATACTCCTCCTGGTCGCAGGAGATATCTCTCCCAACCCCGACCCCCCATGTTATAGCAAGTCAAACCCCCCAACTGCTACACTCAGAAACCCCTCTAATGTCATTAATATTCCCTGCATGCCTTCTGTCTCTTTTAATTGTGCCCTTTGGAATTCTCGCTCAGTGTGTAATAAACTCCCCTTCATCCATGACTTCTTCATTTCTGATTCTCTTCTAGTCCTTAATGAAACTTAGATGCAGTAGTCAGACACCACCGCTGCTGCTGCTCTCTCATATGGTGGACTACACTTCTCTCATACCCCTTGATCGGACAACAGAGCAGGTGGAGGAGTTGGTCTGCTCCTATCACTCAAATGTACCTTTCAGGTTATCCCCCAGTACCTTCACTTGTCTTGCAATCTTCTGAGGTCCATGCTGTCAGTCGGACTACACTTCTCTCATACCCCTAGACCGGACAGCAGAGCAGGTAGAGGAGTTGGTCTGCTGCTATCACTCAAATGTACCTTTCAGGTTATCCCCCAAGTACCTTCACTTGTCTTCCAATCTTTTGAGGTCCTTGCTGTCAGAATATCCCCTTCTCCATGCTAGTGGCCTTAGTGTATCATCCTCCGGGCTCCTCCCATCAGTTCCTGGATCACTTTGCCACCTGGCTGCCACATTTTCTCTCCTGTGACATCCAAGCCCTCATCATGGGTGATTTCAACATCCCCATTGCTTTTCCCCTCTCCCTATCTGCTATTCACCTTTTATTTCTAACCTCCTCCTTTGGCCTTTCGCAGCTTACTAACTCCCCTACACATGAAGATGGAAACTCCCTCAACTTGGTCTTCTCCCAGCTCTGCTCAGTGGATGATTTCATAAACTCCCCTCTCCCGCTCTCTGACCACAACCTTCTTTTATTCTCTATCAAGAACTGCCATCCCACTCAGGTCATCCCCACTTTCCACACTTATAGAAACATACAGGCCATTAACACCCAGAAACTTATGAAGAACTTGCAGTCATCACTGGCCACTATCTCCTCCCTCTCATGTCCTGATTCTGCACTGAAGCATTACAACAAAACACTTCAAAGTGCCCTGGATGAAACTGCACCTCCTATACATAGAACAACTAGGCACAGACAGCGACAACCATGGCACACGCTGCAAACATGTTTCCTGCAGCAGTGCTCAAGGTGCGTCGAACATCTGTGGAGAAAATCCAATCTACCTGAAGATTTCATCCATTATAAGTTTATGCTTAAAACATACAACACTGTCCTTCACCTCTCCAAACAAACCTATTTCAACACCCTCATCACCTCACTATCCAATAACCCGAAACATCTCTTTGAAACTTTTCATTCCCTACTCAACCCAAGAGTGCAGGCTCCAATCACGCATCTCCACGCTGACGATCTGGCCAATTATTTCAGAGAAAAAAATGACCATATCCAACAGGAAACTATCTCCCAATTCCCTCATACCAAGCACTGTCCTCCCTCCCCCACTGTATCTAGCTCACTCTCTGATTTTGAACCAGTCACAGAAGAAGTAGTAATCGGGCTCCTTGCATCTTCTCGCCCTACCACTTGCACCAGTGACCCCATTCCATCACATTTCTTCCAGTCCCTTTCCCCTGCTGTCACCACTCACCTAATAAAAATATTCAACCTCTCTCTCTCTTCATGTATCTTTCCCTCCTCATTTAAGCATGCCATCATGCATCCATTACTTGAAAATCATCCCTTGACCAAAACTGTGCCGCTAACTATAGACCTGTCTCTAATCTTCCCTTTATCTCTAAACTCCTGGAACGCCTGGTCCACGGCCGTCTTATCCGCTAACTCTCAGATAACTCTCTTATCGACCCTCTACAATCTGGTCTCCGCTCTTTACACTCTACTGAAACTGCCCTCACTAAAGTCTCTAATGATCCACTAACAGCTAAATCTAATGGTCACTTCTCCATGCTAATTCTCTTGGATCTCTTTGCAGAATTCGACACTGTGGATCATCAGCTCCTCCTCACTATGCTCCGCTCCATCGGCCTCAAGGACACTGTTCTCTCCTGGTTCTCCTCCAATCTCTCTGACCGCTCCTTTACTGTATCTTTTGCTGGTTCCTCCTCCTCTCATCTTCCCCTTACTGTTGAGGTTCTTCAACGATCAGCCCTAGGCCCCCTCCTCTTCTCTTTGTATACTGCCCCTATTGGACAAACAATCAGTAGATTTGGTTTCCAGTACCATCTCTATGCTGATGACACCCAATTATACACTTCTCCTGATATCACACCTGCATCATTTTTAGAAAACACCAGTGGTTGTCTTACCGCTGTCTCTAACATCGTGTCCTTCCTCTATCTGAAATTAAACCTGTCAAAAACTGAACTCCTCGTGTTTCCTCCCTCTACTAACCTACCTATGCCCCACATTGCCATTTCTGTGTGTGGTTCCACCATTACTCCCCAGCAACATGCCCCGTCTTGGGGTTATGCTTGATTCCGAGCTTTCATTCACCCCCCACATCCGATCACTGGCTCGCTTTATTTACCTGCACCGTAAAAACATTTCTAGAATTCAACCTTTTCTTTCTTTCAACTCTGCAAAAACTCTTACTGTTTCTCTTATTCATTCTTGTTTGGACTATTGTAACTCTCTACTAATTGGTCTCCCTCTTACCAAACTCTCCCCTCTTCAATCTGTCTTGATTGCTGCAGCCAACATCATATTCCTCACCAATCGTTATACCGATGCCTCTACCTTGTGCCAGTCATTACACTGGTTACCCATCCACTCCAGAATACAGTGCAAACTTATTACCCTCACGCACAAAGCACTCCATGGCTCAGCACCACCCTTCATCTCCTCCCTCGTCTCAGTCTACCACCCTACCCATGCCCTCCGTTGTTCTGCTAATAACATCCTCAATAATCAGAACCTCCCACTCCCGACTCCAAGACTTTTCACGTGCAGCGCCAATTCTTTGGAATGCACTACCCAGGTTAATACGATTAATCCCCAATCCCCACAGTTTTAAAGGGAGCCTGTCACCCCCCACAGGCGGTTTTAAGTAAAAGAGCCAATTTGTGCAGCACTAATGCTGCATTCTATCAAGGTGGCTCTTTTATTTAGCGTCCCTTCCACCGCCGAAATAATCGTTTTTAAAATTGGTCAGACATACCTGATATTTGATAGGGGGGCAGGTCTTTCCCCCCTGGACACAGACACCTCACATACAGTACGTCAGTCATGTCCAGCTTTTGAATTTGGCGCCGCCTCCTCAGCGTTCATTTCTCTTTCTCGCATCTGCGCTGTAATATTCTTTCAGTGGTGCAGCAGAACCTGTGATTATGTCAGCACCATGTGACCCGTAGCGGTGGAGCTGAGCAGGGCAGCGCTGCAGAAAGACCTGTGGTGACGTCAGAATATTACAGCGCAGGCGCGAGGAAAAGAAATGAACGCTGAGGAGGCGGCGCCAAATTCAAAAGCTGGACATGACTTACGTATGTGAGGCATCTGTGTCCAGGGGGGAAAGACCTGCCCCCCTGTGAAATATCAGGCATGTCTGACCAATTTTAAAAATGCTTATTTCAGCGGCGGAAGGGACACTAAATAAAAGAGCCACCTTGACAGAATGCAGCATTAGTGCTGCACAAGGTGGCTCTTTTACTTGAAACCGCCTGGGGGTGGTGACAGGTTCCCTTTAAGCATGCTCTAAAAACGCATTTGTTCAGACTGGCCTACCACCTCAACGCATTAGCCTAACTATCCCTGTGTGACTCATTCTAAATTTTTACCATAACCAGGCTCCTCGCATCAGGTTCTCACATGCTTTATGCATTTAATAGCCCTATGTGTCTGTACTGTTACATACTTAGGCCAATAACCGGTTCATGCAGCATTACATGAACACCCGATTCTTACACTATGGCTGGTCCAAACAGAGAAAGCAATTGTTACCATCCACCTTTCGTGTCTCCCCTTTTTCCTCATAGATTGTAAGCCTGCGAGCAGGGTCCTCATTCCTCTTGGTATCTGTTTTGATCTATGTTCGTTATGCTGTGTCTATTGTCTGTACAAGTCCTCTCTATAATATAAAGTTCTGCGGAATATGTTGGCGCTATAGAGATAAAATTATTATTACTTTTCTGGGAGTGGCGATACCACATTTGTTTGTTTTTTTATTATTTTTATTTTCAGTGGTGAAAAGAGGTAGATTTATATATTTTTTTTACTTTTTTTCATATTTTTGTAAAACTTTTTTTAACTTTTCACTGTCTTTATTAGTCAGTCCCCTTAGGGGACATGAACCTGTTATTGTCTGCATATAGTAAAAATCACTGTCTGTTTGGGGTTTCAAGGGAGCTGTGTAATGATAGACATGGAAGTCTTCAACAGACCCCTGACTGTCAGAGCATCCCATCACCTCAGTATGAACCAGTCCCTATTTGATTTATACATTGTGTTTATTGTTTTGGTGCAATTAAATAAATTAATTTTAAAAAATATAACGTGTCTGATATTCTTACCTGTCATCTAGCTCTAGTTTGTACGTAAAGTCCTCAGATATTCCCCATATTGTCTGTGTAATGTGTAAAACCTATGAATTGATAAACACCATTGATTGATTGATTTGGCATAGCATTTAGTAAATTTAAGAATAATCACATGTGACAGATTTGCTACTGAAGTTTCTGCAACTAAAATCACTTCCATAGATGAGAGGGGATTTATTTCAACCGCATGTACAGTACATTGATTTTTACAAACCCTATTGAGATCGATAGGACAATGAAAGAGTTTTCTGCATGAAATCGACTGCATGTAAATATACCCTTTTTCTTTTTATCATGTTGAATTGGTCCCTAATTAATGGTTATTTGTCATGAATACTGTTGGTAATAAATAAATAATGTTACTGTTTGTAAAATGACAATGATCCAAAACACAAGGCTAAGTCGACCTGTCATTGGCTACATCAGAACAAAGTGAAGGTTCTGGAGTGGCCATCTCAGTCTCCTGACCTCAATATCATTGAGCCACCCTGGGTTGATCTCAAGCGCGCAGCTAATGCTAGACGGCCCAGGAATTTACAGGAACTGGAGAATTTTTGCCAAGAAGAATGGGCAGCTTTACCATTCGAGTAAATAAAGAACCTCATCCACAACTACCACAAAGACTGTCATTGATGTTAGAGGGAGCAATACACGGTATTAAGAAATGGGGTATGTGAACTTTTGATCAGGGTCATTTGGATGTTTGTGGTTGTCATTATGATTTAAAAAGAGAAACACAGTAGTTTGACAATAAATGGCTTCACCCAACCACTAACCATGAGTGGAGAAAAAGATTTGGTGTTATTACTCATATTCTCTGAAAAAAATTCTTTTATTAGACCAGGAAAAGTCTGGGAGTAACCTTCCCTCTTATTCTCTATGACATGGATAGACCCCTAATGTGATGTTAGTTCCCCTGATGACTCATGGAATGAAGAAACGCGTCGGGACGCACAGGGTGAATTTAGGGCTATTTACATAAGGGCTAGATGTGGACTACCCTTGTAAGGGCGGGAGTCTGGGTGATAGGATTATGCCAGCTCTGACAGGGCTTAATAGGGCTAATTTATCCTTCCCCTCTCTATGAATCCTGGAATCCTGGTTGTTCAAGGACGGATTCGGCGAGCTCACGCCCCTCAACGTCTGGGTGAGATTGTTCTCTATTATCTTGTTCTTTGTTATGAATGAATATATTTCTCACCCATTATATGGTCTTTCTGTTGTGTAAGTACTCTTCAACTGGGTCTTGACTCTTTGCATTTATATCAATTCATCTGCTGTTTTGAGCGGTCATTACCCCTAAACGGCTGTAAGATCAATATTTTATCCAGTATATTTTATATATAGAACTGGGATTAATCGTCTTTTTGGGACATAGAGATTTTGTATCATTCTCTTTGTGGTTGGCTATACATATAGCAACTAGTGTTTTTATTGCACACTCACCTCCTTGGGGTAACTTTTATATATTTCTTAGTAAAAGTTTTTTTTTAACACTTTCTCGTTGCTGATATTCTATATTTGTGAGAGATTTGCAGGTTTTTTTTACCCATTTCTGCTGTTTTGTGTTATATATTTTCTGAAAAAAGACCAAGAAAGCAAAAATTCTGTCGGGGTATGAAAACTTTTGAGCACAACTGTATATACACTGCACAGTACCGCTGTAGCTAATGACAGGTCGACTTAGCCTTGTGATTTAGATTATTGTCATGTTGGAATGTCCAAGTGCGTCCCATGCGCAGCTTCCGAGCTGTTGATTGCAAGTATTTACTGATATCGTGCTGCATTCATCTTTCCTTCAACTTTGACCAAGTTTACTGTGCCTTTATAGCTCACACATTCCCAAAAAAATCAGCGATCCACCTCCATGCTTTACAGCTACAAAAATGTCCAAAAACATACTAATGCGATAAGGGAACCTTCACCATAAAGGACTTCCCAGCATGCATAAAGTACGGGGCGTGTAAAATACATAGAACAAAAGATGGATACAAAGTATCCTGGACACACCACTCACAAAGAGAGATATATCATGAATAAGTAATAAATTTTATTAAGTAAATTCATATCACAAATAGACAAAAAACTACAAAGTTTAGAGGAAGGAATATATACCCAAGTGAAGTACACACAAAAACAGGAATGGGAAGATAGATACAGGTAATGGGAATGTGCGAAAAATAAATCAGCATGTAAACATATATCCACCTAGATACTGAAACAATTTCCCGGAAAAAGCTAAAAACACGAAACGAGCGTCGGACTCCAGGTATTCTGTGGACAGGCGACTAAATGGGTACGTGCTTATGTAACATGTGATTGCCAGCATGGGGACTTTCTCTTTTTTATGGCACTTTGCACCTTATAGACCACTATGGGTCTAGGTGGATATATGTTTACATGCTGATGTATTTTTTGCTCATTCCTGTTACCTGTATCTATCCTCCCATTCCTGTTTTTGTGTGTACTTCACTTGGGTATATATTCCTTCCCCTAAACTTTGTAGTTTTTTGTCTATTTATGATATGAATTTACTTAATAAAATGTATTACTTATTCATGATATATCTCTTTGTGAGTGGTGTGTCCAGGGTACTTTGTATCCATCTTTTGCTCCATGCTTTACAGTAGGAATCGTGTTCCTTTCATCATAGGCATTGTTGACCTCTCTCGAAATGTAACATTTATGGTTGTGGCCCAAAAAGTTCAATTTTGGTCTCATCACTCCAAATGACCTTGTTGCAGAAATTTTGAGGCTTGATTCTGTGCTGTTTCGTGTATTGTAGGTGAGATACTTTGTGGCATTTGAGCAGTAATAGCTGTATTCTGGTGACTCAACCATGCAGTCCATTATTCTTCAAGTGCCTCCTTATTGTGCATCTTGAAACAGCCACACTGCTATTTTTCAGAGAGTCCAGTATTTCAGCTGATGTTAACTGTGGGTTTTTCTTTGCATTACGAAAAATTTTCCTGGCAGTTATGGACAAAATTTTTGTTGGTCTACCTGACCGTGGTTTTGTTTTTATAGAGCCCCTGATTTTTCATTTGTTAATCACAGTTTCAATGCTGCTGACTGGCATTTTCATTTCCTTGGATATCTTCTTATATCCCTTTCCTGTTTTATACAGTTCAACTACCTTTTCCTGTAGATCCGTTGTCAATTATTTTGCCTTCCCCATGGCTCATAATCCAGAAATGTCAGTGGCTGGATGAAAGGTGCAAAAGTCTGTCTGGATCCCAGAAACTCACTCAGCTTTTATGCACAGATACTGATTACAAGCAAATAGGTCACAAGTGAAGATGTTACCCTTAGTAGCCATTGAAACCCCTTTTTTGTCAACTTCTGTGCATGTTATCAGGCCAAAATCATCAGGGTGTGTAAACTTTTGATTAAGGTCATTTGGATGTTTTGGGTTGTAATTATGATTTAAAAAGAGAAAACACAGTAGTTTGACAATAAATGGCTTCACCCAACCACTAAAAAGTTTTGGTGTTGTCATTCATATTCTCTGAAAAAAGTTTAAGAAAGCAAAAATTCTGCTGGGTACGTAAACTTTTGAGCACAACTGTATATACAGTACAGACCAAAAGTTTGGGCACACCTTCTCATTCAATGAGTTTTCTTTATTTTCATGACTATGAAAATTGTAGATTCACTCTGAAGGCATCAAAACTATGAATTAACACATGTGGAATTATATAATTAACAAAAAAGTGTGAAACAACTGAAAATATGTCTTATATTCTAGGTTCTTCAAAGTAGCCACCTTTTGCTTTGATTACTGCTTTGCATACTCTTGGCATTCTCTTGATGAGCTCCATTCACTGTTAGCAAGCAGGCTGAATGGTACAACTCTCTACCTCTGCTGGCTGTCATTTCTGCTGCAATATAGCCAAATGGTAATCAACTGATCCACCCTGCATGTATTCACTCCATTCACTGTTAGCAAGCAGCCTGAATGGTACGTCTATACTTCTGCTTGCTGTCTGTCTTCTGTTGCTTTACCATTTTGTGACATATTTTAATGTGCCTGCTAAAGCTTTGGTATAATTCATTTGTTACACTGTATTTAATACTTACTGCTTTATATCTGTGATTGGGACCTCTCTAGATCTTATCAGGTGGAAGGTGCTATAGCATATAGATGCAGCCTGGTCTAGTGCCTTTGATCATCTAACCACCCCCTGGTGTGCTGGCCCCAGCTGCCAAATTATCCCCAACCAGCTCCCACAATCCCTCTCTCTTGACCCTGTAGTGTGGCCTATATATGTAGTAGTTCCTAAGGGGAAGCACGCAGTGTGGGGTGCAGGACGCAAGCATCCCATAAGCAAAGCATCACAGAAGCTAAGCATCAAGAAAATGGCAGTTATCCATGGCAGTTAATCAGGGCAGGAGTCAGGTAACCCACACTTTGCTCTCCCCTTTAGCCATGTGCTTTATTTATATCATCCTGTGCTCCTTTGCCATCCACATTCACCACCCCATCCCCCCTCCATCCACATCAACCCCTCTATACTTCCCTCTCCCATGTACAGCTCCCATGCACTCCTCACCTTCCTGAGAAACCTCAGCCAATCTTGCCCAAACACATCACAGAAAAAAACTTCTTACAATTCCAACAACTATTTGCTCTTTATCTTCCTAATCCTACTGATTAAAACTCTGAATGAGAAGGTGTGTCCAAACTTTTGGTCTGTACTGTACACTGCACAGTACCACCTCTCCTGTCCTGTATACTGGGTGTAGTTATCAGCACCTTTATTATTTTGTATATATACACACTGCACAGTACCACGTCCCCTGTCCTATATACTGGGTGTAGTTATCAGCATATTTATTATTTTGTATATATACACACTGCACAGTATCACTTCTCCTGTCCTGTATATATACACTTCACAGAACCACTTCTCCTGTCCTGCTTACTGGGTGTAATTCTTAGTGTCTATATGATTCTGTATATATACACTGCACAGTACCACTTCTCCTGTCCTGTATACTGGGTGTAGTTATCAGCATCTTTATTATTTTGTATATATACACACTGCACATTACCACTTCTCCTGTCCTGTATATATACACGTCACAGAACCACTTCTCCTGTCCTGCTTACTGGGTGCAATTCTTAGTGTCTATATGATGCTGTATATATACACTGCACAGTACCACTTCTCCTGTCTTGTATGCTGTATCTTGTATACATATATACACACACACTGCACATTACCACTTCACCTACCCTTCATGCTGGATGTAATTTCCAGCATGTGCTCTTACTATGTATTATGTTGGACATCTCAGGGGGTGTAGCAAATATACGTAAAAAATTTGGCCTGTCCATGAATTTTGGTGAAAATTTAATAGTAGGTTGCCTGATCTCATAGATGGTAAAATTCACATGGATGTGTGAATATAATAGCCTTAAAGCAATCCCTGACCCTAACCCTAGTTAGGGTTAAAAAAGTGCAATACTATATATTAGCAGCTTTGAGTAGTGAATTAAGACATTATTGAATATTGTGCACTGCTCTTGATTCAATAATGCCTTCATCCATTGTGTGCTAATCTTCTGTTATGTCTCTGGCTATTTCAGAAGAGCACAGCAGTGTAGTTAAGGTTCTCATTGATTATTGCACTATGCACAGTCAGCAACTGAGATGACAAAGTTCACTTCATTATACAGAGCATTATACATGTGCTGCCTATACAGAGTGGAGCAGCTGATGATAAACACTGACCTGTTGGGCTCTGCATAAGCAGCTCCAGGAGGACAATTACTGCTGACTTTTAGGTGCTGATCACTTTACAGTGATGGCAGTGTATAGAAGGGGCAGGAAGGCAAAAACGTTGTGCCCCATAGACTATGAGGCCCATAACAATCACCCCCTGACCTTCCTCTGTGCATGAGATCTTGGGTTCAAATCTGACCAAGGGCATCATCTATATGTAGTTTGTGTGTTCTTCCCATGTCTGAATGGATTTCTTCCCAAAGACATAATGAACATGAAATCTAGATTGTAGGTTTCTCTGGGTACAGTAAAGGATGGCAGTATTTGTAAAGTGCAGTTAAATATGTTATCAATATATAAGAAATCGTAATAAATAATAATAAAACTTAATTTTCATGATGATCAGGAAGGGCGGCAGACTGCATTGTTCTGTCTTGTCAAAAAATTGGATCATTGGAAGTCATTATATCCCTCATGCATCCTATACAGTAAAAGCAGAACCAGTCACGTCAATGTAAGCACATCACCAGTATGGACACACCATAGTAATCCAGCAGAGGCCGTAACACAAAATGAAGAACCACGACTGATAAAAACTTATCTTTTTATTTAACCTTGGACTGACAAATCAGATCGTAAAGTAACTGTTTTAATAACAAATTAATGAATGAACAGGTATTTACAATCGTATCAGTACATTACTGTATCATGACATTAGAAAGGCCAAGGCATACAATAAGCATGGCCTTTGTTTCAATACCTCATCCTGCAGTGCGATGAAATGATCTGCTAGGCTTCTTTGCACTACATACAGATTTGCATGTTCTGGCTTCTCTACAGCATTGCTAGCAATGTAAATTAATCTCACAGCATTCACAAATGTACATATGGAAATGTTAGATTGTAACCTCAGCACACGGCAATTGTTCTAATTTACTAAGCACTGCAGGGGTAATAACAGTTTGTTAATAAGAGAAGTATTGGACTTGTTCTTGTTCACTAACTGCAAGATTTTCATGGCTAATACGATGAGTGCCCGATTGGTTTCTTATCATCATGCTGGATCTGAAAAGGAACTTTCAAAATTATTTTTTCCTGAAAAATGTTAAAATTGTGGGAAATAGTGTGCTTTCATATTGTTCTTGATGCATTTTTTTCCTAAAATACAAAGTCAATTTCAGCTATCTCATTTTCAAACCAACAGAGCAGATTTCTATGAAACAGCAGTATGCACTTAAAGATTATCTATCATTAAATGGGTTGTTCAGAATATAAAAGTTGCTTTGGAAAGAGAGAAAATGCTATCAAATACAGTCCTCTTTCTGTTCTCCATGCTTAGTGTGGTACACACAGATACACAATGCAAAGATTAAGTCAATTTCTCCCCTTTTTATCTGGTCTCAGGTGTGATTTTCATATTGCCCACACCTGATACTTGCCACAGGTGAGTTTGTATGAGCATCACATGCTTGAAACAAAGTTGTTTACCCACAATTTTGGAAAGGTGCCAACAATTTTGTCCGACCCTTTATTGAGGTTTTATGTGAAATTATGTCCAATTTGCCTGTTTTTTTGTGTTCTTCAAATATACACAAAGAAAATAAACATGTGTTTAACAAAACATGTGTAATTGCAATAATTTTCTAGGAGAAATACCTCATTTTCTGGAACAATTTCAAGGGTGCCAACACTTTCAGCCATGACTGTAAAAGACAATCTTCACTAATCCATTCAATCTAGTCATCACTAGTCCTTGCCTCTCTTTAGCTGATCATGTGGCCACATCTACACTTCAGCCAGTTACTGGTCTCATGATATACATAACAGAAATACAGCTTAGGACAATGATTCGTTGCAGTAGTCATGTGAATAGATGTTAGGAAAGTAAGCAGAGACTGACGGGATCCACGGATAGGTAGCGATGGAGCTGCAGGGGATTAAACAGCCACTTAAGTGACTAGCATATTGTTTAAGATGTATTATTACAGAGGAACTCCAAGCAAAAATTGTAGTGCTAAATCTCTTATCAATATGTATGCAGCGAAGTATGATGTGTTTAAATACTTACTGAAATCAAGTCTGCTTCTGAGCCATGTGACCACAATTCAGATTAGCTTGTTCACAGAGCATATTAAGTATCGGCCGGAAGACACTTCTCAGTCTAAGTCAATGAGAAGTGCGCAGGTGTCGGAGCTCTTTGAACTTTTCTGGCACCTGCACACTGCAGTACTTTGCTCTGCCCTCAACAGGGCAGAGAAGTACCCCTGCGCAGGAGCGCAATGCCGGGGAGCATGAGTGGATGATGCAGGGTTGCGTCATCCACAGACGCAAGCAGGAGGGCAGGGATCATAAGATAGGAGGTGCCGGACCAAGACCAGCGATACCCCTCGGACCGGACCGCCCCGCAGGTGAGTATAATAAAACTTATTTTTCAGTTCTTCCCGGTCGGGTTGGAGGCTTATATACAGCATTATAGAATGCTGTTTATACAGTGGGTACGGAAAGTATTCAGACCCCTTTAAATTTTTCACTCTTTGTTTCATTTCAGCCATTTGGTAAATTCAAAAAAGTTCTTTTTTTCTCATTAATGTACACTCTGCACCTCATCTTGACTGAAAAAAACAGAATTGTAGACATTTTTGCAAATTTATTAAAAAAGAAAACATGAAATATCACATGGTCATAAGTATTCAGACCCTTTGCTCAGACACTCATATTTAAGTCACATGCTGTCCATTTACTTGTGATCCTCCTTGAGATGGTTATACTCCTTTATTTGAGTCTAGCTGTGTTTAATTAAACTGATAGGACTTGTTTTGCAAAGGCACAAACCTGTCTATATAAGACCTCACAGCTCACAGTGCATGTCAGAACAAATGAGAATCATGAAGTCAAAGAAACTGGCCAAGGAGCTCAGAGACAGAATTGTGGCAAGGCACACATCTGGCCAAGGTTACAAAAGAATTTCTGCACTATTCAAGGTTCCTAAGAGCACAGTGGCCTCCATAATCCTTAAACGGAAGTTTGGACCACCAGAAGTCTTCCTAGACCTGGCCGTCCAGCCAAACTGAGCAATTGTGGGAGAAGAGCCTTGGTGACAGGTAAAGAAGAACCCCAAGATCACTGTGGCTGAGCTCTACAGATGCAGTAGGGAGATGGGAGAAAGTTCCACAAAGTCAACTATCACTGCAGCCCTCCACCAGTCGGGCCTTTATGGCAGAGTGGCCCGACGGAAGCCTCTCCTCAGTGCCAGACATATGAAAGGCCACATAAAGTTTGGTAAAAAACACATGAAGGACTCCCTGACTACGAGAAATAAGATTCTCTGATCTGATGAGACGAAAATAGACCTTTTTCGTGAAAATTCTAAGCGGTATGTGTAGAGAAAACCAGGCACCGCTCATCACCTGCCCAATACAAAAAAACATGGTGGTGGCAGCATCATGCTATGGGGGTGTTTTACAGCTGCAGGGACAGAACGAATGGTTGCAATTGAAGGAAACATGAATGCAGCCAAGTACAGAGATATCCTGGATGAAAACCTCTTCCAGAGTGCTCTGGACCTCAGAATTCCAACAAGACAATGACCCTAAGCACACAGCTAAAGTAACAAAAGGAGTGGTATCAGGACAACTCTGTGACCATTCTTGACTCGCCCAGCCAGAGCCCTGACCTAAACCCAATTGATCATCTCGGGAGAGACCTGAAAGTGGCTGTCCACCAATGTTCACCATCCAACCTAACGGAACTGGAGAGGATCTGCAAGGAAGAATGGCAGAGGATCCCCAAATCCAGGTGTGAAAAACTTGTTGCATCATTCCCAGGACGACTCATGGCTGTACTAGCTCAAAAAGGTGCTTCTACTCAATATTGAGCAAAGGGTCTGAATACTTATGACCATGTAATATTTCCGTTTTTTTCTTTTTTAATAAATTTGCAAAAATTTCTATTTCTATTTTTTTCATTCAAGTTGTGGTGCAGAGTACACATTAATGAGAAAAAAATGAACTTTTTTGAATATACCAAATGGCTGCAATGAAACAAAGAGTGAAAAATGTAAAGGGGTCTGAATACTTTCCATACCCACTGTAAGCCTTGAAAGGAGATGGCCGTATCTTATATTGGCCAAAACTGCTGACATGTTCACTTTAAATAGGATTTCGTGGGTTCTGCAGATGTGTGATCTGTTTAGTCTATAATTCTATAAATTCCATAAAGTCTATAATATATATATATATATTTAGTCTATGGCAGGGGTCCCCAACCGCCGGTCCGCGGCCCAGCACTGGGCCGCTGCAGTGCCCTTGCCGGTCCGCGGACACAAGGGGAGCCAGGGGCGGTCAGTGGCGTAGCGGGGGCTGGGGCGGCGTGTGTAGCGGCGGCAGGGAGCGATCCAAGCAGCTCCACTGCCTGCAAGAGGGAATAGCAGGAGCGGAGCTGCAAGGACCCGTCCACTGCGTCCAGCTTCCTGCCCGCCGCCCGCGCTTCCTGTCTCTGACACAGAGAGGAGCGCGGCCGCTGCTGTGTCAGAGCGAGGAAGCGCGGGCGGCGGGCAGGTGAGAGGAGAGAGGTGGTGTCTGTGTGTGTGTACGTATGTGTGTGTGTGTGTATGTGTGTGTGTGTGTGTGTGTGTGTGTATATGTGTGTGTGTGTGTGTGTATGTATGTGTGTGTTGGTCTGTGTTTGTGTAGCCTGGCCCTGGAGGAGATGGGGACATGAGGAGAAGGCCATGAGGGAAGTGATGGAGAGACAGCAGTGATGGGGTGAAGGCAATGATGGGGAGAGGGGAGTGATGGGGTGAAGGCAATGATGGGGAGAGGGGAGTGATGGGCTGAAGGCAATGATGGGGAGAAGGGAGTGATGGGGTGAAGGCAATGATGGGGAGAAGGGAGTGATGGGGTGAAGGTAATGATGGGGAGAGGGGAGTGATGGGGTGAAGGCAATGATGGGGAGAAGGGGGTGATGGAGCACTCATTCAAAACCTATGGTGAGTTGAGTCACATTATAAATGTTATTTAATTATAAGTATGCACTGCTACACTACAACTGTGTCCATAGCCCCGCCCCCTTATGACCAAAGCCCCACCCCTGCCACACCTCCATCCCCGCCCTGCCGGGCCATGGAAGAATGGTCTTGCTTGAAACCGGTCCCTGGTGCAAAAAAGGTTGGGGACCACTGGTCTATGGTAATAATCTAATAAATAATACTTAATATACTTACTTCACGTGACGCACCCACTGGGACGCCCCCTGACGAAGCTTGGGTGAAATGCGTGTTGGGGCTGGGGAACCACACTATAAACTACCCTATTTGGGTGCATCACTTGATGTATTTTGCCTGATCTATAGTCCTTTTTTCCTTAGTATATAAAATCCGATTTGTTAAAATTAAGAGTTTTGGCCGACACGTAGCTGTCTGTGTACTTTGTACAACTTCTACATATTATTTATGTATAGTTGTGACCCATATTTTGGATACTCTGCATTTGAGTCTTTATTTACCTTGTATTGTTCTAATATTTTCAATAAATTGTATATTTTATGAGTTTTGCAAAAAACTTTTGTTGCTTTTTGTTGGTATTTACTATATTATAGTGCATCTCTGGATGTAGTCTTTACCCATGCTCACTATTTTTGTTGGTATTAACTTTGCTTTCATGTCTAGTAAAAGACCCTTCATTAAATCTATACTTTGTTCAAAAAGATCAGACTATATAAACATATGATTTTTTTCGTGTGCAGTGTTGAAGCAGCAAAAAATTCTCTGAGAGTGATTTCATATGTGGCATTTTTGCAAAAATACTGTTTTTCTTGCATTTATTCTGACATATTTCCCTTGCTTGCTTTTTGTGGCCAAAGGCTCTTTGGCTAGATGTTTGCTGTGAGTGCATCTATGGACATTTTGCCCGTTGGATTCTGCTCCTTTCTAAGAAACTTGTTTGTAAGTAAAAAAAGAAAAAAAAAAAGCTATAGAGAATTCTTGGGAAAACACTCTAACATCATAGTGTTTTTTCAAGCAAAGATTGCAAAGAAAGCTTTTTTTATTCTTTACATTATACATATGTTTATCCTATGATTATTTCATTTTTTAACAGCACGAGTCCATGTTACCTTATTAGATTTGAGGGTCACCATAAAAGCAAAACTGCTTAAGATTGGACTTTGTGGTGTAATGTAATAGACTGATCCTTTCATTATTTTCTACAGTACGTAGGATGAACCAGCAAGTAAGAAAAGTATGGTATTGCTTGGACCCCAGGCTGCAATAAAAAGTGCAAGAATTACTTCGTTTTGTAGGCTTGTAGTGTAATTTCCTCCATCAAACCATTTAAAATAATGACATATTGAATAAATGCAAGCAGCGGTCTTCAGTCCGACATTTCTTAGTTTGGTCTTACTGCTTATCTCTAAAAAAGGATTAAAATGAAATTTGTCGAAATCAGTAAAACAGCCACAAATGTTGCCAGCATATTCCACAATGTGAAAATCTTCATTTTAATATCTTTTATTACATTTCAAAAAGTTAAATTAGTTTACGTTTCTTCGATAATAAAGTAAACACTATTATATCTAAAATTATGATTAATAAGGAAAAGCATCTAATACCGTTTTTTCACGTGGCATAAATAATTTTGGCTCCATACATCCTTGACCCTGCGACCAAAGCAAACCCCTTTACACAATTCTCTGTTGTCTCAAACCAGCTAGCCAATAGACCAGTTTGGTGGGCAGAATTTAGAATGTGGCAGCTAAGACCAGCCGTGGATGGGGCCCTGTGCCATATCTGATATTGGCATACTCCATAAGGCCATGTGCACACGATGCAGATATCCAGCGGATTTTTCCGCACAGAAACGTTGCATATCCGCATTGTGATGTACAGTAGCATGTTAGTCAATTAAAAAAAAAAAATGCTGTGCAGACGCTGCAGATTTTTCCGCCCGTTTTTTTTGTGGTTCAAAATATGCAGCATGTCACTTCTTTTGTGCGGTTTTCCATTCTCCAAATCCGCAGGGGAAAACCGCACAAAAACTGCAAGAAAACCGCAAGAAAACAGGAAGAAATCCGCAGGAAAAATGCAGATCATTTGACCTCTAGTGTGCGACTACAGATCCGATGTAAAAAAATATATATATCTTTATTAGGACAGGTATACAGAACTAGACAAAGATAGTGCTCATTAATACATTGGGAACAACCCACGCAACATGGGAAACATAGCAGACCTCCCTGAAAAACTCAAATGATATAATCCAAGTAGACACCAATGTCTCCTAAATTAATAAATGCACGGTATTATCACCATATCAATTTATTATATGACCAATCTTGTATATCACTCTATTAATAAACCAACCCTGATAGTAAATCACACAGATATACATCACTAATAAATATGTGTGAATGAATAAATATACATAGGGCACTACATTTAGAACATTGTACGGCCTTATATTATATATCTAGCAATTACCATCAAAGGACAATTCTAATAATACACAGGAGGTGTCACCGTCACCGTACCTCACCAAATTGGCTACACTATTAAATCTGGCCATTGCCGGTCTAAATCTTGCCTCATTATAACCGCTGTTTCTATATGGGAAACCCTATCTGGCCCAGAGGAGTAATAAAATGACAAAACATCATGGTGGTAACGTCTCACCAAAAAGAGGACATTGAATAGAAAAGTCCCAAGGAGTCCCTCATCATATGGCCGCTGTTTCAATATGGAGACCCTGTCTGGCCTTAAGGCACAATGATAAAAATCATGGCGGTAAATCTTACCAAAAGGGCGGTAATAGAGGAGTCACAGGGGGGTCTGTATGTCTGCCCCGACGCGCATTTCAGATGCTCGTCCTTCGCCAGGGGGCCATTTTGGTGAGGTACGGTGACGGTGACACCTCCTGTGTATTATTAGAATTGTCCTTTGATGGTAATTGCTAGATATATAATATAAGGCCGTACAATGTTCTAAATGTAGTGCCCTATGTATATTTATTCATTCACACATATTTATTGGTGATGTATATCTGTGTGATTTACTATCAGGGTTGGTTTATTAATAGAGTGATATACAAGATTCGTCATATAAGAAATTGATATGGTGATAATACCGTGCATTTATTAATTTAGGAGACATTGGTGTCTACTTGGATTATATCATTTGAGTTTTTCAGGGAGGTCTGCTATGTTTCCCATGTTGCGTGGGTTGTTCCCAATGTATTAATGAGCACTGTCTTTGTCTAGTTCTGTATACCTGTCCTAATAAAGATATATATATTTTTTTACATCGGATCTGTAGTCGCACACTAGTGGTTTTTCCACCCCTATTTCATTTGTCCCCGGCGATTGATCTATATTTAGGTCTTACACAACAGAGGAGGCAGCTAGGTGTAATTTATTATGCCAGGAATATGTCCTCCTAGTCTGATTGTGTTTATGAGTATTTCTTTTCAGGTCATTTGACCTGCGGATTTCTTCAATTCTGCGCGGAAAAATCCGCAGGGCTAAAAAGTACGTCTGCACTTAGCCTAAGTGTGCTGTCGTATAATGTACAAATATAAGCATAGCATAAAGTGTCGGAATAACAGCGTCACACAGTAAGGTGTCTAAATAACAGTGCCATATGTTGGCTAAATACACTTACTATATTATAACCATACTGTACAGTGCATAAGCAACAGCGCCACAATATCTAAGTAAATACCAACATACAGTACTCAAATAATACCAACATACAGAGACCAAATAACAATTCTGTATTACCTAATGACAGTGTGTTACAATGTCCAGATTATATTGCTATTGCAAAATGACAATAGCTACATTCCCTTTAGCGGGTACAAATTGTCACAAGTCCAACTACACAGGACGCACAATCCTAAGGTCGACCCACCACCTTTCTTATCACATCTCCTAAAAAGTTAAGGTGGAGTTCTCACACAGTCGAAATGGTTACGGTTCATGTCCTATACTCCTGCTTCCGCAATTCCTAATATATAGATATAATTGATACCATAATACTAGGCAGTATAGTGCTAAAAACTGTATTCAGTGTGCAAAAAATAAAAAAAAAACTGAATACTGAACATTAGGAAATAACTGTAATAGCTTGATTGATTACAATAGGTAAAACCTATGATATGATATTAGATATGTCATACTATCCCATCAGTTTAAAAAAAAAATTCTCACTGTGATACCGACCTAAAAAGTTCCTAGAAGCCATGTAATATCTGATGTGCAATCAGTGTTTTTCGTTATGCAAAATTGTTAAAACTGCTTCAATCCATGTATTATAAATTGTTCCTAGGAGGACTTGCTGCCATGTTAAATGCCCTCCAGAATAATATTAGGTGATTTTTGTTCTGCATACTCCATGAGTACATGCAACGTGCCACAGGCGCAGTCAGCGTTCTCCTTCTGGTGAGGCTGCAGCACAATTACAGCATTAGATTAGCCCATCATTTCTGCAGGTTCAGTGACCAGCTTGGAGCCGTCCCATGAAGTCTTATACTGTTCAGGAACAGGAAATTCTTTCTGCATAGACAAAACCAACAAAGGAGATTATATAAACCCAGGGATATAACAGGAAGAATGTGAGTGAAACTGTATGAATGACTTGATCTTTACAAGCCGGGATTATGAGCCTTTGCCTATGACATCTCCCAGGAAGTTGTTATTGTAGGGCACAGCTATATATCACACTGGGTTCACACACAGTACAGCCATCACAGGCACACGGTAAGAGATGTCGGGTCTTTCTTTTTTATTTATTTTTTCATTATGTAATAAGTACTAAAGTTTTAGCAATGCAATAATATGCAAATTTCTGAAGAGGCAATTTGCATATTTAATTTCCCAGAGGAGCATGCATGGCATGTAAGTCTCCACACTCTGATATGCTAGGCCTGGCTTGTCTCTCTTCACAAGGATAAACGTTACCTCATTAATGAAATAATAAAACATTTTAAGTGTGAAGTTTTAAACATTAGAAAACTGCAGCATATCAATATTATAGGGTAAAAATATAGCTTCTACACAAAATTCGCCCATTAGTAGTTATCAAAGTAACAAGGTGAAATACTCTTTTATAGTATAGAAAATGCTCAAAAAGAACAGTTGGATGAATGAAAAAATCACACATCAAATAATAATAAAATATGCTTTATTTTATTGAAATATGATTAAAATTAAAAAGGTCAGCTGGAGGCGTTACAAAACAAGGAGGAATACGGAGTCTGACAAAATCCAAAATGAAGTGTCACTGCTAAGCCAATACCACAGCAACTCATAAATCATCCAGCAGTCACAATACAACCATGATCAATAAATATGGTGTTGAAATTAAAGAAAATGGTATAGAAGTTAACAAAACAGTCATTGTCAAAAAGCACAGCAATCTAGGTATCAAAAAGTACATGTATCATACATAGTGATCCAAATCAGTACGAGCATGAAAAAAAGTATTATTATAAGTTCTAGAAAGTGAGGCTGGGTTCTGATAGCGTTTGCCACTCAGTTCAGTGGTATAATTCGGGCACATGCGCTGACCAGGCCATTGACTATAATACATCTTGCTGCTGCCTCCAATAAGCATATATGACTGAAAATGATGCACGACAGAGCACTACATCAGCCTAAAAAAATGTTACATTTTTACTGAAGTAGTGTCAAAGTTTGGATCATTAGTGAAGTCTAGTAAATTTAGATCTATCCTCTTTTTCTTTAAATTGACTTTAGATCATTATCAGGCTTCGACTGGCACACAGGAGAACAGAAGACTCCTCCGGTGGGCCCCTGTGCAGGAGTCGGCCACCACACTCTTATATGAGCAGTACTTGGCACAATATACTTGAATCACAGACACAGCATCTTATTCATTTAACATGCATGTAGTTGAAAAGTGGGCCCTGGATTTGGCTACTGGCGGGCCCTTGGCACCCGAGTCCTATAAGGTTTATTACATAAAACAAACAAAATGAAAAAGTTCATACAGAAATGACTTTTTGACTTACGTAATCACCATTGTGCGGGACGAGTATATTCATCTCTGAAGATTTGGCACTCACGATCTCACAGTCTATTGAACTTTCACTAAGGTAAACATGGCAGCCATCTGTCTTGTTAATGGAAATGGTTGGCACTTTGCCCATAACCTGTATAGCAGCAGAAAATATGGAACAATTTTACATAGAGTTTTTAAGAACAGGGTCACTTTAAAAGCAAATATTGTTCACGGGTATCAAAACCCTCAGATGTTTTAAAAATGAAAGAACGTTACGTTAGTAAGATGTGTTGTTCCACTGAGTAGTCACTATAGCCATAAACATTTACTAACTAAGTTCCCCACACCATCAAAATGCATTGCTTCAAAATCATTGCGTCAGTACTTTCATAGCTAACGCTCTGTTACATCTGTTTATTTACAGTGCTCAGCATAAATGAGTACACCCCCTTTGAAAAGTAAGATTTTAATCAATATCTCACTGAACACAAGAACAATTTCCAAAATTATGACAAGATTCAGTTTCTTAAAACATTTTTAACCCATACCATGAAACCAAGGTTAATATAATTATCACAACAATCATCTTCAGTTTTACTCAAATTAGCTGAGGCAAAAATTAATACACTCCATATCAAGAACTACTACATCAAGTATTTTCTATGACCTCCATGATTTTTTATGACAGCACCAAGTTTTCTAGGCAAATAATGGACAAGTTAGCCACATATTGCAACATCTATCTTTTCCATTGTTTTAGAGCCTGGATGACAGATGGAGAGTGATACTCAATTTGTCTCTTCAGAATTCCCTATAGAGGCGAGACCTATCACTCAAGGGGAGCAGGCAGGGAGAAGCTACCGGGACCCGCGTTTTCAACTAGTTAACTGTGTGGCTTGGAACCTTTCTGCTATTAAAGTACGTTTTTCTCATAAGCACCACAGCATTTCATAATCAATCGTACCTGGATGAGATCATATAGCCAGTGCCGGATACATGCTGCATGTGGATCGAACAGCATTTATCAGCTGTCAGGTTCCATTAAGCTTTTTAAGAATGAATGTCTCAATACATTGAGTCAATTCTTATAGCAGGGAGGGTTACAAATGTTACTGAGTAGGTGTACTTAATTACTTGCAAAGATATAGGTTCTTTGAGGCAACCACTAAAAATTGCATTATATAGTGGTATTCTAGTGAGTTGGTCTTCTCAAAGAAGCTGGTCAGAAATGCAAATTACAGAAATGAAAATCTGATCTGGATGAGTGGAGTGGTGTTCTCAGGGATGTGATTTAATGGAGAGGTTTCATTGTATATATTTAGTAACCTAGCATATAGTTTTAGGTATATCATAAATAAGATTGGCTCTTGGTACACATTATTTTTATGTTTATGGAAAACCTAAGGAAACAAAACTTGATGCATACAAAAAAGAACTTAAAAGGAATACAGCAAGAAAAGATATAGATTTGCACTAATAAAGTGAAATACTGATTCTCGAAATATTCAGATAATCAAATCTAGTAAAAGCATCAAAAAATGTCTCCAAGAATTTATTAATGAAGTATTTGACGAAAGGTTTACAAAGAAATCACAGAGCACAAAGTAAAACTCAGGACTTGCACCAATTATTCCTCTCTCAAATTTGCAACAATTTTATTTAGTCACTATCCACGTTGGGTCAACAGTTCTGTACTGCTAAATATATTTACAGGTATGCAGGTATGCAAAATTTGGGTTTATGAAAATTGTTTCAAATCCAATGACTGACTCATGTTTTTTTATACCTTGATTTAAAAAAACACTTAATTTTTAACCATCACGTATAGATTTTTCACAAAACGCGCGTGAAATCACGTACAAGTGAGATGATCAAGAAATTTCTTTATTGCAGCTAAAAATGTACACAATATTATATATAAAAATGTATTTATCATTTATTTTGCAACTTTATTGGAAATGTATTTTTTTCCTTGTCTCTTCAAATCTTTTCTTGATACCTTTTCTATTACAGAAGGCCTGTGGATCTTCTCTGTGAAGCATCCAGGAGTAGTCCCCCATCATGTTCACGTTCCAGCTACCTTGGTATTGTTGTTCCAGCTCATTGATAACCTGATGAAATCTTTCTCCTGGCTCTTTGCTAACAGCACCTTGGTTTTCAGGAAAGTAGTCCAACTGGGAATGTAAGAAATGTAACTTCAATATCATTAGACATCCCAATTTCTTGAAATGTTTCAGCATTTTCTCCACAATGGACATAAATTTTGGATCTTTGTTGTTACCAAGAAATTTTGTCATGACTTCTTTAAAAGAATCCCAAGCCCTTTTCTCACCAGCTTTCATTTTTGTTTCGAACACGTCGTCCTTCATGAGTTTCCGAATATCCGGACCCACAAAAATACCTTCCTCCAGTTTTGCTTCGGACAGTGCCTGAAACTTGGTACACAGGTACTTAAAAGGATTTCCTACTTTCGGTAGAGCTTTTCCCAACTGCTTCATCACTCCAAGCTTAATGTGGAGCGATGGCAGGAGAACTTTAGTGGAATCAACTAATCTTTCCGCAACTATGTTCTTGAGTCCAGGCTGCAAAAATGTTCTCGTTGGCCAACTTTTTTGGCTACAGTTATGAGTCCTATCCCAGCTGTCCCATCCACACAAAGAGCATAGGTACCTTGTGGATCCTCCTTGCTGCCCAAGGAGCAAATAGAGAATGTCTAAATTCTCATAGCTTTCCTTCAAGTTCATAGAATGCCCTACAGACTTTGAAGCATACTTACTGCCATTGTGCAGTACCACAGCTTTCAGACTTTTTTGGATGAATCAATAGAGTGTTCTCTCACATTGTACTGAATGTTAAATTTCTCCATCAGTCCAGGAAGATCAGTGTTACACTAAAGCACCATCTTGAAATAAGCATGGAAGGAATTCCTTTTCTCTGCTTCTGTACAATTATAAGCAGGTACTAGAAGCTAACAGGTTCCTTTCCTTTAGTCTAGAGCCTAAAAGTTCTGCAGTATGTTTAGGAAGGTCCAAGTCACTCATTGTGATTAGTGTGAAAGTCTTCGTCAGAATCCGGTTCTTCATGTTCAGAATTCACGTTGCAGGTACAAAAGTAGCAGCCACCACTATGATTTTGCGGTTCTACCCAGATCACAGGCACATAAAAACGAAAGCCCTTTCTTCCCGTTAGACCACTGTTGTAGTTCTTCTATACAAACAGAACACACTACATGTGAAGCCAACAACTCATCCTGATCACCTAGTTTTACACCAATGTACGCATAATACACTTTTCTAACGGGAAGTCCATAATGTTCCTTTGTTGTTTCTTCACTACAAAACAACCACAAATGTAGCAAAAGCTGTTTGTTGAATTACGCTACCTCCTTGTAGCCTTTTCGTTCACGTTGTTAGAAACAGAAGCTTAATCCACCAGAACCACTAAATACTGAAAGGACTCGTGGTACGCACACCATTGCACTCTTATGAACTATGTCTAAAAGAAAATCTGCCTTTTCCCACCCCTAGCACCTAATGACAATGCAGATATCAGTTCTTATACTACTGAGGTAAAATGAAAGCTGTGCTCTGATCGGTTGCTATGGACACCACCACACTGTTATGAGCTGTGACGAAAAAAAAACACAGTCTTTACTGCCAATAACAACCAATCACAGAGCAGCATTCATTTCTTATACTGCTATGGTAAAATGAAACATATGCTATAACTGGATGCTATGGACACCACTACGCTCTTTGGAAGCTGGGTTAAGAAAATTTTCTCTGCCCACAGCAGCCAATCCCAGCACAGCGTCCATTAGTTTGTAACCAATCTAATTACATCAAAAGGTCACACGAATGGGTCAAAGTATGGTGCAAGGAAAAGCCGATGGAGTCAGCGCTTGTGAAAAAACTGTACGTGATGGAATTTTTTCGATATTTTAAATGAATTCAGCGATCGAAAGTATAGAAAAATCATCTCCTACTTTTGACACAATTTTACCCTTGCATACCTGTGATATTATCTCTATAGAAAAGCACTACATTAGTGGCAATTACACATAGTGAACAAGTGAAGCAGTCCACGCATGGCGATTCTTACCTGTATCTGAACATCTTTAGAATTAATAACTTCGACAATACCCACTACATCATCAAACACCAGGCCAAGTTTTGTGCAGTTGTCTGAAAAACAAGAGAATTAGATTAACTTAATGTTCAACATGTATCCCTAATTTACTACCATTCAGGTGAGCTGACCACTCGAGTATTAAGGTCCATTTACACTATATGATCATCATGAAGGAACATTCCTAGAAATGTCTGTTTCATGATAATGTTTAAGTCTAAACAGATTGTCAAACACCTGTCGAACGAGCAAAATGCTAGTTCATAAGGGGGAATGATCCTTTGTGCACCACTAATGAATAGCATCCTCGGCAGCACAGCACATCATCCTGGGTCTTATACTGCCCAGAACAATAGCAGCCTACGCGTACGGAGCAATGTGTTACGAATCATTGTGCATCTGATGCCAGGTCGGCCTGTGCAAACTGGCTATTAAATAATCGCCGATTGGCAAACTAGCAGTTGATGGACTGGGTCAGCCCCGTGCAAAAGGACCCTTATTCATAGAAATAATGAAATACAGTCAGCAGTTTACAGCCATGCTCACCATAGCCTCCATTACCTATTATTATGGAATTTAATTTCCCTTTAATTTGCAGTGTTGATTTCTTGCACTTGAAAATGTAAGCCACTTGCTTCAGTTCCGTTTCAGAAATCGCTAAGCTGTTTACTCCTTCCTGATACTCCTGAATTTCAAAGATATCACAGATAAAACAGAGCTGAAAAGGCATTCCCTAGTATGTCATTCCTTGAGTTTTGTGTTTTCAAAAGTGGCATGGATTTCACACCATTTATCACTCTTGTACCTCAAGAATGGGAATAAATATATATTTGGCACAAGTTATATTGCCACTTAATGAAGCAAAAGTGAATGGCATCAGTAACATGGACTTGCTTGGATAAATGTTGCAAACCATGTATGTGTGAACTCGTCATCACATATTTGAAGAAACACAGCAGCCATATCTTAGCTTTGTGAGAATGCTAATTCCAAAGATAGAAAATTTTGCTACGATCACAGCAAGATCAAATTGTCAAAAAACAATCTTGCTGTGTTGTTCAGGGGGCGAGAGCTAGTATTAAACTTGGTGGCAGCCATAAAAAAAAACTGTTAACTCCAGCTCCTGTTACTGGCAGCGGTATAAATCTGCTATGACAGTATAATGGAAGTGGAAGCAGTCCAATGCTCTGCCAATCAAGAAGCATTTTTTTAATTTTTGTTAAAATAGTCTGAAAACTCAAACTGTAACCCTCTATTTGTGGCATGGCCCTACACCAGCTGGAGAACCAAAGGTAGATGAACATCAGACTAAACAAAACCAGGATTTTTTTCTGATTGAATGACTGTCTATTGACTATTAAATAACAACGCTGGCTTACCACTCTCCATTTCTTCCCTTCCAGCTCTAGAACAGGAGAATAGAACTGCTGTAGAGTAGATTTACTAGAGGAGGAGCCTGGAACATGACTTTTGGTAGGTGAACGAACTGGTGCCCCCAGCCCACGCAGCTTAGGGTTCTTATGAGTCTTCTGATCATCAGAAACATGTTTTAGCCCTATAGAGTGCAATTGAGAAGAAAATGAAGTTTTCCATTTCAAATTTAAATACTTGAATATCTCAATTCAATATATACTCAGTATAATGTTTCCGGATTTTACGTAATTTCATCTAACACAAGGTAGAAGTCTCAGCACTTGATTGTCTAAATTGCAAATATTAATGCTAAGTACAGTGTAAACCTAAGCCCACCATACATAGTAGATGACTGTCAACTTGATGATAGTTTGGTCAATCGTTTAGCTACCAGCTATTTTGATGGCTCTCCCATATGTAGGCAGGAGAAAGAAGTATTATACTCCCCAGTCATTTATCTTAAATATGACAGCAGGCAGCTAATTTATCCTGGTCCACAAATCCACATGGAATGCAAAAAATAAACCAGCAGCACCAAACATGCAACGTTTCAACCACAATGGTCTTTATCAAGCATATTATGCAGTATAGACTGTTGTGGATGAAACGTTGCATGTCTAGTGAATAAAAATACCTTGGATGAAGCTGGAGTGCTGCAGCTTTATTCATTTTTTTCTCCCTTAAATAGCAGCCCTGGTTTGGTCAATTGTATTCTATGACAGACCTATTTCTGGCAGAACAAAGCAATCGGCAGTCCGAAATTGGACATTCCTGGTTGACACAACTGCTAACGATCAGTTCCCAAGGGTCCTATACACATTAGACTGATGGTCATCCTGTCGATATTGGTAAGCTTAGCTGATGTTAGTCTAATGTGTATGGAGACCATTAGACTGGACAATCTGATAATGTGCCAAATGTATCAATGTGGCTCATGCTGGAGGCTAAACACAACCTATTGATTTACTTATTTTGTGCCAAAATTTGGGAGATTTGTTTTATGTATATGGACACATTTAAGCTTTGCTTCTTTCCCACCAAGTGACTTCCCTTCTCAGTCCCTTTCCTTGGCAAAATTTTTTTCGAAATGTGTCTAAAACACATATCTCATATTATACTTCTTGCTGAATCCATTTTTGGATTTGACTCATAAACTGCAAGAAAACTGAAGTAGCATGTTTACAAAAAATGCTGTCTGTGAAACTACCCTAAGCTAATGCATTTACATTCAAAGTAGACAATGAACTCTCCAAATGATATAAATATACTTCTATTATATGGCCTAACCTCTTGTAATTTCTTCTCCTTGGTTGAGTTGGGCAAACAGTGCAGATCGGTCTTGGGATGCATCATCTTTGGGTTTACTGTTGAAAATATCAAAACTGGGAGGAGGACCAGGAGGTGGAGGAGGTCCTGGGGGTGGAGGTGGTGGTGGAGGATGACTTGGTCCAGATGTTGCTTCCTTATGCTGAGGTCCATCTTTTGAAAATAACTAAAGAGATAAATAAAATATATGGACTAAATTCCTGCAATATCAAATGCATATCTAAAACACTGCACATATATAAAGGTTCCACAGAAAGCCACCATGGGTACTAAAGAGTGCTCAAACCATCCTATTTATTATATATAATTACCCACTAATTCACAGTTATCTGCTATCACTATACATGGAAGTTCCCTCCAAGCCACTTATATAAAATATATTATTCATGAATGGTAATGATCCTTTTAATAACAATACTGTAGGGAAGTATTTAGAGATTGTCAGATTGAGCCGCTGCCAATTGACTTTGTTGAGTCAAATTTTCTTAATTTCGCTTGTCTCAATTCGTGCAGTTTGTGAGAATCAACAAAAAAAAATTCCAGTGCATTTCACATACTGCTGAAGATTCCAATAGCTAGAAAGTAGGTTAATGACATCAGGCACATCTGTGCGGGCTTCCCCATAATGCATTTCAGCCAATCATGGAGGGGATGATCACAGGGTCTATAAAAGATGAGCACAGGAAAAGCAGAAGACAGTTTAGGATCTTACAGCCACAGCCTAGGTACAGGAGGTCAGAACACACAGATCATTATTACAGATAGGGGATGTAAAGGCCTATGTCTGAATGTGGTGGATTACTGCAGCACTGAAAAACATTGAAATCAGGAGTAGTATTCACATTCTGAATAATAATCCAAAGTTTCGAGCAAGAGGGAGGTGCTGGATCTGCAGAGCCAGTGTGACTGAATTGGCTGAACTGCGGTACAGTGCAGTACAGCACCATAAGGCTAGTTTCACATTTGCGCCTATGTACGCATCATGTCATCCGCAACCGCATGCAAAAAAGCATGCTAACAGAGTTTTTTCATCCGCATCAGCGTACGCATGACGGCGAAAAACGCAGCGTTTGCATGCGTTTTTGCATGCGTTTTTGCTTTTTATACACATGCGTTTGATAGAAAAACGCTTTTCCAGGAGAATTTCCTTGACACAAGCCACGCCCAATTGGCGTGTCTCATGGGATTTCTGTATATAGACCCTTGTACAGATGAAATCCTCATCTTTTGCTGCTGTATCCAGCGTCAAGGATCTTCGCATGGAGAATTTCTATCGGAATCTGGATTTGAATGTCAACTTGTTTCTTGTCTTTGCATTTGCTTGTGAGCAAGAAAGGAAAAGAGAAATACGGATAAGACATCGTCGACACTTTTGGCAATACCCCATTGTTGAATTCCGAGAGAGCCGTGGAGCCTACCACTCCTTATTCAGTGAGCTCCGTTCAAAGCCGGATAAATATTTTGAGTACATGAGGATGTCTCAAGAGAGCTTCAAGGATTTGCTGCTTCGTGTTCAAGGAGCCATCAGCAGGCAGGACACACAGCTAAATAGAGCAATTCCTGCTGAGGAACGTCTGCTGGTGACACTAAGGTACATAATATTTCAAAAGAAACGCCTGTCATAAATATTATTGTTCTGCCATGTAGTTAATTTTTTTTCTTTGTTCTGTTCAGGAAAACACTGTTCAGAAATTTTATTATTCTAAGCCATGTACTTAATGTTTTTTTCCTTTCTCTGTTCAGCAGATTACTGGCTACTGGAGAGAGCTTAACATCGCTCCATTTCCAATTCCGGATTGGAATTTCAACACTTTCTGGGATTGTTGCAGACACCTGCGCTGCTTTGTGGGACATTCTGTGTGAGGAATTTATCCCCCTACCCACCCCTGAAATCTGGCAGGAAAGTGCCGAAAAATTCTGGGAAATTTGTAATTTCCCAAACTGTTTGAGAGCTGTGGACAGAAAACATATTAGAATTACCAAACCGGCTGGAACTGGATCCGAGTACTTTAATTCTAAAAAATATTTTTCTATAGTGCTCATGGCGATTGCAGCTGCGGACTGTAGATTTGTCGCCGTGGACATTGGATCCTTCGGACGAGGTAATGACTCGCAGACATTTAAAAACTCGGACATGGGCCGACGCTTGTATGAGAACAATTTCAATTTCCCATTGCCACAACCTCTTCCCAACAGTGAATGCCATTTGTTGTGGTTGGAGATGAGGCCTTTCAGATGTGTGCAAACCTCCTTAAACCATATTCCAGTCGGAACTTGAACCACACAAAAAGAATTTTTAACTACCGACAAGGGCACGAGGAACTGTTGAATGCGCCTTTGTTTTGCTGGTATCGAAATGGCGCATTTTGGGAGCAGCCTTTAATCTCAAAATTGATACAATCAATGAGGTTGTCAAAGTGTGTGTCGTTCTGCACAACTACATCATGGCTGAAGAGCGACCCAACATAGAACTTGATGAACCTTCTTCTAACCCATTGCCAGATTACCATCATCACCCTCTGAGGACAAGGGAAGTTGCCCAAATGAGGGATACATTTGCTGACAACTTTGTTTCTGATATTGGACATGTGGCATGGCAAGATGAAATGGTTAAGTAAAATGTTCATGCAATGTAATGTTATGTACCTGTAATTTTAAAATGTACCTTTAATGTTTGCTGACAATAAAACACCTCTAGTGAAACACCTGTTCCAAGTGCCCTCTACATTATAATACTTTGTTTTATAAGGTGATCACTGGGTCACAACTACAGTCTTTATTCCACTCCCTGTCTCATGCAGATTGGGTTATGTCACCCATGCTTTACACTACACCTGTTCTCTCTCAGTGCTATGGAAGGTGATGTCTGACTAGCTCCATCGTCTCTTCAGTCTGCATTGATCTATAGTCCAATAGATTAATGCAGACTGAAGAGACGATGGAGCTAATCCACCTCATATCTTTACTCACCTGCCCGTGTGTCAGAATTAGTGCATTCAGGATGCAGAAAACCCATGTAGTAAAGATGGCGGCAACACAGGTGCAAAAGACTGATGACACGATCGCTCATAGTCTGCCAATTCATGGAGGTATGATTGCTCAGTGTCGTTCTGAGCAGTGGTCTCATCAGTGTTTTTCAACCATGTTTACTGCATGAGTTTGCTGCATCCTGAATGTACTAGTGCTGACACCTGGGCAGGTGAGCATTGCTGACCCCTGACCCTTTGTGCTGTATTAGTTATGTTTTTTTGGAGGATTTTCAATCTGTTCCTCCTTTTCTTTTTTTGCTTTATACAGCAGCTTTTCTTCTTGTGTCTGTCATGGAGCTATGAGGTGACAAAAACACAAAGCTTTACACTGCAGCTTTGCTTCTTGAGTGAATACTTCTATAGCAGCGACGGTGCAGTGTGTGTTGACGGCGCACGGTGTGTGTTGATGGCAACATCGCAGTGTATGTTGACGGCGACAAAAGATACAAAGAATAAGCAGGGATGCTATTGAAGAGAAATAGCGCAATAGTGCATTATTCAGTGTAGGTATATCACTTTAAAAATCACCAGATGGAGCTTGTAATACGCATGGAGGATTCGCTGCTGCAGGAACCACAGATCCACGAGGGACCGATGTAGAAGATGCAGGATAGGAAAAAAAGTGGTCAGACAATCCGCGCTGTGAATCACTGAATCACTATGAACAATTATTATTACAGTGGTCTTTATTCGATGCGTTTCGAAGTTTCACAGTACTCCTTCCTCAGGAAAAAACGACCAGGTGAGCTGGTACAGGGAAGCTGCCAGGGATCCGCATGTACGACTAGTGCACAGTGCGGCTAGGTCCCCAGCAGCTGTTAAAAGTATGTTTTTCTCTGAAACGTTGCAGGGTTTCAGAAGCAAACACATACGGCTGTGATTGTATAGCCAGTGGCTGATAGATGCTGTTCATGGTTTGGGCAGCATTTATCGGGGCAGCGGGGACTGCACACAACCAGCGGCATTGTGACAGAGTCAGCTTCTGCTGAGTCGATTTCTAGAGTGGACCCTCTGGGTCATGGCACCCACTCACCTAGGGCGAGCTGACCTTGTGAGGAACCACCCCCTATACAGGGAGTGTCAGGGGCAAGACCAAGGGGGTGAGTCACCACGACTGCTGGGACCAGACGGCTGGCTCAAGGAAGACACAAGTACGAGTGTCTAGCAACAGGGAACGTGCAGGGTACAAGACAAGACAAAGCGTGGTCACAGGGTTTCTTCAATAAAATGTGGTCTCAGGGTTTAATCAGGTTCAAGACGTGATAACAAGGACAAAGTGATACATAGCAAGGCGCGTGCGAGGGCACGCCAAAGTTCAAGGAATGATACGTGCTAGGTGGCACGCCAGGGTTCCGGCAAGGCTAGTTGGCATCGGACTCTGGACATCTGGCAACGATCGACAGGGTCCGGACATCAAGCTGCGGACATCAGGCCGCAGTTATCAGGCTCCGGAACACTGGCAGCGATCGGCAGGCTCCGGGCATCTGGCAGGCAAGCCAGGGTTCAGGCAAGGAGGCACGCCAGAGTTCAAGACATGGTGCATGTTAGGAGACACGCCAAGGTCCAAGGCAGGTTTCCAGGCAGGATGAGTGCTAGGACACACACGGGTCCAAGGCAGGGTGCAAGGCAGGGTGCGTGCTAGGGGGCACACCAGGGTCCAAGGCTAGGGCAAGGGCCTGCGCATGCTTAGAGGCATGCCAGGGTTCAGGCTAGGGCCTTTGCATGCTAGGAGGCACGCCAGGGTTCAGGCTAGGGCCTGTGTGTGCTAGAGGGCACGCCAGGGTACAAGCTAGGGCCTGTGCGTGCTAGGAGGCATGCCAGGGATCATGGAAGGATATGTACGTGCTCTAGAGAAGCACGGGGAGGTATGCCAAGGAGCAGGCTAGGGCCTGTGTGTGCCAGGGGGCACACAATGCACAGCGCAGGGACAGCGTGAGTGTAAGGAAGCACAGAGAGCACGGGTGGGGCACTGGCTAGCTGGTCGGGCTGAGGCTCACACAGATGGGCAAGACTGAGGCGAGCACGGCTGAGGAACAACAGGCGGACACAGCTAAGTCACTGGCCGATGAGCATGGCTGAGGAACAAGCAGGCGGGCATGACTAAGACGGGCAAGGCTGAAGCACAAACAGGCGGGCGAGGAAAGGCCAGGCGCGTGCAAAGTACAAGACAAGGCAAAGTACAGAACAAGGAGCGGAATGTAGGCTGAAGCACAGAGCCGGGTACAAGAAAGAGAAGCAGAACAGGGCAGAGTGCAGGGGCACAGAATACAGTGAGCAACTGAGCAGACCAAACAGCCTAGCAGGGAAGCAACACGATACTCAGGCCCCGACCATAGGAAGGAGTGGTCTGATATAGGGCATTAGCACCTGGACTTCCGGGTCAGGACCATGAGGGGAACTTCCAGGTCAGGTCCTCCAGAACCATAGAGTGGATCGCTGGGTCAGGTCCTCCTGGACCATAGAGAGGATCACATGGTCCGGTCCTCCAGGACCATAGAGGGGATTGCTGGATTCGGTCCTCCAGGACCATAGAGAGGACTGCAGCAGGCAGATCAGAGACGGGCGTGCACACAGCAACGGCATGCAGCCATGAGGTAAAGCACACATGTGCACAGCAATGGCATGCAGTCATGGTGAGGTACGCGTGCACACTAGCGATGGCACACAGCCATGAGATGAAGCACATGTCGCACAAGCAATGGCGGATAGCCATGAGGTAGAGCACGAGTGCGCACCAGCAATAGCAGGCCGCCATGAGGTGCGCGTGCACACTGCTCCAGGGGTCATGCAACATAACAGACCCGACAGGCATAACAGTAAGGTGCGCGTGCACACTGCTCCAGGGGTCATGAAGCATAACAGACCCAACAGGCATATCAGTGAGGTGCGCGTGCACACTGCTCCAGGGGTCATGCAGCATAACAGACATGACAGGCATGACAGGCATTACCTATAAGTGCTCATACAGACTAAGTATAGCTTATTCCAACCACTGTAATATTTATTTTCAAACTAGGTCTTACTGTGCACTGGTTTATATTTTGCATCTTAGCTGGAGTTACGCATACAGATGGCGGACTTGGTTCGTGGACCCACTGTGAAACCAGAACTGGGCTTACCTAGAAGGGGCGTAGCCAAGCGGCTACCTTGTTTTCACTGGAACTCTTGATGATGGAGTCTGGTAACTGCCATGTGCGACTCCAAGGCAGTCCCCAGCACTGCAGCTGCTGACTCCTGGGGTCAGGTACGCAGACGCGTCTAGGACTAGGGTTCTGTTTAGATTAATAGATTCTGAATCCTCTGCAGAATGGTTACTGACACGGACACAGACTTGGAGTCCGTTCAGACTACTAGGTTCAGGATCCATGGGTAGTACGGTTTCTGACAGGGAGTCTCAGACAGGGCTGATTCAGAGACTGTTAGGGCATGTTCAGACATACGGGTCTCGGATATAGATTCAGGTACTGGCCGCACATAGCTACAGGTTCAGGCGATGGCTGCATCAGGACCAGGGACTATGGGTTCAGGACTGGCTACACAAGGAAGAGGGACAATGGTTTCAGAATGTTGGCCACACAAAGACCAGGAGACCTCCCAATTCATTAGTAGACGACTACACTACCTAATGATTCACTGATGTTTGGACCCTCCCTATTGGGTAGGGTGCCTTTTAAACAAAATGCTTTGAAGCTATTTCCTGGGAGTCATCTTGCAGGTGTACTCTTATACTAAAAGCCTCCCAGCCATTAGCTGTGGGCATATAAGTATGTGCGCATGCTGCCCCTTTAAGAGCAGGGGAATCGCACGCGTACTAGGCACGCTGCTAGGAAGTGCGGCTCACACCTCACATGGAGACAGGGAGACAGCTGGGGCCATGATGTGCAGCTGGGCTGGTGAGTATGCCAGCGTCTCTGCATGGAGGGGAAGGGGAACCACGGAGGGGCACCGTCAATAGTGTTACAGCTGGTATAGTGTATGGTTTGTCTCTGCTTTTTGAACAGCATAACTTGCTTTTATATGGATAATTTTTTGATTGTTATGTTATAATAATTAATAAAGAATTAATTGGGTTTAATATACTTTGTGTATGGAGTTTTCATACCCATTTCAATAAGTATAAGTATGCATCACCTGGCAGGTTTATTTTAATACCATAATTTTATGTTTGGTGTAATTGAGGTTCATTACAGTAGTAAAAGACCTCACAAAGTTATTAACCGTACGTCTTTTCAAGGCAAATGCAGCATTGAGATTCAAGGCAAATTTATTCGCCAAAAATCAAATTTCTGGGGAGAATTCGGCGAAGCTGGCAAAGTCGAATTTGAAAAGATCCTCTCATTACTAGAAGTATTGTTATTGATGTTCACTAATATTTTGATGAATACTCTTTAACAAACTAACTTTGTGATAATCATTCTGTAAATTTTCATCTTTTTATAAGCAGGCAATGTTTCCATAAAATTTTGCAAAGAAGCTCTGAATAGACATTACATGCTTGGTTGAATATTATGTCATTTTCTTTCTGTAAAATCATTGATGACTTTTATACTGTTTCTTCTATATGAAGCTACTTTACTGCTTCTTTTAAATTATACTTATATTGTATGTTTTTTTTTTATAGAGCACATGGTAAAGCCACCATGATCACATGTCATCTGATGAGAACAGGTGGATAGTCACCCAAACACTGATCCTTTGTTAAGGTGCTTTTTCTGTAAATGTAGATGCTTGTCTTATTGAGCTCAATCTTACAGCCACCTGTCTGCTGGCAGCACTCATGTATAGAAATTACAAAACGCAGCAGCTGATGTCCATGCACTTCTGCTTTAGCCATTGAAAAAAGATCTCTGGTTCCTCCCTGGGCGGACGCCACTGCATTTTCCCTTTAGCTGAGACTCTTAAATTGACATTTCTAAAATAGCATTAATCTCATGCCGCGTATAATTGTCCTTCATATTATTTTTCCCATTATATTGATGAGTGGAGATATAGATTTTGGTTGCGCTGCTGGAGACACCAATAGATTCCTCGATGTGTGATGAAAACATTCAGGGGGCAAAAATGTTGAACTGTGGTTTTTAATGGTGAATGCGTTTCAAAAGTACATATTTTTGCCTTCCGGATACTTTCATCACACACACCGAGGAATCCATTGGTGTCTCCGACAGCACAACACAGAGAGAATCATAGAATGTTAGCGTTGGAAGGGACCTCAAGGGTCATCGTGTCCAACCCCATGCTCAATGCAGGGTTCACTAAACCATCTCAGACAGATGTCAGTCCAGCCTCTGTTCGAAGACTTCCATTGAAGGAGAACTCACCACCTCTCATGGCAGATCCATATCTTTACTCATCTATTTATTGGATATCTCTCCGTGGATCTGCAGCCGTTTGTATCTGCGTTTGTACAGTGTTGTGGAAACACAACTCCACCAGGTGAGTACATCCTTGCACTCACATATTCCATCTGACACCAGATAAGACCCTATATTGCGCTATTGTCTTTCAGTGCTCCTCTCTGCATATTTTTCCTATTATAGAATTTTTACATGTTTTACATATGTTTTCGTAAACAAAAATGCTTCAGTGTCTGTGAAAATAAAATTATCTTTGATTTCCCGATTACCTGGCACCAGCTTTTTGGCCAGCGCTAGAATAATTTGAATCAGACTTACTCAGCACCTACTGGCACATGTGAGATCAGACACAGCAGTATTTTGCTTGGCACCAACATTATTATAGATGGCATAAGTCATGACTTTAAAATACTTGGCATCAGATGATCCCCAATACATGTGTCATTTGACTTGGCTCGAGACTTATTTCACTATTAGATCTGGCACAAACAAACATCAACAGACTGAAACAAAAATAGCACTATGCTTCATACCAAACTACTTTAGAGGCACTTAAAGAGGACGTGTCACTTGACATAAATATGTCATTTCACCTGGTGTAAATTCTGCTGTTTTCCTGAATCTGGCGTTATCCTCAACTCACTAAGGGAGTCTTCTTGAGGACATGCACATTGGCTAACAAGATGAGATTTATAGTTAGGACCAGAAATCTATGGACAGTGACACAAGTTTTAGCATTTTAACTGTTTACCAAACCATATTCAGGATATAAGTTATATATGAGCTTAAAGAGAAGACTCTCAACTTTAATTTGAGGGTATTCACATCCTAATTTGAGTGAGGGTTTAGGAATTACAGCTTTTAATATGTAGCTGCCTCTATTTAAAGGGACCAAAGGTAATTGGACAATTATCTCAAAAGCTCTTTAATGGGCTGCATGGGTTATCCTCATTAATCCAACATCAATTAAGCAGGTAAAAGGTCTGGAGCTTATTCCAGATGTGACATTTGCATTTGGAAGCTGTTGCTGTGAACCCACAACATGCGGTCAAAGGACCTCTCAATGGAAGAGAAGCAGACCATCATTAGGCTGAAAAAAAGAAAAAATCCATCAAAGAGATAGCAGAAATGTTAGGAATGACCAAATCATCAGTTTGGTACATTTTGGAGTGCTTAGGAGCTCAAAAAGGCCTGGACATTCACAGAAAAAAACAGTGGCAGATGATCGCAGAATTCTTTTCATGGTGAAGAAAAACCTTTTCACAACATCCAACCAAGTGAAGAACACTTTCCAGGAAGAAGGTGTTTCAGTATCTGAGTCTACCATAAAGAGAAGATTTCATGAGAGGAAGCAGAGGCAGTGTGAGTCTCTGGGCATTCATGTAAATGTTACTTCAACATGTACTACCTATCTAAGCCTTGTTGTAGACCCAGTACACCACATTATGACAATGGTATTTCCTAATGGTAAAGTCCTCATGGAGATAATGTTTATGTATTAATGTAATGTTAATGTATTTAACAATTTAAATACATTTTTAGAAATGGTTTGAGGATCGCAAAAAAGAGGTTAAGTTATCCACTTGGGCTTCCGTGGAGGTCCCACCTTGCACTAAAATCCACGGAAGCTCAATTCATGGAAGTTCCATCTTGCAACTTACAAAGCTTAAAGAATCTGCAATTTTAGTGTCAGATGCCACAGCTATCCATTCACAGGTCTTGAGAAGTCCATGGCTCAATGGGTCAGAGCTGTTCTGGTGGCAGAGAGGGGAATACACCATATTAGGCTGACTATAGAAGCCTAGAAACAAACTTTTTTATTTTTTTTCCTAATGAAAGCTCCTCCCTTCACAATAGCAAGTGCCATGCTATCAGTGGTTCTTATACTTCATGGAGTGTGTAAGGTATCACATGGCACACGTGTCTATACTAGTTAAGCCCTTGATTTTGTATAGCTTTTTGTTCCATTAATAAATTCACAAAACCTCTTTATGCTGCTACCACAAAGGCATGCTGCTGACTATAATTTCCTTAACACATTCCTTTTGGTCGCCACGTGTTTAATGCTATTAAGAACCACCAGTTGTTCAGTTGTCTTCTGCAAGTGTGACGATAGTCAAAATGACCAGGGCTGGAGTTTTTCTAAGTCCTTCTTGTTTGGATGTGGCACAGCTGTTGGATTTCTTCCTCGCCTCACTCAGTAGTGAAGCAAACCACAATTCAATAACATCACTAAAGGAAGTTTTTTACTTTTTTGGCAGGTGCTAATAAAATAAAAGGAACAGTTGCACTGTACAGCTGTTGGTGCCTTAAGGAGGTCAGCAATGGTCAACTAACCAAGGAAGGTTTCTATCTCTTTATTTCACTGCCTGACAAGTATAAACAATCCAAGACGGTATTTCATGAGTGTTACACAGATAGTCATGACATAAAAACATTGTAATTTTTAGTATTGTGATAACGGATTAATACTAGACATAGTAAAAAGTAGAAATTAATAAAAAAAAAACAACTATAAGTATAAGAACTTGGCTTGTTTTCATCTCTTAGGGTATGTTTCCATGGTCAGGAATGGCTCAGCATTTGCTCAGGATTTGACGCAGGTGAAATCTGCACCAAATCTGCATCTGAGGTCACTGTCAGGTCACCTGCATTTTTCATGCATTTTTTTAACATCCATTTTTTATGTGTTTTTTTCACATGCTTTTTAGTTTCAACTATTTTATTGAAAACATGAATATCTTTTAACATGAAAGACATTGATATCAAAGCACAAGGGTCCCCTCGCAGGGGGACATATGTGAGAGGATAAATGGAAAGATATACAATATCCTTATTATCATAGTCTTAGCTTTATAAAACTATAGAATAACAGTCTTAACACAACTAAGTTAGGGTTAATGGGGAAGGGGGAAAGAGGGGGGATGGACAATGAGTGCTGTTATTAAGAAATTAGTCGATGAGAAATAGTGGAACATTTGTTTCATGTCCTATGTTCAACAGTGATAATAACTATAATTATATATTACATGGATAGGGATATGATTCTAGGTAGATCATCATTGTTTTGCGCCTGGATCCAAGGTTCCCATATACCTCTGAAAACATCAAAAGAGTCAGATCTAATGGCTTCTATGTTTTCATGCAGCATCATTAGGTCAACTCGTTTTTTGTAAAAAATGGAAAATTTGTTCTAACCTAAAAATTTCAGACCTTGGTACTTGATGTTTTGTGATGAAGTCTTGTTTTGGCATTAGTTTAAAGTGAGTAGATAAATTTTGCAGCCTATTTAATTTATATTGTTTCCACCATGTGTGATTCCTTGACGCTACCCCTGGCGGAAACATGAGATTGTTGAACAATTTTAAAAGTGGAGATGGTTGAGACTGCAATGCGAATTGAATTCTATTGGTTCTCCATACACGTAGTGAATGAGAGGTGTATGGCGAGTGTATATCCAAATCTTTTGGTAAAGGTCCCGTGGCCCAAATCAGACTTTCCAAGGTGTAAGGTGCTATGTGAAAGTTTTCTATTTGTGGCCAGATAGGTGCCTGCTGTTCAGCGTTCACCGCTGCCAATTGAGCAATCTGGGCCACCTTATAGTAGAGAGCAAAATTCGGTAGTGAGAGTCCTCCTTGTCTTTTGTGTCTAAGCAAGGTATACTGAGATATATGCGGTTTTTTATTGTTCCAAATAAAGTGCAGAATGTGTGAGTTTATCATTTTAAATGTCAGTTGAGGTATCGGAATAGGCAGGGATCGGAATAAATATGGAAATTGAGGCAATGTAACCATTTTTACCGAGTGGATCCTTCCCAAAACAGAAAGGGATGGGGAAGACCATTTTGAAAGAGTTTGCGGTAATTTATGAAGGAGAGGGGCATAGTTATATTTAAACAGAGTGGATTTGGACATTGTAAGTTTAATTCCTAAAATAAGTGATATGTTGCTTTGCGTGTCGGAAATGAAAATTACTTAGTATGGAAGCTTGGACCGCAGGTGAAATATTCAGGAACATAATCTCTGATTTATCCATATTAACCTTAAGTCCAGAGACCTCCTCAAAATGATTAAGTGTTTTTATAAGATTAGATAGCGATACGTGAGGATTCTATAAAGTTAATAGGAGGTCGTCGGCAAAAAGACTGACCTTGTATTCATGTTTACCCACATTTTGGCCAACCTTGACGGGGTGTAGGCGGATCTTTTGAGCCAGTGGTTCCATCACCATAGCGAATAGGGCAGGGGACAGAAGGCACCCCTGCCTGGTTCCCCTGCTAATAATTATTGGTTCGGGGGTGGTCGAAGGTAACTTCAAGTAAGCCACCGGGTTATTATAGAGGAGCTTAAGTGAGTCAATTAATTGTTGCGAAATCCCCATTTTATACAGCATATGGAACATATATGGCAAGATGACAGTGTCAAAAGCCTTTTCTATATCTAAAGCCAACAGGACCAAGGGAGATTTTTGTTTATTGGCGGTATGAATAAGATTTAGATTCCTGCGAATATTATCCGGGGCCTGTCTTGTTGGGATAAATCCGACCTGATCTTTGTGAATGAGGCTGGGTAAACATTTATTGATCCTATTGGCTATTATGGACGAGAATATCTTAAGATCTAGATTTAATAGAGAAATAGGTCTGTAGTTCTTGGTAAGTAAAGGATCCCTCTGTTGCTTTGGAATAACTGCAATATGTGCAGTATAGAATTCTGGTGGCATTGGCTGACCTGTTAACATGCTATTACAGTATGCTTGGATATGTTTAGTCAGTATTGTCGAAAATTTTTTATAATATAGTGCCGGTAGCCCATCAGGGCCTGGGGCCTTCCCAATTTTTAGATGTTTGATAGTAGAGGCAATTTCCTCCTCAGAGATAGGAGAGTGTAGTGTTGTAGTGTTAGTCGGGGTTAAAGAGGGTAGGGGGACATTAGACAGAAAGTCATTTAGTTTGGGCAAAGAGAAATTCGTATTATCAGTGTACAGCTTTTGATAATAATTTTGGAATGTTTTGTAAATCCTGTTTGGGTTAAAAGTAGTTTGGGACTGCTCGTCTTTTATAGAGAAGACAGAGTTTAATCTCTCTGTTTGCTTTAATTTTCTTGCAAGCATTTAATCCATTTTGTTGGAAAACCGATAAAATGTCGCTTGTGTCCACCGTATTGCTCTTTCAGTACGAGTAATTAATAAAGTGTTTAATTGCAATTTTAAATCATATATTCGTTTGGTTAGGTATAATGAGGGACATGATTGGTTGGCGATTTCTAATTTAAGAAGCTCATTTTCAAGTGATATTTGTTCTTGGAGACGGTCTCTCTTTTTTTGAGAGGCAATCCTAATAAATATACCCGTGATGTATTTTTTGTGGGCCATCCACATGTTACCCACAGACACATCAGGAGTAATGTTCGAGAGAAAGAAGGTTTTAAGTTTGTGTTCAACTAATGATCTCGCTTGGGGGTCCAATAATAAGGTTTCGTTTAATTGCCATTTATAGAGTCGTGAGGTTGCTAGGTCAAATTTAAACACAGAGAGTACACTATCATGGTCAGACCATGAAGAGGGGATATGTCTAGAGTACAACAGTGAAGGTATATTTTCTGAGTTAGTAAGAATTCAGTCTATCCTGGAATATGAACGGTAGACTCTAGAAAAGTAGGTATAACCTCTTGTTTGTCAGTGAGTTTCTCTCCATGTATCACCCAAGTTATGAGTTTGGAGAATAGCTTTAAGTACAATTTTTTCTTTCTGTGATATGTCAGATCTCTTATTATTAGAGCTATCAAGTGTTGCATCTATGGTCAAGTTGAAATCGCCCCCCCATATGATATTGTCGTATGGAACGGAGTTCAGTGATCTTGCAATTGATTTAATGGTCTTCATTTGTAAGGTTGGGGGTGCGTAACAACTAACCAAGCAAACTTGTTTCTCCTGCACCTTACCCCAGAGGATTATATATCTGCCCTCTGTGTCTTTAATTATGTCCTCTTGTATAAACGGAAAAGAATTGTGAAGCAGAATGGCGACTCCTCTAGTTTTTTTTATCATGTGAAGCTAAAAAGAATCTTGAGTAAAGCTTATGGAGGAATTTGAGGGATGAATTATTAGAAAAATGAGTTTCCTGTAGGATTATCACATCAGGGGAATGTTTTTGACAATCAATATACCGCACGTTTTCTTTTCATCGGGGAGTTAAACCCCCTAACACTGTGCGATAATGTTTTAAACATTTAAGTTGTGTGAGGAAATCCTATTAAATCACCTAAAATGACAAAGTGAGTAGTGAATTGTTCCACATCATCTATCATATCAACTGTACCTTTAAATCTCTTCAGCACTATTTTAGGGAAAAGAAAAGCAGTAAGGTAAAAAGGAAAAATACAACAAATTAAACGGTTACAACTAATAACCAGTTTGTGGGCTAAAGCGTGTCGGTCCATTATCAGTAGGACCTGAGACAGCAATATCCTAAGGTGGAGTAGCATGAATACTCCAAGGGCACAGCACTCTAAAACAGAAGGAAAATAACATATTTTAAAACTCTCTATAACGGGTGTTAATTAGCAGTAACGTCAGAACAATGTCTTGACTTTTTTTTTTAACTACTCTTTGGGTCGATCTCAGCACATGCCTCTACAAAGGCCTCAGGTAGCAAATTAACTGTTGTGCTGTGGTCTGTAGGGCCTTGCATGGCGAACTTCAATCCAGTCTCTGCGAGGTCTTTGTCTCTGTGGCAATGCCCCTGAATCCAGCACCGGGATACCTGCTTTTTCTAGTGCCTTTTTACCTTCTTGATTTTTTGGCGAATAGGTAGTGTTACCATGTGAGAAGATTAATGCATGTGGAAGTCCCCATCTATATTTGATGTTTACCTTGATTAGAGCCATTGTTATATCTTTCATGGCTCTTCTCCTCAGCAAAGTCGCCGGGCAGATGTTAGGAAACAGAGAAACAGTATCTGGGACCCCTGGTAGTTTATGTATTTTACGAGTTGCAGTAAGAATCAAGTCTCTAGATTCTTCATGGTGCATTTTAAGGACAATGTCCCTTGGTGAAGCGTCCGGTTTAGGTCCTCCCAGTGCTCTATGAATTCTGGTTATTCGTAAAGTGGCAGGGTACGCCTGAGGTAGGAGAGCACCGAAGAGGTTCGAGGCAGTTTCCATTAAATTAGTATTACTTTCTGGTAGCCCCTTAATTCTAATATTAGCCCGTCGTGAGCGATTTTCCAAGTCCTCACATTTAAGCTCTAGGAATTCAACTCTAGCATCTTGCTCCTGTAGCTGTTCTCTGTCATATTCAATGGCATCAGCGGTATTATCCATTCTTTTCTCTAGATCACGGTGTCATGATCCAGGTTGGATATGACAGAGATAATGCACAAGTAACCTTTTTTTCCTTTGACTGTGTGTTTCTGTTCTAGTTTGCCCCTGGTGGCCTTTAGGATTATTGCACTGTGGTGTCTTTGGTTCTAAATTTGCCCCCCGGTGGTGGTGAGCATCATTGCACTTGGTTACTTTAGTTTTGTGCATGTAATTATAAAACAGGTGTGATTGCTCTATAAAAGAGTGTCAGGTGTGGTAATCACTGTTGGTGATAAATCCTCAGTTACAAGCAAGCCTGGTTGAAGGATGGAGCTGAAGGAGAGTCCTGGGCAGCTCAGTGAGAGTCCTGGAGTGGCAGCTATGGTGTCTGCAAGGAGGGCTGGCATGGTTTGGTGGAGTTGCAGCTATGGTGTCAACAAAGGTTTCTTGCATGGCTTGGTGGAGTGGCAGCTATGGTGTAGAGCTGCACTCATGATGCTGGACTTGGTTGCTGGAAAGCTGGACTCATATGCTGGACTCTGTTTCTGGACAGCTGCACACAGGTGGTGGACTCTGTTTGCTCCAAGGCTGCACTATGGTGTTGGATCCGGTCGCGGGAAAAGACGCACGCAGGTGGTGGGGCTCTGTTGCTGGGAGCGTAAGCAACAGAGCAAAGCTAAGTGGTTTTCCCCTGTTTTGTCTCTTTTCCTTATGTGTGTTTAGTGCAGTGGTGGGATTAGTTTCCGCACCGGCCATTTCACTAGAAAGGAGTAGGTGGAGGGCGAGCTAGGGTTTAAAGGTATCCTGAGCGGCGCCCGGTGCGGAACCGGCCTAGGGAACGTTAGGAGTGTAGAGACACTGACTCAGGGGAGTGCAGGAGGTCTCCACTTCCCCGTTCCCTATTGCAGGGCCACCATTGTTATTGTTACCCAGGTTTTCCCTTTTATTGTTTAAATTCGCCTTACTGGAGGCGGGGTTTCCAGACATACGTGTATTTCCAAAATTCGCCTGTTGGAGGCGGCGTATCCAGCTGCACATTTTATTATTTAAATTCGCCCAACTGGAGGCGGTGTATCTAGGGTCACGCGTGTCATCTAAATCCGCCCTGCGGGAGGCGCTGTGTCCAGCCACGCATGACCATGACACAATGGTTCTTTGGGCAGTATCTTGGATTTGTTGTGTAAAATTGTCCACAGCAGATGAAAGTTCAGCTCGGAATGTCTTCTGAATGGTAGCCAGTAGGTCCTCCATTGTCATTGAAATCATATTTGCTGAAACAGTCGGGTCAGTTTGTTGTGACCTCTGAGGGGGACTTCTAGAACTCGATGAGGTTGATTGTGTGTTACACTGCTCCGTCATACTCACCCGGCCTCCGCTCCCACGCCGCAGTCGGCCTCCGCTCCCACGCCGCAGCCTCTCTCCACCCGACGGCCTCCGCGGTCACCTCTGACGGGCTTGCGGCCGATGCCATCTCTGCATGCAATGCGCATGCGCCATAGGCCGTGGCCACGACTCCCTGCTGCTTCTTGTGCTCCGGCTGTGCCCTGACCTGGAAGCACCTTTGGACTAATGGCAGACTAGACAGGGCTATATAAGGCCGCTTCCCCCTGAGGGAGGCGCCTGATCGTTGTGTTACCTTGCACACTGGGCCCTGCTTCCTCCTGTGCTCTCTGCAGTCTCTCGGTGCCATCCTCAGTGTTTCCTGCAGCAGCCTCGCAGCCTGTCTTCTGTGTTCACTAACAGTTACTCCAGTCCTGTCTCCGGTGTTCCTGTTCCATCCTGCTCCCATCCTGCCGTCCTACTCCAGTCCTGCCTCCGGTGTTCCTGTTCCATCCTGCTCCAGTCCTGCCGTCCTACTCCAGTCCGGCCTCCGGTGTTCCTGTTCCATCCTGCTCCAGTCCTGCCGTCCAACTCCAGTCCTGCCTCCGGTGTTCCTGTTCCTTTCTGTTCCAGTCCTGCTGTACTACTCCAGTCCTGCCTCCGGTGTTCCAGTTCCACCCTGCTCCAGTCCTTCCGTCCTCCTTTATTCCTGTCTCCTGTGTTCCAACTCTGTCCTGTCAGCTACACTTCAGTTCCTCCACGTTCCAGTCTATAGTCTTACTCCATTCCTGTCTCCTGTGTTCCAGCCCTGTTCTGTCATCTACACTTCAGTCCCACTGTCCTACTCCAGTCCATCCTGAGCCGCCCCTCTCGGTACCGGCTACCGTGGTACTCGAACCCCTGGGCCTGCTCCTAATGGTCCCTGTATAGGGGTCGGTTCCACCTGGCAGCTCGCCCGGGGCCCCTCGGTGCCACGGTCCAGAGGGTCCACTTCTGGAGATTCCGGCTCCTGACCACCCACGCTAACAGTGTGATGCTGACATGACGTGACTTGCCGGTCTTGTACGTTGGGACAGTAAATGTGTGATCGATCGAGTATTGATTTCAGATGCAGTGGATTTTTTGGGACGCATTGCTTAGAGACCTCCTGTGTTCTGCATTTCAAATCATGGAGTTTAATTATACATTTGAGTGCGTGTTTGTGCCCATGGTGGCGGTCCTAGTGCACCATGATCATAGTTTATCAGGGCCGCCCATGTCCTCTGTGTTGAATTTCATCAGGTTATGGGATAATTATTGTAATCCACAACTATGCACCAGCGTATTTCTGATGTGAGCTTGTACAATCCTATATCGGTGCTTTTATATCTATACAAATGAGCTATGGACACCGCTTGGGCATTAGATATACTTGATTTTTACCATATGAAAAACTGAAGGTATAGAATTCGTGCAGTAGCACTAAGCGGTCAGCAGGTGGAACCCCACTCCTTTATATGTACCATGAGGCAGAGATGAATATACTACCCAGTCATACAGATTTTTACTTTCTCTTTTCAGCTGCAGTAAAATCAGAGAAAAAATAGTCCCCTCAATCCTGGGATCTGGCTGAAATTAGGGTTATATCAGCTCTATAGGGCTTCTGCTATTTAGAAGGAGGTTGTAAAGGGGCTGTTGTATGGCTCCTGCAGTATACTCCTAGCCCGGGGGATCTCCGAGTACCCCCGTGTCCCCAGAGAGTCACCCGCCTCCGGGTATTAGCTTATTAGTGCCCCCTCCTGTGTTACCTCCTCAGCGCTACCACCGCGCTTCCCGCTATCAGTGTTGCCGGCGGGCCGCCCGCTCCAGGTCACAGTCTCGCCGGAAGTGCAGGCCGCAGAAGACACTGCGTTCTCTCCTGGCTCACCAAGCGGTCCCACGCAGGCTCTCAACGCAGTCCAGTTGGGGGATGGAGAGGGGTAAGCGATTGTTTCTCCCCGTCATCAGTGTTCCTGTCACGGGAAGGAAATCTCCGGGCTCCCAGGTCAGCGGCGGGCCAGATGCACCTCCAACAGGTCCCGGGCCTGCAAGTAGGCCACAGGCGTCCGCCTTGTTCCACGGGCCTGGACGCGACCGCAGCGGGCAGCGGTCACCCCACGGGTCTCCTCCAAGTCACCTCAGCCCTAGGTGAGAGTGGATGGGCTATAGGGGGTTTAGAAATGGCTGGATTGTAGTTGGGATGAGAGGTGCTCTGATCAGCACATCCTGCTCCTTCGGCTGTTAGCCATGCCCCCCTTTCCGCATGCTTCTTGATGCGTTTTTTCATTGCATGCATTTTTTTGTCACTTGAAATACAGCAAATTGAAAGTTGGCTTCTGGGAAGGAAAAAAAAGTGATTTCCTGTTTGCAGATATATTGGGTATATGTTCCCACGAACAGTAAACGCTGCGGGTTGGATGCTGCATACATCCGCAATGTCCAACCTACAGCGTCCAGCTGTTAAAGCATAGTGGATGGGATTTCAAGAAATTCCATGCCCATTATGCATGCACCGATGCTCACGGCTCACCCGCAAAGATGGACATGCGGTGCGTCTTTCCAGACCGCAGCATGTCAATTTATGTAGCGAAGAAGCTCAGTCTCCGCTGCGTAGATTACCCATTCACTATCATTAGATGCGGTAAAACTGCATTATCTTCCTAGTCACATGCGTATTAAGTGTGGGAACGCAGCTTACTATGCATGTGTAGTAATTTAAATAATGGTGAATCTTGTGACACAGATAGAAGTAGACAACACAGGAAGTGGAGGAAAGTACAGAGAGAGGTCCTGTCCTTTTTAATAAATAATTAAAAAAAAATAGCATAGGGTCCACTTATATTTGTTAACCAGCCAGAGTAAAGTAGACTACTGGGCTGGTATTTCAGGTTGGTAAGGATTTAATATCCATGAACCTTACCAGTCTGATAATACCAGGCCGCAGCAGTCTGATTACCTTGAATGGTTAGCAAAAATAATGGGATCCCCTCCAAAAAAAATAGCGTGGGGTCCCCCTATTTTTTTAACCAGCCAAAGAAAAAGCAGACAGCTGCGGCCTGGTATTCTCAGGCTGGTGAGGACCATGGATTTTGTCCCTCACCAGCCTAAAAATAGCAGCCCACAGAAGCCCCACAATTGGTGCATCCAAAGATGTGCCAATTGTGGCACTTAACCTGGCTCTTCCCGCTTGTCCTGTAGCAGTGGCAAGTGGGGTTCATATTTGTGGGGTTGATGTCACCTTTGTGTTGTCAGGTGACATCAAGCCCACGGCTTAGTAATGGAGAAGCGTCTATAAGACACCTATCCATTACTAATCCTATAGTTATATTGTAAATAAAGACACAGCCAGAATAAAATATTTTAATTGAAATAATGACACAGACTACTTTAATAGATCTTAATTAAACCATAAAGAAAATGTTGCGTTATACGACCCATACATCTGAATAGGGTTTTTATTTCCTAAAATTTCTTCTGTTTGCATCTATTTGGTCTGCTGTACTGCACAACGTTTTTTTTCCATAAAAAAACAGATACCAAAAGGAATGGAAACTTCTGTCTGTGAGACACAGATCATAATGGATGGTCATCCATTATGCATTCCTTTTAACAGGTTCCTTATATAAAGAGGGCCTGTCACCAGGTCAAAAGTGACCAGTATTTACTCTTATTTTATTTCTGTAGCTTCCATGAGTATTTTTTTTCAATATCATAAGATTCCAAGGATATGGACCTTTTTATTTAGTGTTAATTTTCATGCTTTTTACCAAGGGAGCGTAGCTCACAGGAGTCTCTGTAGACATTTCTTTAGACTTCTCTATATTATCATCCTGTGTGCAACGCCTCCTTGTTAAAGACCATAAAAATGATCACTAAATAAAAAGGCCTATATTTCTGGAAGGGTAGAAGGGTATGGTAGATAAAACAAAATACCAAAAAAACAGAATACTCAAGAGAGCTGCAGGAATAAGATAAGAGCAAAAATTGGTCACTTATATCCTAGCGATAGGTCTTCTTTCAGGATTGGGCATACCCAGATTCTACAAATGTTAAGAGATATCAGTTGTACAAATTGATTAGTACAAAACAGATGCAAACAGATATCAAAGTTTCCTTTTCTAAACGTTGGTTTCCGATTCTCATTGATTCTTGTTCCTTTCAATGTTTATATTCAGCTGGATGTATTACGAATGGATTTTGTAATAGTGATCTATGGGGCCTGCATTAAAACACATGTAATCTATTCTTGCCTGAAGAAGGAGCCTCTGTGCTCTGAAAGCTTGCAAACATATTATTTTCTGGTTAGCCAATAAAGGTATCACTCCTAGAATACTTTTGTCATCATTGGGCATTAAAGTATTCACATACATTTTACAAAACAAATCCCATTCACATGTTGTAAAAAAACTCCCACATGATCATGTTTTCAGATTTTAACTAGAGTTTAGCGAATTTGCTTGGGTCCCTGCTTATTCGGCAAGCTATAGCGCTTCCCGAATGAGCTGCAGAGGGAACCCGGATACATGGAACGCGCCGGCTGATCAACTGATCAGCTCCGCAGCTGCACGTGTCGCGGCTGTGTCAGTCACAACACATGCATGGAGAGACTGTTTGCCTGTCAGATATCCGCGACACATGCAACTGCGGATCCGAACAGCTGATCAGCCGGCGCATTCCATGTATCCGGGTTCCCTCTGCAGCTTTTCAGTGAGCGATATAGCTTGCCGAATAAGCAAGGAAAAATTCGCTCAACTCTAATTTTAAACTATGCAATGCAAAAAATAAAATCTGCAAGTCTGTTTTGTAGGGTATAGGCACACATTGCAGATTTACCTGCAGAATTTTATGCACAGAATCTGCACCTCTTGGCAGAAAACACAGGTAAAAATCTGCGTGTTTTTGATGCATTTTTCATGTGTTTTTTATGCATATTTTCATGCGTTTTTTTCATGCGAAATGTATGTGTTTTTGTAAGCTAAATAAAGATATGTTATTTAACAAAAAAAAAAGATTTGTGATGATCCAACCTCCTCTTTTACATTTGTTGTCCAACCCACACTCCATTACACACAGATAGATAAATAGATAGATAGATAGACAGATCTATAGATAGTTAGATAGACCGATCTAGAGATAGATAGATAGATGGATATATCTATAGATAGATGATAGGAACTGAAGGAGTTAAATTGAGTTCTGTCTATGTTGCATTCTCTTGTTTAAAACCTTATCTGTTCTTGGAGGAGATGTCTCAGACATCTCCCTTGTGAACCAAGGTCAAATACCTCTGCTTTTTAGCCTACATAACTTTCTTTGTAGAAAACAAGTTGTGAAATCATTTTTTATACTGCGCATGTCTGTAAATGTCTAAATTCTTTGCTATAAAAGACGGAAGCCTAACTGATAAGCCAGAGGCGTCTTGGCAGGCATCCCGAGTGGTATTATACAGCCGTGTCTGTGTTATCCTTCTCGACGGAGCAATTGATTAGAGACATATGGTGCTTCACACCTAAGAACATCGGTCCTTCAGATGAAAGAGTAATCTGAGGGATCCCGACAGTTTCCTGGCGCCTGAACAGGGACCTGATATAGGCACCTCTCCAAGACTACCCGATCTACAGACCACTCCAGTTACTGATGAAATTGTGAACAGCAGACCTAAACACCTGGCCAGGTAAGAGATCAATTTTTCTCTTCTCTGCTCTTCATAATCTATCATTATAACTAAGGTATACTACCGTATAAAGGGGAATCTAGTAGAGGAGGGGGCCGTAAAATCAGGTCCATATAAGAACTCTGAGGAAATCGGGTGTGACACGCATATGTAATTTCTGCTCGAATGAGAGGTTACTGTAGGTTCTGTCTGTGCACAGCTATTTTTAGAAAAAGAGCTGATGCAAATCAAAATGGGAGAGGTCTGACATTACGGAATATAAGGCTGGGTGAACAGTTCATACTGCGCAGCCCGGACAGACAAGTTTTTCACAATAGACGATTCCGCACTAGAAATAGAGGAGGTTGTTGAGTGACTGCCTTGATTTGAAGGACTGTGAAAAGTAGACAAATAAGCTGCACAGTAGGTATTCGTTCAAAGAGTGGTGATATTGCCTAACTGGGTCATGTGACAGCGTCCTTTCGGGGAGGTCACCGCCTAAGCTTAAATCAACACCCTTTACGAATAAACCTTGTGACAGATAAGAGTGTGACCGAATGAGCACAGGACCGTGAAATGAGCCTGTGACAGGATATGACTGAAGAACCCCAGTAGATGGACACTTTATTTACAATCCTGTGTGTTGTGGGAGTATTTCTGTTCGGATGCTACATAGCATATAAGTACACGAAACACGTAGTACACCGAGGAACAGACACTCCATTTAGCCTGTTAGCACCTTAGGAAGAAGGTAACGAGGTATAGTAGAGCCTAGTCTTGAGCTTACCCAATACACCACCTAAGGCAGGGGACTAACAGGAAGACAACAAGAGAAACAGGATAAGAATAAAAGATAAAATGGGGAACAGTCAGGGAAAGACACCTGAAGAAGGAAATCGGTTATGTGATATAATTGAGGATAGATATGGAAGTAGTGCAGCAAAGAATCTGGAAAAAGTATTAATCAAATCCAAAGTGCAAGATAGGCAGGCTGTGTGAATCCTTGTATATATGTCTATGAGAACCTCTGAATAAGATGAGAGATGAGTAATTGAGTAAAAAAAAAAAAAAAATCAGTGAATGAGCACGTATGAATGAATCATCACACATCGTTTTTGTGTCAAGAGATTTGTGACCTTTCTAGTTGTGGTGGAATCCCGGACAGATGCGTTATAGATATTTCAAATCTACATCTGAGACTGAATGAATTGAGTAATGATATAGTTCGTGTTATATGTGGCATTACATTGTAAAGTTTCCTGAATGCATTTGGCCAGAAAAAGGGCAAGGCATGGTTAATCTCATTATACAGTTATCTGCCCTTACAGTGAAATCCCGTGATTTTGAGTTTCTTTGTAGAAATTGATTTTGATAAGTCTAAAGAACTACAGAATTCTGTGAAGGACGACGCTGCATTCTGATGGGAGGGGGGAAGGATGGAGCTGCGCAGTTTCTTCTCCCTTCGCTCTTATCTCTGCTGAGTGTGAGCTGTGCTCAAAATTCTCTGTAATTCTATCCGTAAGGTACGCGCTGAAAGATTTGTGCATTTTAAAGCAACAGTACTTAATTGAAGATTGGAAGTTAAAAGTAAGATATGGTGCTTAATTTAGAAGGGAATTGTAAGTGATTGCTTGGTCATTAATGTGTTTGAACCTGCTTCTAGTTGTGTGATTGATTTGTATAGCAAATTGTGTCAAATTACAAAAGACAGAGAAGGAAGGAAGCAGTAAAACAAGTGGGACAAATATTGAAAAAGGCAAAAATACCAGAGTGTGAATGTTTGGATGTACAAAAAGGCACAGACAAGGGAAGAAAATAGCAAGTGAATAAATGATGCTTGAGAATGTGCAGCAGTATGGAAGGTGTATTATGAATGTTTGATTGACAAAGTGTAACCAGAGACCCAGACAAAACAGATGGACTTGTAAACACTGTGGTCAGACTCAGACAAACCCAGACTGAATAGCTACTTGTGTGACCTGTGCTACTGACCTAAGAGAATTGCACTAAATCCTATCCAGACAAGATCATAAGAAGCTGACATAATAGTGTGGATAGTGGGTAGTGGGGACATTGGCCCTTGAGGAGTAAGCTGACAGTAGACATCAGACGGCCAACCCCATCAGGACCTAGAAGTGTGACTAGAATAAGAAAGATGCAGGTGTATTATCCCTGGAGCCCCTCTGACCAGCTAGCTTTGCTGAAGCAGCTGCCTGCCCCTGAAGACCAACCATTCCCGTTTTACAGACACATAAAGGAAGTACAGCAGACATATAAGTGTACCTGGGCAGACCTAGAGAGGTTGGTGAGTTTAAAGGCAGGTGACGCACTAGATCATATAATTAAGACACACAGATGTGACAAAGAATCAGGCTTGGGGCATGGATGATAAATCTGCACGATCTGGGGAGACGTACTGTGAGTCACTAAGACAATGGGCTGCAGTGGAACAATCAGAGCAGTCCGTACTCCTGACTAATGTGACACAGCAAAAAGGAGAGAGAGTAGAGATATACCTTGGACGGTTACAGCTGAAATGGGCAGACATGGGGTACATTTGCATAAACCCACTTGATGTTAGAATACTGGTGAATGCATTCATTGACGGTATGAACAAAGACTTACGAGACGCAGTACAGACAGCCAGACCTGAATGGAGACATGTAGATCCGAAAGACCTCCTTAAGGTAGCTAAAGAAATTGAGCAAACAAGGACAATAAAACGACCTGTCATGTATGCTGGAGCACAAGGAAAAAAGTGGAGACGTAATAGGGAAGGCATGTGAGATCACACTGACGTTTCTTTTGACAATCTATTCCCCACATGACATCCATGCCATACTCCTACAAGTTCAACCAAAACATCTGTCTATGGCCAGACAGCTCCGACTTGAGTGTGCTCTACTAATTCCTGAGTATGTCACTCCTCAAAAGATGTAACGTTCTGAATCCAGCCACCCTCCTGCCTGTGGATTCAGAAAAGGGGGAATTGGTGACCGTATTGGCAAGTGAGGAAGGATACTTTGACATGATGCATGAACATGTCTGCATAGAACTGATGAGTCAGGAGACAGTTGGGTTTGCACACATTCATGAAAAACCTGTTCCTAATGCAGACTTTGAGTTTCTTTTTTGTAGATGGCCCCAGATACCACCAGGATGGACGATTCTACACTGGATATGCAGTAGTATCCTCACATGAGGTAATCCGAGCGGAACCACTCTCTCCTCACATGTCGGCGCAGGAGGCAGAGTTGAAGGCACTCACTGAGGCGTGTAGAGCCGCTGCAGGTAAAGTCGCTAATATTTTCACAGATTCGAAGCCCATTAAAAATGCAGAGCTGGTGAAACACTTGATGGAGGCATTGATGTTACCAGTCCAGGTTGGCATTGTCAAGGTAAAAGCACACACAAAGGTGACTCCGTGGAGGTAGAGGGCAATAGAAGGGCGAACGAGGCTGCTAAAATAGCACAAGGCGGCCTAGAGAGAGCAGTGGACGGTGGCGGGGAGTCAGCGTATTCCAGCCACATTGGGTCTAGATGTCCTGAAATCCCTCCAGCAAAAGGCTGCCCAAACAGAGAAGGTACACCGGGGGAGACTGGGAGCTGAGCTGAACTCAAATGGAGTATGGGAGAATAAGGATAAAATGTGCCCACCAAAGTCCCTGTTCCCAATCATGGCGCAAGCAGCACATGGCCCCAATCACACCTCAAAAAGTCACATGTGTGCCATGGTAGATGCCTTCTGGATCGCTCCTGGCTTCAGTTGCGCAGCCGCGAAACTTGTACAATCATGCCTCATCTGTGCACAGCACAACCCAGGTAAAACAGTAAAAGTCCCTAAGAAAGCGACACCTAGGCCTCTCTACCCGTTTCAGAGACGGCAGATTGACGACATACAGCTACCAAGGTAGGAGTGTATGCAAATATCCTAGTATGTGTAGATCTCTTCTCTGGATGGCCAGAGGCCTACCCGGTGAAAACGGCTACAGCTCGAGCTACTGCAAAGAAACTGGTGATGGAACTAGTACCACGATTCGGTGTCCCTGAAACAATTGAATCAGACAGAGGTACACACTTTACTGCTGAGGTAATGCAAAATGTAATGCAAATGATAGGTGTAGAACAAGCATTTCATACACCCTACCACCCACAGAGTTCAGGGAAGGTAGAGAGAATGAACGGGACACTAAAATTGAAAATACAGAAAACCATGGAACAAACCCATAAACCATGGCCAGAGTGTCTCCCATTAGCATTATTCTCAGTAAGGTACACACCCACGGGGAAAACTAAACTGTCACCCTTCGAGATACTGTTTGGAAGATCACCGAACACAGGGTTGTACTACCCACAGGTCTTAACACTCAATGTGGATAATTTGACAAGTTATGTAATCCAGTTGCAAAAGCATTTAACTCAAATGCATTCTCTAGTTTTCTCTTCCATTCCAGATCCAGATAGTGTGGAAGGAACTCACTGTCTACAACCTGGTGATTACGTATATGTCAAGAAACACTCCAGAAAGACCCTTGAACCCCGATATCAAGGACCTTACCAAGTACTCCTAACAACGCCTACTTCTGTTAAGTTGGAAGGACGACCAACCTGGATCCAAGCATCGCATTGCAAACTAGCCACAGGAATTAACAAAGCATAAGAGTGCATAATGTTTTGGTTTGGTTTTGTTGCATTATCTGTAATAATGGTAGCTGTGTGGGACAATCTAAATTCTCCAATGTCCTTGAATAATAAGTTTATACAACATCATGAAAAATTACTGAATGATTGGTCAAATCATTTGCTGGATCTGCACACATTCACCAGTATCAGCCACTAGTATTCCGTTCCTTGTTATTCCTATGCCACCCGAGGAATTATTTGCCTGGACCAGTTGTTCTGATACACTTGCTAATAATGCCACAAATAATGTGAAGTTATGGAACACAACTGTTGGAATACCTATTGTGGGATGGGTAGGATACCCTTGGTGGCAGGGTAATCTTTCAGGAAGTAATACATACCTTCAATATCTGGCATATAAAGGGGGGGCTTGGGTACCCAGGAATAGAACTCGATTAACCTACCTGGGGCAAATTCCAATGTATGGCCTACAAGTTAGTTTTAATGTAACTTCCCACTCTACTGATGCCTTCAAATCAATACTGCTAGAAAGAAGGTTGCATAACACGTCCTGGGAGTATTCCAATTTATTTCCCCAGGGCAATAATGAAACTTGTTTTAATATTTCAGGTAATATACCTTGCAACGAGTCATCTGGATATGAGAATGGAACTCCCACCTGTGGAAATTCCGATGTAGGGTAGTGTAGCCCTTTAGGACAACTTCCAAATTGGTGTATGCTTCAGAATGTATCTGCGTTCATAGATTTAGTTCATAGACTGGTATTACAACATTCAGCCCTATGGGACCTACCTAGTGACATGTACTGGATATGTGGAGACAATGCATATAAATGGTTGCCAGTAGGGGTAAAACGTGCTTGTACTCTGGGTCGTTTGACTCCAGCTACCTTTGTTATTCCGAATGACCAGTTGAATACTCAGAGCATACCTAAACACACGTTGTACAAAAGAGCTGCTGACAATACACCTCGCCTCTCTGGGAGACCACATATAGTGCAGATGAGTGTGGCTAATAAAATTGTCAGTTCTATTTTTATTTATCCTATGATTACTCAAATGTGGGATAAATTAGTCAGGGCTACAGATTACTTAGATGACCAAATATGGGATATATTGGATATATTGAACACCACCGTTGCTGTCCAAAATCAGCTCATCATAGCCACTAATCAGCATACCATAGTATTAGATTATTTAACTGCAGCGCAAGGAGGTATGTGTCAAGTCATCGGACCAGCTTGCTGTCATTATATAGATCCCAATAGTAGTTTAAAGTTAAAATTAAAAATAGAGGATGTACATAAACTTAGAGATCAGTACGATAAAGACAATGATCGTACTAAGGATAGTTGGTGGTCAGATACATTCTCCTTTCTTAATCCAGCTAATTGGTTTAAGGGTATTGGAGGCTGGATAACTGGGATTATACTAAGTCTATTACGTATTGTTGTTTGTATCTTCGTAATATATGTGCTATTGAAACTTGTTTTTTGGTGTATCTCTGTATGCAAGAAAAGATGTAGAAATAGATAAGGAAGTTTGACTGTAAACAACAAGAATTTAACTATTATTCCTTTGAGTCCTAGATTGACATCTCATTTCTGGCATGAAGGAGCGTACTCTTGCAATGATGGATGTGGCTTCAGTATCTGGGGGATGGAGAAGGTAGAAGACCTGTCTCCCTTGGGCAACCCGTCGGCCTGGGATAGTACCTGGTGAACGAGCCACTATCCGCTGTTGTTGCAGGATCCAGTGTTCCAGATTGTGGAAAATGAAGATGTCAAAGGGGGGAATGATAGGAACTAAAGGAGTTAAATTGAGTTCTGTCTATGTTGCATTCTCTTGTTTAAAACCTTATCTGTTCTTGGAGGAGATGTCTCAGACATCTCCCTTGTGAACCAAGGTCAAATACCTCTGCTTTTTAGCCTACATAACTTTCTTTGTAGAAAACAAGTTGTGAAATCATTTTTTATACTGCGCATGTCTGTAAATGTCTAAATTCTTTGCTATAAAAGACGGAAGCCTAACTGATAAGCCAGAGGCGTCTTGGCAGGCATCCCGAGTGGTATTATACAGCCGTGTCTGTGTTATCCTTCTCGACGGAGCAATTGATTAGAGACATATGGTGCTTCACACCTAAGAACATCGGTCCTTCAGATGAAAGAGTAATCTGAGGGATCCCGACAATAGATATATGTATCTATCTATATCTATAGATATATCCATAGATATAGCTATAGATATATCCATCTTTTGATATATCTATGGATAGATATAGATAGATAAATACTGTAGCAAGACCGATGTTTATTAATGAACAATGTATAATTTTGAAAAAAAAAAAAATGGGAAAAAAATGACATGGGCTCCAGCGCAATTTTCTGTGCCACAGAGGGTAAGCCGACGGCCGGGGGCCAATATTTATAGCCTGGGAAAGGGGTAATACCCATGGATCTTCCCTGGCTATGAATATCAGCCCGCAGCTGTCTGCATAGCCTTTACTGGCTATTAAAATAGGGGGACCGAAAAAAAAATGACGTCTGGGCCCCCTATATTTTATAGCCAGAAAGGCTACGCAGACAGCTGTGGGCTGATATTCATAGCCTAGGAAGGGCCATGGATATTGGCCCCCTGGCTACAAATACCAGCCCGCAGCCGCCCCAGAAATGGCACATCTATACGATGCGCCAATTCTAGCACTTAGCCCCTCTCTTCCCACTGCCGTGTAGCGGTGGCATATGGGGTAATAAGGGGTTAATGTCACCTTGCTTTTGCAAGGTGACATTAAGCCCGGTTAATAATGGAGAGGCGTCAATAAGACACCTATCCATTATTAATCTTATAGTAAGAAAGTTTTAAAAAAACACTGACACACATAAGAATAAATTATTTTATTGAAATAAAACACGACACGGTTTTTCATTATTTTTATTACATGCCTAATCCACTCGAAGCCATCGATCACCTGCAAAAAAAACCCAAAACAACAAACCAACAATACATTACCTGTCCGACGTAATCCCATTAATAATAATTGTCCCACGGCGATCTCCCCTATAAAGCAGTCCCATCAGCAGATGTGACCGCTCTATAGGCCTCCGATGACAAACTGACTGGAGTTAACCCTCCAGCAGTGTGTCATCTGAGATAAGCCTCTTGCTTTATGGCACTACAGCGTGAGAAAATTCTCACGCTGTAGTTCCGCAAAGTGACAGGTGAACTCAGGTGATCTGTCGGAGGCGGAGTGATACAATGCGGAGGATTATCTCTGTCATTGTATCACTACAGCCCCTGATGTGACAGCTCTCCACAGGAGATCGTCGTGGGACAATCGTTATTAAATGGATTATGTAGATACAGGGAGTATAGTGTTTGTTTATTATTTTAATTTTTCTTTAGGTGAGCGAGGGCTTCGGGGATTAGCAGAATATGGTATGAACTATATGTGTGTGTGTTTTTTATTCAACACATTAGCTGGATGATGGGAATACTACTGTCCCATCATTGGCTAATATGTCAATCACTGTCACTGTAGCAGGCATAGCCGGATGGGACTATTAGTCCCATTGGACGATGCCTGCATACACACACACACGCAGACCCCCACACAGCCCGCAAGACCCCCACACAGCTCCACAAGACCCCTGCACAGCCCCGCACAGCCCCCCAAGACACCTGCACTGCACCGCAGACCCGCGCATAGCCCCGCAAGACCCCCACACAGCCCCGCAAGACCCCCGCACAGCCCCACAGAGCCCCCCACAAGCACACACATAACCTGCACACACCATACATGCACACAGTCACCGCCCACACACCATACAAGCACACAGTCACCTCCCACACTCCGCTAACATACTTCCCTCCTCCCGATCTGCAGTGTTTCATCTGCAGCAAAACCGCAGATCTTCTTTAGACTTGCGGTTTTGCTGCGGAAGTGCCCGATTCAATACAAGTCAATGGGTGCAGAAACGCTGCAGATCCGCACAAAGAATTGACATGCTGCGGAAAGTAAAACGCTGCGATTTCCCATTGATTTATATTGTGTGCACTCTGCACTGCAGATTTGATGCACTTCCACGTGTCCAAAAACGCAGTGGAAATGCATGAAAAACCGCAACGCGTGCACATACCCTAAGAGTTAACTTGCTCTTGTCCCAATTTCCTACTAGAGATTAGATAATCGACATTACCTTAATTTACACAAAATAATCTCCCCCAAAAGACAGAATGTAATCTATCTAGCCTAATGGACCTTAGATTACCAAACTAATCTCCTGCAATACACCAGTAGTCTACCTACCATCCACAGTGTAACAAAACCCATTCACATGTTGTGGAGAGAATCTGAATAATTTTACGGCATGTTGCCATTCTTCTGAAGCATGCACTAACATTTATGTCTTTCCATTTGATTTTTGCAGCAGATGGGGTTGAATACATTTGCAGTGCATGCTGGAGATACTCTATACATCAAAAGGATTTCCCAATGTATATTTTTGCTGGATGCCTCTAATATACTGTATGCCACTATATGGCAACCTACAGTAACTGTCACGATCCATTTTTGGATCTGTGGCAGATTCAGGCTCTCATATTAAAACTTTTTTGCTTTCAGGCCATCGGGGGTTAATATTAGTTTTTGCCCCCGGTGGCCGCTGGTGTTACTGCATCATTGGTTGGTCTTCTGGTGAGTTTTTCCCCCCGGTGGCCGCTGGTGTTACTGCATTGTGATTAATTATCTATGCAGGCGGAAACCACTCCCACCTACCTACATAAGCTCACCAGGTGCACCAACTAACTGTTGGTGATATTGTTTCTCTTTGGAGACCAACCAAGCTGGAGTTCAGGAGCTGTGGATCGTCAGTTGTCTGCTATTTTCAAGTGGCTAACTCTGCTATCCTGGAGCATTGCCGCAGAGCAAGCAAAGTCTTGTCTTTCAGTTTATTTAACCCCGAGGTGTCTGTATTACCCTTTCCCTGATCTTTGGTGCAGTTTACTTTATTCCCTGTCTCACCTCCTGGGGAGGGGTTTGGGTGTTTAGCTCAGGGCTGAACAGGAGATAGGGACAGGTCAGACACTTGGGCCTCACTACCTTTAAGTGTATCCCAAAGTTAAGGAAAGTCAGGGCACCCCCTTAGTCTTAGGGGCAGTTCAGGGGCCCTGGTTCCACATCCCCTGTTTTCCCCTTACTGCCCTGTGACATTAACAATATATTCTGTTACATAATCATAATAGTACAGCAGACTGATAAGGCCCCCATACAAATTAGAGTTATGTCAGCTGACTCCATCGATATCGGGGGGGATTGGATAATCGGGGAAAATGTCAATTGAGCATGTCTGATTTGGGTTGCGGATCAAATAGTTATCATGGAGATAAGATACTGGCGGCATGTCAGTCTGCAGTTTTCTCAAAAAGAATGCAGGAGCACTTGGCCAAGCGAACACTCCTGCGTAGGGACAACTCGGCTGACAGCTATCAACTGTGTATAGCCAACTTTATACACTGCTCAAAAAAATAAAGGGAACACTTAAACAACAGAATATAACTCCAAGTAAATCAAACTTCTGTGAAATCAAACTGTCCACTTAGGAAGCAACACTGTTTGACAATCAATTTCACATGCTGTTGTGCAAATGGAATAGACAACAGATGGAAATTATTGGCAATTATCAAGACACCCTCAATAAAAGAGTGGTTCTGCAGGTGGGGACCACAGACCACATCTCAGTACCAATACTTTCTGGCTGATGTTTTGGTCACTTTTGAATGTTGGTTGTGCTTTCACCCCCATCTATGGACGTCAGGCCCTCAGACCATCCTCATGGAGTCGGTTTCTAACCGTTTGTGCAGACACATGCACATTTGTGGCCTGCTGGAGGTCATTTTGCAAGGGCTCTGGCAGTGCTCCTCCTGTTCCTCCTTGCACAAAGGCGGAGGTAGCGGTCCTGCTGCTGGGTTGTTGCTCTCCTACGGCCCCCTCCACGTCTCCTGGTTTACTGGCCTGTCTCCTGGAAGCGCCTCCAGCCTCTGGAAGCTACGCTGACAGACACAGCAAACCTTCTTGCTACAGGTCACATTCATGTGCCATCCTGGATGAGTTGCACTACCTTAGCCACTTGTGTGGGTTGTAGAGTCCATCTCATGCTACTATGAGTGTGAAAGCACAATCAACATTCAAAAGTGACCAAAACATCAGCCAGAAAGCATTGGTACTGAGATGTGGTCTGTGGTCCCCACCTGCAGAACCACTCCTTTATTGAGGGTGTCTTGATAATTGCCAATAATTTCCATCTGTTGTCTATTCCATTTGCACAACAGCATGTGAAATTGATTGTCAATCAGTGTTGCTTCCTAAGTGGACAGTTTGATTTCACAGAAGTTTGATTTACTTGGAGTTATATTCTGTTGTTTAAGTGTTCCCTTTATTTTTTTGAGCAGTGTAGTAAGGATGGGCCTAATATCTTCAGGCCTGTCAAATCTAACAGTGTGTGTGGTAGCTCAATTGAGAACACTGAAACAAAGAACTACAGAGAGGTGTGACTAAGCTGGGAGGAAACAGGGAGTGTCTTTTACTTATTATACAGTAATGAATTATGTTGCTTGCTATTAAGTAAGAAATACATACATTAGTATACAACATGTCTAAATTCATGAACGGTATTAAATATACAGACACTCTGAGAAAAGCCCTGGAGATTATTGGAAGTCATATACCTGTATATTTCTTCTATTGTCACCGGCTGTAAACTGAATCCCAGAAACTTGTAAGTTAGAGAGGTTTCTCACTAACAAGATAGATTTTCCATATACAGTGCCTTGCGAAAGTATTCGGCCCCCTGGAACTTTTCAACCTTTTCCCATATATTATGCTTCAAACATAAAGATACCAAATGTAAATTTTTGGTGATGAATCAACAACAAGTGGGACACAATTGTGAAGTTGAACGAAATTTATTGGTTTATTTTAAATTTTTGTGGAAATTAAATTACTGAAAAGTGGGGTGTGCAATATTATTCGGCCCCTTTACTTTCAGTGCAGCAAACTCACTCCAGAAATTCATTGTGGATCTCTGAATGATCCAATGTTGTCCTAAATGACGAACGATGATAAATATAATCCACCTGTGTTATCAAGTCTCTATATAAATGCACCTGCTCTGTGATAGTCTCAGGGTTCTGTTTGAAGCACAGAGAGCATCATGAAGACCAAGGAACACAACAGGCAGGTCCGTAATACTGTTGTGGAGAAGTTTAAAGCCGGATTTGGATACAAAATGATTTCCAAAACTTTAAACATCACAAGGAGCACTGTGCAAGCGATCATATTGAAATGGAAGGAGTATCATACCACTGAAAATCTACCAAGACCCGGCTGTCCCTCTAAACTTTCATCTCAAACAAGGAGAAGACTGATCAGAGATGCAGCCAAGAGGCCCATGATCACTCTGGATGAACTGCAGAGATCTACAGCTGAGGTGGGACAGTCTGTCCATAGGACAACAATCAGTCATGCACTACACAAATCTGGCCTTTATGGAAGAGTGGCAAGAAGAAAGCCATTTCTCAAAGATATCCATAAAAAGTGTTGCTTAAAGTTTGCAACAAGCCACCTGGGAGACACACCAAAAATGTGGAAGAAGGTGCTCTGGTCAGATGAAACCAAAATCGAACTTTTTGGCAACAATGCCAAATGATATGTTTGGCGTAAAGGCAACACAGCTCAACACCCTGAACACACCATCCCCACTGTCAAACATGGTGGTGGCAGCATCATGGTTTGGGGCTGCTTTTCTTCAGCAGGGACAGGGAAGATGGTTAAAATTGATGGGAAGATGGATGGAGCCAAATACAGGACCATTCTTGAAGAAAACCTGTTAGAGTCTGCAAAAGACCTCAGACTGGGACGGAGATCTGTCTTCCAACAAGACAATGATCCCAAACATAAAGCAAAAGCTACAATGGAATGGTTCACAAATAAACGTATCCAGGTGTTAGAATGGCCAAGTCAAAGTCCAGACCTGAATCCAATCGAGAATCTGTGGAAACAGCTGAAAACTGCTGTTCACAAATGATCTCCATCAAACCTCACTAAGCTTCAGCTGTTTGCCAAGGAAGAATGGGCAAGAATTTCAGTCTCTCGATGTACAAAACTGATAGAGACGTACCCCAAGCGACTTGCAGCTGTAAATCGCAGCAAAAGGTTGTGCAACACAGTATTAAGTTAATGGGGCCGAATAATATTGCACGCCCCACTTTTCAGTTTTTGAATTTCCACAAAAATTTAATAAACAATAAATTTCATTCAGCTTCACAATTGTGTTCCACTTGTTGTTGATTCTTCACCAAAACTTTACATTTGGTATCTTTATGTTTGAAACATGATATGTGGGAAAAGGTGGAAAAGTTCCAGGGAGCCGAATACATTCGCAAGGCACTGTAGTTGAAAAAAAGATAAAATGAGATAAACCAGACCAATGGAGGCCAAAAGGACACTCTGGCTTCCATCAGATAGTGAGCAATAGCTTTGATATATCCGACAGGAACTTCCCAGACATTGCAGTGGAGTATAGCCTAAGCGGGAGTCACACACAGCAATCTCGCTAGCGAGATCGCTGCTGAGTCACAACTTTTGTGACACAACAGCGATCTCACCAGCGAGGTCGCTGTGTGTGACAGCGATCAGCGACCGGCCCCCCTGCCGGTATCACTGATTGCTGCAAGAAACCTCTGGACATATTTTTTGTCGCTGGTCTCCCGCTGGCCAGCACGCATCGCTGCGTGTGACAGGCGGGAGACCAGCGATCAGCTGTAAAAAATAATAAAAAAAATAAAAAATATTGTTATTCTCACCTTCCGACCTCCCGCGCAGCCATCCTGCCTCTCCCCACGCTCCGGTCCCAGTGATCCTTTGCACGAATGACCACGAGACGTCGCGCTGCCGCGAGACCGTGACATTCTCGCTGTCATTCTCACAAAGGATTACTGGGACCGGAGCGTGGAGAGAGGCAGGATGGCTGCGCGGGACGTCGGAAGGTGAGAATAACAATATTTTTTATTTTAATTCTATTTTTTTACAGGGATATGGCATCAGCGCTAACAAACACAGCGATGCCGGGCGCTCGGCATCGCTGTGCTGATCGCTGGTGAAGCTGTCTGTTTGACAGCTCACCAGCGATCACATAGCGACTTACCAGCGATCCTGACACGTTGATGTCGTTGTCGGGATCGCTGGTACGTCGCTATGTGTGACTCCAGCTTTACATTACCCTATCGAATACTACGCAACCTACCTACTCCAATGCAAACATGACTGTTCTCTGTATATCAATATTGTGTAAACTACTGATATCCCAATGTGATGTAAAGACAAGCAATAACTACATGCCATGTATATAATCTGTTGTTTAAAGCATATCATGCCAACCTGCTAAAACAGATATAAGAATAGGAAATGTTTGGTAACTACTTACACTATTCCATGAAGTTCCTGTGGTATGATACTCCTTAATGTATGCTTGAAGATCAGTCCAAATACTCAGGTAGGACTTTACCCAGTCAACATGACGCACATCACTATGGTACAATAAAAGACAAGTATTTATATCACTGACTCTATAAATCTACATCATACATTACCAACATGGCATTAAGGATCACTTTAAGAAATAGCTTAGCGAATGCTACATACCCATCTAGCCCATACCAACCTTTTGCTCCATTTTATATGGAATCTGTCATCAACATACAAGTTCTTCCAACTAAATACATGATCTTGCTGGTTTAAATATAAATGTCAATTAATAATAATCTTTATTTTTTTTATGTAGAGCTAACATATTCCGCAGCGCTTTACAGTTTGCACACATTATCATCACTGTCCCCGATGGGGCTCACAATCTAAATTCCCTATCAGTATGTCTTTAGAATGTGGGAGGAAACCGGAGAGCCCGGAGGAAACCCACGCAAACACGGGGAGAACATACAAACTCCTTGCAGATGTTGTCCTTGGTGGGATTCGAACCCAGGACCAACCACTGGGCTAACCACTGAGCCACCGTGCCGCCCCACACAAAGGGGCAAAATTGTTGGTTCTTCTGTTAAAGTAAAAAATGGTCATGGAAATAACTTGAAACTGACAAAAGTAATTTTCAATATCAATTTGAATTTAAATGGTTAACTAATGAAAATCAGATGTTGCTTTTGAATTGTGGTTAAATAGAAATAGAAAAAAAATGTAAAAGACAAACTAATGGAAATGGCCTGGACAAAAATGATGGTACCCCAAGAAAAGTCTGAAAATATTTTGACCATAGGGACATATTAAACTAAGATGTGTCATTTAATTATCATCACAAGTGTCTACAAACTTGTAATCAGCCAGTCTGCCTATTTAAATTATGAAAAGTAGTCACTGTGCTGTTTGGTATCATGGTATGTACCACACACCACACTGAACATAGACCAAAGGAAGCTAAAGACAGCACTGTCTAAGGAAATTCGAAATACAAATTATTGTGGTGTAGTGACCACTGTGTCTGCTAGGGGGCGCTGTGTGGGTGTCCCAGGACAGGCATATAAGCATTTCCAGTGTCCTGATAGGAGTAGGATGCTGAATGATCGTAATGTATCTCAAGGTGGGTGGCCTTGGGATGAAGGCTTGATTATGTGCTGATCAGCAGAGCTGATCTTTCGTGCCAATGTGTTAGGGAGAGCTACCTACAAATCCACCTAGGGGTGTGTCTAAAAACACCATAGTAAAGTATATGTGTATGAATGCTTGAAAGGCCTGTGATGAGGTCATAGCCATGTGATCCGGTGGGCGTGGCTACGGACCATATAAGGTGGCCAGGGTAGGTCACATGAGTGAATGCTGGGACCTGGTTGGTCCGTATGAAAGGTCTCGTCTGGGCTGACGTGAGACCGACTGAAGGAAGATGGGTCTGCCTTCCTGTACACGTGAGACGTGTGTGTGAGAGTTCCCTGGAGGGAATGAAGGTCTGCACTGAGAAGCAGCCATGAGTTAACCCGGACAGGGGATATAACTCTGAGACTAGAGAGCTTGTGTACTGGACATTGCACAACCTGTGTGCACAGGATAATCGGAGTGAAGCTATGCTGTTTATATGAACTTTCTGTTGCTGTTCCTGGTTTATGATGCCTAATAAACCGCATGGACTGTTGGAGATATGTTAAGAAACCTGTGCCGGATGTGATTTATTGGCTGCCAAGCGAGTGTCCCCTACCTGAATGACAGCGCTACCTTACATTATGTACAAACATATTAAGGCTAAAGGTTATAAGACCATCTCCAAACAGTTTGATGTTCCTGTTACTACAGTTGCATGTATTATTTAGATGTGTAAGGTTTATGGGACTGTAGCCAACCTCCTTGGACCTGGCCACAAGAGGAAAATTGATGACATTTTAAAAAGACGGATAATATGAATGTTAATCAAAGAGCCCAAAACAACTTCCAAAGAGATTAAAGGTGAACTAAAAGGTCAAGGTACCCCAGTGTCAGATCACACCATTTATTGCTCTATTGGCCAAAGTGGACTTATTGGAAAAATGACCAAGGAAGAAACCACTGTTGAAAGCAAATTATAAAAAAAAATCAACACTTGATTTTGGCAAAATGAATATTGATAAGCCACAAATCTTCAAGAAGAATGTCCTTGGACAGACGATACAAAATGGAGCTTTTTGGCAAGTCATATCAGCATACATAGAAAAGAACATTGTACCTTCTGTGACCTTAATTAGAATGAGATGCTGTGACATGACCTTAAAAAGGTGGTTCATGCTCGGAAACCCTCCAATGTGGCTGAATTACAACAATTCTGCAAAGATGAGTGCGTCAACATTTCTCCAGATCATTGTAAAAGACTCATTGCCAGTTATCGCAAACGCTTGATTGCAGTTGTTGCTGCTAAGGGTGCCTCAACCAGCTTTTTAGGTTTAGGGAGCAATCACTTTTTCACACAGGGCCCTGTAGGTTTGGATTTCTTTTTCTCTTAATAAAGACTTTCCTTTAAAAACTGCATTTTGTGCTTACTTGTGTTATCTTTGTCTAATATTTGTCTAATATTTAAATTTGTTTGGTGATCTGAAACAGTTGTGTGACAAACATGAAAAAGAATAGGAAATCAGGAACAGGGCAAACACTTTTTCACACAACTGTATGTTTAAAAGAGTTATAGAGGATTACACAACAATGGCTGCTTTCTTCTATATACATCCCCACGACGGTCTACAAGTTGTGTGTGGTCATGCCAGACAGAACCTATAGAGAAGTATGGAGCTGTTTCTGTATGCAGTAATGTTGTTTTTTTTATTTACATGCCTTTAGAACCCTGGCACACGGTTCAATTCTCATTTAGAGATGTATTTAAAGAAAATAAATTATTTGCTGGATAAATAAAACAGATTTTTTTTTGTCACAAAAAAAAACCGTGCTAGAAAAAAAAATTAAATTTTCATGTTTTCCTAAGTGTGTGGTCTCCACAACAAATGATCTGAATTGAAAGTCTTTTAAGTGGCAGATAATTTTAGACTGTACTGAAATGACCCATGCTTGAGCCTAACATATTATTTCTTCCAAGGTTTAGCTATTAACACTACCAGTCTAGTCGTGATGTATCGCCATCACAATGTTTCCATAATGATGTTGCCTAGATACAACTTACATGCTACTGTGATTGCCATCTCAAAGTGCTTTCACTGGGATAGTGGCCCTGTTGGCTTAACGTCAAGGCTGCAATTATATACAGAGAGTAAATCCTTATTACAGTTAACTTTCGGCAGCCACTTAAAAAAGTTAGCCTAGTTTATTGTTGACAAGCATTTCCCACTACAAAGCAAATTTTGTTTTAACAAATCTGTTGTGAATTGATCAAGGAAGGTGGGTTTTCACGGAATAATTAGAAAGACCTCTCATTCTGGGGAGTAGGAAACCTGGGTGACTGACAACCCTCGAGTAAAGTGTAACGATGGCTGTGTGTTACGGATATTTATACATTTGTTTGTGACTTTTTCTACTTTATCTGGTTATTGTGGGTAAAAATAATATGTCATGGCAGATAGACTTCGTTAATACTGCCACAAAAATTTTCTCATCATAGTAAATGACTAGAATATGTCATGACTCATATGCCTTCGCACTCTGTACTACGTATTCCTGCCTTGACCCGTTTGTTAGGTGCTGCAGATACGGGTACTGCCCTGGAGTGGAAACTGGGGACTAACCTAACAGTCCACGCTTAACCTAACCATCAGAGTTTGAGTGAAGATCAGGCCAGAGGCGCACTGAGTCCACACCCACTGCTGTCACATACTGCTTCAGAGAAGAAGAGGATTTGAACGCTAGTGCCATCTACTGGAAGTAGCAATACTAAAAGTCATGACTGAGAATGAAAGCCAAACCAGACATCCTATATGAAGACACATGTTTTGCGGTGCTTGCTCCTCATAAGTGCAAAGCAAGAAGTCTGATTTGGCTGGATGAGAACCTGTCAATTGTGTCACTCTCCACAAGGAAAGAAATTACCTCTAGGAGCTGCCATTAATTTTTGAATGACAGTGATCTGACTGCCAGTACTTCCCACTGATTCTTAGCAATGCTCTTGCCATCCACTATGCAGGAATGTGCAGATGGCTGAGAGACCAGCTAGGCAGAAGAAAAGCGACAGGAGACTTGGATCCTTAATTCTTCAATTGGAAATATTAAAGATCTAACTATCACATATCATAATTTTACTGCATATCCTAAGATTATATGCTATAACATTATCAGCTAAAAATACCCTATGAATCAGGGAAGATTTTGGTTGGTTGGGATAGGCCCTAGATCATTTCATACATCAGCTAGATGCCATAAGATACTGGGGTCTGTATTGGTGGAGCCTGACAGCACAAATTGACTGTTCAAAGGAAACAAGTGCTTTGTCCACTGTTGGTTTGGCCAGATAGTTCATTGCACCTTCCTACCTACTTCTTTTGTATCTGAAGCTCTGACATTTCTGGCTTTACAGGAGCCAGAGGAGAGTGGAAATAGTAAAAAAAGTAATAAGTGCACTGAACTGCTTGGCCAAACCAAGGGTACACTCTGCTCCTTTGCTTGGTTTGTACAGTTCTTTCGGGTGACAGGCTTGTTTGCATTGCACTGACTGGACAGCAGTTGGCGCTCACAAAACCGATAATAATGGTCAAATTCACAACGTAAGTATTTTGTTTGGCAACTTGTGTAACAGCTGAAACTACAGTACATGGGTAATGGATCTCCTCTGGAAACAGGTGGTATCATTCACTCTATACTAATCGGGACTTGCGGAGAATACTAATATAAACCACGATCTCTTCTGTAAGCCACAGCTAAAACAAGGACTGGCCCACTGGTCTGCAGTGTTGAAGGCAGAATTTCTGAATATTTTTAATTTATTGGGCTGACTTTTTTATTCTTTTTTTACTTCGAAATTCTAAAATCTCATGTGAAAGCTTTACTTTTTAACCCCTTCACACTATGACCATTTTACGTTTTTTTCCTTTTAGTTTTTTCCTCTCCTTCTTCCAAGAGCCATAACTTTTTTTTTTCCATCAAACTATATGAGGGTTGTTTTTTGCAGGATAAGTTGTACTTTTGAAGGGCACCATTGATTTTACCATATAGTGTACTGGAAAGTGGGAAAAAAATCCAAATGCAGTGAAATTGCAAAAAAGTGCAATTCCACAATTTTTTTTTTTTTTAATTTAACATGTTCACTATATGGGAGAGCAGTACTAGTATTGCGCCGCTATTGCGCGGCCTCACGCTGAGTGCTGCGGCGATCGGGTGCGAGTGTCAGCTGTATGTCACAGCTGACACCCCGCAGCAATGCCCACGATCGGTGCTAGCACCAATCCCGGGCTTTTAACCCCTCTGATACCGCTGTCAGCTGTGGGTTCCCTGCACGGCACCATCAGAACAACACAATGCAATCGCGTTGTTCTGATGGTCTCCATGGAGACCCCCCGGCACTAAAATGGCTGCGGGGTCCTTCCGGGCCCTGTAGCCAAGGTGGCTTGTGAGTGCCTGCTGAGAGCAGGCGCTGGCATGCCTCCTTCAGTGCCTGTCAGATCCTGATCTGACATTCTGCTGTGCAGTGTCAGATCAGCGATCTGACATTATATAGTGATGTCCTATATTGGGATAATCTAATAAAGATAAAAAAAAAATATTATTTAAAACAGACCCCAAATGAAGAAAAATAAATATTTTACCGATAAATACATTTTTTTATGTAAATAAAAAAAACAATAACAATGGTATTGCTGCATCCATAACAACCCGCTCTATAAAATTGTCCAACTACTTAACTCCTTCAGTGAACACCATAAAAATAAATAAAAAACGAGGCAAAAAACAATGCTTTATCATCATACCGCCGAACAGAAAGTGCAATAAAACGCGATCAAAAAGACGGATGTAAATAAATATGGTACCGATGAAAACGTCATCTTGTCCCGCAAAAAATAAGCCACCATACAGCTCCATCAGCAGAAAATTAAAAAAAAAGTTATAGCTCTCAGAAAAAAACGATGCAAAAATAATTATTTTTTCCAGAAAACAGCTTTTATTGTTTAAAAGCGCCAAAACATAAAAAAAATATAAATGAAGTATCGCTGTAATCGTACTGACCCGAAGAATAAAGCTGCCTTACCAATTTTACCACACGCGGAACTGTATAAAAAAAAACAATTTCTGAATGCCGGTTTTTGTTCATTCTGTATCTCAAAAATCATAGTAGAACGAGATAAAAAAATGCCATGTGCCCGAAAATTGTACCAATAAAAACGTCAACTCGTCCCGCAAAAAACAAGCCCTAACATGACTGTCAGCTGAAATATGAAAAACTTATAGCTCTCAAAATATTGTGATGCAAAAACTAGTTTTCGCAATAAAAAGCGTCTTTTAGTGTGTGACAGCAGCCAAACATAAAAACAGGATATAAATCTGGTATTGCTGTAATCACACGGACCCGAAGAATAAAGTCGCATAATCACTTATACTGTACGAGGAGCGGCATAAAAAATAAAACCAATTCCATGCTGAGTGCTTACACTGGGATTTCCGTGTAAATCTCTGAAATACTTGATTCAGACAGAACCTCTGGCTGAACATACCCTATAATGAGGCAGATGGAGGCACTGTAGACGCCGTCTGACCTGTGAGCCAGCGGTGTTAGTCTTTTTAGGATTGCATAAAAGTGCCGTCGGCCACAGTTTTGTGCACTTCTGAAAAGGACACCGCGTAACAGAGGCCAGACGGAGTCCAGAGTAACTATGTTGCCTCATTATAGTGAATGAATCCCTCAGGGGTTTCATCTATAACATCACTCAGAGATTTAGATGGAAATCCCAAGGTAAGTGGTCAGCGTAGAGTGCCTGATCACTGTGATCCCAAACATGTAAAATGTTCCCAATAAAAGCTTCCACTCAATCCACAAAAAAAAAACAAATCTCCACTCAGATCTCACACTCAGCTTCCACATTACTGGTATCACAAAGGCCCTGGAAAAGTGAAATGGCTCCTCACCCGCCAAAAGAAATTCAGCGAATTCTCCGCTCCCAAATCCAAATGCCCCCCCTCCCTTCTGAGCCCCAGTTTGAATAAACCTACATTTAGTGCCCACATGTTTGGCATTTCTGCAGGTGCGTGTCTCCAGAAGCACGGGCTGGGCATAATGTACTGGTCACTACAACGGCAGTTTGCAATTTTCACTCAGCAACATCCACTGCTGCATGTTCCATGGAGTCAAAATTGTCAATACATCTGTAGATAAATTCCCAAAGGGTTGCAAATTCCAAAATGAGGGGGGATTCTGCTTTTCTAACACTTAGGGGCTCATTATATGGATTACGCAAATTAGTCTAGGAAAATCTGCGTTCCAGGAGTCAAATAGCGCTCTGTCCCTCCTGAATCTCTCCGTATGGCAAAGTAGTACTGTACAGCCACATATGGGCTATTTCTACATTCAGGAGGAATTGTGGGACAGATTCTGGTGCCAGTTTTACCCATTTCCCAGTTTAAAAATGTAAAACTTGGCGCTAACACACAATCTTGGTGGTAAAAATGTAAATTATTTTTTCTTCACTGCCCAATGGCATAAAAGTTTGTGACACACCAGTGGTGTCAATATGATCACTGCACCCCAAGATTAATTAATTGAGAGGTTTAATTGGTAAAATGGGGTCACTTATGGGGGGTTCTGCTGTTCTGGCACCTCAGGGGCTCTTTCAATGTAACATGGCACCCTCAAACAAGTGCAGCAAAATCTGCACTGTAATATGGCTCTACTTCCCTTCTGAGCTTTGCACTGTGCCTCAGAAATAGTTTTCGACCACATATGGGATATCGGTGAACTCAGTAGAAATTGCACAACAAACTTTGGGGTCCACTGTCTCCTTTTCTTTCCCTTGTGAAAATACAATACTTGTAGCTAAAAAAGATTTTTGTGGGAAAAAAGTGATTTTTTTAAAATTTTCACTGCTTAACGTTATAAACTTCTGTGAAGCACCTGAGGATTCAAGGTGCTCAATACAAAACTAGATAAGGTTCCAAAGGGGTCTAGTTTCCAAAATGGTATCACTTATGGGGGTTTCCACTGTTTAGGCACATCAGAGGCTCTCCAACTGCGACATGGCAACCGCTAATTATTCCATCAAATTTTGCATTCAAAAAGTCAAATGACGCTCCTTCCCTTCCAAGCCCTGCCGTGCGCCTAAACAGTAGTATTCCCCCACATGTGGGGTATGGGCGTACTCAGGAGAAATTGCACAACAAATTGTATGGAGCAATTTCTCCTTTTACCCTTATGTAATTGCAAAATTTGGAGCTAAAACATTTATTTGGGAAAAATGTGATTTTTTTATTTCAACGGCTCTAGGTTATAAACTTCTGTGAAGCACCTGTGGGTTCAAGGTGCTCAATACACATCTAAATAAGTTCCCTAAGGGGTCTAGTTTCCAAAACGGTGTCACTTGTTGGGGGTTTCCATTTATATGGTCCATTTTCCCCTGTTACCCTTGCGAAAGTAAAAAAAAAAAATAGGTCTACAGGAAAATTTTTGTGAAAGAAAAGTAAATGTTTATTTTCCCTTTCACATTTCAAAAATTCCTGTGAAGCACCCGAAGGGTTAATAAACTTCTTGAATGTAGTTTTGAGTACCTTGAGTGGTGCAATTTTTAGAATGGTGTCATTTTTGGGTATTTTCTGTCATATAGGCCCCTCAAAGTGTGAGGTGATCCTTAAAAAATTGGTTTTGCAAATTTTGTTGTAAAATTGAGTAATCGCTGGTCAACTTTTAACTTCCTAACAAAAAAATATGCTTCAAAAATTGTGCTGATGTAAAGTAGACATGTGGGAAATGTTATTTATTAACTATTTTGTGCGATATGACTCTCAGATTTAAGGACATAAAAAAACCAGTGACGTTATAGCGATATTGCTAGTGTGTCAATGCAGCGACCTACACAGGGGCATTTAAAATCTTTATTGCTTCAAAAGAATATTTTACAGTTTGTCAATCCAAACGAAGAAAACGATATATTCCTAAATCAGAACTTTTGCTTTCAATATAATTGGATATTACAAACAATAGAAATGATACAGGTGAATAATTTACCTATTTTTATAATCCTTGAGCACCCTATTTGTGTAAAATGCAGCAGCGTCAGCCATCTCCTTCACAAAGGGACCTGGTGCCGGTGTCTAAACATAAATGAAAATTAAAGTTACCTAATTCTTAGATATAAAATCAATAAAATTACACAAACAATATCATGAGTATGCAAATATCTGTATACAGTCATAGCTAAAAGTGTTGGCATTCTTGAAATTGTTCCTGAAAATGAGGTATTTCTTCCACAAAATTATTGCAATTAGATATGTTTTGTTATACTCATATTTCTTTCCTTTGTGTGTGTTGGCAAACTGCAGTCTAGCTTTTTTATGTCTCTGTGTCATCAGTGGGGTCCTTCTGGGTCTCCTGCCATAGCGTTTCATTTCATTCAAATGTTGACGGATAGTTTGCGTTGACCCTGATGCACCCTGACCCTACTGGACGGCTTGAATTTCTTTGGAACTTGATTGGGACTTCTTATTCACCATTCAAACTATCCTTTGTTATAACCTTTCATCATTTTTTCTCTGCCTTCCATATCCAGAGAGATTAGCTACAGTGCCATGGGTTGTAAACTTCTTGATTATGTTGCGGACTGTGGACAAAGGAACATCAAGATCTGTGGAGATGGACTTGTAACCTTGAGATTGTTGATATTTTTCAACAATTTTGGTTCTAAAGTCCTCAGACATTTCTATTCTCCTCTTTCTGTTCTCCATGATTAGTGTTGCACACACAGACGTACAATGGAAATATTACATCAACTTCTCTCCTTTTTATCTGCTTTCAGGTTTGATTTTCATATTGCCCACACCTGTTGCTTGCCACAGGTAAGTTTGAATGAGCATCACATGCTTGAAACAAAGTTGTTTACCCACAATTTTGGAAAGGTGCCAACAATTTTGTCCAGCCCATTTTTCTGGCTTTGTGTGAAATTATGTCCAATTTGCCTTTTTTTCTATGTTTTTTTGTGCTGTTCCAGTACACACAAAGGAAATAAAAGTGTGTATAACAAAACGTGTGCTGTAATTGCAATAATTTTCTGGGAGAAATACTTCATTGTCTGGAACAATTTCAAGGGTGCCATGGCACTTTCGGTCATGACTATATATAGTGTGTTTCACAGGTTCTATTATGCCTGTCCTCAGTGCTTAATGTTTTATTTTGCTTGCTAGTATTTCTCTACATGAAGATATAGGGGGTAATTCATCAAAAGAGTTTAAAAGTCACAACTTTTTGCAAAACACTGAGCTACATTTTTGCATAAGTCCCACCTGTTTTCTAGAAAATTGGTTAGACTTAGCAGAAAGGTCATGGCCAATCTGATAAATTGAATAAAATTTACGCTAGGATGTGGTATATATTATGACTGAAATCTATTCCAGTATTCAGCTAGAGTAGAATTCTGAATCTAGAGCATGGCAGCCCGAAAAGATGCGACAAATTCTTTGTTTTGTGTGCTCCTTATAATGATTTTGGTGCATTCTACTCCAACGGGTTTTTCTTCAAGACTGTAGTAGGGAACACCAGACTTGATGGATTTACTTCATAGCGTCCAAATTACAAACGACTTTTACCCAAAGGAAGTTGTATAAGATGGGACTAAAATTAATATAACTTACCACTGCGATCCAGCCGAGTGCTGGAATACTTTCACTTATTGCTGAAAGGTGGTTGAACATTTGACTTCCTCGGTTCTTCTCTCGGAATGTCTGCACTTCAAGAATCTTCTCTGATATGGGTTTGAGAAGAGATGCTAGTTCAATCTATTAAAAGTAAAGATATATACTTACATTATGACAGGATCATATCGTTATCCCTTTAAGTCTCCTTGACACCTGCTAATATGGCAGCATGCTTAAATGCTTTTAAAAAAAGTATCTATTTCAAGTATTTTTCATGGCTTATTATCAAAACTTTTTTGTAGTTTTTTTGTTTTACTTTGAATTATTTTAAATATGTGTACGTTTTTTGTGTTTGTTTTTAAGCCCTTTAGAGAACCCTAGGGGAAAAACCAGATCTTGCCTTGTTTTAGGCTGTGTGCCCATATAAGCGTTTTTTTTCGCGGTTTTTAATCGTTTTTTCCATGCAAAAACGTTTAAAAAACGCATACATTAAGCATCCCATTCTTATAATGCATTCTGCAATTTTTGTGCACATGATGCGTTTTTTTCTGGAAAAAAAACGCATCGCGGTAAAAAACGCAGCATGTTCATTAATTTTGCAGTAAAAAAATGCATTTCCAACTATATTCTATGAAAATGTGGATGCTCTGGAAAAAAACGCATAAAAAACGTGCAAAAACCGTGCACAAAAAACGCGTTTTCCTGGGAAGGAGTCAGGTTTTTAGTCAGGAATTTTCTGCATACGTGGGTACATAGCCTTAAAGTTTAAAAGCTCTATAAGTGAACAGGAGGTTTTGGATAAATAAAGTAGCTCTGAGAATAGGCGACACTGCTCAACTGAATGATGTGCTTAATACAGGCCAAATCTGACCGAAAACTTGTCAAGAGTAAGCCAGCTGCTGCTTCTTGTGGTGCCAGTTATGCACGATGGCAACTGCAACAAGTTATGTAGTGTGTAAAAAAACAAAACAAGGAACCGATGGAAAACATGACGGCTCAAAGGTAGAGGTACAGTCATTTTATTGAGACCACAGGTTTCAGCAATGAACAGGTCTGATGAAGACTCCTGTTTGGCGCTGAAACAAGTAGCCTCAATAAAATGACTGTACTTCTACCTTTGAGCCGTCATGTTTTCCAGCAACGCCCGGTGATTCCTTGTTTTTCTTCTATACACTACAGCGCTTATTTTAATTTTAAACAAAGCAACTCTAAGGGCCCCGTCACATATGGCAATCTCGCTAGCGAGATCGCTGCTGAGTCACAACTTTTGTGACACAACAGCGATCTCACCAGCGAGATCGCTGTGTGTGACAGCGATCAGCGACCGGCCCCCCTGCCGGTATCGCTGATCGCTGCAAGAAACCTCTGGACATTTTTTTCGTCGTTAATCTCCCGCTGGCCAGCACGCATTGCTGCGTGTGACAGGCAGGAGACCAGCGATCAGCTGTAAAATAATAATAAAGAAAAAAAAAATATTGTTATTCTCACCTTCCGGCGTCCCGCGCAGTCTTCCCGCCTCTCTCCACGCTCCCAGTCCCAGTAATCCTTTGCAAGAAAGACCGCGAGACTTCGCGATCCCGCGAGAACGGACGTCATCGCGGTAATTCTCGCAAAGGATTACTGGGACCGGAGCGTGGAGAGAGGTGGGAAGACTGCGCGGGACGTCGGAAGGTGAGAATAACAATATTTTTTATTTTAATTCTATTTTTGTCATGAATATGGCATCAGCGCTAACGAACACAGCGATGCCGGGCGCACGGCGTCACTCTGCTAATCGCTGGAGAAGCTGTCTGTTTGACAGCTCACCAGCGATCACATAGCGACTTACCAGCGATCCTGACATGTTGATATAGTTGTCGGGATCGCTGGTAAGTCGCTATGTGTGACTCCAACTTAACTCTAAAAAGGCCCCTTATCAGATCTGCAGTATTATTTATAGGGTTTTGTTGTCACACAAAGCCTAGAAACATTGCATTAGCACTGATATCAATGTGATATACTGGAAGTTAAAGGGAATATATTGTCAACATTTTGTTTTTCAATAATTGAAAAAAAGGTAAAGAATTAATGTTTTAATTTAAAAATGTATATTTTTTAAGGGCAGAAAATAGAAAATATAATGTAAAAACTTGTGATATTTTCAACTTTTAAACACTAGGGGGAGCAGCTGCTGACACTTGCCTTGAAAGCCAGCCTAGTTTAGTGATAGATCACAGTAGGATTGCAGTAAATATGGGCAGGGACTGCTCCCACATGTCTGATGTCACTGCTCCCCTTCTGGAGAGGGTGAAGTTTAGAATCACAATGTGGAGCATTTCATTGATGATGTGATATTGAGTTATGGACAGTGTCATTGAGGACAAATGGCAGCGCCATTCTTGTTACTGTTGTGCTGCTCACTGGTCTCTACAGAGATCTGAGTGGAGCAGTCCTTTCATTGTGGTTGCAGATCACAGAAAGTATACAGTTTATCAGTGAGTCACACAAACAAATGGGCCATGCACACAGCGAGCAAGTCTCTATGACAGTGTTCACACCACCAAAAGACTCAAACACAGAAAAACACAGTAAAACAAACACATAAAAATATCCTGTTGTAAAAAAGTAACAGTAAACAGCAAGTGCTAATAAAAAGATGATAACAAAATAGGGTATTTGGTTGATACATTTTTTGCAAAAAATGTATACTAAACCGCTCTACTGAACGTCAAGGTATACCCATCTCAGAGCAGTCCCTAACTAATGTATTTAAAAACCTGAACATGTGAACAGTACCTATATGAGCAGGGTTCAGGCAGGTAATGTCCGATGTGGACACGCTATGGAGGACGGCTTTTTGTGTGCATGGCCTGACACATTCTGTGAAAGGGGCACAGATTTCTGCAGACAAACTCCTTATCCACAAAAAGGTCTCAGCACATTCACTGAAAAAAATTGCATTACTAGGGTAATTTCACAATCAGCTTATATTAACAGTTTCTAATGTGTAAGGCTGGTTTCTCTTTTTCATTGGGCAGAGCTGCGGTGGGCTGCGTACTTCCGTTAAGTCCTGCTCACTGCCACACCTCTTCCATTCAGCTCCGCATACGCCTGCATGCGTCATGCGTACCTATCTTTGACATTGGGTACGCAGGCCATGCGGATGTATGCGGATGCGTCCAAATGTGTAGTTTTGACGCTGCGCCGAACGCAACATGTTGCATTTTGTTGCAGTCAGCGGCGCGTCAAAACGACGCATGCTGACGCATCCGCATACATCTGCTTGGCCTGCGTACCCAATGTTAAAGATAGGTACGCAGGCTGCATGCGGACGTAGGCGGAGCTGACCGGATATGCGGCAGTGGGTGGGGCTTAATGGAGGAAGTACACAGCCCTCCGCAGCTCTGCAGAACGCATATGTGAAACCAGCCTTGCTAGGTATATTAGAGTAACAAATCCTAAACTGTCACTGCTATCTTCATAATGTGTATTTATTTTTGGTGATTGTGGAAAAAGATACTGGTTGGTGGGGTTAATGGTATAGACATAAGGGGAGCAGAGTGTTTATAGAGGCGCAAAGTGTCATACAGAAAAAGTAAAATCCATAAGAAGGGATGAGAGGACCCTGGGAATGTTGGGGTTTCTTGCGTTTGGCTAAACTATAGAAAAAAAAGTGTGGTTTGGATAATAAATGAATGAATGAATGAGTGAATGAAAAAAAAACGGCATTAGGTCCCTCCTATTTTTAATAACCAGCTATGGGATAGCAAACATTTGCTGGAATATATTAATAGGCTGGGAATTCCCATTGTTATTGGGCCATTCCCAACCTACATAGCTGCCCCACAAGTGGTGCATCATATTTGATGCAGCAGTTCTGGTGATAAGCCTCAGCTCTTCCCAATTGCCCTGGTGTGGTGGCAATCGGAGTAATTGTGTTTGGGGTTAGTAATGGAGGAGAGATATCAGTCAGACACCCTTACTAACAGAGCAGTAAAAATAAACGCACACACACACACACACACCAAAAAGTCCTTTATTTGTTAAAACACTCCCCGACAAATACCCTCTTTCACCACTTTATTAAAGATAAAACTACCACTCCAGTCTGCCATATTCCACATCGAGGTCCCACGACGAGGATCGTCCAAAATTCCAGTATATGGATTCCCATTTAGAGAACGGAGTTTCTTAGGCACTAACTGCAAAAGACACTGCTGGGTCTCACAGTGGTCCGCAATAATCGGTAGTATCTGTGACTGGCGGTGACGTCAGTAAGGTTACCACTTACAACCGGATAGAGTCGCTGTGGGACAGTGTGGCAAACAGCGGCTTTGATAGGGAGTAACCTTACTGATATCACTGCCAGTCCAAGCTGCTAGTTCCCACACTGTCCTCTATGTGACAGCGTGGGAACCTGCAGTGCTGTAACCTGCGGTGACTTCAGTAAGGTTACCACCGGTCACAGCTGCTGTTTTCCATGCTGCCACACAGTGGCTATGATAAGTGGTGACATCAGTAAGACTGTAGAAAGTGCCCACAGCCTGAATGATTGTTGATTGGCTGTGCTGCAGCCTTTCAATTAGCTTTAGTTGAATGCCGAACCCGAACAGTAATACAGACTTCCATTTCGAAGTCTGTGTTCAGGGTTTGGTACTGAGCGGTACAAACCCAGCGCTTAACCAGTCGAGTTCCCTCATCCCTATCCATAAGACATCTCCGGAGATGTCACATTGAAAATATTGGATTAATTACTAACACTTCAACCTCCATTGAAGTAGAACTCCACATTGAACATATGGGATTAATTATAGCTGGGAAAAGAAAAACAAGTTAAAACTAGGAAGTGACAGGGAGAGCTAACATTTCAACCTCTACTGGAGTAGGGACCAGCTTCAGTGACCATGTAATTACAGCACAGAAATGCTTTGAAATATACCAAGTCTGAGATTAATTTATGCAGAGGTGAAGGAATACACTTCCCAGGAAAGAGCATCCTCTGATCAAAGAACTGTTCTGAGATTTTTTGTTACCAGTGTTCAGATATGAATATTGTGGTTTTGGATTGATCCGATATTTATGGCAGATATACAGTTGTGGCCAAAAGTATTGACACCCCTGCAATTCTGTCAGATAATACTCAGCTTCTTCCTGAAAATGATTGCAAACACAAATTCTTTGGTATTATTATCTTCATTTAATTTGTCTTAAATGAAAAAACACAAAAAGAATTGTCCTAAAGCCAAATTGGATAAAATTCCACACCAAACATAAAAAAGAGGGTGGACAAAAGTATTGGCACTGTTCGAAAAATCATGTGATGCTTCTCTAATTTGTGTAATTAACAGCACCTGTAACTTACCTGTGGCACCTAACAGGTGTTGGCAATAACTAAATCACACTTGCAGCCAGTTGACATGGATTAAAGTTGACTCAACCTCTGTCCTGTGTCCTTGTGTGTACCACATTGAGCATGGAGAAAAGAAAGAAGACCAAAGAAATGTCTGAGGACTTGAGAAACCAAATTGTGAAGAAGCATGAGCAATCTCAAGGCTACAAGTCCATCTCCAAAGACCTGAATGTTCCTGTGTCTACCGTGCGCAGTGTCATCAAGAAGTTTAAAGCCCATGGCACTGTGGCTAACCTCCCTAGATGTGGACGGAAAAGAAAAATTGACAAGAGATTTCAACGCAAGATTGTGCGGATGTTGGATAAAGAACCTCGACTAACATCCAAACAAGTTCAAGCTGCCCTGCAGTCCGAGGGTACAGCAGTGTCAACCCGTACTATCCGTCGGTGTCTGAATGAAAAGGGACTGTATGGTAGGAGACCCAGGAAGACCCCACTTCTTACCCCAAGACATAAAAAAGCCAGGCTGAAGTTTGCCAAAACTTACCTGAAAAAGCCTAAAACGTTTTGGAAGAATGTTCTCTGGTCAAATGAGACAAAAGTAGAGCTTTTTGGGCAAAGGCATCAACATAGAGTTTACAGGAGAAAAAAGAGGCATTCAAAGAAAAGAACACGGTCCCTACAGTCAAACATGGCGGAGGTTCACTGATGTTTTGGGGTTGCTTTACTGCCTCTGGCACTGGACTGCTTGACCATGTGCATGGCATTATGAAGTCTGAAGACTACCAACAAATTTTGCAGCATAATGTAGGGCCCAGTGTGAGAAAGCTGGGTCTCCCTCAGAGGTCATGGGTCTTCCAGCAGGACAATGACCCAAAACACACTTCAAAAAGCACTAGAAAATGGTTTGAGAGAAAGCACTGGGGACTTCTAAGGTGGCCAGCAATGAGTCCAGACCTGAATCCAATATAACACCTGTGGAGAGATCTAAAAATGGCAGTTTGGAGAAGGCACCCTTCAAATATCAGGGACCTGGAGCAGTTTGCCAAAGAAGAATGGTCTAAAATTCCAGTAGAGCATTGTAAGAAACTCATTGATGGTTACCGGAAGCGGTTGGTCGCAGTTATTTTGGCTAAAGGTTGTGCAACCAAGTATTAGGCTGAGGGTGCCAATACTTTTGTCTGGCCCATTTTTGGAGTTTTGTGTGAAATGATCAATGTTTTGCTTTTTGCTTCATTCTCTTTTGTGTTTTTTTCATTTAAGACAAATTAAATGAAGATAATAATACCAAAGAATTTGTGTTTGCAATCATTTTCAGGAAGAAACTGAGTATTATCTGACAGAATTGCAGGGGTGTCAATACTTTTGGCCACAACTGTATTTTAGGCATCATAGTGAAGGGACGAACACCACGCATTCACTCACATCACCATAAGGCCATTAAAATACTTCTAGCTTAATATTAGTCAAATGGATAGTGCTATACATGTCATGTCTGATCCTTATAAAAATATAAAATTATGATCGGAAACATTATCTACAACCTGGGACCACCAGGGGTGAAGTTATCCTGAAAGTTGGGGATCTCATGGAATTCTGATCAACCCTGCACAACCCAAAACAAGTCCCAATATTATGTCATCAAGTTGGGGTATGTGGGCGTAGCACTGAGATAATAAAAATGAAAGTTTGGGTCTCTGTCTTGGATCATTCTGGAAGACACAAGATTACTGTGAGAATGATCCATTTTCCCAATCGGAGTGCTTCCCTCTGCTAAGCCCTAACCCATTTCTGTGACCCCAGGTTTAGCAATTTTCTTTTTCTTATTCCTTTTTATGTTCATATAATTTTTTACATGATTTGTAAATTACGGTGGAATACTGTAAGTCTGTAAAATGGACCATAGACAATGCATATCTACATAATCTACACAGTAGAAATACTTATTTGAAGAAGAGGATGTGTCAGTAATAACAAGCAGTACTTTAGTCCAACAGTGAAATTCATATTTTCTGCAAAATATCTGAGTTCAAGAGGGTGAACTAGACAACCAACACTGATATCTAACAGTAGAGGCCAATCTATTGCATGACTACTTAGGAATTAATGACCCGGGTTTGGAGGTAAAAACAGAACTGCATCGGCCATGACATGGCATGTTGAACGATGATGATAATTTGTTTGTCTGCATAGGTAGAATATAGTAACTGATACAGTAGGATATAGGACCAACATTTTATATTTCTGCTATATGGTACTACTATACATCAATCTGCAAAGGTAGGAGTGCCCGAGTAGTGATCCAGTTCATAAAGTATTTACAGAGAAAGATTCAGCACTCAGAAGTTATGCAGTAGAACTGCAAGGCTGTGTGCACACTGTGCATTTTTTATGCATTTTCACAATGTGTTTTCCTCATGGAAATGGGCCAAAAATGATATGGAATCTTTATGCCAGCTAATTCAATGACAATCCTGAAGTGATGTGCACATGCTCAATAATTTTCCTTGAGTGTTCGCACAGCAATTTTTTTCTGTAGCATGTCAATTCTTTGTGCGGATTTTTAGCGTTTTTCACCCATTCACTTCAATTGAGTCAGTCAAATCCGCGGCAAAATCGCAGGTATAAAAATGTTTCCGGAGTTTTTGTTTGAGTTTTTTATGGGCTTCCTATGGTGTTTTCCACTCTGTCATCTGTGTGACAGAGTGGGAAACACTGATGCGGTGGTTCTTTATTGGTGGTAATGTTACTGCCAGTAGAGCGTTACCGCCGTCAGAATGCTGTGACAGTGACCCCGCAGCAGTGACTGTGACCCCAGCAGCGGTGACTGGGTCAGCAGGCGTCGGCTGATGAGAGACTACTACTCCCATCAGGCTATGTCTGCTGTCACTGATAGCAGTGATAGCAGGCGGAGCTGATGGGAGTAGTCTCTCATCAGCCGGCACCTGTGCTTAAACTTGAAAAAATAAAACAGGTAAAATAATTAAATACGTATTCAAATAAAAAACACATTATCACCTAACACCAAATCACCAATGCCCTTGTCTCCTGTAAACAATCAAAAATAATAAACCACCATGTACTCTCTTGTTCGCCAAAGTCCACGTAATCAGAGTGTCCCATAGCGAACTCAAGGAGATGTGACTGCTCTAACTGGCTGCTGACGATACACTGACAGAAGAGTCATCGCACCCACACTGTATAGCGCTGAGCTGCCATGAGAGAGGTCACATGAGTTCATCAGCTGATGAGCTCTGATGATCTCACGGCATCACCGCTGCAATCCAATTACAATTCATATTTGATCTTTTGGTGCTAAATTCTAGACGTTCATCAGAATGCAATGAATTGTCAGAGATCAAGCAGTTTGGGAAGAGGAGCGCAAAGGAGACACAACCATCGTTGCTCATGCAGTGCCTCTACACTTTGATGGTTTCTTCTCTTTTGCACTCCTTTTCCCTAACTGCTTCACCCACATCAATCTGTTCTATTCTGATGAAGGTCTAGAATTTAGCACCAAAACGTAAAATATTAATTGCAATTGGCTTGCTGCAATACAACTGATACAATTCTGCTGCATAACCCCTGAGTGCTGAGTCTTTCTCTGTATATATTTCATTTTTTCTGCATTATAAACTGACAGCAAGCCCTATTCATACAGCTCTGCAAATATTAGAAGATCTGTCAAACTATGCATCAAAGCAGAGACTAACTAAACTTATTACTTAGTCTGTGATTTTTACTTCCTTCTATTTCTATTGTTTAGATAATTGTGGCATAAACTGATCAACACCATAATGGATGGTTTCACAGCTAACATGAACAGAGCCTTATTAGATTTGACCTCTCCCCATTATTAGCTTATTTTCGAAAAATATTTGCATGTATAAGCAAACGAAAAATACAGAAAGTTTTCTAACAATCATATAAACTGTTTAAAGGCCCCGTCACACACAGCGATCTCGCTAGCGAGATCGCTGCTGAGTCACAACTTTTGTGACACAACAGCGATCTCACCAGCGAGATAGTTGTGTGTGACAGCGATCAGCGAGCGGCCCCCCCCTGCCGGTATCGCTGATCACTGCAAGAAACCTCTGGACATTTTTTTCGTCGCTGGTCTCCCGCTGGCCAGCACGCATCGCTGCGTGTGATAGGCGGGAGACCAGCGATCAGCTGTAAAATAATAATAAAGAAAAAAAAAATATTGTTATTCTCACCTTCCGGCGTCCCGCGCAGTCTTCCCGCCTCTCTCCACGCTCCCGGTCCAGTAGTCCTTTGCAAGAATGACCGCGAGACTTTGTTATCCCGCGAGAACGGACGTCATCGCGGTTATTCTCGCAAAGGATTACTGGGACCGGAGCGTGGAAAGAGGCGGGAATCCTGCGCGGGACGTCGGAAGGTGAGAATAACAATATTTTTTATTTTAATTCTATTTTTTACATGGATCCATGGCATCAGCGCTAACGAACACAGCGATGCCGCGCGCGCGGCGTCGCTGTGCTAATCGCTGGTGAAGCTGTCTGTGTGACAGCTCACCAGCGATCACATAGCGACTTACCAGCGATCCTGACACGTTGATATCGTTGTCGGGATCGCTGGTAAGTTGCTATGTGTGACTCCAACTTTAAACCTGTTGGAATATTTCTTCCCCTTTTAATATTGATCATGAAGTTACACAGATATGACCAAGTTTTATTGCCCAGCGCATAATACTAAATTACTTTTCAGTTTTAAGGAATTTTTCAAGCCGACTTGGGCTTAGTGCAGTGCAGCATTACAGTTAAGGTTTTCCAGACAAAATGTAATGATTTAACCCCTCTAATGATGACAACGTCATGACCAAGAATTTATTTTACTACTGTTTTTTTTTCTCTTTGCATATATTCACTGTGCCAAGATTAGTCTGTTTGCCTGAATAGATGGACCAGACAAAGGCATGTAGTGAAAATTGTGTACACTATCCTCCCAGGTTCATTTTTAAAGAGTTTATTTGCAGCATTAACTATATTAGGGTTCGCTGCTTTTAAACAATCAAAAAGCCATAATATTTTGCTAGTGTTGTCAATTTGATGAAGACCAAAGTCATAAAAAATACAGTGAATCTGGCCATGAGCCACAGGTCCAGGAAAGAAATTTGTCCTGTGCAGAAGAGGAGCTCAAAATTGCGCACCTATTTCCATTACACAAAGTAAATGAAAGTTGCCTTATTTTCTAGAAGCCCAGAGACTAAAACGGACTTCATTAAGCATATTTTCTTTACTATTGTTTAGGCCTCTTTCACACATCCATCTGTCACCATCAGTCAAAATCCACCGTTTTGCAAAAAAAACGGATCCGCCGCATACATGACAGGACGGACACTGAAACATTTTTTTGCTGGCCGGATCCGCATTTGTACACTGCGCATGTCTCTCTCCTCCCCGGGCACGGGTTCCTTTAAATTTCTGCCTTCCCCGGATCCGTCAAAGCAACGGCCATTTTCGCGGATTGCAACTCATGAAAAAAACGTATGTGTGAAACAGGCCTTAGTGATATTTTAATAGGAGCTTACAGAAAAAAAATTCTTAACATTTCCTAGGTAACAGCTTGCTGTAAAGCCCCCCCATACACATCTGCTGAACCTACTGATATTGGCGAGATTAGACAATAGTTTTTCTTGTATCTTTTTGTCTTTTTTCTTCTCTATCTGCCTCTCAGGACATTCAGCTTCACCTAGGTAATCATATTCTTATCTGCTAAATCTACATTTCCCAGCAGTACTTGCTTCTCTTCAGTGCTGCAGACCCCTCCCTCCCTCTCTTGTGTGCTCCTGACAGTCGCCACTTTTCTACAAGATCCTATCCCAATATGTAGTATATGTAATAATAATAACATTAGCAAATCCCTCCAATTAGAAATGTAGTATAGTTTTTCTGATTCACTATATGTCTTTCCTCATGTGCAGGCATTGCAGGACCTTGGTTATGACCACTAGCAATTAGCTAACTGTCACTACATCAGAGGTCGGAACTTGAGATACTGAAGATCCTAGGAAAAAGCAATTAGTTCCAGCTGCGTGTAAAAAATTTCTTCTTTATTTCAACATTAAAATTATGTCATCTTCATAGTAAATGCCATACACACGGACACGGCAACGCGTTTCGATCTGTAAGATCTTTGTCAGAGCCATCTGGCTCTGACAAAGATCTTACAGATCGAAACGCGTTGCCGTGTCCGTGTGTATGGCATTTACTATGAAGATGACATAATTTTAATGTTGAAATAAAGAAGAAATTTTTTACACGCAGCTGGAACTAATTGCTTTTTCCTATTTGATTACACATCAGTCCAGACGGAGCTCCGAGGTCTGCGGTGAACACTTGGTGAGCTGGCTTTTGTTTGTTTTCATACTGAAGATCCTGCAATGCCTGCACATGAGGCATACTACATTTCTAATTGGAGGGATTTGCTAATATTATTATTATTACACCTACTACATATTGAGATAGGATCTTGGAGATGGGAATAATGCTTTAAACTAATCTAAGTGCAGAATTCACCTTATGCTTCTGTTTACTGTCTACTCTGCATTACTAAGTGTGTCTTCTGTCTTCTACATCAGTATACAGTGGGGGAAATCCCTTGGATTTTGGAAGTTTGCCTACTGACAAAGACATGAACAGTCTATAATTTTAAGGGTAGGTTAATTTTAACATTGGGAGATAGAGTATCAAAAATAAAATCCAGAAAATCACATTGTATAAATTATATAAATCTATTTGCATTTTGCAGTGAGAAATAAGTATTTGATCCCTCTAGCAAACAAGACTTAATACTTGGTGGCAAAACCCTTGTTGGCAAGCACAGCAGTCAGACATTTTTTGTAGTTGATGAGGTTTGCACAAATGTCAGGAGGAATTTTGGTCCACTCCTCTTTGCAGATCATCTCTCATCTCTAAATTATTAAGATTTTGAGGCTGTCGCTTGGCAACTCGGAGCTTCATGTGCCTCCATAAGTTTTCTATGGGACTAAGGTCTGGAGATGGCTAGGCCACTCCATGACCTCAATGTTCTTCTATTTGAGCCACTCTTTTGTTGCCTTGGCTGTATGTTTTGGGTCACTGTCTTGCTAGAAGACCCAGCCATGACCCATTTTTAATGTCCTGGCGCAGGGAAGGAGTTGTCACTCAGGATTTTACGGTACCTGGCTCCATCCATTCTCCCATTGATGCAGTGAAGTAGTCCTGTGCTCTTAGCAGAGAAACACACCCAAAACATAATGTTTCCATCCCCATGCTTGACAGTGGGAATGGTGTTCTTTGGGTCATGGACAGCATTTCTCTTCCTCCAAACATGGCAAGTTGAGTTAATGCCAAAGATATCAATTTTTGTCTCATCTGACCACAGCACCTTCTCCCAGTCACTCATAGAATCATCCAGGTGCTCATTGGCAAACTTCAGACTGCCCTGCACATGTGCCTTCTTGATCAGGGGGACCTTGCGGGCACTGCAGGATTTTAAGCCTTTACGGCGTAATGTGTTAGCAATGGTTTTTTTGGTGACTGTGGTCCCAGCTGCCTTGAGATCATAAACAAGTTCCCCCCGTGTAGTTTTAGGCTGATCTCTAACTTTCCTCATGTTCAAGGATACCCCATGAAGTGAGATTCTGCATGGTGTCCCAGATCAATGTCAATTGACAGTCATTTTGAATTTCTTCCATTTTCTTACTATTGCACCAACAGTTGTCTCCTTCTCACCAAGCGCCTTACTTATGATTTTGTATCCCATTCCAGCTTTGTGCAGGTCTATGATCTTGTCCCTGACATCCTTATAAAGCTCTTTGCTCTTGCCCATGTTGTAGACGTTGGAGTCTGACTGAGTTTGTGGACAGGAGTCTTAAATAAAGGTGACTATGTAAGACAGCTGTCTTTAATGCAGGTAATGAGTTGATTAGGAGCGTCTAACTGGTCTGTAGGAGCCAGAACTCCTAATGGTTGGTCGGGGCTCAAATACTTATTTCTCACTGCAAAATGCAATTAAATTTATATAATTTATACAATGTGATTTTCTGAATTGTATTCTTCATATTCTATGTCTCAATGTTAAAATTAAACTACCTGTATAATTATAGACTGTTCATGTCTTTGTCAGTGGGCAAACTTCCAAAATCAAACAACATATTTTTTGGATTATAAGACGCACTTTTTCCCCCAAAATTTTTGTTGAAAATGGGGGTGCGTCTTAAAGTCGGAATATACTTACAAATGCTGCAGCAGCAGCAGCGCTCTGTGCGGCAGCAGCGCTCTGTGCTGGGGTGACTGCGGCTCTCTGTGCTGGGGCACCGGTTCTCTGTGCTGGGGCGGCGGCGGCTCTCTGTGCTGCGTGGGGGACTTCGCCTGCATTTGGTCAAAGCCCGGAGGCCCCCGCAGATCCATTGCTGTGATGTGGTGGCCTCCGGGAAAATGACCGCTGGGGGTGGCGCATGCTCATATTCAGATCTCAGCAACCGCCACCGCCCCAGCACAGACCGCTTCCGGCCCAGCACAGAGCCCCGCCGCCGCAGCACAGAGCACCACTGCCGCACCAGCCTGGGATGGGATTTCCTGGAGGCCATTGCGCCATCCTGGACCACCGAACAACCCGAATGACCATTCCTGCACCTGTACCGATCCCCCTTGGTAAGCTGAATTCGGACTGTAAGACAGACCCCCATTTGACACATTATTTTTTTTCCCTATTTTCTTTTTGAAAATTTGGGGTGTGTTCTATGGTCTGGTGCATCTTATAGTCCGAAAAATACGGTACTTATTTCCCCCACTGTAACTGCCCGTGTGGTTTTACATCATTAACTGGTTCTAGCAGAGCTCAACTCTACTGTACTCCACAACAGTGGCAGTGCAGAACTGTGTTTGTTTCACACCATTTATGTGAAACTGAAAATGCAACTTTCTTTATGCACATAGCAGCAGATAATTCTATGCAATAAGTGTCAACACTGTAACATTTGCAGCTTACAAGTCTCAGCAGCAGGCGACAGAGATCAATTAATCTCATCCCATCGCATTTTATGATTTTATATTCTTGCTGCGATTTGGACTCTATTGAACCCAATGCCATCCATCTTTGGACAAGCTAACATCAGTATGCCGTTCTAACTGAAAAAAATGCCACCATACAACTAAATTAACATCACACTCAATATTTGTTTTTTTAATATAAAAGAGTCTGCAGGACGTTTTTCCTGTCTATGAATGTAGGGGATCTATTTAAAGTAAATGTTTTTTTTAGGGACAGAATCTATGCACTAACAAGCACAGAATGTACTGCTTTACCCATGCACTTTGCTGCTGTTCACCATGGTGACTTCATATTCATAGTAATATTGTATCTGTGTTATGACATTTTGAACTTTGGAGACAAACAAAAGATGTTGTATCCATTCACTGTGGAACAACAGTCACTTATGGATGAGTGTACAGTGACAACTGACCTCACAAGTCACCAGCAGGCAGTGTAGCCCCGTAGAACCGCAGGAGACTAACAGCTGTGATTTCATGAGCCTGACTATCAGTGACTGATAAAGAAGAGCTCCTCAGCTCAATGTATTCAAGTTGTAAATGAGAAATCCCAGCTGCTGCTCTTTTTATCGATGTGTCGTCTATGCCTTGTACATTCTTTGCACCTGTCTCCAAGTCTAAGTTTTATGGCTTTCCTGACTGGTCTCAGTTCTTTGCTTAAAATAGCATGGCTACCAGTGACAAGGCAAATTCAGCCTGTGTGACCTGTAAGAAAACATAGATCAGAGTATCAATGTGAATCACTTTGGAAGCTTTAAAAAAAATATTCAGAATTGAGAGTCCTCAGTGGTTGATACCTTTTAATGGCTAACTGAAAAGATGGTAACACATTGCAAGCTTTCGAGACAACTCAGGTCTCTTCATCAGGCATTGACTAATACAAAATCTGAAGAATCACATATTTATGTTCAACACAGCACAAAAAAAATGCAATAGATAAGACAAGTGACGTGAAGCAGAATTATCAATATGGGAGAGGGATAGACATAAATATTGGAACAGTTCATAGATAAGGAGTCTGGATGTTTTATTGCCCTCTGATTGCGGTCTGGTTCTCTGTTGTGATGCCTCCACAAGGTCTTAGGAGCAAATTCCTTAATTGATGTAAAAAGACATAAATCCATGCGACACATTCATTCCTGCACTGACAGTGTCAAAGGTCATCATGAATTTGTTAATTTTTTTTGTACTGACTAAAGGGCAGGGGTTGACTATGTCTTTGGGATGTACGGTAATGTTTTGGTATCTCAGCTACATGATATATACATATAAATGTCTCAATTTAAGAAAAATATTAAAATTTGAGAGTCCTTAGTGGTTGATACCTTTTAATGGATAACTGAAAAGATAGTAACAAATTGCAAGCTTTCGAGACTACTCAGGTCTCTTCATCAGGCATAGACTAATGCAAAATCTTAAGAGTCACATATTTATGCACAACACAGCACAGAAAGAAATAATGCAATAGATTTAAATAAGGCAAGTGACTGTGAAGCAGAACTATGAATGTGGGACGAGGAGAAAACATTTGTGGTAGTAAATAGTGGAACAGTTCATAGATAAGGAGTGTGAAAGTTTTATTGTCCTGTGATTGAGATCTAGTCAATGTTTGTGGTGCCCTCAAATGGTCTGAGGAGCACATTCCATAGTTGATATCTGTGCACATGTTCACTCCTGTACTGAGTGTGTTAAAGATCGTCATAAGTTTATACTCCCAAATTTTTCTGTCTCTCTTAGATCAGAAGTTCTCTTTTAATGCAAGTAATTTCACAGGTAGATTTATTCTTTTTTCTTTTATTGTGTGGAGATGAGAATTCATCCAACTGAGTAGTCTCAAAAGCTTTGTTACCATCTTTTCAGTTATTAAAAGGTATCAAGTCTATTGATGGGCGAATAATAATAATAATCTTTATATAGCGCTAACATATTCCGCAGCGCTTTACAGTTTTGCATACATTATCATCGCTGTCCCCGATGGGGCTCACAATCTAAATTCCCTGTCAGTATGTCTTTGGAATGTGGGAGGAAACCAGAGTGCCCGGAGGAAACCCATGCAAACATGGGGAGAACATACAAACTCCTTGCAGATGTTGTCCTTGGTGGGATTTGAACCCAGGACTCCAGCGCTGCAAGGCTGCAGTGCTATCCACTGAGCCACCATGCTGCCCAAGGTGCTAAGATAACATCTTATTCGAGCATGCTTGGATGTTATCCTGGTATCTTGAGCATACTCGTATAATATGTTCGAGTACCTATGGGTTGTGAATTCGCTTTCTGGCCTACCTCTGGCTACTAGTGAAGGTAGTGGAACTGGTTATATTGACAGAGAGGTTGCGAGTTCTCTTTCTGGGCTCCATCTGGTGGTTACTGGAGGTAATGGAGCTGATCTGATTAACAGAGGCTTGCCACCTGATAATGAGGAGGACAATTGGAGATCTGGGGTTTCTGACTGGATTTAAGACAGTCGACTCCCTCTATCCCTGCTGGTGATTTTTTCCTGCCTCCTGAGGTCTTAGTTTCCAGCTCAGTCCCTGCATGCTCAGCTAAGTGTTCTTTTGCTATTGTTCACATTTGATCTGGTTTTGTCTATTTCAGTTTTGTGTGGTCAGCCAGCTCTGGCTGGGGCTGTGCTGAATCTCCATCCATATGTTACTGCTTGTGCCAGTTTGTTTTTGTCCATTATTAGATTGGCCTCTTTTTGCTCTGCTTTCAGAATATACCAGAGTGCTGATATAGTTGGCGAAGTCATGCGTCTTCAGTATTTTTCTATCAGACGTGTTGGGCATTTTTTGCAAGGTTTTTTTGCGTGATTGCAGACAGAGTCTTTCCTTTCCTGTCCTGTCTAGTCAGTGTGGGCCCCATCATTTGCTCAGTCTATTTTTCTGCCTGAGTTTGTGTTTTCATCTTGTCTCACCGACAATATATGTTTGGAGGCTATCTATTCCTTTGGGGTCTGCTCTGGGGCAGTTTAGATCTCCCCTTTCTTGCTTTAGGCTTATTTAGCTCTCCGGCTGTGCCGAGGCGTCTAGGATCATCGTAGGTAAGATCCACGACTACTGCTAGTTGTGTGGATAGGATCAGGGGTCTGCAATCCACTTAGTTACCAACCTCTCTGGTTTTCTGTTTTTTTAGCTTGGTCTTTCTCTCCTCCTCGGTGAGCCAATCATAAAACCTGTGGCTGCATAATGTGCGGCTGTCTGACAGCCTCAACACTTGTGGGGATTCTCTAACAGGCAATCCCTGCATGTCTTGTGTCTGTTTAACAGCTGCAAATCATACAGCTTAGTTTGTTTATCTGCAAAAAGTATATCAATTGTGATACACTCCAAGCACTGATTAGGCAGGAAGGGGTTGCCATCATACAAAGTACAGGCCGAGGAGGAAAAAAAATAGGTGGCACTTCGTGATGCAGTAAAACAATCCTTTCTTTATTGAATTCATGTTGTACATGGATGCAGAGGAACACTGTAAAGATTGAGTCTTTGAAATAAAAACAATGTATTTGTCAATAAAAGCTTAAAAACTTCTGAAAAGCTTATAATTGTACTTCATTAAACATATAACCATCTGACATCTGATCTAAAAAACGCTGAAACACAAATTTTGTGTGTCAATACTTTTGGCCACACCTGTAAATCAAAAAAGTGACTATTTAACGGAAAACCTTTAATGATTGTATAGGGTGCCACAAATCCTAATATTCCTATAACTGTGTTGTGCTATTGATAATCTCCTTATAAAAGAAGTGCACACGTATGGATGGTCAGATGTGTCAGTCTTTACGGTTATTGTTCAACCCTACTATTACTGGCTGGATATTGGCACAATCACCTAATGTGTGTGGCGGACAGTTACATTAGTTATAAATCTGACTGCACTGCGATATTTTAATGATAATTTGTACCTCATAGCAATAACGAACCGTCATCACTATTTTTAGTTTGAATACATGTATGGAAACATAATTCCCAACGCGAACAGTAATTCCATTCATTTTGCCTCATCCCCTTAAATCCACCATATATAACTGGGAATGCTAAGGAATATAATTTATCCAAAACAGTGAAAAAATGTATTTTATGCTATAGCTAATCTCAATACAGAAAAAAAGACCATTGTAGAGGAGATGCAGAACGGATCTGGAAAAACCTCCTGCATGACTGAGGCATGTGCTCTATGAAAAGTCTTGTCATTTTAGACAGGGTACAGTTGCTTCAGATTACTTTAGGATTCTTTGAGTAAACACTTCTGCTTTATTACAGAGTTTCTTAAGATTGTTTAGAACAAGAGGTAAGTGCTGCTTCACATGATGACTCATCCGAAACCATCCATTGATTTTTACCAATTAACCCTGTATTTACTTCAAGCTTGTCTGATAGAAAATAACACAGAAAATTTGGAAAAAGTTCATCTAAAAGTTCATAAAAGTTCATCTTTGGGTTATAATGTAACCCCATTCATTTGACGATGTTGCAAAGCAGCAACAGAAGCATACATCGATCTCTGGCCATGCAATCTGGGTCATGGTCAAAGTTGCCCCAGCCTCACGATTTAGGAACCGAAACATCATTTTATTATTATACTACAACACAGTACTGTAATATGTTATTTCCTGATCAGGGACGTGATGGAATATACTCACTAGTTTCCTGCAGCTCTTATATAAGCTGTTTCTAATGGTGTTTGTCTATATGGCTGAAGGTATACAAAGGAGAAGGTGGTACATACATGCAGCCTACATCCATTGCATGCTCCAAGCATCAGCGGACCTCCAGGGTCAGTCCTTTGTCACATGTTATTGTACTATTACTTATATAGTAGTAAACAAAGGCGGACATGAATCTTCTGGTCGTATGAAGGCCCCCTAACTGTGAAAAGTAATTTATATCAAGTTTGTATTCTATGTGACAGGTGGACCATTGGGTCCTTTAAGATACCAAGACCTGTATGTAACTCCTTAGGCTGAACTCAGAAATGGTGGTCAATCTCCACTTTGGATTATACATACATATATATAGTTGAGGAAATAAGTATTTGATCCCTTGCTGATTTTGTAAGTTTGCCCACTGACAAACACGTGAACAGTCTATCATTTTAAGGGTAGGTTAATTTTAAAATTGAGAGATAGAATATCAAAAATAATATGCAGAAAATCACATTATATAAATTATATAAATTTATTTGCATTTTGCAGAGAGAAATAAGTATTTGATCCCCTACCAGCCATTAAGAGTTCTGGCTCCTATAGACCAGTTAGACGCTCCTAATCAACTCGTTACCTGCATTAAAGACAGCTGTCTTACATAGTCACCTTTAATTAAGACTCCTGTCCACAAACTCAGTCAGACTCAAACCTCTACAACATGGGCAAGACCAAAGAGCTTTATAAGGATGTCAGGGACAAGATCATAGACCTGCACAAAGCTGGAATGGGATGCAAAACCATAAGTAAGGCGCTTGGTGAGAAGGAGACAACTGTTGGTGCAATAGTAAGAAAATGGAAGAAATTCAAAATGACTGTCAATCGACATTGATCTGGGACACCATGCAGAATCTCACTTCATGGGGTATCCTTGAACATGAGGAAAGTGAGAGATCAGCCTAAATCTACACGGGGGGAACTTGTTTATGATCTCAAGGCAGCTGGGACCACAGTCACCAAGAAAACCATTGCTAACACATTACGCCGTAAAGGCTTAAAATCCTGCAGTGCCCGCAAGGTCCCCCTGATCAAGAAGGCACAAGTGCAAGGCAGTCTGAAGCTTGCCAATGAGCACCTGGATGATTCTGTGAGTGATTGGGAGAAGGTGCTGTGGTCAGATGAGACAAAAATTGATATCTTTGGCATTAACTCAACTTGCCATGTTTGGAGGAAGAGAAATGCTGCCCATGACCCAAAGAACACCATTCCCACTGTCAAGCATGGGGATGGAAACATTATGTTTTGGGTGTGTTTCTCTGCTAAGGGCACAGGACTACTTCACTGCATCAATGGGAGAATGGATGGAGCCAGGTACCGTAAAATCCTGAGTGACAACTCCTTCCCCACGCCAGGACATTAAAAATGGGTCATGGCTGGGTCTTCTAGCAAGACAATGACCCAAAACATACAGCCAAGGCAACAAAGGAGTGGCTCAAAAAGAAGAACATTGAGGTCATGGAGTGGCCTAGCCAGTCACCAGACCTTAATCCCATAGAAAACTTATGGAGGCACATGAAGCTCCAAGTTGCCAAGCGACAGCCTCAAAATCTTAATCATTTAGAGATGAGAGATGATCTGCAAAGAGGAGTGGACCAAAATTCCTCCTGACATTTGCGCAAACCTCATCAAATACAAAAAACGTCTGACTGCTGTGCTTGCCAACAAGGGTTTTTTGCTAGAGGGATCAAATACTTATTTCTCACTGCAAAATGCAAATAGATTTATATCATTTATACAATGTGATTTTCTGGATTTTATTTTTGATATTGTATATCTCAATGTTAAAATTAACCTACCCTTAAAATTATAGACTGTTCATGTCTTTGTCAGTGGGCAAATTTACAAAATCACCAAGGGATCAAATATTTCCTTTCCTCATTTAGGCTGGGTTCACACCACGATCATGCTGCAGATGGAAACTGGAACAGTTCTGTGCCGCTGCGGTCTTGCCACTATTCACATACACAATTTCTTAATCTCGCAGACAAACAGCTGTTTCACCTGCAAGCCGAAGCGACCGACCTGCATTAAAGACATCGGTCTTACATAGACACCTTTATAAAAGTCTCCTGTCCATTGACTCAATTAATTATAGTGGTTTGAAGAAAGCTCTATCTTGTAATCCGAACGCTGCTAACTTCTTCTTCTTATTATTATTCAGTTGATTTCCGCAATTAATGCGGCCCGAACCGCTACATGCACAGACTCCGTAGAGGTGTCGTTTCGAAGCCAGCGTCCACGAGAGGTGTGCTAAGTATTTTTCGTGTCGATCGGATTTGTAGTTTTTGCGCAATTTGCGTTTGAAATTTTTTTTCCCGTCATTGGAATGAATTGTCTCAATGCTTTTTAATGGGGAAATTTTGCCACAAAGAAAATATGCCCTGAGGCGATTCAAATGGCAGTTAAGCTCATTGATATGCACAGGCACACCCAGTTACTATGCCAACGCCTACGACCTTTACATGACGCCCCCAGGACACAGATTCTGCCAGATAATATCAGCTCTTGAAGCGAAACCCACAGCACAAATGCAAATCTAGCTTCATCACATGACGCATGCCCCTGAGAACGAATGTGCGCCAAAGTGGATTTAGAAGCCCAGTGCGCCAAACTGGCTCTTAAAGGGCCGACGCGCCAAAGCGATTCTTAAAGGGCCGACGCACCAAAATGAGTCTTAAAGGGCCGGTGTGCCAAATCAAAAGCTGAGTGACCCCAGGCTCCAAATCGGAGGCTGAGCCACCCCGACCTCCAAATCGGAGACTGATCAACCCTGGCCTACAAATCGGAGGCTGAGCCACCCTGGCCTCCAAATTGGACCCAGAGTGGCCCCGCTCACCAAATTGGACCCAGAGTGGCCCCGCCCACCAATTTAGACCCAGAGTGGCCCCGTCCACCAAATCGGACCATGAGGGGCCCTGCCCACCAATTCGGACCCTGAGGGGCCCCACCCACCAAATCAGACCCTGAGGGGTCCCGCCCACCAAATCGGACCCTGAGGGGCCCCGCCCACCAAACGGACCCAGAGTGGCCCCGCCCACCAAATCGGACCCAGAGTGGCCCTGCCCACGAAATTGGACCCAGAGGGGTTCCATCCACAAAATCAGACCCTGAGGGGCCCCGGCCACAAAATCGGACCCTGAGGGGCCCCACCCACAAAATCAGACCCTGAGGGGCCCCGGCCACAAAATTGGACCCTGAGGGGCCCCGGCCACAAAATCGGACCCTGAGGGGCCCCAGCCACAAAATCGGACCCTGAGGGGCCCCACACACCAAATTGGACCCAGAGGGGCCCCACCCACCAAATCGGACCCAGAGGGGCCTCGCCCACCAAATCGGACCCAGAGGGGCCCCGCCCACCAATCGGACAGAGTGGCCCCGCCCACCAAATCGGACCCTGAGGGGCCCCGCCCACGAAGTTGGACCCAGAGGGGCCCTGCCCGCTAAATCGGACCCTGAGGGGCCCCGGCCACAAAATCGGACCCTGAGGGGCCCCGCCCACCATATCAGACCCTAAGGGGCCCCGCCCACCAAATCGGACCCTAAGGGGCTCCACCCACCAAATTGGACCCTGAAGGGCCCTGCCCACCAAATCAGACCCTGAGGGGCCCCACAGGCCAAAGTGACCCCTGAGAGGCACCCACAGTTAAAACAGATCCTGAGTTGAAAGTCTTGCAGGGGCAGCAGGCAAGTCTCTCTTAAAGGGGCAGCCCGGGCACCATTTCAAAGCACTATCTGTACTTCCTTCAGGAAATACACATCTAGTTTTTATTATTATTTATATAGCACCATTGATTTCATGGTGCTGTACATGAGAAGGGGTTACATACAAATTGCAGATATCACTTACAGTAAACAAACTAACAATGACAGACTGATACAGAGGGGAGAGAGGCCCCTGCCCTTTCGGGCTTACATGCTACAAGATGGTGGGGAAGGAGACAGTAGGTTGGTGGGTTGCAGCAGTCCGGTGTTGGTTGAGGTGATATCACCGGTAGTGGTGAGAGAGAAGGAGGTAGCGGGGTCATTGCAGGCTGTAGGCTTTTTTGAAGAGGTGGGTTTTCAGGTTCCGTTTGAAGGATCCAAATGTGCTTGATAGTCGGAATTGTTGGGGCAAAGAATTCCAGAGAATAGAGGCTATTCAGGAGAAGTCTTGGAGGCGGTTGGGTGAGGAGAGAATAAGTGTGGAGGAGAGAAGGAGGTCTTGGGAGGACCGGAGATTACGTGAGGGAAGTTATCGGGAGATTAGTTCAGAGACATATGGGGGAGACAGGTTATAGATGGCCTTGTAGGTCATTATTAGTAATTTGAACTGGATATGCTGAGGGAATGGGAGCCAGTGAAGAGATTTGCAGAGGGGAGAAGTGGAGGAGTAGCGAGGAGAGAGATGAATTAGTCGAGCAGCAAAGTAAAGGTACTGTCACACAAAGCGATATCGCTAGCAATATCGCTATAACTTGTGACGTAATAGCGATATTGCTAGCGACATCACTGTGTCTGATACTAACCTCCCCCGCTGGTTATCGCTGATCGTGCGAGAATGTTCAGGACCGCTTCTTGTCGTCAGCTTCCTGCGGGGCTTCCTGTGGAGAGACGAGCGACGAGCGTGGAGCCGGGCGGGAGGATGCAGGATCGCCTAGTGTGACAGGTAAGTAGCGATCCCCGTCCCCAGCGATGTCGCTGGTGAGATCTGTCTGTGTGGCAGCTCACTAGCGACCACTTAGCGATGTACCAGCGATCCTGACCGCGTCATAACGCTGGTCGGGATCGCTGGTACATCGCTAAGTGTGACAGTACCTTTAAGGATGGACTGGAAAGGTGCGAGGGTGTTAGCAGGGAGACCACAGAAAAGGATTTTGCAGTAGTCGAGGCGGGAGATGATGAGGGCATGCAAAAGCATTTTAGTAGATTGAGGGTTGAGGAAAGGAAGGATTCTGGAAATATTTTTGAGCTGGAGGCGACATGAGGCAGAAAGAGCTTGGATGTGCGGTTCGAAGGACAGGGCAGAGTCAAAGGTTACTCCGAGGCAGCGGACTTCCGGTACTGGGGAAAGTGTGATGTCATTAATTGTTATAGCTAGGTCAGGTAAGGAAGATCTGTGAGATGGAGGAAAGATGATGAGTTCAGATTTGTCCACATTGAGCTTGAGGAAGCGAGAGGAGAAGGAGGATATGGCTGATAGACACTCTGGGATTCTGGACAGTAGAGAGGTGACGTCTGGGCCAGAGAGGTAGATCTGAGTGTCATCAGCATAAAGGTGGTAGTGGAATCCGTGGGACTTTATGAGTTGCCCCAGACCAAGTGTATAGATTGAGAAGAGTAGGGGTCCTAAAACAGAGCCTTGGGGGACTCCAACAGAGAGAGGGTGGGATGAGGTGGTGTGGAAGTGGGAGACGCTGAATGTGCGGTTGGAAAGGTATGAGGAGATCCAGGATAGGGCAAGGCCTTTGATGCCGAAGGAGGAGATGATCTGTAGTAGGAGGCAGTGGTCAACTGTGTCGAATCCAGAGGACATGTCTAGAAGCAGGAGTATAGAGTATTGTCCATTTGATTTGGCTGTAAGTTGGTCATTAGTAATTTTGGTCAGGGCTGTCTCAGTGGAGTGATGGGGGCGGAAACCAGATTGTAGATTGTCAAAGAGCAAGGTAGATGATAGGTGGGAGGAAAGTTCAGTGTGGACGTGCTGTTCCAGGAGTTTGGAAGCGAATGGGAGCAACGATATTGGGCGATAGCTGGACATAGCGGTTGGGTCGAGGGTTGGCTTTTTAAGGATAGGCATGATTGTGGCATGTTTGGAAGCAGAAGGGAAGGTACCGGACTTTAGTGATAGGTTGAAGAGGTGGGTTAGGGATGGGATAAGTGTGGTGGTGAGGTTGGAGAGGAGGTGGGATGGGATGGGGTCAAGTGCACAGGTTTTGAGGTGCGATTTGGAGAAGAGACGATTAAGCTCCCCTTCAGTGATGTTGGAGAGTGAGGTTATGGGGTTTGGGCATTGTTCTGGTATACAAAGGGGTTTTGGTGGTTGAGTGATGAAGACTTGCCTTGTTTGGTCAATCTTGTTTTTGAAGTGTGTGGCAAAGTCCTCGGCAGAGATGAGGAAGGTTGGAGGAGGCAGTGGTGGGCGGAGGAGGGAGTTAAAAGTTTTGAATAACTGTTTGGGATTGTAAGATAGGGAAGATACGAGGGTTGTGAAGTAGGCCTGTTTAGCAGAGGTGAGGGCAGATCTGAAATCGAGTGTTGCCTGTTTGAATGTGGTGAAGTCATCTTGCGAATTTGTTTTCTTCCAACGCCGCTCTGCAATCCTGGACACTTGCCGGAGCTTTTTAGTGGTGTTATTGTGTCAGGGTTGTCTGTTGATACATCGCAGTCTGCCATGAACAAGAGGGGCAACCGAGTCAATAGCTGATGCGAGAGTGGCATTGTAGAAAGCAGTGGCACCATCTGTGTCATGGAATGAGGATATGGATTCCAGTGGTAGAATAGAGTCAGAGAGCACGTGGGTGTCTAGGTGTGCAAGGTTTCTGTGGGGGTGGGCGTGTTGCTGGACATGGGTGCCAGGTGAGGAGGATAGGGATGAGAAAGTGAGTAGATGGTGGTCAGATAGCGGGAGAGGGGAGGTGGTGAAGTTAGAAAGAGAGCCAAGACGGGTGAAGACCAGGTCTAATGTGTGTCCGTCGGTGTGGGTGGCTGAGGAGGACCACTGAATAAGTCCAAAGGATGAAGTAAGGGACAGGAGTTTGGAGGCTGCTGACTGAAGGGTATCAGTGGGGATGTTGAAGTCACCCATGATGATAGTGGGGGTGTCAGTTGAAAGAAAATGAAGAAGCCAGGTAGAGAATTAGTCAATGAAGGCAGTGGTCGGGCCTGGAGGTTGGTATATGACGGCCACTTGGAGGTTGGAGGGAGAGTAGATGCGGACAGAGTGGACTTCAAAAGAGGGGAGGATTAGGGAGGGAAGAGGTGGAATTGGGTTGAAGGTGCAGTTGAAAGAAAGGAGAAGACCCACTCCTACACCGTGTCTGTTGGCAGGGCGAGGAGTGTGGGTAAAGTGGAGGCCGACGTAACACAGCGCAGCAGGGGAGGTGGTGTCAGAGGGTGTCAGCCATGTTTCTGTGAGGCCGAGGAAGGCAAGATTGTGAGAGAGAAAGAGGTCATGAATCACATGGAGCTTATTGCAGATGGAGCGGGCATTCCAAAGTTCTCCCGAGAGAGGGAGCAGGGGGTTGGGTGTGAATGGCACAGGTTTTAAGTTGGAAAGATTGCGGTAGTTCTTAATAGATAGGGAGCGGTAGGAATGGGAAGTAATGGGGGGTATGAGTTGTGGGGGTCCAGGATTGGGAGATATGTTGCCAGCAGTGAGGAGAAGCAGAGAAAGGGAGAGCAGATGGGAGGAGAGTGGGCAGCTTGTTTCATGTTTCATTCGAACAGATTTGAGGTTGAGGAGCAGTCAGACTCTAACCTCTACAACATGGGCAAGACCAAAGAGCTTTCTAAGGATGTCAGGGACAAGATCATAGACCTGCACAAAGCTTGAATGGGCTACAAAACCATAAATAAGTCGCTAGGAGAGAAGGAGACAACTGTTGGTGCAATAGTAAGAAAATGGAAGAAATACAAAATAACTGTCAATCGACATCGATCTGGGGCACCATGCAAAATCTCACCTTGTGCGGTATCCTTGATCATGAGGAAGGTGAGTGATCAGCCTAAAACTACACGGGAGGGCCTTGTTAATGATCTCAAGGCAGCTGGGACCACAGTCACCAAGAAAACCATTGGTAACAAACCTTCTGAAACCCAAATACAAATCCCTCTTCAGTGTAGACTTCTAGAACCTCATTAGGTAATGTTAACATTTTGGATTTGTCAAGGATTTTCAGTGCAGTGAAAATTTCCACTACGATTCAACTGGATGGGATTTTCAAAACCTCATACACTCAACAGGGGAAAAAAATCTCCAAGGAGTCGAGGGAATGCTGTGGATTTTCAAGAGTTTTTATCATGCTTTGAACCATTTGGCAAAACTCACATGTCACATCCAACTCTGCAATGTGGCGACATACCCTTATTCCTCATTCTGTAGTACACAAACCGGAAAACGACATTGTTGGTGGATTGGAAATATCTACAGTCAACGATCAAGATCATATAAGAGACGCACAAAATCTTAGAGACTGTAGACTACTAGTAAGTAGGGTCACTGGAAGTACGAGATATCAGAGCAGGCAAGACAGGCTGAGAAATTCATTGCCTGATACCTAACACCACAACAAACAATACTTGAGATTCCGACCTGATTTCTGTAGTGGACTTTGATGGCATTTCTGGGTGGTCTGATTCCTAATAGCAGTTAGAAGTATCTCAGGCTTTTGGTGGCGTTTTTCCATCACACTTTACCAGCAGAACTTTGGTCCTGTTGTATACTATTTATGGGATATTAATGGCAGTTTATAAGGATTGTAAGTAGTTTGTAAAAAGAAGCTGACAATCTATTATTGCTGTCACGTGAGTGATAGGAGACTTGTGTATTAGCAGGCAGGTCACATCAGGATAGAACAGATGTTTTTACAAAGTGCCCTTCCTCTTCTATTTATAAACTGATTTCACTACAAGGGAACAACCTAATAACGATAGGAGATTATTCCATAATAAAATGTACTCGGCAGGAATGTCAGCCTATAACAGTGCTTAATTGTGATGGCCGGGAGGATCTCTGTACTCCTAGCGGCCACTAGTTGGTACACATAAACACTTGTATCAGGTAAGAAAGCCATCTGACTGTTCCCACCGCACATACAAATATAGAACATGACCATAAAAAGTCACGGAGCCGGTCCTCTGCACAGTAACGTATTACAGTTGCTGCGGGATTGGTATGCCAGCCGGAATTATATTCGCAGCACAAGATCATTTCGCAATGTATGCAGGCCACAGAGGGAAGAGGGGCTTGCACACAGGCACATTATAGTCTATACACCTCGGCAATAATCAGATGTGTTATTTATGAATGAAGCAATGCATGAGAGAATTGGCTGCAGAATACCCATTCACTGGAATAAATGGAAAGTGATAATGTAGATATGTTATGTTTATTTGTTACTTGGGTCACACCAAGCTTGTCTTGTAACATAGATTTGAATACAATTCTGTGCTTGCGGAGCAGGGAGCTGTGCTAGACCCTGCACAACCTGCGTACAGTACATGTTGGGTCATAACTAGCTTTGTATGTGCGAGAGCTATCAAGAACAGACCAGCAGTCACTTTGGCAGCTCCCTGGTCCAATGTACAGTTTGTAGCCATTTGCTGACTTTATGTTACACAAGGCGTCTTGTCACTCGGCAGAGAGGAGGGCAGGTGAAGAGGGGGCAAAGCGCTCCACATAAATACAGAGAACGTGCATAAGCCTGCTATATATTAAAAACTAAGGCAGGTCTTTCTCTATGGACACATCAGGGCTACAAGATCCCAGGTACTTTGAAATGCACCACGACTAATGGTACTAGTACTAGGGTACTTAATTATTTGTACTAAATGTCCAACTGGGGGTCTGTATGTATGGGAGACCGGACAAAAACTTAGAAGAAGGATGAATTCTCATCGCCGCACAATAAAAGACAAACTAATAAATCTACCTGTGACCAAACATTTTTGTATCCCTGATCACAACATCATGGATATGAAATTACTGGTATTGAATGGTAACTTCACATCTCAGAGAGACAGAAGAGTCTGGGAGTACAAACTTATGATGACCTTTGACACCTTCAGTGCAGAAATGAATTTGTAGCATGGATTTATGCCTTTTTATATCAACTAAGGAATGTGCTCGTCAGACCTCATGGGGGCATCACAACCCTGGACCAGACCTCAATCAGAGGACAATTCACACTCCTTATCTATGAACTCCTCCAAGATTTACTGCCACAACTATTTTTCCCTCATCCCAAATTGATAGGTCTGCTTCACGTCACTTGTCTTACTTACTGCATTATCCCTGTGCCCTGTTGTGTATATCGTATTTTGCAGATTATAAGACACTCTAGATTATAAGATGCACCCAAAATTTTGAGGAGAAAAATAGCAGAAAACACTTTTTTTTAATAAAATGGTGGTGCTTCTTATAATCCATTTGTCTTATTGCTTACCGGAGGGTGGTGACTGCCGTGAAGCGGGATCCCAGGGTCACTGCTGGAGGCGGCAAGAGTGGAGTGTTGCTTCAGGCTGGGATGAGGGGGTGTTTGGATGTGCAGAATGCTGCTGCGAGTGTCCGGTGCTGCAGGGGCTCTGCCGACATTTTGTGAAAGGCCAGAGCCCCCGCAGTTGCATAGTTTCTTATGCGGTGGACAGGGCCTCCATCATGGCATTACTGCCCTTACTGGCGTATGGGGCCCCATCGGCAGGACTCTGCCGGCTCAGTAATTGCCCGTGTGTCCTCAGACGCACGGGCAGTTAAAATTTGTTGCAGTGCGGGAGATTCCTCCCGCACGGCAACAGTTAACAGCTGCCGACCAATTACAGGCCGGCAGCTGATGTAAGCGGGCGGCGTATGACGTCACGAACGAAGTTCCGCGCCTCAGATGGCTGGATGGAGGACATCGCTGAAGCTCGGCGAGTTAAGGAGAAACTTTTTTCCAGGAAGATACATCGTGGCACAACAGAGCTCTTCTTCTAACACACCGGCTGGACCTCTGCGACAGGAGGATTCCCGGCGATCAGCTGACAGTTGAAGCAGGATATGTTCCGCTCCTGCAGTGACCCTCCCAGGACATTGGGGACTTGGGGACATCTGAGGGTTGGGTAAGTGTTGGCATACTACCCAGATATAGCAGAGGGCAATAGTGGTGCCCTGCTCTGCGGTGTAGCAGAGCTGTTCATTCATCTTGCCGGCAGCACCGTGACTCAAGCTGAGACGGGATTCCCTGCGATCAGCTGATACTTAAGCAGGAGTTCACAAGATTTTACAGGACTAGGGGACATTATTGGAATTCTGGGCAAGTGACACTCGGGTAGAGGAAAGTGATTGGCGCCTTTATATAGCACAATGCATAGTGCTCTCTGTATTTCAGCGCTGGAAACCGGTGACCACAGATACTGGGATATTGCCAGCGTTGACCGCTTCTGCATTGTCATCTCTTTTGAAGTCAGCTGCTATTGTTAAATAGGTAAAAGGAGATCAGTGAAGTGTTGGGACATTAGGGGCTGCGGCACTATAAGGCACATATTAGGATTACCAACTTATAAGCATTATTCTACTACTGATAGGTGCTCACAGCTGACACTGGGACATAAGAAGTGCTAGATGTACCAACATTTTCAGCTCTTTTAACTAAAATTTGAGTGAAAGGCTTTATCAGCATTCATTGAGGCACAGATAGGTGCTTATAAAGAACTTCATACAGCTTTCAGACTCTAGTATATTTTGTTGTACTAGTAAGCGTTAATTCTGGTCTTTACTATACAGTATAGGTTGTTATTTTCTTTTGCACTATCATCTCACTTTATTGGATCTGGGTTCTGAGCTTTATTGATTACTCAGAGTGCATAATCAGGAATTTATTAATAAGGTTAATACAATAATCTTATTTCTGCAACAGTAGATTTCAACTTTCAATATTAACGTTATTTCTTTCTAATATTCTAAGCTATATTTAGCAACTACTATTGCCTAATTAAAAATGGATGCAAAAAAACAAAACAAAGACTTCCTATGTGAATATTACAGCTAATACTAATAAGTTCCTCCCACAAAGAGACAAGTCCTCTCAAAGAAATCCTTCCTTAACCCCTTCACTACCAAGGGTGGTTTGCACGTTAACGCCAATTTTTACAATTCCGACCACTGTCCCTTTATGAGGTAATAACTCTGAAACGCTTCCATGGATCCCGGTGATTCTGACACTGTTTTCTCGTGACATATTGTACTTCATGTTAGTGGTAAAATTTCATTCAAATAACTTGCGTTTATTTGTGAAAAAAATGGAAATTTGTCGAAATTTTTTAAAATTTCGCAATTTTCCAACTTTGAATTTTTATGCCCTTAAATCACAGAGATACGGCACACAAAAAACTTAATAAGGCTGGTTTCACATTTGCGCTAAAACAACGCTGCGCCCTGCGTCGTTAAGCCCCGCCCCGAGCCGGCTCCCTGCCCGCCCCATCCGCGATCACCGCCTACTTTCGCATTTGCACGCATGCGATCGGCGCACCCTATCTTTAGCATAGGGTGCGCAGATCATGCGCTGCCAGTGTGAAAGTAGCATGCTGCGCACTTTTGACGGTGCGCCGTGCGCGCCGAAATGCAACATGCTGCATTTCGGCGCGCACAGCGCACCGTCAAAAGTGCGCAGCACGCTACTTTCACACTGGCAGCGCATGATCTGCGCACCCTATGCTAAAGATAGGGTGCGCCGATCGCATGCGTGCAAATGTGAAAGTAGGCGGTGATCCCGGATGGGGCGGGCAGGGAGCCGGCTCGGGGCGGGGCTTAACGACGCAGGGCGCAGCGATGTTTTAACGCAAATGTGAAACCAGCCTAAATAACATTTCCCACATGTTTACTTTACATCAGCACAATTTTGGAACCAAAATTTTTTTTGTTAGGAAGTTATAAGAGTTAAAATTTGACCAACGATTTCTCATTTTTGCAACACCATTTTATTTTTACGGACCACATCACATTTGAAGCCACGTTGAGGGGTCTATTAGATAGAAAAAACCCAAAAGTGACACCATTCTAAAAACTGCACCCCTTAAGGTGCTCAAAACCACATTCAAGAAGTTTAGTAACAATTCAGGTGCGTCACAGGAATTTTTTTGAATATTTAAAAAAAAAAAAAATGAACATTTAACTTTTTTTCACAAAAAAAAATTCAGATTCTTTTTTTTTTATTTTACCAAGGGTAACAGGAGAAATTGGACTGGAAAAGTTATTGTGCAATTTGTCCTGAGTACGCTGATACCTGATATGTGGGGGGGAACCACTGTTTCGGTGCATGGCAGAGCTCAGAATGGAAGGAGCGCCGTTTGACTTTTTCAATGCAAAATTGGCTGGAATTCAGATCGGACGCCGTGTCATGTTTGGAGAGCCCCTGATGTACCTAAACAGTGGAAACCCCCCACAAGTGACCCCATTTTGGAAACTAGACCCCCCAAGGAACTTATCTAGATACAGTGGGGAAAAAAAGTATTTAGTCAGTCAGCAATAGTGCAAGTTCCACCACTTAAAAAGATGAGAGGCGTCTGTAATTTACATCATAGGTAGACCTCAACTATGGGAGACAAACTGAGAAAAAAAATCCAGAAAATCACATTGTCTGTTTTTTTTTCATTTTATTTGCATATTATGGTGGAAAATAAGTATTTGGTCAGAAACAAGCAATCAAGATTTCTGGCTCTCACAGACCTGTAACTTCTTCTTTAAGAGTCTCCTCTTTCCTCCACTCATTACCTGTAGTAATGGCACCTGTTTAAACTTGTTATCAGTATAAAAAGACACCTGTGCACACCCTCAAACAGTCTGACTCCAAACTCCACTATGGTGAAGACCAAAGAGCTGTCAAAGGACACCAGAAACAAAATTGTAGCCCTGCACCAGGCTGGGAAGACTGAATCTGCAATAGCCAACCAGCTTGGATTGAAGAAATCAACTGTGGGAGCAATAATTAGAAAATGGAAGACATACAAGACCACTGATAATCTCCCTCGATCTGGTGCTCCACGCAAAATCCCACCCCGTGGGGTCAGAATGATCACAAGAACGGTGAACAAAAATCCCAGAACCACGCGGGGGGACCTAGTGAATGAACTGCAGAGAGCTGGGACCAATGTAACAAGGCCTACCATAAGTAACACACTACGCCACCATGGACTCAGATCCTGCAGTGCCAGACGTGTCCCACTGCTTAAGCCTGTACATGTCCGGGCCCGTCTGAAGTTTGCTAGAGAGCATTTGGATGATCCAGAGGAGTTTTGGGAGAATGTCCTATGGTCTGATGAAACCAAACTGGAACTGTTTGGTAGAAACACAACTTGTCGTGTTTGGAGGAAAAAGAATACTGAGTTGCATCCATCAAACACCATACCTACTGTAAAGCATGGTGGTGGAAACATCATGCTTTGGGGCTGTTTCACTGCAAAGAGGCCAGGACGACTGATCCGGGTACATGAAAGAATGAATGGGGCCATGTATCGTGAGATTTTGAGTGAAAACCTCCTTCCATCAGCAAGGGCATTGAAGATGAAACGTGGCTGGGTCTTTCAACATGACAATGATCCAAAGCACACCACCAGGGCAACGAAGGAGTGGCTTCGTAAGAAGCATTTCAAGGTCCTGGAGTGGCCTAGCCAGTCTCCAGATCTCAACCCTATAGAAAACCTTTGGAGGGAGTTGAAAGTCCGTGTTGCCAAGCGAAAAGCCAAAAACATCACTGCTCTAGAGGAGATCTGCATGGAGGAATGGGCCAACATACCAACAACAGTGTGTGGCAACCTTGTGAAGACTTACAGAAAACGTTTGACCTCTGTCATTGCCAACAAAGGATATATCACAAAGTATTGAGATGAAATTTTGTTTCTGACCAAATACTTATTTTCCACCATAATATGCAAATAAAATGAAAAAAAACAGACAATGTGATTTTCTGGATTTTTTTTTCTCAGTTTGTCTCCCATAGTTGAGGTCTACCTATGATGTAAATTACAGACGCCTCTCATCTTTTTAAGTGGTGGAACTTGCACTATTGCTGACTGACTAAATACTTTTTTTCCCCACTGTATGTGGTGAGAACTTTGAACCCCCAAGGGCTTCACAGAAGTTTATAACGTATAGCGGTACAATTAAAAAATCATATTTTTTCCACAAAAATGATCTCTTCATCCCCAATTTTTATTTTCCAAGGGTAACAGGACCCTAAAAGTTATTGTGCAATTTGTCCTGAGTACGCTGATACCCCATATGTGGGTGTAAACGACTATTTGGGCGCATGGCAGAGCTCAGAAGGGAAGCATTGCCATTTGACTTTTTTGGCTGGAATTGAGATCGGACACCATGTCGCGATTGGAAAACCCCTGATGTACCAAAACAGAGGAAACCCCCCACAAATGACACCACTTTGGAAACTAGACCCCCCAAGGAACTTATCTAGATGTGTGGTGAGAACTTTGAACCCCCAAGGGCTTCACAGAAGTTTATAACGCCCGGGCGTGAAAATAAAAAAATTGTAATTTTTACACAAACATGATCTTTTAGTCACCAATTTTTTTAATATCCCAAGGGTACCATGAGAAATTGGATGCCAAAAGTTGTTGTCCAATTTGTCCTGAGTACGCTGATACCCCATATGTGGGAGAAAACTACTGTATGGGTACACGTTGGGGCTCGGAAGGGAAGTAGTGATGTTTTGGAATGCAGACTTTGATGGAATGGTCTGCGGGTGTCATGTTGCTTTTGGAGAGCCCCTGATGTATGTAAACAGTGGAAACCCCCCACAAGTGACCCCATTTTGGAAGCTAGACCCCCTAAGGAACTTATCTAGATGTGTGGTGAGCACTTTGAACCCCCCAGTGCTTCACAGAAGTTTATAACGCCCGGGTGTGAAAATAAAAAAAATTGTATTTTTTCAACAAACATGATCTTTTAGTCCCCATTTTTTTTATTTTCCCAAGGGTAACAGGAGAAATTGGACACCAAAAGTTGTTGTCCAATTTGTCTTGAGTACGCTGATACCCAATATGTGGGAGAAAACTACTGTATGGGCACACGTCGGGGCTCGGAAGGGAAGTAGTGACGTTTTGGAATGCAGACTTTGATGGAATGGTCTGCGGGTGTCATGTGCGTTTGGAGAGCCCCTGATGTACCTAAACTATTGAAACTCCCCACAAGTGTCCCCATTTTGGAAACTAGACCCCCCACGGAACTTATCTAGATGTGTGGTGAGCACTTTGAACCCCCAAGTGCGTCACAGAAGTTTATAACGCCCGGGCGTGAAAATAAAAAAATCATTTTTTTCCACAAAAATGATATTTTTGCCCCCAATTTTTTATTTTCCTAAGGGTAACAGGAGAAATTGGACCCCAAAAGTTGTTTTGCAACTTGTCCTGAGTAGGCTGATACCCAATATGTGGGGGTAAAACACTGTTTGGGCGTATGGCAGAGCTTGGAAGGGAAGGAGCACCATTTGACTTTTTCAACGCAGAATTGGCTGGAATTGAGACCAGATGCCATGTTGCATTTGGAGAGCACCTGATGTGCCCAAACAGTGGAAACCCCCCAATTATAACTCCAACCCTAACCCCAACACACCCCTAACCCTAATCTCAGCCCTAACTCTAGCCCTAACCCTAGCCCTAAACCTAGCCCTAACCCTAGCCCTAACCCTAGCCCTAACCCTAATGGGAAAATGGAAATAAATACATTTTCTTTTAATTTTATTATTTTTCCCTAACTAAGGGGGTGATAACGGGGGGTTTGATTTACTATTTATGGCGGTTTTTATTTTTGGCAGCTGTCACAAAAACCAGCGTTTCATGAATTTCTTTTGGGGTGTGCGTTTACACCGTTCCGCGTGCGGTAAAATTGATAAAGCGGTTTTATTCTTCGGGTCAGTACGGTTACAGCGATACCTCATTTAGGTAGTTTTTTAATGTTTTGGCGCTTTTATGCAATGAAAACAATTTGATATAAAAAATAATTATTTGTGCATCGCTTTATTCTGCGAGCTATAACTTTTTTATTTTTTGCTGATGATGCTGTATGGCAGCTCGTTTTTTGCGGGACAAGATGACGTTTTCAGCGGTACCATGGATATTTATATGCGTCTTTTTGATCGCGCGTTATTTCACTTTATGTTCGGCGGTATGATAATAAATCATTATTTTTGCTTCGTTTTTTATTTTTATTTTTTAAGGGGTTCGCTAAAGGGGTTAACTAATGGGACAGTTTTATAGGGCGGGTCGTTACAGATGCGGCGATACCAAATATGTGTACTTTTATTGTTGTTTTTTTTTTATTTCCAAAAAATGAATTTATTTGGGAATATTTTTTTTTTTTAATTTATTTAGCGATTTTTAAAAAATTATTTTTACACTTTTTTTATTTTTTTAACTTTATTACATTGTCCTAGGGGGGACATAACGGTCCTGTGACAGATCGCTGATCTGTCACATCACAGATCACTGTGACAGATCAGCGATCTGTCATAGGCATAGACGCAGACTTCCTCATGCCTGCGCTTTGCAGGCACTGAGGAAGTCAGATCCCTACAGGCCCCCGAAGGTCCCCGTCGCCATCTTGGATCCGGGGACCTGTAGGGAAAGAGACCCCCGCAGCAGCGCTGCACATTGCGCTGCCGTGGGGGGCTCAGGGAAGCACGGAGGGAGCCCCCTCCCTGCCGATGCTTCCCTTCAATCGTGTTTGATCGTGGTGTGCAAGGGGTTAACGTGTCGGTTTTTATTTTTGGCAGCTGTCACACGCTAAAAGACGCTGTTTATTGTAAAAATAGTTTTTACATCACCACATATTGACAGCTATAATTTTTCCATATTTTGACCCACCGAGTCATGTGGGGTCTTATTTTTTGCGGGACGAGTTGACGTTTTATTGGTATCATTTTCGGGCACGTGACATCTTTTGATCGCTTTTTATTCAGATTTTTGGGACGCAGAATGAACAAAAACCAGCGTTTCATGAATTTCTTTTGGGGGGGGTGCAACTGTGGGGGCTCTGGCCTTTCACAAAATGTCGGCAGAGCCCCCGAAGTACTGGACACTTGCAGCACTGGATACTCGCAGCACTGGACACTCGCAGCGGTACGCGAGAAACACATCCAAACACCCCCTCATCCCAGCCTGTGGCCTGCAGCGACCCTGGGACCCTGCTCCACCGCGGCCCGTAAGGTATATCTGCATTATTATAAGAAGCACCCCCATTTTCCCCTCAAATTTTGGGGAAAAAAATATGTCTTATGATTCGAAAAATACGGTAAATAGGTCGCTCTTCAAATTTTGTGTTATTCTATGCCTGGTGAAGATACATGAGTAGTCTTGAAAGTTTGTTTTTTGTTACCATCTTTCTAGTTAACTATTAAAAGATTTCAACCACTGATGACTCTCAAATTTTAAATATTTTTCTACCATGAACAAGGGTTTTTAAGAATGTTCATTGCACGTTAATCTTTAAATGTAAACAAGCTGATGGTCACACAATGAACCCGCAAAAACGCTCATTCATTTCGAGTGAATTGTCCTTTTGTGTAAGCCAATAGATCATCATTCTCAGCAATGCATCGTCCTGTGTAAACACTTTCACTGCCAGAACAATAGCAAGCACACTGAGAGATGTATTACAGATCATCCAGGGTGCATCGTATACTGCAATCTGCCTATTTATATAGGCATTAAAAAAAACGCTGTTCGATGAAAGTATACCAATTGGTAGTCATTTAGTGCCACTGGCCAGCTTGTGCAAACAGACCCTTAGAGTTCAAGAATAAAGGCCAAGTCACACACAGCGACCTCGCTAGCGAGATCGCTGATTTTGTGACGCCACTGTGTCTGACGGTGATCAGCGACCGGCCCCCCTGCCGGGTATCGCTGATTGTGCTCGATCGGCCTGGGCCATTTTTTGATCGCTGGTCTCCCGCTGGCCAGCGCGCATACAAGGTAAAAACAACACATTTCGGCTTGAAGAGAGCAAAAACCTTCATCAGGTAAATTATACAACCATACTGGAACAATAGCCGTGTCTTTTTAAAACCTTTTTCACAAATGGTTTTCTGCATCTTTTCATAAAAGAAATTTAGTGATTGTTTGATCCCATCACCAATTACAGTGGGTACGGAATGTATTCAGACCCCTTTAAATTTTTCACTCTTTGTTTCATTGCAGCCATTTGGTAAATTCAAAAAAGTTCATTTTTTTCTCATTAATGTACACTCTGCACCCCATCTTGACTGAAAAAAAAACAGAAATGTAGAAATTTTTGCAAATTTATTAAAAAAGAAAAACGGAAATATCACATGGTCATAAGTATTCAGACACTTTGATCAGACACTCATATTTAAGTCACATGCTGTCCATTTCCTTGTAATCCTCCTTGAGATGGTTCTACTCCTTCATTGGAGTCCAGCTGTGTTTAATTAAACTGATAGGACTTGATTTGTAAAGGCACACATTTGTCTATATAAAGGGGGTTTTACACTAAGCGATATCGCTAGCAATATCGCTAAAACGTCACTGGTTTTGTGACGTTATAGCGATATTGCTAGCGATATCGCTATGTGTGATACTTACCAGCGACCGGCTCCCCCGCTGTCCATCGCTGATCGCGCGAGAATGTCCGGCTCCATTTCTCGTCGGGCGCTTCCTGCTGAGACTTCCTGCTGTGACGACAAGCGACGCTGGACGCGGGCGGGAGGACGCAGGATCGCTGTGTGTGAAAGGTGAGTATCGCGCGCTGCGTCGCTGCTGCATCGCTGTGAGATCTTTCTGTATGAAAGCTCACTAGCGATCATTTAGCGATGCACCAGCGATCCTGACCGGGTCGGATCGCTGGTCGGATAGCTGGTGCATCGCTAAATGTAAAAGGGCCTTTAGACGAAGATAAAACTTTTTGGTGATAATTCTAAGCGGTATTTGTGGAGAAAACCAGGCACTACTCATCAGCTGCCCAATACAATCCCAACAGTGAAACAAGGTGGCGGCAGCATCATGCTATGGGGGTGTTTTTCAGCTGCAGCGACAGGATGACTGGTTGGAATTGAAGGAAACGTGAATGTGGCCAAGTACAGAGATATCCTGGATGAAAACATTTTCCAGAGTGCTCTGGACCTCAGACTTGGCCGAAGGTTCACCTTCCAACAAGACAATGACCCTAAGAACACAGCTAAAATAACAAAGGAGTGGCTTCAGAACAACACTGTGACCATTCTTGACTGGCCCAGCCAGAGCCCTGACCTAAACCCAATTGAGCATCTCGGGAGAGACCTGAAAAATGGCTGTCCACCAACGTTCACCATCCAACCTGACAGGACTGGAAATGATCTGCAGGGAAGAACGGTAGAGCATCCCTAAATCCAGGTGTGAAAAGCTTGTTGCATTATTCCCAAGAAGACTCATGGCTGTACTACCTCAAAAGGGTGCTTCTACTCAATAGTAAGCAAAGGGTCTCAATACTTATGACCATGTGATATTTTCAGTTTTTCTTTTTTAATACATTTGCAAAAATGTCTACATTTCTGTTTTTTTTCAGTCAAGATGTGGTGTAGAGTGTATATTAATGAGAAAAAAATGAACTTTTTTGAATATACCAAATGGCTGTAATGAAACAAAGAGTGAAAAATGTAAAGGGGTCTGAATACTTTCCAACACTAGCCGTCATATCGTCATTTAAAAAAAAAAAAAAAAATTCTAACCCCAACCCTAACCCTATCACAACCCTAACCCAAACCCTAATACTAACCCTAACACAACCATAAACCTAACCCCAACTCCAACCCCAACTCTAACCCTAATTGCAAAAAACGGAAAAATATTTTTTTTTTTACAATTTTTGTCTAACTAAGAGGGTAACAAAGGGGGGTTTGATTTATTATTTTTTTTAATTTTGATCACTGTGATAGGGCCTATCACAGTGATCAAAAGGATCCAATAGGAACAATTTCCTATTGTTGCCGGGTACCAGCCGGCAGATCTTGGTGGGCGCACTGCGCATCCGCCCTCCAATTTGTTTTTTTATGGGAAGATGACGCCGGCCAGGGGAAGGATCAGGAGGTTCTAGGGATGGTGGAGGTACCGGAGGTTCACGGGGGGCATAATTCCTCTCTCCTCTGACATGTATACATGGGTGTACAAATGTCATAGAACACAAGGTTCTGATGGAACCCATTGTGCGGGTGAAGCCGAATCTGAAGCCCCACCAAATTCCAAAGGTCCGACATGAAGTGATCTCCAAGGAAGGGAAGCATATGCTGAACTTGGAAGTAATTGAAAAATCTATGAGTGGGTAGTCTAACCCAACTGTCTAGTGCAGCACGGTGGCTCAGTGGTTAGCCTGGGTCCTGGGTTCGAATCCCACCAAGGACAACATCTGCAAGGAGTTTGTATGTTCTGCGTGTGTTTCCCCCGTGTACTCCGGTTTCCTCTCACATTCCAAAGACATACTGATAGGGAATTTAGATTGTGAGCCCCATCGGGGACAGTGATGATAATGTGTGCAAACTGTAAAGCGCTGCAGAATATGTTAGCGCTATATAAAAATAAAGATTATTATTATAAAAAAATAAAGACTGTCCTTGTTCCAAAACCTGATGGGGAATGGAAATTCAGTATTATTCAGAATCTGAATGAAGGCTCCATTATCTAATCTCCATTCCAATATCCAATGCCATATGTCAGTGAGCTAATCAAGAGACTTGGGCCGGCAGAGTACACAACCACCTTGGGTCTAACAAAGGGATATTGGCAAATCCCCATGTCATAAGAAGCCAAGCAGAAAACGGCTTTCTCTATGTCCCGTGGATGCTTTCAATATATCCGCATACCGTTCAGACTGCAGTGAACTCCAGCCACCTTCCACATGGCCATGGACCAGATCCTCACACCCAATAATGGTTTTACTGCTATATACCTGGACAATATCGAAATCCTCAGCCCAGATTGGGGAAGTCATGTGGGAAAAGTGTTTGATGCTCTCGGGAAGGCAGGGTTCTCCATAAATCCAGAAATATGTGCCATGGGGAAATAGGCAGCCAAATACCTTGGATATGTGGTAGGTAGAGGCAAAATCAAACCCCTGATCAATAATGTGGATGCAATCCAGACCTGGCTGAAACCACTCTCAAAAAAGCAAATTAGAGCCTTCCTCGGAATTGTGAGGTACTACAGGAGGTTCATTCTGAACTTTGCCATGGTGGCTGCACCCCTGACCGACCTCCTTAAGGGAACAAAATCAGTCATGGCCAAATGGACATCGGAGGCAGAGATTGCCTTTCAAAAACTGAAAGCATCTCTGTATAAGCAGCCATTCCCGATTGTCCCTGACTTTAAGAAGGAATTTGTACTCCAAAAGGATGCCTCAGAAGTCAGATTAGGAGCGGTCCTCCTTATATACAAGATGTCTCCCATCTATTGGATGGGGAATTTTCAAAGTGTGATTGCTGCCCCTTTAAGAATAGGGGAGCGTGCTTTCTAGGTGCGCGACCAGAAAGCCTGCGCGACATGCACAGATCAGGAAACATGTTCTGTATGTTATATGTTCTGTATGTTATATGCATGTTCTGTATGTTATAGGTTCTGTATGTTATATGTATGTTCTTTATGTTATATGTATGTTCTGTATGTTATATGTTCTGTATGTTATATGTATGTTCTGTATGTTATATGTTCTGTATGTTATATGTATGTTCTGTATGTTATATGTTCTGTATGTTATATGTATGCTCTGTATGTTATATGTTATGTATGTTATATGTATGCTCTGTATGTTATATGTTATGTATGTTATATGTATGTTCTGTATATTATATGTTCTGTATGTTATATGTATGTTCTGTATATTATATGTTCTGTATGTTATATGTATGTTCTGTATGTTATATGTTCTGTATGTTATATGTATGCTCTGTATGTTATATGTTATGTATGTTATATGTATGTTCTGTATGCTATATGTTCTGTATGTTATATGTATGTTTTGTATGTTATATGTTCTGTATGTTATATGTATATTCTGTATGTTATATGTTCTGTATGTTATATGTATGTTCTGTAAGTTGTGTGTTCTGTATGTTATATGTATGTTCTGTATGTTATATGTATGTTCTGTAAGTTGTGTGTTCTGTATGTTATATGTATGTTCTGTATGTTATATGTTCTGTATGTTATATGTATGTTCTGTAAGTTGTATGTTCTGTATGTTATATGTATGTTCTGTATGTTATATGTACAGTTAGGTCCATATATATTTGGACAGACAACATTTTTCTAATTTTGGTTCTAGACATTAACACAATGAATTTTAAACAAAAAAATTCAGATGCAGTTGAAGTTCAGACTTTCAGCTTTCATTTGAGGGTATCCACATTAAAATTGGATGAAGGGTTTAGGAGTTTCAGCTCCTTAACATGTGCCACCCTGTTTTTAAAGGGACCAAAAGTAATTGGACAGATTAAATAAGTGTAAATAAAATGTTCATTTCTAGTACTTGGTTGAAAACCCTTTGTTGGCAATGACTGCCTGAAGTCTTGAACTCATGGACAACCACCAGACGCTGTGTTTCCGCCTTTTTGATGCTCTGCCAGGCCTTCACTGTGGTGGTTTTCAGTTACTGTTTGTTTGTGGGCCTTTCTGTCTGAAGTTTAGTCCTTGACAAGTGAAATGCATGCTAAGTTGGGTTGAGATCAGGTGACAGACTTGGCCATTCAAGAATATTCCACTTCTTTGCTTTAATAAACTCCTGGGTTGCTTTGACTTTATGTTTTGTGTCATTGTCCATCTGTAGTATGAAACGACGACCAATCAGTTTGGCTGCATTTAGCTGGATCTGAGCACACAGTATGGCTCTGAATACCTCAGAATTCATTCGGCTGCTTCTGTCCTGTGTCACATCAATAAACACTAGTGACCCAGTGCCACTGGCAGCCATGCATGCCCAAGCCATCACACTGCCTCTGCCGTGTTTTACAGATGATGTGGTATGCTTTGGATCATGAGCTGTATCACGCCTTCGCCATACTTTTCTCTTTCCATCATTCTGGTAGAGGTTGATCTTGGTTTCATCTGTCCAAAGAATGTTCTTCCAGAACTGTGATGGCTTTTTTAGATGTTTTTTTAGCAAAGTCCAGTCTAGCCTTTTTATTCTTGATGCTTATGAGTGGCTTGCACCATGCAGTGAACCCTCTGTATTTACTTTCATGCAGTCTTCTCTTTATGGTAGATTTGGATATTGATACGCCTACCTCCTGGAGAGTGTTGCTCACTTGGTTGGCTGTGATGAAGGGGTTTCTCTTCACCATGGAGAGTATTCTGCCATCATCCACCACTGTTGTCTTCTGTGAGAGCACAGGTCTTTTTGCATTGATGAGTTCGCCAGTGCTTGCTTTCTTTCTTTCTTTCTTTCTTTCTTTCTCAGGATGTACCAAACTGTAGATTTTGCCACTCCTAATGTTGTAGCAATTTCTCGGATGGGTTTTTTCTGTTTTTGCAGCTTAAGGATGGCTTGTTTCATCTGCATGGAGAGCTCCTTTGATCGCATGTTTCCTTCATAGCAAAACCTTCCAAATTCAAGCACCATACCTCAAATCAACTCAGGCCTTTTATCTGCTTAATTGAGAATGACATAACAAAGGGATTGCCCACACCTGTCCATGAAATAGCCTTGGAGTCAATTGTCCAATTACTTTTGGTCCCTTTAAAAACAGGGGGGCACATGTTAAGGAGCTGAAACTCCTAAACCCTTCATCCAATTTTAATGTGGATACCCTCAAATGAAAGCTGAAAGTCTGAACTTCAACTGCATCTGAATTGTTTTGTTTAAAGTTCATTGTAGTAATGTCTAGAACCAAAATTAGAAAAATATTGTCTCTGTCCAAATATATATGGACCTAACTGTATGTTCTGTATGTTATATGTTCTGTATGTTGTATGTTTTTTTTTTTTACATTCAACACATTAGCCGGATGATGGGACTACTACTGTCACATCATTGGCTAATGTGTCAATCACTGTCAGGGTAGTAGGCATGGTCCCAACGGACGATGCCTGCATACACATACACACACACACAGCACCGCACGCCCCCGCACACCCGCCGGACAGACCGATGACCCACGGACAGCCCCGCCGCCTCCCCGCAAGACCCCGACAGACCCCGACGGCACAGGTCCCGCACAGACACCCGACAGCCCGCAGGCCCCGCACAGACACCCGACAGCCCGCAGTCCCCGGCACAGGCCCCGCACAGACCCCCAACAGCCAGCAGGCCCCAGCACAGGCCCCACACAGACCCCAGACAGCCCGCAGACCCCGGCACAGGCCCCGCACAGACACCCGACAGTCCGCAGACCCCGGCACAGGCCCCGCTGTTATGAATGGGTCACCGAGGAGAAAAAGCAAACAAGCTAAGCCACAGAAAACCAGAGTGGTTGGTAACTATGCAGATTGCAGATCCCTGATCTTTCCACACAACTAGCAGTAGCCGTGGAGCCTAAAGCAAGAAAAGGGAAAACTAACTGCCCCAGAGCAGACCCCAAAGGAAAAGATAGCCCCCACACATGTATTGACGGTGAAACAAGATGAAGGCACAAACACAGGCAGGAAAATAGGCTGAGCAAATGATGGGCCCAAACTAACTAGACAGGAAAGGAGAGGAAGACACTGGCTGCAACCTGCAAAAAACCCTACAAAAATAATGTCCAACACTTCTGATAGCAAAATTAACCCTGAAGTCACTAGACTTCTCCCACTATATCAGCACTCTGAAATATTCTGAGACAGAGCAAAAAGAGACCGAACTAGTAAGGGACAAAAAGCCAATTGGCAAAATACTGATAAATAAGAGTGTAAATTCAGCTCAGCCCCCAGCCGGGGCTGGCAGACCACACAAAAAACTGAATAGACCAACCAAATCTAGTGTGAAAATTAGCAGAAATACTTAGCTTTAGATGACTGGAACAGAGCTGAAAGCCAAGAGCTGACAAGCCAGAAGGAATCACCAGCAACTGAATAGGGCGTTGGCTGTCTTAAATCCAATCTGAGAATCCTGAGATCCAATCGTCATCCTCATTCTCAGGTGGTAGATCTCCACCGATCAAACCAGCCACACCACCTCCCATCACCACCAGAGGGAGTCCAGAAGGGGAACTCACAACTGGTGAACCAGAGAATGAACTCACAACAGTACTCCCCCTTGAGGAGGGGTCACCCAACCCTCATCCACGCCACCAGGCCGATCAGGATGGGACCGGTGAAAAGCACAAGCCAATCTATTGGCATGAATATCGGAGGCAGAGACCCAAGAATTATCCTCCTGACCATAACCCTTCCATTTGACCAAATACTGCAGTCTCCGTCTAACTAAACGAGAATCCAATATTTTCTCTACCTCATATTCCACATTGCCTTCGACCAACACAGGGTCAGGAGGTGCTGCCATGGGAACCACTGGCTCAACAAACCTCTTCAACAGAGATTTGTGAAATACATTATGGATCTTGAACGTAACTGGAAGAGCCAATCGAAACGAAACAGGATTAAGAATTTCCAAAATCTTATAAGGACCAATAAATCTTGGCTTAAATTTAGGAGATGCAACCTTCATAGGAATATTCTTAGACGACAACTAAACCATATCACCCACTTTAAACCGGGGACCAATGGTCCTATGCCGGTTGGAAAATCGCTGGGCCTTTTCCTGAGAGACTGACAACTTATCCACCACTTGGTCCCATATCTGCTGCATTCTCTTAACCACAGTGTCCACACCTGGGCAGGACGAAGATTCCACTTCCCCTGAAGAGAATCTAGGATGAAACCCAAAATTACAGAAAAAGGGTGACATCAAAGTGGCAGAACTAGCTCTATTGTTCAGTGCGAATTCGGCCAAGGGCAAAAATGAGATCCAATCATCCTGATCAGCAGATATAAAACATCTCAAATAAGACTCCAAGGTCTGGTTTGTTCTCTCAGTCTGTCCATTGGTCTGGGGATGAAATGCGGAGGAGAAGGATAACTGAATTCCCAGATTGGAATAAAAGGCTTTCCAGAATCTGGAAACAAACTGGACTCCTCTGTCGGACACAATGTTCTCAGGAATCCCATGTAACCGAACCACCTGTTGTAAAAACAAGGGCACCAACTCAGCAGAAGATGGCAACTTTGGGAGTGGTACAAGATGGACCATCTTCGAAAATCTATCACAAATCACCCAGACAACAGTCATTCTCTGAGAGACAGGAAGATCAGAAATAAAATCCATTGAGATATGGGTCCATGGCCTCTTGGGCACTGGCAAGGGCATCAGCAACCCACTAGAACGAGAACAGGGTTTAGACCGAGAACAAGTCCCACAGGACTGTACAAAATTCCTGACGTCACGAGATAAGGCAGGCCACCAAAAGGACCGACTCACCAAATCTCTGGTACCAAAAATACCTGGATGACCAGCCAATGCGGAGCAATGAATTTCAGACATCACTCTCTTTCTCCACTGGTCAGGAACATACAATTTCCCCATAGGGCAACGCTCAGGTTTATCCTCCTGAAATTCCTCCAGGGCGCCTCTCAAATCAGGCGAAATGGCAGAAAGAACTACCCCCTCACCTAGGATGGTAGTAGGCTCGGTCACACTAAGAGAATTGGCAAAGAAACTCCTAGAAAGGGCGTCTGCCTTAACATTCTTAGTGCCCGGAAGAAAAGAGACCACAAAATTAAAACGCGTGAAAAACAAAGCCCATCTAGCCTGTCTAGGATTCAAGCGTTTGGCCGACTTCAGATAAATCAAATTCTTGTGATTGGTGAGGACCACAACTTGATGTCTAGCTCCCTCCAACCAATGTCTCCACTCCTCAAATGCCCACTTCATGGCCAACAATTCCTGATTCCCCACGTCATAGTTGCGTTCAGATGGGGAGAACTTTCGAGAAAAGAAGGCACAGGGATTCATCCTAGAAGTCACAGGGTCTTTTTGGCACAAAACAGCTCCTGCACCAATCTCAGAAGCATCTACCTCCACCTGAAATGGAAGTGAGACATCAGGTTGCCGTAAAACTGGAGCTGAAGTAAATCTCTGCTTAAGCTCCTGAAATGCTGAGATAGCCTCAGGAGACCAATTCAGCACATCAGCGCCCTTGTTGGTCAGATCAGTCAGTGGTTTGACAATACCAGAAAAATTACCTATAAATTTACGATAGAAATTAGCAAAACCCAAAAACTTCTGGAGAGCCTTCAAAGAAGTAGGCTGAACCCAATCATAAATGGCCTGTACCTTGGCCGGGTCCATTTCAATAGTCGATGGAGATAAGATAAATCCCAAAAATGAAATCCTCTGTACACCAAAGAGGCATTTCGATCCCTTAACAAACAGGGAATTCTCCCTCAAAATCCGGAACACAGTCCGGACGTGTTCCACATGAGAATCCCAATCACTAGAAAAGATCAAAATATCATCCAGATAGATGATCAAAAACTTATCCACAAAGTCACGGAAAATATCATTCATAAAGGACGAAGACAGAAGGGGCATTAGTGAGCCCAAAAGGCATCACCAGATACTCAAAATGTCCCTCCGGAGTATTAAACGCCGTCTTCCATTCATCCCCGTGCTTGATGCGAATAAGATTATACGCCCCCCTGAGGTCAAGCTTAGTAAACCAGCAGGCACTCTTAACTCTGGAGAATAAATCAGACATCAGAGGTAACGGGTACTGATATTTAACCGTCATCTTGTTAAGGGAACGATAATCAATACACGGTCTTAATGAACCATCTTTCTTGGCCACAAAAAAAAACCCAGCACCTAAAGGTGACGAGGATGGTCTAATATGACCCTTCTCCAATGACTCCTTAATATAGGATCGCATAGCATCATGTTTGGGTACTGATAAGTAGAAAAGCCGACCCTTGGGAAATTTACACCCAGGCATCAACTCAATTGCACAGTCATAACTCCTATGAGGAGGCAAAGACGCAGACTTGCTCTCACTAAATACATCAGAAAAACCGGCTAGATAATCAGGAATATCATGAGACTGAGGAGAGGTGGAGAGAACAGGAGCGTCCCTAAGAACACACTGTCAACCCCAACTCACCACAGACCCAGATTTCCAATCCAAAACTGGATTATGAGTTTGCAACCAAGGAAAACCCAGAACAATAGTATCATGCAAATTATGCAGCACCAAAAATTTACAATTTTCTTGGTGGTCTGGGGCAACTCGCATTGTCACCTGGGTCCAAAACTGAGGTTTATTCTCCGCCAAAGGAGTAGCATCAATACCCCTCAAAGGAATAGGCGTCCGCAGAGGCGTCATGGAAAAACCAGAACGTTTAGCAAAGTCCAAATCCATCAGATTCAACGCTGCTCCTGAATCCACAAAAGCCTTCGTGGAAAATGTGGATAAGGAGCAGATCAGAGTAATTGCCAAAAGAAACTTAGGTTGTATGCTGCCCACAGCAAATGTGTGTGCAAAACGTTTCTCTCGTTTTGGGCAGACAGAAATAATATGAGAAACGTCTCCACAGAAAAAACACAGCTTATTACGCCTTCTAAACTCCTGCGCCCTAGACAAAACTCTATCATATTGCATAGGTTCAGACATTTGTCCAAAAGGTGGCAACTCCTCTCGTGTAGTTTTGCTTTCACGTAAACGCCGATCAATTTGAATGGCTAATGACATAGAATCGTCAAGACCAGAGAGAACAGGAAATCCCACCATAGTATCTTTTACAGTTTCTGACAAACCCTTCCGAAAGAGAGCTGCCAAGGCACCATCATTCCAGGTAGTAAGGACCGCCCACTTTCGGAATTTTTGACAGTATAACTCTGCAGAATCCTGGTTCAATGCCAATAGGGCTTTCTCAGCTTGATCAATAGCATTAGGTTCATCATACAACAACCCCAAGGTTTGAAAAAATGCATCCACATTAGTCAAAATAGGATCTTCAGGTGTCAAAGAAAACGCCCAATCCTGGGGATCGCCGCGCAGCAAAGAGATGACAATTTTAACCTGCTGCGCAGAGCTCCCCGATGAATTAGGCTTCAAGGCAAGAAATAATTTACAATTATTCTTAAAATTAAAAAATTTAGACCGATCCCCAAAAGACACATCAGGAGTAGGGATTCTTGGTTCAGCAGCATGGGAATGAGCGAGATAGGCGGAAATTCCCTGCTCTTCAGCAGTGAGCTGCTCCACAGGATCAGACAAATGCTTAATCTCCATTAAAAAAAAAAGTCCTCCTACAGCCCCAGAGAAAAAGAGGAAAAAATATACATATAAAAAAAAAATTTTTGACACTTTTTTTTTTTACAATTCTTTCCTGCTTTTGAGTACCCTAGAATCTGCAGTATGGCTGGTGATTCTGTTATGAATGGGTCACCGAGGAGAAAAAGCAAACAAGCTAAGTCACAGAAAACCAGAGTGGTTTGTAACTATGCAGATTGCAGATCCCTGATCTTACCACACAACTAGCAGTAGCCGTGGAGCGTGCCTACGATGAACCTAGATGCCTCGTCACGGCCAGAGGACTACATAAGCCTAAAGCAAGAAAAGGGAAAACTAACTGCCCCTGTTATGAATGAGTCACCGTAGGAGGCAAAAACAGAAATACAAGCTAAGTCCAGAAAACCAGAGAAGTTGGCAGCTATCGGATTGCAGACCCCTGAACCTATCAACAACAACTAGCAGTAGCCGTGGGGGGTTCCTACGGAGTCCTAGACCCCTCGATCACAGCCGGAGAACTACATAGCCTAAAGACAGAAAGGGAAATCTAAACTGCCCCAGAGCAGACCCCAAAGCAATAGGCAGCCCCCAACATATAATGACGGTGAAGCAAGATGAAAAAACACTCACACAGATAGAAAGATAGGCTGAGCAAATGATGGGGCCCAAGCTAACTAGGTAGGACAGGATAGAAAAGCTACTGTCTGTAATCCGCCAAAAACCTATCAAAACAAGAGCCAACAGCTGATAGGGAAAAAAGCCCTGAAGACGCTAGGCTTCAAAAAGACTATATCAGTACTCAGGTATTTTCTGAAGACAGAGCAAAAAGGAATTCAGCTCACCCCAGCAGGGAATGGCAGAAATCAAGGAAAACAATGCAAAACAAAACCAAAACACAAATGCAAAAAGTAGAGCAGAAAACTTAGCTTTTGAGGAGCAGGAATCAGACTGGTCTCCTAGAATCCCTCAGAGAGATCACCAGCAAGGCAGAAGGGCGTCGGCTGCCTTATATCCAGTCAGTAATTCCCGTCACCCAGTCATCATCATCCTGCCCAGGTGCTTGGTAATCAGCCTCACTACCTTCCTTCACCAGAAGAGGGAGTTCATCAGACCTCAATGGTGAAGGGGAAAATGAACTGACAACATGCCCCAGAGCAGACCCCAAAGGAATAGATAGCCACCACACATGTATTGACGGTGAAACAAGATGAAGGCACAAACACAGGCAGGAAAATAGGCTGAGCAAATGATAGGGCCCAAACTAACTAGACAGGAAAGGAAAGGGAGGACACTGTCTGCAACCTGCAAAAAACCCTACAAAAATAATGTCCAACACTTCTGATAGCAAAATTAACCCTGAAGTCACTAGACTTCTCCCACTATATCAGCACTCTGAAATATTCTAAGACAGAGCAAAAAGAGACCGAACTAGTAAGGGACAAAAAGCCAATTGGCAAAATACTGATAAATAAGAGTGTAAATTCAGCTCAGCCCCCAGCCGGGGCTGGCAGACCACACAAAAAACTGAATAGACCAACAAAATCAAGTGTGAACATTAGCAGAAAAACTTAGCTTTAGATGACTGGAACAGAGCTGAAAACCAAGAGCTGACAAGCCAGAAGGAATCACCAGCAACAGAATAGGGCTTCGGCTGTCTTAAATCCAATCTGAGAATCCTGAGATCCAATCGTCATCCTCATTCTCAGGTGGCAAATCTCCACCAATCAAACCAGCCGTACCACCTCCCGTCACCACCAGAGTGAGTCCAGAAGGGGAACTCACAACTGGTGAACTAGAGAATGAACTCACAACACCCCGCACAGACACCCGACAGCCTGCAGATTCCTGCACACACACATAGCCGGAACACACATTCATGCCCAGTCACCGCCCACACACCACACACGTACACAATCACCGCCCACACTCCGCCCCCACTCTTCCCCCCTCCCGATCTGCAGCATTTCATCCAGATCTTTTTGAGACCTGTGGTTTTGCTGCAGATCAATGCAAGTCAATGGGTGCAGAAACGCTGCAGAACCGCACAAAGAATTGACATGCTGCGGAAATAAGCCCGCAGCTAATCCGCGCGGATTTTTACGCAGCATGTGCACAGTGGTTTTCAAATTTCATTGACATTAATGGTACTGTACAACGCAGCAGAATCTGCTGCGAACCTGCAGGACCAAATCCGCTGCGGATCCGCGGTAGAATCCGCAACGTGTGCCCACACCCTTATAGGGTTGCAGGGTCAGTGCCAATGCCGAACCAGAGTCCTCCCTCCCCAGCATCACATTTTTAACTGTATTCACATCCTGAATGCAGATACACTTGAATACAATGATGGAGCAGGGAGCCACCAGCTCCCTGCATGTCTGAGCTCAGTTGACCAGTTTGCCAACATTCGGAAAGTCAAAGGTTGTAGGCTACTGTTGAATCAATGAGATAAATATTTAGTATACGTTTTGCTTTATAATTCTAGATATAAGATGAAGTCACTTCTGTGACATTGAATTGCAGAGCAAATCCTCCCAGTCTACACCCCACTGTCTGTGAATCTGTGCAAAGCCTCGGTGCCTTAGCTGTGACTCAATGGTTCATTTACAGCTTTACATTACTAAAGCAAACAGTCTAGACAGCTGAATGACAGAATTACCCCTTCCCTCTGGCATTCGTACATACGCGGTCATCTTCATCAGCTTTTCTCATTCCTCTGCATTTTGATTAACTAATGGCCAGTTTTCCTGTTTGGGTTCAACAAAGACTTTGTAGATTTTGCCATTTAGGCAGAACTCAATGAAATCTACTGAATTATGCTCAGGATGGCACGTGGATCCCTGTCACCAACACACGTATTAATAGAAATGGAAATAAAATTAAAGTCTAAGTCCAGCACTGCAATCATTATATTTTGCCCCAATTCATCTAAAATAAAAAAGTTAACTTTTGTTTACAGCTTTGGATCAGGCCTATGTGTCTCCATGGTAACAGACTCCCAAGCAAATCTTAGACAATCTGATCTTACAGTCATTCTGCTTTCCATGTCTTGCTAAAGGCCCCCATTATACATTATATAAAAGTCATCTGAACCTGTCAAGTTCTGTAGGATCGCCCAACCATCTAAGGTGTATGGGGGCCATCACGACTCTCCCCTGACAGATGATGTTGGTAAGAGAAAGATCCAGCGTGTTGAATTTCTACGGCCGATCCTTTTGTCTAGCGAGAAGATAGGCTGCTGCCATAAGAGTCTGGCATCATCTCTCTCCTAGAGAACACAGACATTCTCAGCAAGTTTTCCTGTGTATAGTAGAGTTGACAGTTGTTGGCCGAACTATCGTCTGCCCGAAAGTTTGTACATGGGGAACTTATGGCGCTGTACTACTCATTTTAATTTTTCTGCTCCAGTACACAATGTAAAAAGTGACTGCAGAGTCGATTCAATCACATGATGGACACCAGCAGCTCCCAACTGATCCCCTTGATTATAATGCGGTCCAGTAGGGTTTATCATAGTGGCGGTGCCAGACAAAATAGCACAATATTCTTGGCTAGTTCTGCAATGGAGGCTTCAAACCAAGCCTGCAATTGAGATGTCAACATAATATACAGTACAGACCAAAAGTTTGGACGCACCTTCTCATTCAAAGAGTTTTCTTTATTTTCATGACTATGAAAATTGTAGATTCACTGAAGGTATCAAAACTATGAATTAACACATGTGGAATTATATAATTAACACAAAAAGTGTGAAACATCTGAAAATATGTCTTATATTCTAGGTTCTTCAAAATAGCCACCTTTTGCTTTGATTACTGCTTTGCACACTCTTGGGATTCTCTGGATGAGCTTCAAAAGGTAGTCACCGGAAATGGTCTTCCAACACTCTTGAAGGAGTTCCCAGAGATGCTTAGCACTTGTTGGCCCTTTTGCCTTCACTCTGCGGTCCAGCTCAACCCAAACCATCTCGATTGGGATCAGGTCTGGTGACTTTGGAGGCCAGATCATCTACCGTAGCTCCCCATCACTCTCCTTCTTGGTCAAACAGCCCTTACACAGGTGTGTTTGGGGTCATTGTCCTGTTGAAAAATAAATGATGGTCCAACTAAACACAAACCGGATGGAATTGCATGCTGCTGCAAGATGCACCACACCACCAGCCATGCTGGTTCAGTATGCCTTCAATTTTGAATAAATCCCTAACAGTGTCACCAGCAAAGCACCCCCACACCATCACACCTCCTCCTCCATGCTTCACTGTGGGAACCAGACATGTAGAGTCCATCCGTTCACCTTTTCTGCGTCGCACAAAGACATGGTGGTTGGAACCAAAGATCTCAAATTTCGACTCATCAGACCAAAGGACAGATTTCCTCTGGTCTAATGTCCACTCCTTGTGTTCTTTAGCCCAAACAAGTCTCTCCTGCTTGTTGCCTGTCCTTAGCAGTGGTTTCCTAGCAGCTATTTTACCATGAAGGCCTGCTGCACAAAGTCTCCTCTTAACAGTTGTTGTTGAGATGTGTCAGCTGCTAGAACTCTGTGTGGCATTGACCTGGTCTCTAATCTGAGCTGCTGTTAACCTGCGATTTCTGAGGCTGGTGACTCGGATGAACTTATCCTCCGCAGCAGAGGTGACTCTTGGTCTTCCTTTCCTGGGGCGGTCCTCATGTGAGCCAGTTTCTTTGTAGCGCTTGATGGATTTTGCCACTGCACTTGGGGACACTTTCATAGTTTTCCCAATTTTTCGGACTGACTGACCTTCATTTCTTAAAGTAATGATGGCCACTCGTTTTTCTTTACTTAGCTGCTTTTTTCTTGCCATAATACAAATTCTAACTGTCTATTCAGTAGGACTATCAGCTGTGTATCCACCACACATCTGCACAACACAACTGATGGTCGCAACCCCATTTATAAGGCAAGAAATCCCACTTATTAAACCTGACAGGGCACACCTGTGAAGTGAAAACCATTTCCGGTGACTACCTCTTGAAGCTCATCAAGAGAATGCTAAGAGTGTGCAAAGCAGTAATCAAAGCAAAAGGTGGCTACTTTGAAGAACCTAGAATATAAGACATACAGTATTTTCAGTTGTTTCACACTTTTTTGTTAATTATATAATTCCACATGTGTAAATTCATAGTTTTGATGCCTTCAGAGTGAATCTGCAATTTTCATAGTCACGAAAATAAAGAAAACTCTTTGAATGAGAAGGTGTGTCCAAACTTTTGGTCTGTACTGTATACACACCCTTTAACCCCTTAGTGACAATTTTGACCACTATTTTGATCACAATTTTTTTAAGCTAAATATTTAGAAATCTGGCCACTGTTACTTTATGTAGTAATAACTTTGAAACTCTGCAATGTATCCTAGTGATTCTGAGATTATTTTTTCATCAGATATTGAGCTTCACATTAGTGTCAGATTTTGGTCGATATGATTTGCCTAAATTTATGAAAATATTGAAAGTTTGACAAAAGAAATTGAAAATTTTGCAATTTCCAAACTTCACATTTGTATGCCCGTAAATCAGATAGTTATATCACACTGAATTAATAAATAACATTTCCCATATGTCTACTTTATATCTGTATAATTTTTTAAACATAATTTTTTTGTTAGGATGCTAGAGGGATTAAAAGTTTAGCAACAATTTCTAATTTTTCAACAAACTTACAAAACCTGACTCTTTCTGGGCCTATTCAGATCTAAAGGGACTTTGAGGTGTCTATATATTAATAATAATGATAATAAGAATAATTTTATTTCTATAGCGCCAACATATTCTGCAGCACTTTACATTATAGAGGGGACTTCTACAGACAATAGACATTACAGCATAACAATAAACACAGATCAAAACAGATACCAAGAGGAGTGAGGGTCTTGCTTGCAAGCTTACAATCTATAAGGAAAAATGGGAGACACGAAAGGTGGATGGTAACAATTGCTTTTATTGTTTGGACCAGCCATAGTGTAAGAATCGGGTGTTCCTGTTGCTGCATGAACCAGTTAACAGTCTAAATATGTAACAGTACAGACACAGAGGGCTACTAAATGCATAAAGCATGTGACAACATGATGTGAGGAACCTGGTCATGGTCAAAAAATTTTGAATGAGCCACACAGGGATATTTAGGTTAATGCGTTGAGGCGATAGGCCAGTCTGAACAAATGCGTTTTTAGGGCATGCCTAAAACTGTGGGGATTGGGGATTAATCGTATTAACCTGCATTCCAAAGAATTGGCACAGCACGTGAAAAGTCTTGGAGACGGGAGTGGGAGGTTCTGATTATTGAGGATGTTAACCTCAGGTCATTAGCAGAATGGAGGGCACGGGTAGGGTGGTATGCTGAGACGAGGGAGGAGATGTAGGGTGGTGCTGAGCCACGAAGTGCTTTGTGGGTGAGGGTAATAAGTTTATACTGAACTCTTGAATGGATGGGTAACCAGTGTAAGGACTGGCACAAGGTAGAGGCATCTGTATAACGATTGGTGAGGAATATGATCCTAGCTGCAGCATTCAGGACAGATTGGAGAGGGGAGAGTTTGGTAAGAGGGAGACCGATTAGTAGAGAGTTACAATAGTCCAGACGAGAATGAATAAGAGAAACAGTAAGAGTTTTTGCAGAGTCGAAAGTAAGAAAAGGTTGAATTCTAGAAATGTTTTTGAGGTGCAGATAACAAGAGCGAGCCAGTGATCGGATGTGGGGGGTGAATGAAAGCTCGGAATCAAGTATGACCCTAAGACAGCAGGCATGTTGCTGGGGAGTAATGGTGGAACCACACACGGAAATGGCAATGTCGGGCATAGGTAGGTTAATAGAGGGAGGAAACACGAGAAGTTCAGTTTTTGACATGTTCAGTTTCAGATAGAGGGAGGACATGACAATGGCAAGGCAATCACTGGTGTTTTGTAAAAAGGCAGGCATGATATCAGGAGAAGTAGTGTATAATTGGGTGTCATCAGCATAGAGATGGTACTGGAACCCAAATCTACTGCAATAGGGGCAGTATACAAAGAGAATAGGAGGGGGCCTAGAACCGATCCTTGAGGAACCCCAACAGTAAGGGGAAGATGAGAGGAGGAGGAGTCAGCAAAACATACAGTAAAGGAGCGGACAGAGAGATAGGAAGAGAACCAGGAGAGAACGGAGTCCTTGAGGCCGATGGAACTGAGCATAGTGAGGAGGAGCTGGTGATCCACAGTGTTGAATGCTGCGGAGAGATCCAAGAGAATTAGCGTGGAGTAAAGACCATTAGATTTAGCTGTTAGAAGAACATTACAGACTTTAGTGAGGGCAGTTCCAGTAGAGTGAAGAGAGCAGAAACCGTATTGTAGAGGGTCGAGGAGCGTAGCAATAGCCCTCATGATGTCAAAAAGTTCTGTTTGGACAAATGACAGGGTTCAGAACGGAAGGAGCAATATCTGACTTTTTTTTTGCTAAAAGAGATGGCGAGCACAATATTGCATTTGCAGGGTCCCTAAGGTTCCTAAACAGCAGAATTACCCAACAAATGACCCCCTTTTGGAAACTACACCCCTCAAGGATTTTATCCAGGGGTATAGTAAGCATTTTGAACCTACACCTGGATGCACAACACAGAATTTGATGACATTAGGTTGTCATATTAAAAAAGTTAATTTATTTCACCAAAATCTTGCTTTAGCCCCAAATTTCTCACTTTTGCAAGAGGTAACACCAAAAAGTGTACCCTACAGTTTGTTGTCCATTCACGGCAATACTCTATGTAGTCAAAAAGTTCTGTTTGGACAAGGGCAGAGCTCAGAAGTGAAGAGACACAATTTGAATTTTGAAACACAAATTTGGCTCTATTTGGAATAGATTGACATATTTGCAGATCCTGTGTGGTTCAAGGACAATAGAAAACCTCCATAAATGTTTTTTGGGAAATTATACCCTCTAATGTATTTATCTAGGGAGGTAGTGAATAGTTTGATATCATCTTTTTTATACAGTTGATGCAAGACAAGTTTGAAAAATTACAATTTGCATTTTTTTCACTGTCACGTTCATGAATCTTTTTTGTATGCTCTGAGGAACACCTCAAATTTTATTGCACTAGTTTTTCTAGTAACGTAATTGTTGGTGAAATTAGTTTGTTGGGTTTATATGGCAGTCCCTACATTCACATATTAGTGTACCCTGTTGTGCTCTTGCACATTTTGTACAATTTTATACCGTATTTGGCACGCTTTGAGCGGATAAATTAGCTGAATGAAAGATGGCCTTAAAACTCATGAAGGACTTGTAGACTGCAACATTTAGCTCTGGGGTGTAGGAATTTAGAAATTAATCTTTTGGGAGGAAATTAGGGATCTCAATTTGTTAAGGAGATCGTGGTTGGGGTTATTTCTTGCGGGAGCTTGGGAATTGTCATTAAAATGAAGGAATCTCATTTGGACTTCATAATGGGCTTGGGAGATGACAGCAGCAAGTACAGGGGTGCTGGTGACAGTAGGAAAGGAAAGTGGATTTTTTTTTCCTAAACCCATGTTGAGAATAAGACCCAAAACATTTTTTATTTCAGAGAGATTTTTGGTGATTCATAAACAAGAAAGAAAGGCAGTGGGTTTGGGGGAAATATATTGGTGGACATATAAATTGGTTTGGTGGACAATTAATTGTAGGACTACTGAGGTTATAAAAATTTGGAAAAAATTGAAGAGGGTAAAATTGGTGATATGTAATTTTATTGCTGAAAAAGTGTGAATTTAAGGGGAAAATGCATTGTTGGGATTTGACGATGGGGACGGCGGAACTTGGCCCTGTTTCTGACACTTCAGCAGTGATTAGGAAATAACAAAACGCAGTCGAAAGGGTGCCAAGGACGAGAGGGAAGTTTGTTTAACTTTTTATTCCACAACGTGTTTTGACAGGAGAATGCTGCCTTCATCAGGTGGGGACATCATCTGATGAAGACAGCATTCTTCTGTCGAAACGCGGATTGTTATTTCCTATTCACTATCCCTTAACGAGGGTTTGCGGCTGGTGCTGCCTTGGACTTGGCACTTCTCTCATCTAATACCTGTATGGCTATTATCAGCGATCCGGTGAGACCGTTTTCCATTCATTCACTTCAGCAGTGATGACTGACTTAACTACCATCGGACTGTGAGATCCCGTGGACTAAGAGTCGTCATTGGCTGAAAACTGTTCTGCTATAGAAGCAGATTTGGTTTCACTCCCGGAACTGCCGGCCATTATTTTATTTGAATGCCTAATAAAAAAAACTAATCTAATCTAACCCTAGTATACCTAATGTAACAGTTGTAATTTTTTATTTTATTTTTTTTACAATTTTTTTTTTTTTTTTTACTTTTGAAAGAAACCTAGAGCCCCACCCTAACCCTGACCCTAACCCCAGCTAAAGTGAGAGAAAGAAAGAAAATTAAGTTGACTAGGGGGTGACAACTATTGGGCTTTTGATTACTGTGATAGTATCTATCACAGTGATCAAAAGTCAGGGACCAATAGAAAAAATCCCTGTTATTGCCAGGTGCTGGCAGGCAGATCTTGGCGATGGCACTGCGCATGCACCCGCCATTTTGCTTCGGAAACAGGAGGAGAAGGGCAGGGGGAGGGTGTTGCCACTACTAAGGCACCGTGGGGGTCCTGGGTACATCATTTCTCTCTCCTATGACATGTTAGATCACATCAGAACAGAGAGAAATTATTTTTAAATCGGACTTTACTTTTTTCTTTAACGTGTCAGGGGACTGGAAAAACTGGCCCTGATCATGTTCTCAGCTAGATTTTTCGATGCGGGGGGGCGATATTAATTTATTTGTCATCACAGTTAAAAAGCGGCACTGAGGAATACCGCCCCTTAACTGCTGCCGATAAAACGACCGGCGGTCATTAAGGGGTTAAAATTATTTGGAAAATAAAATGGAGTGGCAAGAGGTCAACCACACTATGTTTTATCTTATCTTTTAGCTTTCAAAGTTTCAGATAGACTACCTGTCCCAGACTGGACTGCAGTCTATAGAAAATGTATAAGAGGAACCCGCTCCTTTGGACTCATACATATTTTTTCTACTGCAGTGCATTATAATTTCTCAGTCATGCCCCGATAATATCGCTTCTGACTCAAATGCAACATATCAATAGACAACATTGTACAGGACTATGTACAGCATGTCGGTATCTGCACTAACCATTATCAGTGCAGCACTTGACCATGTCAGTATATCTTACCTCTGGGGGCTGCTGGTGCTGAGAAGCATGAACCAAAAATACCCTTTCAGCTTTAAATGCATTTTCCACTAGCGTAGCCTAGAAGAGATAGGAAAAGAAGGTGTCAATCAGCGGTCCTATTCTTTTTGCATACCCTTACATTTCAGGAGACCATTCACATCTCCTGCCTTTCATTCCAGCCTAATATACTATGTGAATCTCCAATCTTGTCCTAAATATACATTTAGGCTATGGTCATAAGTGGCATTTTTGCAGTGTTTTTTTTTTTTTTGGGGGGGGGGGTGCAGAAAAGAAGCGGCATTTTATAATACCAGCAAAAGCAACGAGATTTCAGAAATCAAGCACTACAGAACTTTTTACATTCCGAAAGAACGTCAATTCTTTCAGTGTTTTTTGCAGCTTTTTTTCACCCATGGAAAGCAATGAAAAAGTGGAAAAATGCTCCAAAAATGCAGCATAACATTTTAGCTGTGGTTTTGTAGCATTAGTGAATAAAACAAACTTTTTAAACATATACTGTAAGGGTTGGACTGGCTCACCGGAGAATCATCCGGTGGGCCCTGACCTTCTTCAGGTGGGTTCATAGTGCAAACCTTGCAGTTGCTATGGGGCTCTTGAATGGGGGAGAAATGTTGGCCCTCAGAGTCAATTCCTCCAGGGGGCCCAATGTTCTTCAGTCTGACACTGTATACTGGAGACAAATCACACATGTAATCTTTTTACTGCCATGAGTGAAGGTTTTTGCTGCAGAAAAAAATGCTGCAAAAAACCACATGTGAACATAGCCTATCAATATCATACAGCCCTTAATTTAAGGACTACTATACCATTTTCGCAACATGAATGACATTGATGTCCTGTGTGTTTTTTTTTTTCCTCTGAAAACTGCATTTTGAGGTATATAAAAATACTACAAATACATTTCTAATACTTGTTCTCACTTCTCTTTTATGATGTTATTAAAAATGATAAAGAAATAAATACCAATTCATATTCAGTGTGGTATTTTTTTTTTAAAGCTTTCTCCTTTGAAGCAGTAAGAAGATGACAGCTGGTTATTTTTGGCCCCAATAAGTAAAACTTGATGTCATTAACAAAGCTGGAGTTTTATTGTTAGATGCAGAAAATAAGCAAGCTTTAGCTACAGCACAAACAGCACTATACAAACTATGGGTTGTGATGTCGCTCGAAATGTCACATTGGTGCATGTTGGCTGAGCCTTTTCATACTGTTATCTGTCTAGGTCCTCTTGGTGGGGCACGGGTTATATGTGGATCTTTTTAGGACAATAGAGTAGCGAGCTGTAGTTCAGACCTCATTGTTTACATTTCTGCTGACGGCAAACTATGAACATATTCTTCTATATCCCAGTTCACTAGCTTCTAAGCTTTCACTGACTCGTCTATGGCTCAGCGGGAGACACGGAATGAACAGTAAGACTTAACACCTTAAGGATGAGAAAGAAGTGGTTATCCGTTTTTAACTGACAATACAAATCTATTTTCCTTTGGGAAACGAGTGAGGAAAAAATGATTAATTCCTCTAAATTTATCCTACTAGAACATCAAAACTATAGAATTTATTTCATGTAAAAAAATACATTCGATGCACATCTGACGTACTATCCCATCCATGTGCCCCAGCACAATTACAGGGGGAGCGCGGCTGATAGCGGTCGGGTGTCAGCTGATTCTCAGAGCTGACACCCGACACTAAGTGCCAGGAGCAGTCACGGACCGCTCCCGGCACTTTAGCCCCTGGAACACTGCGATCAAACATGATCGCAGCGTTCTGGAGCCGGCAGAGGGGCTGACAGCCCCTCTGCCTTTAGATCGGAGACCCCGTGGCATGACGCGGGGTCCCGATCGCTGCCATGGAGCATGACAACATCCGGGTCTCCAGACCTGAGAGACTTTCTTTCATGCACAGTGATGACCAGGAAGTCTCTTTGGTCAGTGTAATACAAACTGCAGCACTGACAGCTTCTATAGCATGCAGATCTGCATGCTATAGACGCGATCAGCCTGCATAAAATGAGTGTCCCATAGTGGGACAAAGTGTAAAAGTAAGAATTAAATAAACATTTTTTTTAAAATAATTGTAAAAATATTTTTTAAAATAATAAAAAATAATAAAAAAATCAATATTTATTCCATCAATAAATAAATATTTTAAACAATAAAGTACACATATTTAGCATCGCCGCGTCCGTAACGACCTGACCTATAAAAATGTCTCACTAGTTAACCCCTTTAGTGAACACCATTAAAAAAAAAAAACAAGGCAAAGAAATGCTTTATCATCATACCGCCGAACAAAAAGTGGAATAACACGCAATCAAAAAAACGGATATAAATAAACGTGGTACCGATGAAAACGTGATCTTGTACTGCAAAAAACAAGCTGCCATATAGCTCCATCACCAGAAAAATAAAAATGTCATAGCTCTCAGAATAAACCGATGCAAAAATAATTATTTTTTACATAAAATAGTTTTTAATTGTATAAAAGCGCCAAAACATAAAAAATATATCAATAAGGTATTGCTGTCATCGTACTGACCCAAAGAATAAAACTGCTTTATCAATTTTACGACATACAGAATGGTATGAACGCCCCCCCCAAAAGAAATTCATGAATTGTTGGTTTTTGTTCATTCTGCCTCCCAAAAATCAGAATAAAATTGATAAAAAAAGTAATGTGCCTGAAAATGGTACCAATGAAAACGTCAACTCTTCCCGCAAAAAAAGCAATACCTCACATAACTCTGAGGGCCAAAATATGAAACAATTATAGCTCTCAAAATGTGGTGATGCAAAAACTATTTTTTGCAATAAAAAGTGTCTTTTAGTGTGTGACAGCTGCCAAGCATAAAAAACAGCTATAAAAACCCTCTATAAATAGTAAATCAAACCCTCCTTTATCACTCCCTTAGTTAAGGAAATATAATAAAATAAAAAAAGTATTTATTTACATTTTCCCATTAGAGTGAGGGTTAGGGCTACAGTTAGGGTTGGGGCTAAAGTTAGGGTTAGGGCTAAAAGTAGGGTTATGGTTTGGATTAGGGTTAGGGTTGGGATTAGGGTTTGGGGTGTGTTTGGGTTAGGTTTGTGGCTAGGGTTGGGATTAGGGTTAGGGGTGTGTTGGGGTTAGGGTTGGGGTTAGAATTGGGGGTTTCCACTGTTTAGGCACATCAAGGGCTCTCCAAATGCGACATGGCGCCTGATCTCAATTCCAGCCAATTTTGCATTGAAAAGTAAAACGGCGCTCCTTCCCTTCCGAGCTCTGCCATGCACCCAAACAGTGGTTTACCCCCACATAAGGGATTTCAGCATACTCAGGACAAATTACACAACAACTTTTGGGGTCCAGTTTCTCCTGTTACCCTTGGTAAAACAAAAAATTGGGGTGAAAAGATCATTTTTGTGAAAAAAATATGATTTTATATATTTATTGCTCTACATTATAAACTTCTGTGAAGCACTTGGGGGTTTAAAGTCCTCACCACACATCAAGATGAGCTCCTAAGGGGGGTCTACTTTCCAAAATGGAGTCACTTGGGAAGGGATTTCCACTGTTTAGGCACATCAGGGACTTCCCAAATGCGACATGGCTCTTGACCTCAATTCCAGCCAATTTTGCATTGAAAAATAAAACAGTGCTCCTTCCCTTCCGAGCTCTCCCATGCACCTAAACAGTGGTTTACCCCAACATATGGGGTTTCAGCATACTCAGGACAAATTACACAACAACTTTTGGGGTCCAGTTTCTCCTGTTACCCTTGGTAAAATAAAAAATTGGGGTGAAAAGATCATTTTTGTGAAAAAAATATGATTTTATGTATTTATTGCTCTACATTATAAACTTCTGTGAAGCACTTGGGGGTTTAAAGTCCTCACCACACATCAAGATGAGCTCCTAAGGGGGGTCTACTTTCCAAAATGGAGTCACTTGGGAGGGGATTTCCACTGTTTAGGCACATCAGGGACTTCCCAAATGCGACATGGCTCTTGACCTCAATTCCAGCCAATTTTGCATTGAAAAGTAAAACAGTGCTCCTTCCCTTCCGAGCTCTGCCATGCACCCAAACAGTGGTTTACCCCAACATATGGGGTTTCAGCATACTCAGGACAAATTACACAACAACTTTTGGAGTCCAATTTCTCCTGTTACCCTTGGTAAAATAAAAAATTGGGGTGAAAAGATCATTTTTGCGAAAAAAATATGATTTTATATATTTATGGCTCTACATTATAAACTTCTGTGAAGCACTTGAGAGTTCAAAGTGCTCGCCACACATCTAGATAAGTTCCTAAGGGGGTCTTCTTTCCAAATTGGTATCACTTGGGGGGTTCCACTATTTAGGCCCATCAGGGACTCTCCAAACACGTCATGGCGTGCAATCTCAATTCCAGCCAATATTGCATTGAAAAGTCAAACGGCGCTCCTTATCATCCGAGCTCTGCCATGCGCCCAAACAGTGGTTTACCTGCATATATGGGGTATCAGCATACTCAGGACAATTTGGACAACTTTTGGGGTCCAATTTCACCTGTTACCCTTGGTAAAATAAAACAAATTGGATCTGAAGTAAATTTTTTGTGAAAAAAAGTTAAATGTTAATTTTTTCAAACATTCCAAAAATTCCTGTGAAGCACTTGAAGGGTTAAAAAAACTTCTTGAATGTGGTTTTGAGCATATTGCGGGGAGCAGTTTTTAGAATGGTGTCACTTTTGGGTATTTTCTATCATATAGACCCCTCAAAGTGACTTCAAATGTGATGTGGTCCCTTAAAAAAAATATGGTGCTGTAAAAATGAACTAATTAGCAAAGCCACTAAAGAAGACTCAAAGTCTCCAAAAATTCATTTTAAACGGCAGACAAAAAGGCAGCAACACTTACCTGCCCAGATCTTGGAACAAATGCACTATAGGGTGCAGCCAGCCCATAAAGCAAGATGTTAGCAACACAGGTGCAAAATACCAGATCAACAACCACTCTCCACCTACCCATTCCTGGAGGGGGTGATTTCCCGGTATACAATTGCACAATAAAGGCCCGCATAGGGCGTTGTTCACACTAGGGTAGTACTGCATAGTGTCTGGTTCACAGCCTATCAGTGTTTCACACTATTTCATCAGTATTTCTGAGCCAAGACCAAGAGAGTCTCCAAAACACATCACAGATGTCGATTTTTCAATTATAGGTTTTCTCTGAAAAAACACTGATGTAAAATACTGACCAAATACTGAACGTGTGAATAAGCCATAATGTGTATTTGGAGGTCTCTGAACTCTTTGATACAGAAGAAATCAGGACAGAGAAGGATACAACTGTTTAATTTGTTCTCAGGGTAGATACAATACCATCAGAGATTTCTATCAGAGACCTACAGTTGTGGCCAAAAGTATTGACACCCCTGCAATTCTGTCAGATAATACTCAGTTTCTTCCTGAAAATTATTGCAAACACAAATTCTTTATTATCTTCATTTAATTTGTCTTAAATGAAAAAACACAAAAAGAATTGTCCTAACGCCAAATTGGATATAATTCCACACCAAACATAAAAAAGAGGGTGGACAAAAGTATTGGCACTGTTCAAAAAATCATAGGGATTCTTCTCTAATTTGGGTAATTAACAGCAAATGTAACTTACCTGTGGCACCTAACAGGTGTTGGCAATAACTAAATCACACTTGCAGCCAGTTGACATGGATTAAAGTTGACTCAACCTCTGTCCTGTGTCCTTGTGTGTACCACATTGAGCATGGAGAAAAGAAAGAAGACCAAAGAACTGTCTGAGGACTTGAGAAACCAAATTGTGAGGAAGCATGGGCAATCTCAAGGCTACAAGTCCATCTCCAAAGACCTGAATGTTCCTGTGTCTACCGTGCGCAATGTCATCAAGAAGTTTAAAGCCCATGGCACTGTGGCTAACCTCCCTAGATGTGGATGGAAAAGAAAAATTGATAAGAGATTTCAACGCAAGATTGTGCGGATGTTGGATAAAGAACCTCGACTAACATCCAAACAAGTTCAAGCTGCCCTGTAGTCCGAGGGTACAACAGTGTCAACCCGTACTATCTGTCGGCGTCTGAATGAAAAGGGACTGTATGGTAGGAGACCCAGGAAGACCCCACTTCTTACCCCGAGACATAAAAAAGCCAGGCTGGAGTTTGCCAAAACTTACCTGAAAACGCCTAAAACGTTTTGGAAGAATGTTCTCTTGTCAGATGAGACAAAAGTAGAGCTTTTTGGGCAAAGGCATCAACATAGAGTTTACAGGAGAAAAAAAAGAGGCATTCAAAGAAAAGAACACGGTCCCTACAGTAAAACATGGCAGAGGTTCCCTGATGTTTTGGGGTTGCTTTGCTGCCTCTGGCACTGGACTGCTTGACCGTGTGCATGGCATTATGAAGTCTGAAGACTACCAACAAAGTTTGCAGCATAATGTAGGGACCAGTGTGAGAAAGCTGGGTCTCCCTCAGAGGTCATGGGTCTTCCAGCAGGACAATGACCCAAAACACACTTCAAAAAGCACTAGAAAATGGTTTGAGAGAAAGCACTGGAGACTTCTAAGGTGGCCAGCAATGAGTCCAGACCTGAATCCCATAGAACACCTGTGGAGAGATCTAAAAATGGCAGTTTGGAAAAGGCAACCTTCAAATATCAGGGACCTGGAGCAGTTTGCCAAAGAAGCATGGTCTACAATTCCAGCAGAGCATTGTAAGAAACTCATTGATGGTTACCGGAAGTGGTTGGTCGCAGTTATTTTGGCTAAAGGTTGTGCAACCAAGTATTAGGCTGAGGGTGCCAATACTTTTGTCTGGCCCATTTTTGGAGTTTTGTGTGAAATGATCAATGTTTTGCTTTTTGCTTCATTCTCTTTTGTTTTTTCATTTAAGACAAATTAAATGAAGATAAAAATACCAAAGAATTTGTGTTTGCAATCATTTTCAGGAAGAAACTGAGTATTATCTGACAGAATTGCAGGGGTGTCAATACTTTTGGCCACAACTGTATTTATGTCTCCCTATTGAAAAACATCTATGCTCAGCATGAGTATCAGAAGGATCTGGAAGAATAACTGTTGGCCACACAAGTGTAATGCCTGCCATCGAATCTTGGAGAAGACTGCAGACTACAGAAGATAACATTCATTATCTGTTCACTTCCCAATATTACACAGAAAATAACATGTGGGACTGACAGAAGATAAAGAAGAACAGATAAGGGTGACTAAAGAGAATTCCCAGACTAGCTCATACCCCCATATGCATTACAAGTGTTGTCCACTACTGGATAATCCCTGCTTAATAGCTTCAAGGAACCATAGAGAATAAAAACAATCTATACTCACCTCCTGCCATGGCACCATTCCAGCAATGTGAGCGCTGCTATTCCCAGTGAGTCATGTGACATCACTGCGTTATATGACCGCTGCAGCAAATCAATGGTCGCTGATCAGCTGCAGATTACCAATAATCCATCAAAGCAGACATCCAATCTCACAAAATAAAAAAAGGCTCCAGTAGGTCAGTGACAACAATGTCACACAATCCAACCGGGAATAGCAGCACCTACATCACTTGCTGCTGCATGAAGTAAATATACTGTTGAAATCAGAAGTTTACATACACTATATGAAAAGACACATCTACATATTTTTCTCAATATCTCACATGAAATCAAAATAAACCTTTCCTGTTTTAGGTCAATTAGGATTACCGTAATTATTAATAATTACTAATATTTACCAAATGCCAGAGTAATGAGAGAGAATGTATTAAGGCATTTTTATTACTTATTGCAAAGTCAAAAGTTTACATACATAAAGATTACTATGCCTTTAAACAATTCTGGACTGACCATATGATGATGTCATGTGTTTGGAGGCTCCACACATGTCAGGAAGAATTTTGGTCCACTCCTCTTTGCAGATCATCTCTAAATCATTAAGATTTTGAGGCTGTCGCTTGGCAACTCGAAGCTTCAACTCCCTCCATAAGTTTTCTATGGGATTAAGGTCTGGAGACTGGCTAGGCCACTCGATGAACTTAATGTGCTTCTTTTTAAGCCACTCCTTTGTTGCCTTCGCTGTATGTTTCGGGTCATTGTCTTGCTGGAAGACCCAGTCACGACCCAATATTAATGTCCAGGCGGAGGGAAGGGAAGGAGGTTGTCACTCAGGATCTTACGGTACATGGCTCTATCCATTCTCCCACTCATGCAGTGAAATAGTCATTTGCCCTTAGCAGAGAGACACCCCCAAAACATAATGTTTCCACCTCCATGCTTGACAGTGGGGACGGTGTTCTTTGGGTCATAGGCAGCATTTCTCTTCCTCCAAACACAGCGAGTTGCATTAATGCCAAAGACCTCAATTTTTGTCTCATCTGACCACAGCACCTTCTCCCAATCACCCACAGAATCTTCCAGGTATTCATTGGCAGACTTAAAACGGCCCTGCACATGTGCCTTCTTGAGCAGGGGGACCTTGCGGGCACTGCAGGATTTTACACCTTGACAGCATAATGTGTTGCCAATGGTTTTCTTGGTGACTGTGGTCCCAGCTGCCTTGAGATCATTAACAAGTTCCCCCCATGTAGTTTTAGGCTCATCTCTCACCTTCCTCATGATCAAGAATACCCCACGATGTGAGATATTGCATGGTGCCCTAGATCGATGTTGATTGACAGTCATTTTGTATTTCTTCCATTTTCTTACTATTGCACCAACAGTTGGTCTCCTTCTCACCCAGCGTCTTACTTATGGTTTTGTAGCCCATTCCAGCTTTGTGCAGGTCTACGATCTTGTCCCTGACATCCTTATAAAGCTCTTTGGTCTTGCCCATGTTGTAGTGGTTAGAGTCTGATTGATTAATTCAGTCTGTGGACAGGAGTCCTTTATAAAGGTGACTATGTAAGACAGCTGTCTTTAATGCGGGTAATGAGTTGATTAGGAGTGTCTAACTGGTCTGTAGGAGCCAGAACTCTTAATGGGTGGTAGGGAATCAAATATTTATTTCTCACTACAAAATGCAAATAAATTTATATAATTTATACAATGTGATTTTCTGGATTTTATTTTTGATATTCAACCTCTCAATGTTAAAATTAAGCTACCCTTAAAATTATAGACAGTTCATGTCTTTGTCAGTGGGCAAACTTACAAAATCAGCAATGGAGTAAATACTTACAGTGTATTTTTCGGATTATAAGACGCACCCAAAATTTTGAGCAGAAAAATAGGATTTTTAAAAAAAAAATAAAATGGTGGTGCTTCTTATAATCCATGCATCTTATTGCTTACCAGGGGTGGTGGCTGCGCTGAAGCGGGGTCCCAGCTGGAGGAGGCAGGAGTGGGGTGATGCTGCAGGCCGCAGGCTGGGATAAGGGGGTGTTCCGATGTGCAACGCACCATTGCGGGTGTCTGGTGCTGCTGTGGTGTCTGGTGCTGCTGCAGGTGTCCGGCGCTACTGCCCGGTGCTGCTGCAGGTGTCTCCGGTGCTGCGGGGGTGTCCGGCAGTGCTGCGGGTTTCTCCGATGCTGCGGGTGCCCAGCAGAGCTATGGGGATGTCCGGCGCTGCCGGGGCTCTGCCAACTTTGTGAAAGGCCAGAGCCCCGGCAGTTCCATGGTTTCCTGTGCGGTCGACTCCGGGAAAATGGCTGCTGGGGGCAGCACATACGCAGATGGAAATCTCGGCACCAAGATCTTGAGAGATGAGATTTCAGCGCTGAAAGCGCTCCTTCCCATCCGATCCCTGTTATGAGCTCAGACAGTAGTGTGCAACCACATTGGGGACAGCCATGTTCTGTAAAAATTGTATTATAAATTATGGGATCCATTTTCTCCTATTATTCCTTGTGTAAATTATAAATTTGGTGCTAAACAGTATTTTAGAAGAAAAAAATTATTTTTTTGTTTTCACTTCTAAATGTTATAAAGTTTTGTGAAACACCTGTAGGTTAAAAATGCTCAGTAAACCAATAGATGTATTCTTTGAGGGGTCTAGTTTCCAAAAAGGGGGTCACTCTCGGGGGGTTTCTACTGTTTTGGCTTGTTAAGGGCTCTGCCATCTATTCCAGACAAATTTACATTCCAAAATCAAATAGTGCTCTTTCCTTTCCGAGAACTGCCATGTGTCCAAACAAAAGTTATGGACGACAAATGGGATATCAACGTGTTTGGGAGAAATTGCATTACAAATTATGGGGTCTGCTTTCTACTATTATCCATTTTGAAAATTACAAATTTAGGGCTAAAATAACATTTATTTTACCACTAACATAAAGCACACATTCTCAGAATCACTGTGATACATTGAGGCTATGTCCACATGTTGCGTTTTTGTGGCGTTTTTCATGCCGATGGGGTTTAGTGTCTGTCGTTTTCTGCTCCAAAAACGCAGCAAAACCCGATACTTGCGTTTTTGCTTCATTTTTGTTCTTACTCATTAACTTCTATGTGTTGAGAAAAAAACACTGCAAAATGGTTGAAAGAAGTAACATGCTTCAGTTTTCAAAAACGCAGCAGTTTTCTAATTCAGTCAGAAAAAAATACAATGTGTGTACATGAGAGTTCTCAAATCTCATAGCTTTTGCGGATACTGTAAAACGCAGCTTTTAATTTGCATTAAAAAAATGCAGCAAAAAAACAAAACGCAACATGTGATTGTAGCCTTAAGCGTTCCAGAGTTATTACCACATGAAGAGACACTGGTTAGATTTCAAAATTTTGGCCTGTTCACTAAAGTCAATATTGGCTTTGTCACTAAAGAGTTAAAAACATTTGTTTCATGATTACCTTGATACTAGCTGAAGAGCCCGGCGCTGCCCGGGCATAGTATCTAACTACGGTTAGTTATAACAAATTATAATGATTATATCTCTATATATAAACCTGAGTGTAGAGCCCCGCCCACTGCGCATAGTCACATTCATTATAATATGCCACATCATCCCGTCAGCCAGAGCCAACGGACTACTACCCCTAATATCCCACATCATCCCGTCAGCCAGAGCCACCGACTACTACCCCTAATATCCCACATCATCCCGTCAGAGCCACCGGACTACTACCCCTAATATCCCACATCATCCCGTCAGAGCCACCGGACTACTACCTCTAATATCCCACATCATCCCATCAGCCAGAGCTACCGGACTACTACCCCTAATATCCCACATCATCCTGTCAAAGCCACTGGAGTACTACCTCTAATATCCCACATCATCCCTTCAGCTAGGGCCACCAGACAACTGCCACTAATATCCCACATCATCCCGTCAGCCAGAGCCACCGGACTACTCCCCCTAATATCCCACCTCATCCCGTCAGCCAGAGCTACTGGACTACTACCCCTAATATCCCACATCATCCTGTCAAAGCCACCGGAGTAGTACCCCTAACATCCCACATTGTCCCGTCAGCCAGAGCCACTGCACTACTACCACTAATATCCCACATCATATCGTCAGAGCCACCGGACTACTACCTCTAATATCCCACATCATCCCATCAGCCAGAGCTACCGGACTACTACCCCTAATATCCTACATCGTCCCGTCAGCCAGAGCCACCGGACTACTACCCCTAATATCCCACATCGTCCCGTCAGCCAGAGCCACCGGACTACTACCCCTAATATCCCACATCATCCTGTCAAAGCCACTGGAGTACTACCCCTAATACCCCACATCATCCCTTCAGCCAGGGCCACCAGACAACTGCCACTAATATCCCACATCATCCCGTCAGCCAGAGCCACCGGACTACTCCCCCTTATATCCCACCTCATCCCGTCAGCCAGAGCTACCGGACTACTACCCCTAATATCCCACATCATCCTGTCAAAGCCACCGGAGTAGTACCCCTAATATCCCACATTGTCCCGTCAGCCAGAGCCACTGGACTACTACCACTAATATCCCACATCATATCGTCAGAGCCACCGGACTACTACCTCTAATATCCCACATCATCCCATCAGCCAGAGCTACCGGACTACTACCCCTAATATCCCACATCGTCCCGTCAGCCAGAGCCACCGGACTACTACCCCTAATATCCCACATCATCCTGTCAAAGCCACCGCAGTACAACCCCTAATATCCCACATCATCCCGTCAGCCAGAGCCACTGGACTACTCCCCCTAATATCCCACATCATCCCGTCAGCCAGAGCTGCCGGACTACTACCAGTAATATCCCACATCATTCCATCATTCAGAGCCACCGGACTACTACCCCTAATATCCCACATCATCCCATCAGCCAGAGCCACCGGACTACTACCCCTAATATCCCACATCATCCCATCAGCCTGGGGTCAGAACCAGAGCGCTGAGTGGAACGGTCCTATCTTCCATACCAGGGAACCCTTTAAGAGAGGCCTGGGGTTAGAACCAGAGCGCTGAGTGGATTTGTCCTGACTTCCATACCAATGATCCCTTTAATAGAAGCCTGGGGTGAGAATCAGAGCGCTGAGGGATTTACCCTAACTTCCATACCTGAGATCCTTTTAAGAGAGGCCTGGGGTCACTATCAAAGCGCAGAGTGTATTTGACCTCACTTCCATACCAGGGATCCCTTTAAGAGAGACTGGGATCAGAACCAGAGCGCAGAGTGGATTTGCCCTAACTTTCATACCAATGATCCCTTTAAGAGACCCTGAGGTCAGAACCACAGAGCTGAGTGGAACGGTCCTAACTTCCATACCAGGGATCCCTTTAAGAGAGGCCTGGGGTCTAAACCAAAGCCCTGGATGGATTTGCTCTGACTTCCATACCAATGATCTCTTTAAGAGGGAAGATGTGCCTATGGGATAGAGGATGTGTGATGGGGATATGGGCAGGGAGGGGGGGATTCATTTCTGTCATGTGCTCTCTGCTCCTTTCAGGGGGGCAGACAATGGCTGGGAGCTTATGTTCCTAGGAATGCTAGATTTCTCCCACCATGTCAGTGTCTGCTGAAGTGTTGTCAAGTGAGAAAACTTGCTCATAGCAACCAATCACAGCTCAGCTACTTTTAACCAGCTCTGGTGAAATGAGAGATGCTTAGAGATTGGTTGCAATGAAAACTGTTGCTTATAGCAACCAATCACAGCTCAGCTTCCTTTGAACAGCTCTGGTAAAATGAAAGATGCTTCGTGATTGGTTGGTGATACACACACACATAAATACATACATTCACTTTTATATATAGAGGTGTAACCAGGTTCCGGATCACCAGATGAATGATCAAAACGTTCATCCATCAGGTGAAATGTTCTTTTGTGCAGTGCAGATTATCATACTCGGTGGTGCATCATCCAGTGTAAACAGGGCGAGTACCGCCGAGAACCGTGAGTGATCTGTTGCAGATCGCTCAGTGTACATCGTTTACTTTGGACTGCCTGTGAAATCAGGCATTTAAATGACCGCGGTCCTATCGGTCCTTGTAAGCGGACCCTAACTGGTCCATCTGTTGACAGATTTAATACAAAACTGTATTAAACGTATTCATTTATCATATAACTGCTCATAATGTACGGAGACCAAATCTCCTGATAGTAATGAGCTAATCTCCTAATAAAGCACATGCGTCATTTTTGTGATACCTGACACAGCTATTTGTATGGTAACAGATGGAGAGGCTGTTGGAGTTATGATTCTCTAATAACAGATGGTGACTGCGTCTGTACTACCATTGCAGCATTTACTGTAAGTGGCGGTACCACAAGAAAGGATCGTGTTTAGAATTCGGTGTAGCTGCCGCCAATTATATATTTTACAAGCAAGGCAAATTTCCTGCTACGGTGTTGCGATAGAAAAACGAGAAGCTCCAATAATTAGATAAAAGTATTGAGAAGATAAATAAGGTGAAGAAATCCTGCGGAGGACAAAGGTTTTGCACAATGTGATGTTCCTACACAACAGTCTGACGAATGAGCGCTCTTAATTGTACGTCAACTTTACTAATCTTAGGTAAATTAAAATACCGTAATTTTTGCTTATCTAAAACAATTGTGGGAACAATTAGCAAACTGGTATCACTGTACAATAAGAAAAAGATAAATGTAATCAAAAGTGTCAAAATAGCAAATATCATGTTTTACAGTGACAAATCCCCAAAACAACTCAACTAAGGAACTTAGAAAATGTAAACACTTTCTCAATTTATTTTCACCACTGTATGGTCCATGGTCGGTGTATACATCTGAATCCCATTTTGAAGGGGGGGGTTCGCATGTAAACCCCGACAGGGACACTGAACGGGTGCTTAAATGCAACGTGATAGCACCCTTAGACATTCTGAGTAGAGAGTCTTAATTGTGGTCTATTCAAGTGCATGGGGTCTTTACTGTACCTCCATACTGTTCTGATGCATAAAGCCTAGTTATATAAAAATCCAATTACATACCTTATACAGTGCTTCTAGTAGAAACTAGCTATTTGCATACAACACAGGACAGCAGGACAGTGTCTGTTTGGCTCTATGTGACTGCACTCTGTGTGACTGCAGACTTGTGAATCCTCACAACGCGCGTACTACTTGCTATGAGGATTCTCCGACACCAGGAGCAGTGGGCTTGAGACCGCAAGTACGTGATTTGCATATATGCTGTCTCCGGTGACTAAATGGGTGCTGCCTCGCTCGATGCAAGTGTATGGAGCAAGACCTGACATAGTCTAGTTGGAATGTGGTCTGAAGTGTGTAAATCGCATACATGAGGTCACATGACCTACCACTCCCTACACCGAAGAATCATGACAGCCCCCAATGCAGCCACCCAGATTATGTCCTGTGTCATATGTAAATTGCTTCTACTAGAACGACTGCTGACTTGTAGCCTAAGAGAGGACAACCCTTTTAACCCCTTAACGACCAAGCCATTTTGTAGGTTAAGGACCAGGCCTAAATTTTGAAATCGGACCACTGTCACTTTATCTGCTTATAACTCTGGAACGCGTCAACGGATCCCGCTGATTCTGACACTGTTTTTTCGTGACATATTGTACTTCATGTTAGTGGTAAAATTTCTTCGATATGACTTGCGTTTTTTTATGAAAACAATGGAAATATGGCGAAAATTTTTAAGATTTTGCAATTTTCAAACTTTTAATTTTTATGCCCTTAAATCATAGAGATATGTCACAAAAAATAGTTACTAAATAACATTTTCCACATGTCTACTTTACATCAGCACAATTTTGGAACCAAATTTTTTTTTTGTTAGGAAGTTATGAGGGTTAAAAGTTGACCAGCGATTTCTCATTTTTACAACAAAATTTACAAAACCATTTTTTTAGGGACCACCTCACATTGGAAGTCACTTTGAGGGGTCAATATGACAGGAAATACCCAAAAGTGACACCATTCTAAAAACTGCACCCCTCGAGGTGTTCAAAACCACATTCAATAAGTTTATTAACCCTTTAGGTACTTCAAAAGAATTGAAGCAATGTGGAAGGAAAAAATGAACATTTAACTTTTTTCCCCCAAAATTTTTCTTCAGACACAATTTCTTTTATTTTGTCAAGGGTATCAGGAGAAAATAAACCACAATATTTGTTGTGCAATTTCTCCTGAGTACACCGATATCCCATGTGTGGATTAAGACCAATCTTTAGGCGCATGGCAGTGCTCAGAACGGAAGGACCATCATTTTAGATTTTGAATGTCAAATTGGCTGGAAACAAGATCGGACGCCATGTCGCGTTTGGAGAGCCCCTGATGTACCTAAACAGTGGAAACCCCCCCATAAGTGACCCCATTTTGGAAACTAGGCCCCCCCAAGGAACTTATCTAGATGTGTGGTGAGCACTTTGAACCCCCAAGTACTTCACAGAAGGTTATAACGCAGAGCCGTAAAATTAAAAAATCATATTTTTTCCACAAAAATGATCTTTTCATTCCCAATTTTTATTATCCCAAGGGTAAAAGGACCCCAAAAGTTGTTGTGCAATTTGTCCTGAGTACGCTGATACCCCATATGTGGGGTGGATCCACTGTTTGGGCGCATGGGAGAGCTCAGAAGGGAAGGAGCGCCGATTTGGAATGCAGACTTTGATGGAATGGTCTGCGGGCGTCTTGTTGCGTTTGCAGAGCCCTTGATGTGCCTAAACAGTAGAAACTCCCCACAAGTGACCCCATTTTGGAAATTAGACCCCCCCAAGGAACTTATCTAGATATGTGGTGAGCACTTTGAACCCCCCAGTGCTTCACAGGAGTTTATAACGTAGAGCCGTGAAAATAAAAAAATCATATTTTTTTCAACAAAAATGATTTTTAATGAGCTGTAATTTTTCCATATTCCGGCCGACAGATTCATGTGCAGGCTTGATTTTTGTGGGACGAGTTGATGTTTTTATTGATAGCATTTTCGGGTACATAACATTTTTTGATCGCTTTCTATTCTGATTTTTGTGGAGTCAGAATGAACAAAAACCAGCAATTAAGGAATTCTTTTTTCTCCATTCCACGTGTGGTAAAATTAGTATGGCAGCTTTATTCTTTGGGTCACTACGATTACAGCGATACCTCATTTATATCTCTTTTTTATGTTTTGGCGTTTTTTACACAATATAAACTTTTATAGAAAAATAATTATTTTTGCATCACTTTATTCTGCGAGCTATAACTTTTTTATTTTTTCACTGATGGCGCGCTGTATGGTGGCTTGTTTTTTGTGGGACAAGATGACGTTTTTAGCGGTACCATGTTTATTTATATCCGTCTTTTTGATCGCGTGTTATTGCACTTTTTCCAAGCGGTATGATGATACTGCTTGGAAAAAGTATAATTTGCAACTTTTTTGTGTTTTTTTTTAATGGCGTTCACTGAAGGGTTAACTAGGGTGACATTTTTATAGATCGGATTTTTTCGGACATGGCGATAGCAAACGTGTATTTTTTTTGTTTATTTTATTTTTTTTTACATAAAAATGTGTATTTTTAGGGGATTTTTTAGGGAATTTTTTAAATTATTTTTATTATTTTTTAATATTTTTTTTACATATATGTTTAAAAAATGTTTTTTTTTACTTTGTCACATAATGGGACTTTCACTTTCGGTATATTACATTGCAATGCTCCAGCATTGTAATGTAATATGCCTATGCTGAGAGCTGCTGAGATGGTCTCACCAGCTCTCCGTAGCTGTATGACCCAGAGGTGTCATGACAACCTCCGGGTCATCATAGCACAGGTCGGGCCCGCGATTACATCGCGGGGATGCCGATCTGAGGCAGAGGGAGCCCCCTATCCTCTGCCTCCCCCCTGAACGCTGCGATCGCGCTCGATCGCAGCAGTGAAAGGGATAACAGCGGGGGGGAGGCGGGAGTGCCGCTCCCAGCTGTCAGTGCAGGATGCTCAGCCACTGCAGCGCTGAGCTCCCAGCACTGATCATCGGGCAGGAGATGCTGACATTTTAGCCCCTCCTGACCGATCGCTGCTGTGTTTGGTCAGTCAGATTGACTGACCAATCACAGAGCTTGGGGTGCAGGAACTGACTGCAAGAGTCCCTGCACCCCTTGCCGTGCCTGTCAGTTGTCATAGACAGCTGTCGGCACTGAACTGTCACTGCGTGTTAACACGCAGTGGCAGTTCAAAGCCATGACATGCAGAGTCCGTCATGTTGCTGGAAGTTACCTCCTGCCATGACGGACTCTGCACGTCAGTGGACATTGGGCCTGAGGGTTGTAACAATATTAAACTTACATAACATAGTTATGATGCATTACGATATGTATATAGAAGTGAAATAACAGAGGAAAAAATGTATTGGAATGTTTAGCTTCCAAAACTTGCCTGAAGCAAATAAATGAAAAACGGAGAGCAAATTCACTACTGTATGTGTTTAGATACTTTTCACTGTTTTTACAAAGTGCTTGATTTTAGCTGCAAAATATCAATGTAAAAGTACATTGTCCACAGGGTAATGTTGCATCTTGAAACATTTGGCATAATTTGCTGATGTAGATGACGTGCACTGGCTAATTTAGCTACCTAGATCTTTAGGAGAGCTATATTCAGAAAAAAAAAATCAGGGTTTTTGTGCTAAATATAGTTTTGACGAAATAAATGCCGACAATGTTTTTTACCCACTCTGTATAAAAAATTAAAAATATTGCAAATTTCACACTGGTCACTGGTGCTTTTTTTTTAACGAAATTTCCTGTTGTTGCAGGAAACAACACATGTACACAGACAGTGAACAGACAGTTACCTAGTCCACCTAGTCTTCTGTATTGAATATCTAATAAGCATTTGCAAAGATAATTGGGAAGGGAGAGGAGAAAGGGACAACTGTGACATCACCTATTGTTATTGGTGCATTCTGTGTTATCAGCTGTGTATAAAATTATTACCTACCATTGTAATCCTATATTTGATGATAAAGAGCCTGCTGAAAACTCTTCCTGAGAGGTCAGGATGTTGAGGTTAAATCTAAAAAAGCCCTAGTGGCCTGTGTAAAAATTCGAAATGTTGTTTGTTAAAAAAAACCATTGCCTTTTTTTTTAATACACGCACACAAAAATTATATTTAAAAACGTTGTCGAGGTCTTTAACATTGATGGCCTATAATACATCAAATCAACATTTCTAATGCATTTTGTCAATTTCAGTATTATAAATGATATATTCACCATTTTCTATCTTGAAAGCTGCTGTGCTAACAGTAGATAGATAGTATGCAACTACTCAATCTGCAGGTTGTAGTGGATGAACGTAATATAATTATAATAAAAATTGGCAACTTCTATGAGCAATAAATGACAGCCATGTAGTAACAAAACAAAATTCACCTAATAACAGGGTAAAAGCACATTTCTAATTCATACTGCAAATGAAGTTGAACCCAATAAAAAATCAGACTTACATGAGTTTCTACATCTCCACCAAGAATCTTGCTGTTTTTGAGATACTGCTCCAAGGGTCCACTCAGCAGGACATCAAATGCTTCTACATAGGGAACCATACCTGAAGAGTACACAATATTGTAATTTGTAAAGCATTGAAGAAGTGTGCTCACACTCCTACACACTGGTAACACCCAAACAGTACTAATATATACAACCATGTAGGCAACCACTGGAGTATGGTGCAGTTATTACTGTGGATATGTCGCACAGTGACTATAGTGTCCCATAGATTTTAAGCAGCTGCCTGTCGATCAGCAGCATCTTGCCCAACTCTCCCATAACCAGAAGCGGTGCTCTGCTGAGTGCTCCTGTGTTCTCAATGAAAGAGCCGCTGCCAGATATCTCTTGCAGTGGTTCGCCTCTTAGTGGACAAAAGGATCGGCAGTTTCCAATCGGACATGCCAGATCCTCATCTTCCCCGACATGATCATTAGACTGCTGGCCAAACCAGCAGATATCGAGGTTCTGTCAACATTCCTCTAATATCTATCAGGACTTTGAGTCTTATATTTCCTACTAAGAAAAATTAAGCTGCCAATACACATTAGATGCTCATCAGCCAAATCATCAGGGAATCTAATGTATATGGGGACCATGTGAGTTTTCCCCAGGAACAGATGTGGGGGGACATAAGTATCAAGTCATTTGATCCACAGCTCGATCCTTTTGGTCAGAATGGGAAAAACATTGTTAGGCAAATCTTGAAGTAACTTAGTCCCCTTTTCCTATTTAAAACATATGTTGGAGGAAGCCATAAGAGATACTGTATGTGTTGGCCTAATGAGGGTTCCTCCAACAGTGATCTAATGTATATGACCAGGCTAAGGGTTAATTTACACTGCACAATTATCGGGAATGAGTGTTCTTAGATTTCTACAGATTAAACAGTGTGGCAGTCACACGACGAGCATAACACTCATTCGTTGGGGGAAATAATTTTTAAGCTTGCTTAAAAAAATCATCGTTCTTGGCAGCACATTGTCCTGTGTAAATAAGAGATGTGCTGCCGAGAACAATACAAATCTATGCAGACAGAATCATCTATTACCGATGGATCTGTGTGTAGCATAAGCGAAGTCGGCCTGTCTAAACCGGCTAATAAACAACCGCTGATAGGCAAACGTAGTCAATTGAGCGGTTATTCAATGCTGCAAGTTATGTAGTGTAAACCCAGCCTTAGAGGTTGAGGAATGGGCATAAATGGGGGGCTGTAGGACCCAACAGAAACAAACAGTGGACTAGTGGGGTGCGTATTGTTTATTTTATCTTAAAATATTATGGTGTTTTCTAAAAAAAAGTTTAACCCTTCCATGGCCAGGCCATTTTTCATGTTTTCATTATAGTTTTCCATCCCTGTACTCCATAAGCCATAATGTTTTCATTTTCATTAGACATAACCAAATAAGGGCTTGCTTTACGTGCAATAAGTGGTATTTTTACATGGCGTTTAATTTACCATAGATGTATAGATATATTGAATATGTATCTATGTACTGAAAAATTGGAAAAAAATCCACGTGGGATGGAATGGAAAAGAGCATTTACCGTGTAGTAAAAACGGTATTTTGTTAAGTGCATCACTGCAATTATTACATTCCAAATTTACATATCATGTTTGTAATGTTTTACTTTTTTAAAAAGTAGCCTTTTAAAATCTATATATTTTTGCGGCTGTTGGTGTGATATCAGGTGTTCTTTGGGGTTGGAAGGGGTTGTCTCAACTTGTTTAATAAGACAAATTGCAAAGTGCTTGTAAAACATCTACTTTGCTGTTTACAGCCTATTAAAAATACTGTCTGTTTTCATGACTGAAGGGATTTCTAATTCTATTGCAGTATGGATCCCTGTCTAGGTTACCGGCAACCTTTGCATTCTATCAGAGGTGGCCAGCTTCCAAGGCAAGCACCATGTGCTTGCTATACTTTACACATTAGAGCTTGTAAGTGCTGCTCTGAAGCTGGGATCCTTGGACTCAACCAGCTTTATTGTCCCTGAACTTCTGTGATGCTGCAGAAGCAAAGCCGCCTATGATGGCAGCCTGGGACAACAGTTCAGGCCAATGACGCAACAATGCTGACAGTCTTTAGTTTGCTTTTTTCCATTAACACAGGAGTCTATTGGCAACAAATTAATACATTCAATAGTTGTTCGGTGTGGAAATATAACCAATATAATGGCCACGATAGATCCAACTCTTTAATATGCGTCCCAAGCTGGAGTGAAACATTACATTGCATGTTTGTCACAGTCTCCAAACCTCCTAAGGCTGGCCATACACATTAGATGGTAGTTGGCCGATCATTCGGCCAGCAGCCATCCCAGCCGACACTCCCATACCCACGAGCGCTCACTTGGCCGAATGCTGTTGTGTTCTCTATGTGAAAGATGACAACTGGCACGTTGGCTGGAGGTCTTATCTACCGAAGAACAATGCGATCTGCAGTCCAAAAATGGACACGCACGATCAACATCTCTTCTGGCCATCAGTCAGTCTGTACCCCCAACACAGTAGGCCATCGGCCGAACCCATCGATGTTGACTGGCTCAGCCAACTGTAGTTACATTTATGGGTGTACACTCGCATTACATGAATCAGATCTTGTTAAGTCTCCGACATAAGACTCTCAGAGAAACTCCTGTTTAATACGTTATAGACATCTTACCTCCATTTATCCCATTGACAACATCATTCCCTGTTGACTTTGAAAAGCCAGACGTTGATAAGGCTGTTTCAAGTCGAATCACAGCTCTCTCCAACCTGTCCATTAATCCGTGCACCTCTGCCATCTTGAACACCTGCATCAGACATGCACAGAAAATTATATGTTAAATGCAATAAAAGCAATGTTAATGATAAGCAAAAAACCACAGCAGAGCATTGCTTGATAGAATCGTGTTTTCTATATCTTCACCCAGCGGTTACATGACTTAGGATTGTATTGCATCATTTTAGGTACCTCCTCTTATCCTTAAAAGAAAGCCAACAAACCATCAAGAAATGTGGTTGGCCTATTTGATGAAGTCTCAACCTCTTTATTGTCCATTTCTAAAATTGGGACAATTGGGAGGGAGTACAGACCAGAACAGCTTTTGTTTGCTGCCACACAGGTTTCTTCAGGTGCCACAGGTACAGACTCTCTGTACAATCGTCAATGGAGAATACTAACAATATTTATGTTGGCTGTGTACAGACCTCCTCTATGTCTCCATATCGCCTAATAATCGCTGTATGGTATACTACATCTGCACCCATGCATTTCTATAGATGTAGATATGTATTTGAATGGGCAATTGAAAAATAGCAGCATGTGCACCTAAGCCCTGAACACATACAGATACTGTGACGTTGTCAGGCCTAACAATACATTTCTGAAAGCCAACCATTCATTAAGTTAGCATTGCATGAGCTTGATTTTTGGCAGAATATGGCAGTTTATCTTTGATATATTTCCGAACTTACGATGAGTGAATGCATAGTTTTGCAGCAATAAAATTGAGAGCTATGAGCTTCGTCCATATCTGCCTTCTGCTAAGTTCACACAAGAGCATCCAAAAATTATTAGTTTCATCTAGAAAACTCAGACTATTTTTTTCTCATTTGTCATCCATATGCAATCCATTTTTATACGTCAGCAGTTACTGAAAATGTTCAAGCTTAATAAATTGATTATTATATGTTAAAGAATTGCAATGTATCTGTAAAAATCGGATGCTATCCGGTGGCTCCGTATGGAATCTGATTTTTTTGCACACCCACAGATTTGAATGGGCGAGACTCATCTGACACAAGGAAGAGACTAGTGAATGCTGCCATTCTTTTCATGCACAAATTTGGTCCGTGACAAAAATCACTCATTTGCATTGCCCCATTAAATAACATTGGTCTGAGTGCTTCCCGTGTGTTGTCCAAAAATATGGCCGTCTAAACTTGACTTAACACTGTTCACAATGTTCTGTCTACAGATATAACTGGAATTCTCACATGTTCTACCAAGTAGTAACAATCTGGTCAATGAACCATACAATCAAACTATTTGTATGTGCCAACCAACTCCTGCTTCCTTCACTGCATCATTCACAAACCAAAAACTCAGCAGAAATAAATGTCTATATCTCCAAAATTAAGCAAGAAGAGAGAAGAACCATGACAGTCTAGATCAGTGGTCTCCAACCTTTCTGACCTAGAGAGCCACTTTCAGCTCTTAGAGAGGGTCGTGAGCCACATCCAGCTCCCTCCCCCCTCACAGTAGTGGCAACCAGAGCCCCCTTACGGGTATAATGATAACCAAAGCTTTTCCACAGAAATCCCCCCGAAGCAGTATAACAAGATCCAGTGGTCCCCACAACACCCCCATTCAGTATTCTCCCATCAAGGACTCCCAATACACTGTCACACCCAGCTTCAGGCACCTCCTTTGACAGGTAGTATCATCCTACAGCGTACCATACTTAAATTATCTCTAAACCTCTAAGGCCTGTTTCACAACTCCGTTGTTGGCGGACAGCTGACATCCGCAAAAAACAAAAATTAACGGATCCGCCTCCGTTGTGACATACGGATGTCAGCGGACGCAAATTTAGTCGGATCCGCCGAAGATGAAAAGTGCAGCAAATTTAAAGCGACCGCGGTCTGGAGAGAGAGATTTTTCGCCGCTCCCGGAACGGCATTTCATGGTTAAAATGCTTCCCGCGGTCATGCGCACTTACAAATAGCAGACTGTCAAGGAAAAAAAGCGTTGCATTGTTCATCTCATCCGCCCGGGAGCCGCTAAAATCTTGGCGGATCCGTCAAAAAACGGGTGGGACGGACGACCGTCAGTCAAGATCCGCCACTAATGTAAGTCTATGGGGGAAAAAAAGGATCCGCCCCTTTTTTGGCGGATCCTTTTTTTCTAAAATTGGCGGATTTTGACTGGCGACAAAAAACGGAAGTGTGAAAGAGGCCTAAGACCGGTATATGTACATCCAGATCTGCTCTTCTGTGCACGGCTACTCACAAAATTCACCATTTTGAGATGGGCTCCTCATACCAGTTTGCTAGACCTGGACCTAATGCACCAAGCTGGCAGACATCCGTGAGCCACAATTCATGGGACCGTGAGCCACAGGTTGGGGAACCCTGGTCTAGATGTTTGCAATACACAGACATTGAGCTCCTCGGCTGCCAACTGTCCAGAAATTCCAGGACAGTCCGTAAGAATATAGCAAGTTTTTGCCCTGTTCGTAAAAAAATTAAGGCATCCGTGATTTTTCTGAAGCTTAAGAAATATATACAGATTATTTTGACAGAAATTATCATCATTTTATAGTTTACAGTGAATGGAGTTGATGTCTACATATTAGAATTATGGGATGAGGACATATTACTTATAATGATAATGATTTATTATCGTTTTCCATTGTGTCCGTAAAAAATATTGCCTGTCAGTGATTTTTTGAAAAGCCATCCAGAAAACCTAAATAGTCAAGTTGGCAACCCAGCTGAGCCCACAGAGCATGGACCATCCATCCATCCATCCATCCATCCATCCATCCAGGAACCATTGCAGAGTAGAGGTGGTGGAGCACTTAATGCAGGGCTTGGCATCACCAATTAAACACTTGCAGTAGAAGCACACACCAGAATGATAAGTCACTTTTGCTAATAACATCCCATACAAAAGTATGTTTAAACACCTTTCCAGGCCCCCTATCTATTACTGTCAACAGTTTTCCAGGGTCAAAACTACTGATAGACTCCATTTAAGGTTTGTTTGCATGAGACAGGTCAACCTATAAGGTACTTGTGTCTTGGCGCTTTTGCCACTTGTTTTTCTCACACTGCAGCACAGTGAATATGCTTAGGAATAAAGCAGAATGGGACAATAAGGCTTCATGAACTTCTCTCTTAAAAGCAACTCATGTGAAAAAAGTCAAGTTTTTTGCAAAACATGAAATCCCACAGAACAAAACTCTGTATTCTATGAGAGGCATATGGAGTTCTACTGTTACCTATACTGTATTCTATGAGAGGCATATGGAGGTCTACTGTTACCTATACTGTATTCTATGAGAGGCATATGGAGGTCTACTGTTACCTATACTGTATTCTATGAGAGGCATATGGAGGTCTACTGTTACCTATAAAAGTCTATAGGTGCCATAATACAATTTGGAGGTTATATGTAGCTATAATACAGCATGTGCATGAGCTCTTAGGCTAACAAGACTTAAATTTGCAGGTGCCATTTTATTCTAGAGAAACATTACTGCATATTACACACTGTGTGAACATTTTATTTCAGCCTTTTAAAGGGAATTTGCAAGTAGGATCAACCCTCCTAAGCGATCTATATGTGCATATAGGTCATAGCATACTGTTATGAATGGGTCACCGAGGAGGATGGCAGGGTAAGGCTAAGCCACCAGAAAACCAGAGAGGATGGTAACTATGCGGATTGCAGACCCCTGATTAGGATCAACACAACTAGCAGTAGCCGTGGAGCGTTCCTACGATGCCCTAGACGCTTCTTCACAGCCTGAGAACTAACTAAGCCTGAAGTCAGAAAGGTGAAATCTAAACTGCCCCGGAGCAGATCCCCAAAGGAATAGACAGCCCCCAAACATACATTGTCGGTGAGACAAGATGAGACACAAACACAGGCAGAAAACAGACTGAGCAAACGGCAGGGCCCAAGCTGTCTAGACAGGACAGGACATTAAAGACACTGTCTGCAATCACGCACAAAACCCTAAAAAAATCCAACACTTATGATATACAAAAATCTGAGGCCACACGACCTCACCCTCGCTAGATCAGCACTCTGGTATAAACTGGAAGCAAAGCAAAAGATACTAACATAACAGGGGACTGAACAAACTGACACAAGCTGTAACATATAGATCAGGGCCCAGTGCTGCCCCCAACAGGGAGTACGCTGAACCCTAGCAACAAAGCAGAAAGCAAAAAAAAGGCACAGCTAAATTAGATGCAAAGGATTAGCAAAAGAATCACTTAACTGAACCATGCAGTTCAGGCAGGGGACAAAAGAACTCCAAATGCACTAGGAAAATCACCAGCAACCTTCAAGAGCATCCAGCTCAATTATACGCTCCCAGCCAGTAATCCCAGGTTCCCAATTATGGTCGTCAGGTGGAGAACTTCCATCAACCTGGCCAGCTCCACTACTCTCAGTAACCACCAGAGGGAGCAGAGGGAGCTTTGGCTCAGAAATCCGAGCAAGGGAATTCACAACAGAATACCTTGATATCTGCGATCTCATGTCTTATTCCAGAGAAATCCTAATGGTAAAAATTCCCTCTGCTTGCTGTCTTCTGCAACATATTCAAATGGTACAACTTCCCACCTCTGATTGCTGTCTCATCTGCTGCAATAGACTCTAATGGTAAAAATTCCCTCTGCTTGCTGTCTTCTGCAACATATTCAAATGGTACAACTTCCCACCTCTGATTGCTGTCTCATCTGCTGCAATAGACTCTAATGGTAAAAATTCCCTCTGCTTGCTGTCTGCTGTGTCATCTGCTGCTTTACCATCTAGAAACATAGTTTAATGTGTCTGCTAATTCTTTGTTATAAATCATTTGGTGCATTGTACTTAAAACTCACTGTTGCATTTCCATGACTGGGATCAGTGTAGATCTTATCTGGTGGAGGTGTTAAAATAGATGTTGCCAGGCTGAATGTCTTTGATCATCCCAAAAAAAAAAAAAAAAAAACCCTGGTGTGCTGACCCCAGCTGCCAAATTATCCTCAACCAGTTCCCACAATCCATCTCTTCAGACCCTGCAGTCTGGACTATAAATTTAGAACCATCCATAGGGGTGCACGCATGTGGGGGTGCACGCATCACAGAAGCAAAGCGTCACGAAGATAAGCGTCGGGATACAGCAGTTATTACATGGCAGTTAGTCAGGACAGGAGTCAGGTAACCCACACTCTGCTGTCCCTTTTAACCATGTGCTTTATTCCTATCCTCCTATGTTCTCTTGCAATCCACTTTCACCGACCAATCCCCCCTCCATCACGACTCATATACATCAGCTCCTCTCTCTTTGCTTCTCCCATGTACAGCTCCCATGCACTTCTCACCTTCTTAAAAAGCCTCAGCCCATCTTGCCCAAACACACTGCACATAAAATCTTCATACAATTCCAAAAACTACTTGCTCTTTATCTTCATGCTCCTACTGATTTCAGGGGACATCTCCCCCAACCCCGGTCCACCATCCCCCAACCTCAACCCCTACCCTACCTCACATCGAAACCTTAATAATCTTACTAATATCACTTGCACTCCTTCATCTCCTTCTTTCAATTGTGCCCTTTGGAATCCACGGTCTGTATGCAACAAGCTTCCTTTCCTACACAATTACTTTCTGAAAAACTCTCTGAATTTGTTGGCCCTCACGGAAACCTGGATTCAGGATTCTGACACTGTCTCTCCTGCTGCCATTTCCCATGGTGGCTTACAATTCTCCCATTCCCCGAGACCGACAAATAGACCTGGTGGTGGAGTCGGCATACTCCTGTCCCCACAATGCACTTTCCAGGTCATCCCCTCAGTTCCATCACTCTCATTCCCTTCTTTTGAAGTCCACACCATCAGGCTCTTTCGTCCCCTCTCCCTCAGAGTAGCGGTCATATACCGGCCCCCAGGCTCACCCACCCACTTCCTGGACCATTTCTCTGCCTGGCTGCCGCACTTCATGTCCTCAGAACTACCAACCCTTATCCTGGGAGACTTCAACATCCCCATTAACAGCCCCACTTCCACATCTGCATCCCAGCTTCTATCACTAACCAATTCTCTAGGCTTCTCTCAGCTCTCAACCTCTGAAACACACAAAGACGGTAACACCCTGGACCTGGTTTTCGCCCGGCTCTGCTCAATCTCCTACCTAGATAACTCACCGCTTCCCCTCTCTGACCACAACATTCTCTCCTTTACACTCACAAATCCTCGCTCACCCCAGCACCCTCCTACCTACCATTCAGTCAGAAATCTACAAGCCATTAACCCTCATACACTTTCAGACTCCCTACACTCATCATTGTCCCCAATCTCTTCTTTGTCCTGTCCTGATCTGGCTGTACATCACTTCAATGACACTCTTAGAAGCACCCTTGACCAAGTAGCTCCCCTCACCCTCAGAACCTCCAAACACAGAGTGAAACAGCCCTGGCTCACATCGCAAACCCGATTTCTCCAGCGATGCTCTAGGTGTGCTGAACGCTTATGGAGGAAAACACACACACCAGAAGACTTCATACACTTCAAATTTATGTTAAGGACATATAACTCTGCCCTTCACCTCGCCAAACAGACCTACTTCACCACCCTGATCTCCTCACTATCCAACAACCCCAAGAAACTTTTTGACACCTTTCACTCCCTCCTCAGGCCAAAAGCACAAGCCCCTATCACAGACATTTGCGCTGATGACCTGGCCTCCCACTTTATAGAGAAAATAGACAATATCCGTCAGGAAATCCGCTCCCAATCACCAAGTTCAGTGACTCCCATCCCTCCCTGCATTTCCCCTGGCTCACTCTCCACATTTGCTCCCATCACAGAAGAAGAAGTCTCCAGGCTCCTCTCCTCTTCTCGTCCAACTACATGCACAACCGACCCCATTCCCTCACATCTCCTCCAGTCTCTCTACCCAGTCGTCACAACTCACCTAACTACAATCTTTAATCTCTCCCTCTCCTCTGGCATTTTCCCCTCCTCCTTCAAACACTCTATCATTACTCCATTACTAAAGAAACCCACCCTTGACCCATCCTGCACAAACAACTACAGACCAGTCTCCAATCTCCCCTTCATCTCTAAACTCTTGGAGCGCCTGATATACTCACGCCTTACCCGTTACCTCTCCACTCACTCCCTCCTAGACCCTTCACAGTCCGGTTTCCGCCCCCTACATTCGACAGAAACTGCACTCATCAAAGTGACCAATGACCTTCTGACAGCAAAACGTAATGGTGACCATTCTCTGCTCATTCTTCTCGACCTTTCTGCAGCTTTCGACACTGTTGACCATCCTCTCCTACTCTCTAGGCTCCAGTCACTAGGCATTAAGGACACTCCTCTTTCCTGGTTCTCCTCCTATCTTTCCGACCGCTCCTTCAGTGTTCTGTTTTCTGGCTCCACTTCATCTCCTCTTCCTCTCACTGTTGGGGTACCTCAGGGCTCAGTCCTTGGCCCCCTTCTCTTCTCTCTCTATACAGCCCCAATTGGACAGACCATCAGCAGATTTGGCTTTCAGTACCATCTTTATGCTGATGACACACAACTGTACACATCATCCCCTGACCTTACCTCCGCTGTACTACAGAACGCCACTGACTGTCTGTCTGCAGTCTCCAACATCATGTCTGCTCTCTATCTGAAACTCAACCTCTCCAAAACTGAACTTCTTCTGCTCCCACCATCTACTAACCTCCCTAAATCTGACATTTCCCTCTCTGTGGGTGGCACCATAATAACACCCCGACAGCAGGTGCGCTGTCTGGGTGTTATGTTCGACTCCGATCTCTCCTTCACCTCCCATATACAATCTCTTGCCCGCTCATGCCGCTTACACCTAAAGAACATCTCTAGAATCCGCCCTTTTCTCACCATGGAAACAACAAAAACTCTCACTGTCGCCCTGATCCACTCCCGCCTAGACTACTGTAATGCTCTATTAATTGGCCTCCCTCTCACTCGACTCTCCCCTCTCCAGTCTATCCTTAATGCAGCAGCCAGGGTTGTCCATCTGGCTAATCGTTTCTCAGACGCGTCCGCTCTTCGCCAGTCGTTACACTGGCTGCCAATTCATTACAGGGTACAATTCAAAGTACTTGTTCTCACCCACAAAGCTCTCCACAGTGCGGCACCCCCTTACATCTCCTCCCTCATTTCTGTCTATCGGCCTAACCGACCGCTGCGCTCTGCAAATTACTTTCGACTAACCTCTGCCCTAATCCGTACCTCCCACTCCCGACTCCAAGACTTCTCCCGTGCTGCGCCAATCCTCTGGAATGCTCTACCTCAAAATATTAGGACCATCCACAATTTGCATAGTTTTAGGCGCTCGCTCAAAACACATTTGTTCAGAGCGGCCTATCACATTCAGTAATCAAAGTCATGTTTGTGTGTGTGTAGCCCATTCACTATCTCCATCTAACCCCCACCCCCTGAAGATGGCTGGACCGTCATTGTAAATACATCATTGTAAATACAAACCTGTGCTTTGTATCCCCCCCACCTCATTGTAGATTGTAAGCTCCACGAGCAGGGTCGTCTTATTTCGCTTTAATTATTGTATTGTTAACGTTGTTACTTATGACTGTTGTGTTTGAAACTATTCAACTGTAAAGCGCTGCGGAATATGTTGGCGCTATATAAATAAAGATTATTATTATTATTATTATTATTATTATTAAATCCACATTTTTCTTATATGTAAATGACCTTTTCCAGGCTATGGAGGGGATGTTGCCTGGAAGATAACTTTGTCTCCTGAGCTTATTTTGTATAAAAAGGGGAGTTAACAAGTATGAGACAAGTATCTAACACAGAAGTTTGTCTTCTTTCAAACACATTTTTGCAGCTCTCTAGCTCTGCTGTATTGCAACAATATTGCAACTCTGTCTGCCTGTGAAATGGAAGCTGAAGCTGAGAGGAAGCTGCAGCTGTGTCAGATATAAGTGAGCTCTGCAGTGAGATCAGTAGAGCAGAGAGCCGCCATTACTCATCACACTGATAACTCCCCCTTCATGTAAAAAAAAATCTCTGGAGGCAGAGTTATCTTCCAGGCAGCCAGGAAGCGGTCACTCTCCTCAGGAGCCTATAAACTGCTCATATTAATAGTTTAAATCGGTCCCTTTCAATAGGAGAATCTGTCAATGTAGGTATCAGAATAAAATTGGTTTTGCATCTCTCCTCCTTTCATAAAATCCAAGATTAGTGCTTAGGAGCAAATCATGGAACCCAATGAATTTGTATTTCTCAAAATTTTGGATGGTGGGAGAAACACATATGTTTTATTATATAACACATCCACTATTTTATTCATGTTTATTTTCCTAAAAGGGAATCGGTCAACAGGTTTTTGCTATGTAATCTGAAGCCAGCAGGACAGAGGTAGAGACACAGATTTCAGGGATGTGTCACTTGTCAAGGTGTGTGCTGTTGTTTACTAACTCTGAAAGATTTATCACTAAGAGATTACCGTATATACTCGTGTATAAGCCGAGATTTTCAGCCCATTTTTTGGGGCTGAAAGTCCCCCTCTCGGCTTATACATGGGTCATATACCTGGGGGTCGGTGGGGGAGGGGGAGCGGGGGTGTCAGAGATCATACTTACCTGTCCTGCCGTGGTCTCTGCAGCCTCGCTCGCTTCTCCACTGTCTCCTTTCCTGTCTTCAGCGGTCACGTGGTGCCACTCATTACCACTCATGAATATGCGCATATTCATGAGTGGTAATGAGCGGTACCACGTGACCGCTGAAGACAGGAAGGGAAGAGAGACAGTGGAGAAGCGAGTGAGGCTGCAGAGACCGTGGCAGGATGGGTGAGTATAGCGATATTCACCTGTCCCCCGGTCCATTGCTGCTCACCGCTGTCTCTGCTGCATCCTGTGTCAGTGACGTTTTTTTGCAGCATATGGGGGTATATTCTATGGAGCAGCATATGGGGGCATAGTCTATGGAGCAGCATATGGGGCATATTCTATGGGGCAGCATATGGGGGCATAGTCTATGGACAGTATATGGGGGCATAGTCTATGGAGCAGTATATGGGGGCATATTCTATGGAGCAGGATATGGGGCATATTCTATGGGGCAGTATATGGGGGCATATTCTATGGAGCAGCATATGGGGGCATAAACTATGGAGCAGCATATGGGGGCATAAACTATGGAGCAGCATATGGGGGCATAAACTATGGAGCAGCACATGGGGGCATAAACTATGGAGCAGCATATGGGAGCATAGTCTATGGATTCCACCCTCGGCTTATACACAAGGCAATAAGTTTTCCCTGTTTTTTGTGGCAAAATTAGGGGGGTCGGCTCATACACGTGTCGGCTTATACACGAGTATATACGGTAACATTGCTGAACTAGTCTGGCAACTAAACACCTCATTATCTATGGACTTTCTACACATAGAGCCTGTTGGGGTGGGGTTAGCTTCCTCAGCTCTGCTTTATTCAAAATCTAAAAACTCAGATTTTGTCAGAATGACCATACCCAGTAAACCAAGTGATACATTGTTGGATTCGGCTTCTCTTTTTCTATATCATGCTACTTTCAAATGAGGTAACAAAAACCTGCTGACAGATTCCCTTTTAAAGGGGTTTTCGAGACTGAGATATTGATGAACTATCCACCAGATACTTCATTAGTATCAGTATCAGATTGGTGGAAACGTAACAGCCCCCACTGATTAGTTGAAACCTTGTGCTGCGGCCACCAAAAGTACATATTGCACAAAGCTGGAACACCACAGTTCTGTACATTGGTTATTTACCATTTTTCTGCTTCTTTGCTCCTCCTGATGATAACAGGAGCTGAGCTGTAGTACTTGAGAATAACCACTAACCACTGTGTAGAACTGTGGTGTTCAAGTTCCCTATATTATGTACTTTTGATCATAGTGTCAGCTAATCAGAGTTGGTTTTAAGTGTCAGACCCACAATAATAAGAGGGATAGGTGCCTTTACCATGTTAATTTATCTAATACTATTAATTAGTTTTAGAACTAATTTTCATTAAATCATGAAATTGCCACGATTCCTCTACTCAGTGTGGTGAGTAGCAGCTCAGCCAGCCAGTTTACTAACTGTGAAAGATTTATCACTAAGAGATTACCGTATATACTCGTGTATAAGCCGAGATTTTCAGCCCATTTTTTTGGGCTGAAAGTCCCCCTCTCGGCTTATACACGGGTCATATACCTGGGGGTCGGCGGGGGAGGGGGAGTGGGGGTGTCAGAGAACATACTTGCCTGTCCTGCCGTGGTCTCTGCAGCCTCGCTCGCTTCGCCACTGTCTCCTTTCCTGTCTTCAGCGGTCACGTGGTGCCGCTCATTACCACTCATGAATATGCGCATATTCATGAGTGGTAATGCACGGTACCACGTGACCGCTGAAGACAGGAAGGGAAGAGTGACAGTGGAGAAGCGAGCGAGGCTGCAGAGACCGTGGCAGGATGGGTGAATATAGCGATATTCACCTGTCCCCCGGTCCATTGCTGCTCACCGCTGTCTCTGCTGCATCCTGTGTCAGTGACGTTTAGGCAGCAGGGGGTGCGGTGATGTGATTAGTGCGCGCCACCCCTCTGCTGGTTGAACAGTCACTGACACAAGAAGCGACAGACAGTGGCGATGGACCCAGGAGAGGTGAGTATAATAATAATAATAATAAATTATTTCTATAGTGCCGACGTATTCCGCAGCACTTTACATTTCAGAGGGGATTTGTACAGACAATAGACATTACAGCATAACAATAATCACATAGATTATAACAAATACCAAGAGGAATGAGGGCCCTGCTCGCAAGCTTACAGTCTATGAGGAAAGAGGTAGACACGAAAGGTGGGTGGTAACAGTTGCCCTGATTGTATGGACCAGCCATAATGTTAAGTGTGTAACAGTACAAACACCGAGGGCTAATGGATGCATAAAGCATGTGGGAACATGATGCGGAGAACCTGGTTATGGTAAAACTTTTGGCTGTGTCACACAGAGATAGATTAGGTTAATGTGTTGAGGCGATAGGCCAGTCTGAATAAATACGTTTTCAAGGCACGCTTAAAATTGTGGGGACTGGGGACCAATCGTATTGACCTGGGAAGTGCATTCCAAAGAATTGGCGCAGCACGTGTAAAGCCTTGGAGATGGGAGTGGGAGGTTCTGATTATTGAGGATGCTAACCTCAGGTCATCAGCAGAAAGGAGGGCGCGGGTAGGGTGGTATACTGAAACAAAGGAGGAGATGTAGGGTGGTGCTGAGTCATGGAGAGCTTTGTGGGTGAGGGTAATAAGTTTATACTGAATTCTGGAGTGAATGAGTAGCCAGTGTAATGACTGGCACAAGGTAGAGGCATCGGTGTAACGATTGGTGAGGAATATGATCCTGGCTGCAGCATTCAAGACAGATTGGAGAGGGGAGAGTTTGGTAAGAGGGAGACCGATTAGAAGAGAGTTGCAATAGTCGAGACGAGAATGAATAAGAGAAACAGTAAGAGTGTTTGAAGAGTCAAAAGTAAGAAAAGGTCGAATTCTAGAATTGTTTTTGAGGTGCAGATGACAAGAGCGAGCCAGTGATCGAATTTGGGGGGGGAAGGAAAGCTCGGAATCAAGTATGACCCCAAGACAGCGGGCATGTTGCTGGGGAGTAATAGTGGAGCCACACACAGAAATGGCAATGTCGGGTATAGGTACATTAGTAGAGGGAGGAAACACAAGAAATTCGGTCTTTGACAGGTTCAGTTTCAGATATAGTGAGGACATGATGTTAGACTCGGCGTTTAGACAATCGCCGGTGTTTTCTAGAAAGGCTGACGTGATGTCAGGAGAAGAAACGTATAATTGGGTGTCATCAGCATAGATATGGTACTGGAAACCAAATCTACTGATTGTTTGACCAATAGGGTCAGTGTACAAGGAGAAGAGGAGGGGGTCTAGAACCGATCCTTGAGGAGCCCCAACAGTAAGGGGAAAGTGAGAGGAGGAGGAACCGGCAAAAGATACAGTAAAAGAGCGGTCAGAGAGATAGGAGGAGAACCAGGAGAGAACGGTGTCCTTGAGGCCAATGGAACGGAGCATAGTGAGGAGGAGCTGATGATCCACAGTGTCGAGTGCTGCTGAGAGATCCAAGAGAATTAGCATGGAGTAATGACCATTTGATTTAGCTGTTAGTAGATCATTAGAGACTTTAGTGAGGGCAGTTTCAGTAGAGTGTAAGGAGCGGAAATCGGATTGGAGAGGGATGAGAAGAGAGTTATCAGAGAGATAGCGGATAAGACGGGAGTGGACCAGGCGTTCCAGGAGTTTAGAGATGAAGGGAAGATTAGAGACAGGTCTATAGTTAGCGGCACAGTTTTGGTCGAGGGATGGTTTTTTAAGTAGTGGATGTATGATGGCATGCTTAAATGAGAAGGGAAAGATACCAGAAGAGAGAGAGGTTAAATATTTTAGTTAGGTGAGGGGTGACAGCAGGGGAAAGGGAATGGAGGAGATGTGACGGAAATGGGTCACTGATGCAAGTGGTTGGGCGAGAAGATGCAAAGAGCCTGCTTACGGTACTTCTTCTGTGACTGGTTCAAAATCAGAGAGTGAGCTAGATGCAGTGGGGGAGGGAGGACAGTGCATGGTATGAGGTGATTGGGAGATAATTTCCTGTCGAATCTGGTCAATTTTTTCTTTGAAGTAATTGGCCAGATCATCAGCTCGGAGCTCCGTGGTTGGGGCCTGTACTCTTGGGTTGAGTAGAGAATGAAAAGTGTCAAAGAGACGTTTCGGGTTATTGGACAGTGAGGTGATGAGGGTGTTGAAATAGGTTTGTTTGGAGAGGTGAAGGGCAGTGTTGTATTTTCTAATCATAAACTTATAATGGATGAAATCTTCGTGTAAGTAAGGCTTTTTTTGCAGCATATGGGGGCATATTCTATGGAGCAGCATATGGGGGCATAGTCTATGGAGCAGCATATGGGGCTTATTCTATGGGGCAGCATATGGGGGCATATTCTATGGGGCAGCATATGGGGGCATAGTCTATGGAGCAGTATATGGGGGCATAGTCTATGGAGCAGTATATGGGGACATATTCTATGGAGAAGCATATGGGGCATAGTCTATGGGGCAGCATATGGGGGCATATTCTATGGAGCAGCATATGGGGGCATATTCTATGGAGCAGTATATGGGGGATATTCTATGGAGCAGCATATGGGGGCATAAACTATGGAGCAGCATATGGGGGCATAGTCTACGGATTCCACCCTCAGCTTATACATGAGGCAATAAGTTTTCCCAGTTTTTTGTGGCAAAATTAGGGGGTTGGCTTATACATGTGTCGGCTTATACACGAGTATATACGGTAACATTGCTGAACTAGTCAGGCAACTAAACACCTCATTATCTATGGACTTTCTACACATAAAGCCTGGTGGGGTGGAGTTAGCTTCCTCAGCTCTGCTTTATTCAAAATCTAAAAACTCAGATTTTGTCAGAAAGACTATACCCAGTAAACCAAGTGATACATTGTTGGATTCGCCTTCTCTTTGTCTATATCATGCTACTTTCAAATGAGGTAACAAAAACCTGCTGACAGATTCCCTTTTAAAGGGGTTTTCAAGACTGAGATATTGGTGAACTATCCAGCAGATACTTCATTAGTATCAGTATGAGATTGGTGGAAACGTAACAGCAACCCCACTGATAAGTTGATACCTTGTGCTGCGACCACCAAAAGTACATATTGCACAAAACTAGAACACCACAGTTCTGTACATTGGTTATTGGCCATTTTTCTGCGTCTTTGCTCCTCCTGATGATAACAGGAGCTGAGCTGTAGTACTTGAGAATAACCACTAACCACTGTGTAGAACTGTGGTGTTCAAGTTCCTTATTATCAGGATCCTGACAGCGCTGGCGTACAGCCTCCACTGAGCAGGGATTCACCCTCACTGTAGGGACCCCTGGGGACCAGGACAGCCAGAAAGTATAGGTGCACAGGACCTGAGTGAAGAAGTTTAGCAAGCCGGCATGGGACTTATGGTCATGTGACTGCAAGGGGGCGGGGCTTAGCATCCTGCTTTCAGAGAAGACAGAAAACTCAGAGTCGGGCAAAACGGAGGTCATTCACAGTACGGACAGTGAGGTACAGGAGGGATAAACAGACGGGAGGTCAGACAAAGCCAAAGGTCATACACAAGAGGGCGACGCGGTACCAAGGGGACGAGCAGAGAGAAGTCGGGTCACAAGCAGAGAGTCATACACGAGAGGTAGCGCAGTACAAGAAGGACAGGCAGAACTCGTAACAGGGACAGAACCGGATCAAAACCAAACAAGCAAGCAAGATAATAGGCACATGGCACACGTACGCACAAGGTCAACTAACTCAGCCGAGGGCAGGAGTATAACTGACACCGGACCTAGGTCCAGTAAGCATTAAATAGCTGTCCTCTGCCAGGGAGAGGTGGAACAATTAACCCCCAGTCAGACCAGGACGGGCCAAAGCGAAACCCCGTCCTGGATCATGACACCTATATTATGTACTTTTGATCGTAGTTTCAGCTGATCAGTGTTGGTTTCAAGTGTCAGACCTACAATAATAAGAGGGATAGGTGCCTTTACCATGTTAATTTATCTAATACTATTAATTTGTTTTAGAACTAATTTTCATTAAATCATGAAATTGCCACGATTCCTCTACTCAGTGTGGTGAGTATCAGCTCAGCCAGCCAATCAGGGCAGACGCGTTCTGAACTGTGAGTATTGTGATAGATAGCGAAGCTGTCCAATCTAAGATTGAGGCATGGTGAGCTGTCAGTCAGAGTGACAGTCCAGTCTCACAATCAGGGCTGGTGTGTGCTGGGTTTTCTATAGGTGTCTCCTGTTCTGAGTGATTCCCTGGCTATTTATCTGGCTGTTTGCCTGCCTCTGATTATTGCCAATTGTAGGCTTAGTTCAGTGATGCATGCTTGCTTTGTTCTTCAGCGTTCTGTCTATTGCTGACTGACTTTGCCTTTAACCATTCGTTTGCCTTGCCCCTTTGTCTTGATTGGCTACTTCCTGGAATTCTGGCCTCGGACTGTGACCTGAATATGCCCTTGCCTTACCCCTTTTGTTTATGATGAGCCCTCTTGCTTTCTGACACTGGACCTCTTGGCTACCCAGCCTCACATCTTGCCTGTGAGTAGTGACTAGCATTACAGCAATAATATACAATGTGGATTAAGGTAAAGTTAGGAAATAGATGTACAATTTCTTGAGCAGAAAAGTGTAACTGAGGTATTCTTACAAATCTATTTATCAGAGTGTAGGACAGAAACTGATATTAGGCACAGAATACTAGCATGTGCCTGAGAAAAACTAAATCTATCACTAAATTTGACGCATCTTATGGCTGCTTATCTATGCTTCAATGTTAGAAGCAATAGTATTTCAGTGCCAGAATTTCAAAACAGTCTTTCAATTTTTGAGCTAAAGCCAGAAGTTAATACATCAGAAAGGAGAAGTTTTTCCTTTAACCATTCCTTCTTCATTTAATTCTGGATCAAAAATTGGATTAAAAAGTGCAGTGGTGTTTAATTTTTTTTTAAATACAATATTGGCCTACTCTTGTGTCATTCATGAATCACTTTCAGTGGCGAACACAGACAAAAGAGGTCCCATGTGCAGAAACAATACATGGTGCTCCTCACTGAGTCTGTGACAAAAGTTGCTTGCTAGAGGTTTAAGTTGGCTCCCATACCCTTTGGGCCCTTGTATGTCTCCACAGGCTGCACCAATGGTATGCCCACCTTGTCTCCTTTTGACATGATCCTAGCATACACAGTACTAGATCAATAAAATTGATAATGTATATACCGCATATACTCGCATATAAGCTGAGTTTTTCAGCACATTTTTTTCGCAGGAGGCTGCAGCTAAAGCCTGTGCCTAATAAGAATGAATATTCACTGAGCTGGCAATGAATATTCATTTCTCTTATAGCATGCACAGTTACAGCAGCCGGCTTCCAGCGGTGGCCGGGCAATCTCAGGTGCACGCTACTTGAGAGTTATGAATATTCACCTCTCTCCACTCCCATAGGCATGGAGAGAGGTGAATATTCATTCCCTTAATGAGCGGGGACACGTGATTGCCAGGCCGCAGGAGCTGCTGGCACCGGAACAAGATGCTGAGAGGGCGCCAGGGAAGGTAAGTAGGATTTTTTTTTATGCTTTTCTCATGGGGGCCACGCATACAAGGATAGGGGTGTGGGACCATAAATACAAGGAAAGGGATGCGGAACCATGCATTCAAGGAAAAAGCAGCCATGCAGACAAGGATGGGGATAAGGAGCCATGCATACAAGGATAGGGATGAGGAGCCATGCAGACAAGAATGGGGATAAGGAGCCATGCAGACAAGGATGGGTATAAGGAGCTATGTAGGCAAGGATAGTGATAAGGAGCCATGCAGACAAGGATGGGGATAAGGAGCTATGCAGACAAGGATGGGGATAAGGGGCCATGCAGACAAGGATGTAAATAAGGAGCCATGCAGACAAATATGAGAATAAGAAGTCATGCAGACAAGGATGTGGATAAGGAACCATGCCTACAAGGATGGGGATAAAAAGCCATGCAGACAAGGATGGGAATAAGCAGCCATGCAGGCAAGGATGGGAATAAGGAGCCATGCAGATAAGGATGGGAATAAGGAGCCATGCAGACAAGCTTGGGAATAAGGAGCCATGCAGACAAGCTTGGGAATAAGGAGCCATGCAGACAAGAATGGGAATAGGAGCCATGCAGACAAGGATGGGAATAAGGAGCCATGCAGACAAGGATGGGAATAAGGAGCCATGCATACAAGGATGGGAATAGGAGCCATGCATACAAGGATGGGGATAAGGAGCCATGCATGCAAGGATGAGGTGAATGAACCATGCATACCAGGATAGGGATGAGGAAAAATGCATACCAGGATAGGGATGAGGGGACAATGCATACCCGGCTTAAACTCGAGTCAGTAAATTTTCCCAGTTTTTTATGGCAAAATTAGGTGTCTTGGCTTATACTCGGGTCGGCTTATACACGAGTATATACGGTATTACAAAGATGTTTGTGGATATAAATAATAAACATTAAATCTTTTAGTGCTACATACTATATTTATATTGTATAAGAAATCAGCTAATTATCAGTAAGAATTCAGCCGAAAACTGTAACGCTGCCAGCATAAATCTCTTTTCAATTCTTTCCATACTGCCAGGCATGTTTTCAAAGCCAGGAATGTAGAGATTCTGAATCTAAAAAAGTACCAGTGTGACAGATATTCACAGATGGCACCTGTCACCTTAACTTTCTCACAAATCCTTTGGATTTCAGAACTGTTTTTAGGTTGCTTTTTTATACAATGCATGAAAATGTAGTTTCTTAAGAATATGCTAGGTCATATAAAATACAAATATCATTAAATATCATATCAAAGTAATTCCAGGTAGCGTGAGGTTCAAATGTTAATCTTACTCTTATGATACTATTTTAAATTCATTTTATTTGTGAATTTGTGTCGCTCAAATGGGTTTCCAAGTTCACATTTTTCCTTTTAACCCCTTCAACCCCCGAAAGCCTATTTTCACCTTCATGACCAGGCAAAATTTTACACTTCTGATCAGTGTCACTTTATGAGGTAATAACTCTGGAACACTTAAACAGATCTCACTGATTGTGAGAATGTTTTTTGTGACATATTGTACTTCATGATAGTGGTAAAATTTGGTTGATATCACTTGCGTTTATTTGTGAAAAAATCAGAAATTTTTGAAAATTTGGAACATTTTACACTTTTAAAATTTTAATTTTTATGCCCTTAAATCAGAGACTTAAAGGTGCATCTCATAAAATTAGAATATCAGCAAAAAGTTAATTTATTTAAGTTCTTCAATACAAAAAGTGAAACTCATATATTAGATAGAGTCATTACAAACAGAGTGATTTATTTCAAGTGTTTATTTCTGTTAATGTTGATGATTACGGCTTACAGACAATAAAAACCCAAAAGTCATTATCTCAGTAAATTAGAATACTTTTTAACACCAGCTTGAAAAATGATTTTAAAATCCAAAATGTTGGCCTACTGAAATGTATGTGTTAGGCGTCGTATTTCTGTCACTGCACAGCAAGAATCCCGAGCCTTGCCTCCGACGGTCTCCCATTCCTCTCCAGCCGCAGAGGAGGGCACTCTGCCCAGACCAGCCTTGTGGGTTTGCTTGCTGCTGCCACCTCTGGCACAGCTATGGCAATGCATTCTATCAGCTGCGAGATTCTCCAGGAACTAAGTCCTCATGTCGGGCCACTGAGCATGCCCGTGGAGTGATCTCCCATTGGAGATCGAAGGTCACGTGCTCAGGTCCTGCTCGTGTTCGGATTGGCGCATCCGAGAAGCAAGGAAGGTCCCGGACGCTCGCAGCTATAAAAGGTTCGCATGGCCGCTTGGCCATGCGCTAGGATAGACTGTAATTTCAGACTATAAGGAGTGAGTGGTGTATGCACGTATGAATGTCTCTGGTGCCTGACTCATTAAGAAACCCCTACCCTTGGTACGCATGTGTTGTGCAGCCTAGCCTGCTAGCGCCCAGGCTTAGGTGTAGGTAGGTCAGAGTTGGAGTCAGGCTTTAGTCCACACCAGTGACTCGGCACGCCTCAGTGCGAGTGCTCCACATTCCATAGCCAGTGTCTTTAGAGGCGCTCGTGGCAGCGACGCTGCGCGCTCAGTGTGCCTAGAGGGACTCTAACCCCGTGTCCTTGGGGCAGAGTTCTGTGGCCGTTCACTGTGCGCTCTTTTGGCCGGGCTCTCTGAGCTAAACAGGCTCTGGCATTTACTTTCAGCAGTGGTGTGGCTCTGTGAGTTAACAGAGTTCGCTACTGTTCACATTGGGTGACGTAACCCACGTGTGACTGTTTTCACACTGCTTAAGTCTCCCGCCATTATCTCGCAGCAGCGTACCACCTCTGCACGGTGGACCCCGGGCTGCGAATGCACCTACTACTATTTTATAAGTTGGTGCGTTCCGCCAGCCGTAACAGTATGTTCAATAAGTGCACTCAATACTTGGTCCGGCTCCTTTTGTATCAATTACTGCATCAATGTGGCGTGGCATGGAGGCGATCAGCCTGTGGCACTGCTGAGGTGTTATGGAAGCCCAGGTTACTTTGACAGCAGCCTAAAGCTCATCTGCATTTTTGGGTCAGGTGTCTCTCATCTTCCTCTTGACAATACCCCATAGATTCTGTATGGTGTTAAGGTCAGATGAGTTTGCTGGCCAATCACGCACAGTGATACTGTTGTTTTTAAACCAGGAATTGGTACTTTTGACAGTGTGGACAGGTGCCAACTACTGCTGGAAAATGAACTTTCCATCGCCAAAAAGCTTGTCGGCAGAGGGAAGCATGAAGTTCTGTAAAATTTCCTGGTAGACGGCTGCGCTGACTTTGGTCTTGATAACATAGTAACATAGTTATTAAGGTTGAAGGGAGACTTTAAGTCCATCTAGTTCAACACATATCCTATCCTAACTTGCCCTAACATGTTGATCCAGAGGAAGGCAAAAAAAACCCATGTGGCAAACAGTAAGCTTCACATTGGGGAAAAAAATTCCTTCCCGACTCCACATACGGCAATCAGACTAGCTCCCTGGATCAACGCAATATTAAGGAAACTAGTGTATATACCCTGTAATATTACAGTATACTTTTCAAGAAAGGCATCCAGTCCCTTCTTAAATTTTAGTAGGGAATCACTCATTACAACATCATATGGCAGAGAGTTCCAGAGGAACTACACAAGCAGATAACATGGCTCCCAAAACCATTGATTGTGGATATTTCACACTAGACCTTGGAAATCAAGGTCCCAGAGTCTGGAGGAAGAGTAGAGGCACACAATCCAAGTGGCTTGAGGTCTAGTGTGAAGTTTCCACAATCAGTGATGGTTTGGGGAGCCATGTCATCAAGGAGCCCTGACCAAGTATTGAGTGCATTTACTGAATATACATTTCAGTAGGCCAACAGTTCGGATTTTAAAATCATTTTTTCAAGCTGGTGTTATAAAGTTTTCTAATTTACTGAGATAATGACTTTTGGGTTTTCATTGGCTGTAAGCCATAATCATCAGCATTAACAGAAATAAACACTTGAAATACATCACTCTATTTGTAGTGACTCTATCTAATATATGAGTTTTACTTTTTTGTATTGAAGAACTGAAATAAATTAACAGTTTGATATTCTAATTTTGTGAGATACACCTGTATGTCACACAGAATAGTTAATAAATAACATTTCCCACATGTCTACTTTACATCAGCACAATTTTTGAAACATATTTATTTTTTGTTAGGAAGTTATAAGGGTTAAAAGTTGACCAGTGATTTCTCATTTTTTCCAACAAAATTTATAAAACCATTTTTTAAGGGACAAAATCACATTTGAAGTGTCTTTGAGGGGTCTATATGACAGAAAATACCCCAATGTGACATAATTCTAAAAACTGCGTCCCTCAAAACCATATTCAAGAAGTTTATTAACCCTTCACAGGAATTAATAGAATGTGGATAAAAAAATAACTTTTTTCACAAAAATGTAACTTTAGACCCAATTTTTTTTTCACAAAGGTAGGAGGAGAAAATGAACCCTACAATTTGTTGTGCAATTTCTTCTGAGTACACTGATACCCCAGATGTGTGCGAAAACAACTGTTTGGGCGACCGTCAGGGCTCAGAAGGGAAGGAGCACTGCTTAACTTTTTGAACACAAAATTGACTGGAATCAAGATCGAATTCTATGTCGCATTTGGAGAGCCCCTAATGTACTCAAACAGTGGACATCTCCCACAAGTGACTCAACTTTGGAAATTAGACCCCTCAAATAACTTATCTAGAATTTGGTGAGCACCTTGAACCCCCAGGTGCTTCACAGAAATGTATTACGTTGAGTCATGAAAATAAAAAAATCTAATTTTTTCCACAAAAATGTTGCTTTAGCTCCAATTTTTTTATTTTCACATGGGTAACACGACAAAAGGCGCACCAAAAGTTGTTAGGCGATTTTTTTCTGAGTGTGCTGATACTCAATACATGAGGGAAAACTACTATTTGGGCGCATGGCAGGGCCCAGAAAGGAAGGTGCGCCGGTTGACTTTTTGAATGCAAAATTGGCTGGAATCATTAGCAAACGCCATGTCGCATTTGGAGAGCCCTTGATGTGCCTAAACAGTGGATGCCCCTCACAAGTAATGACATTTTGGAAACTATACCCCTCAAGGAATGTATGTAGATGTGTGGTGACCACCTTGAACCCCTGAATGCTTCACAGAAGTTGATCTGTGAAAATAGAAAAAAATCACATTTTTTACACAAAAATGTACTTTTAGCCCCAACTATTTTATCTTCACAAGTGGAACAGGAGAAATTGCACCACATAATTTATTGTGCAATTTCTCCTGAGCACTCTGATACCCCATATGTGATAAAAAACTACTTTTGAGGCACATTGCAAAGCTCAGAAGGGAAGAAGCTTGGGGGTGCCAGATTATCATAAGTGACATCATTTTACAAACTACACCTCTCAGTGAATTCTTCTAGGTGTACAGTGAGCATGTTGACACCACATGTGCCTCACAGAAATTTATACTTGTGACGACCGTCTGCGAATCTTGGCTGCAGTAGGAACAGCGCCCTGAGTAACCCTGAGACCCTTAACCCCTATACAGGGATCTGGAATTGTAGCAAGGCCCAGGGTGTAGCTGTCTAGGGGAGCAGTGGACCAGAGCAGAGCGGTCGTCAAGGGGTTAAAACTAAAAACCCGTAATCGTAGTCCGGAGGCAGGAGTCGGAGGCCGGCGGGCAGCAGAGGTACAAAATCAGCAGGCAGAAGAAGGGTCTAAAGTCTGGGCCAAGGTCAGTAAAAAACCAGGAGGACAGCAAAGGTACAAAATCAGCAGGCAGAAGAAGGGTCAGGAATCCAAGCTAAGGTCAGCGTCAAAAATCGGGAGAGAGGCAGAGGTACAAAAACGGCAGGCAATAGAATGGTCAGAAATCCAGGCTGAGGTCAGAGTTAACTATAGCAAATCACACAGTAGCATGCAGGGGAACCAAGAATATATCCGGCGGCTTGCAAGACCAGTCCCAAGGTATTTGAGGGATTAGGTCATCCCTCACAGGTTCCCGGACTGATGATGTCATTAGGACCACCCCCAGGACTAGGCCAGATGGTGATGCAGTAAACCCCTGATCACTGACAGAGGGGCGGAGCATGCGCCCACCAGATGCCTGCGCAGGAGCCGCTTCTCTGTCACCACCATCACCCACAGGCGAACCACGGCGCCTCCCAGTGGCCGAGGCAGGAACAGCCGTCCCCGAATCTGACGGCGAAGTGACGGTCCGGCGCCTCCTAGTGGCCGAGACCGGAACAGCAAGCCCCGAGTCTTACGGCGACGTGACAGACCGGCGCCTCCTAGTGGCCGAGGCCAGAACAGCAGGCCCCGAGTCTGGTGGCGACGTGCCAGTCCGGCGCCTCCTAGTGGCTGAAGCTGGAACAGCAGGCCAGTCTCACAGCGACGTGACAATACCATTGAGCGGTGAACACAGAATAATTAAATTTTTACCCTTAAAATGTTGTTTAAGCCCCAAGTTTTTAATTTTTGTAAGGGCTAATAGGAAAAATTGACCTCAGTTTGTTGTGCAATTTCTCCAATACCCTAAATGTAATCAGGAACTACTTTTGAGGCACAGTGCAAAACTCAGAAGGGAAGGAGTGCCTTAACCCCTTCACTACCAAGGGTGGTTTGCACGTTAACTACCGGGCCAATTTTTACAATTCTGACCACTGTCCCTTTATGAGGTAATAACTCTGAAACGCTTCCATGGATCCTGGTGATTCTGACATTGTTTTCTCGTGACATATTGTACTTCATGTTAGTGGTAAAATTTCATTCATATAACTTGCGTTTATTTGTGAGAAAAACTAAAATTTGGCGAAAATTTTGAAAATTCCGCAATTTTCCAACTTTGAATTTTTATGCCCTTAAATCACAGAGATATGGCACACAAAAAAGTTAATAAGTAACATTTGCCACATGTTTACTTTACATCAGCACAATTTTGGAACCAAAATTTTTATTTGTTAGTAAGATATAAGGGTTAAAAGTTGACCAGCAATCTCTCATTTTTGCAACACCATTTTATTTTTACGGACCACATCACATTTGAAGCCACTTTCAGGGGTCTATATGATAGAAAATACCCAAAAGTGACACCATTCTAAAAACTGCACCCCTTAAGGTGCATAAAACCACATTCAAGGAGTTTATTAACCCTTCAGGTGCGTCACAGGAATTTTTTGAATATTTTAAAAAAATGAACATTTAACTTTTTTTCACAAAAAAAATTACTTCAGGTTCAATTTTTTTTATTTTACCAAGTGTAACAGGAGAAATTGGACTGCAAAAATTATTGTGCAATTTGTCCTGAGCACGCTGATACCTGATATGTGGGGGGAACCACTGTTTTGACGCATGGCAGAGCTCAGAAGGGAAGGAGCGCCGTTTGACTTTTTCAATGCAAAATTGGCTGGAATTCTGATCGGATGCCATGTCGCGTTTGGAGAGCCCCTGATGTACCTAAACAGTGGAAACCCCCCACAAGTGACCCCATTTTTGAAACTAGACCCCCTAAGGAACTTATCTAGATATGTGGTGAGAACTTTGAACCCACAAGGGCTTCACAGAAGTTTATAATGTACAGCGGTACAATTAAAAAATCATATTTTTTCCACAAAATGATCTTTTCACCCCCAATTTTTATTTCCCCAAAAACAGTGGAAACCCTCCACAAATGACCCCATTTTGGAAACTAGACCCCCCAAGGAACTTATCTAGATGTGTGGTGAGAACTTTGAACCCCCAAGTGCTTCACAGAAGTTTATAACGCCGAGGCGTGAAAATAACAAAAAATTTTTTTTCCACAAAAATGATATTTTTGCCCCAAAATTTTTATTTTCCTAAGGGCAACAGGAGAAATAGGACCCCAACAGTTGTTTTGCAAATTGTCCTGAGTAGGCTGATACCCCATATGAGGGGTAAAACACTGTTTGGGTGCATGGCAGAGCTTGGAAGGGAAGGAGCACCATTTGACTTTTTCAACGCAGAATTAGCTGGAATTGAGAACGCCATGTTGCGTTTGGAGAGCACCTGATGTGCGCAAATAGTGGAAACCCCAATTCTAACCCTAACCCTAGCCCTAACCCTAACCCTAACCCTAGCCTTAGCCTAACCCTAGCCCTAGCCTTAGCCCTAACCCTAACCCTAACCCTAGCCCTAACCCTAACCCTAGCCCTAACCCTAGCCCTAGCCCTAACCCTAATGGGAAAATGGAAATAAATACATTTTTTTAATTTTATTATTTTTCCCTAACTAAGGGGGTGATAACGGGGGGTTTGATTTACTATTTATGGCGGTTTTTATTTTTGGCAGCTGTCGCACGCTGAAAGACGCTTTTTATTGTAAAAATAGTTTTTGCATCACCACATATTGAGAGCTATGCAGGACGAGTTGACGCTTTTATTGGTATCATGTTCGGGCATGTGACATTTTTTGAATGCTTTTTATTTCATTTTTTGTGACGCAGAATGAACAAAAACCAGCGTTTCATGAATTTCTTTTGGGTGGTGCGTTTACGCCGTTCCGGGTGCGGTAAAATTTATAAGGCGGTTTTATTCTTCAGGTCAGTACGGTTACAGCGATACCTCATTTAGGTCTTTTTTTATGTTTTGGCGCTTTTATGCAATGAAAACAATTTTATATAAAAAATAATTATTTTTGCATCACTTTATTCTGCGAGCTATAACTTTTTTATTTTTTCGCTGATGATGCTGTATGGAAGCTCGTTTTTTGCGGGATAAGATGATGTTTTCAGCAGTACCATGGATATTTATATGCGTCTTTTTGATCGCGCGTTATTGCACTTTTTGTTCGGCGGTATGATAATAAATCATTATTTTTTGCTTCGTTTTTTATTTTTGTTTTTTAAGGGGTTCGCTTAAGGGGTTAACTATTGGGACAGTTTTATAGGGCGGGTCGTTACGGACGTGGCGATACCAAATATGTGTACTTTTATTGTTTTTTTTTTTATTTCCAAAAAATGAATTTATTGGGGAATATTTTTTTTTTTTTTTAATTTATTTAGCGATTTTTTTTTAATTATTTTTACACTTTTTTTTACTTTATTACAATGTCCCAGGGGGGACATAACTGTCCTGTGACAGATCGCTGATCTGTCACATCACAGATCACTGTGACAGATCAGCGATCTGTCACAGGCACTGCACAGGCTTCCTCATGCCTGCGCTTTGCAGGCACTGAGGAAGCCAGCCTCCTGCAGGCCCCCGGAGGTCCCCGTCGCCATATTGGATCCGGGGACCTGCAGGAAAGGAGCCCTCCGCAGCAGCGCTGCACATTGCGCTGCCGTGGGGGGCTCAGGGAAGCAAGGAGGGAGCCCCCTCCCTGCTGATGCTTCCCTTTAACCCCCGGTACACCGCGATTGTTTTTGTGTTAACGTGTCGGGGGCGGTCCGTGACCACCCCTGACACATTGTGCCGGGTGTCAGCTATGATAATTAGCTGACACTCGGCCGTGATCAGCGGCGCTCACCACGTGGGCGCCACTGATCGCGATGACGTAATATTCCGTCCATGATAATTAGGTCCATGGTCACATGGACGGAATATTACGTCAATTGTAGGTAAGGGGTTAATTTAATGCAGATTTTACTGTTATGGTTTGCGGATGCCATGACCCACTGGCAGTGCCCCTGAGATGCCAGAACAGCAGAACCCCCCAATAAGTGACCCCATTTTACAAAATAAACCCCTCGATGAATTCATTTATGGGTGCAGTGATCATATTGACACCTAGATTGTGTCGCAGAATTTTATAACATTGAGCAGTGAAGAAAAAATAGCTTCATTTTACCACCAAAATTTTGTTTTAGGCCCAGATTTTTTATTTTCACAAGAGAAAATGGGAAAAATGTCACCAAAATTTGCCACACAATTTATGCTGAGCGTGGAAATACCTCATATGTGGCTGTACTGTACTGCTTAGCCAAATGGCAAGACTCGGAAGGGACAGAGTTCTATTTGCCTCCTGGAGCACAGATTTTCATAGAATAGTTTGTAGACTCCATATACATATGTACCCCCCTTAAGTGACCCCATTTTGGAAACTATACCCTTTTGAGAATTTATCTACAAGGTGTAGTGATGATTTGACTCCATGTTGCTTAGTGAAAATTGCAAATTTGCTATTGCAGTGCCCATACATTGTAGTGCTTAATACGTTTTGCCCATCTCATGCTTCTGGAGACACATACCTGTAAATTAAGCGGGCTCTCATTACTACAGAAATGCCAAACATTTGGATGCTAAATGTGGTTTAGGCCCACTGTGGGGCTCAAAAGGGAGGTGGCATTTGGATTTCGTAGTGCAGAATTCACTGGATTTCTTTTGGCGGGCAAAAAGCTATAGCACTTTTCCAGCGCCTTTGTGCTACCAGTAATGTGGAAGCCCCCTATATTTACGTTAACAGATGACGGATCTGAGTGGTGGCTTTTTTAGTGGATTGAATTGAAGCTTTTATTGGGAACATTTTACATAACGTTTGGTATCACATTTATCTGGTGCTCTACGCTGAGCACTTACATCTGGGTTTCTATCTAAATCACCAAGTGACGTGATTCAGACGAAACCCCTGAGGGAAACATTCACTATAATGAGGCAGCACAGTTACTCTCGAGTCCATCTGACCTTTATTCAGATGAGGCAGCACAGTTACTCTGGAGTCTATCTGTACTTTATTCAGTGGTATCCTTCTTCTCAGAAGTGCACAAAATTGCATCGGACCGCACTTTTATGCACACCTAAAAAGACGAACATCGCCGGATCAGAAGTCAGAAGGCATCCAGAGTGCCTCCATCTGCTTCATTATAAGGAATCTTCCGCTGAGGGTCCGATCTGAATCACATATTTCAGAGATTTACACAGAAACCCTGATGGAAGTGCTCAGAGCAGAGCGCAGAACCATACTGCGATATTTGGGAGGCAGAATGAACAAATCAACAGCAGGTGAAGAATTGTTTTTATTTATCTATCTTTTTATGTTTGGCTGCTGTCACACACACTTTTTTTGTTGCAAAAACTAGTTTTTGCATAGCCATATTTTGAGAGCTATAATTTTTCCATATTTCGGCTCACAGTCATGTGAGGGCTTGTTTTTTGCGAGACGAGTTGACGTCTTTATTGGTACGATTTTCAGGCAAATGACATTTTTTATTCGCTTTCTATTCTGGTTTTTGGGAAGCAGAATAAACAAAAACCAGCAATTCTGGAATTTTTTTTTGTTTTTTCTTTATGCCTATCAGCGTGTGCTAAATTTAATAAGGCAGCTTTATTCTTTGGGTCAGTACGATTACAGCTATATCACATTTATATATTTTGCATCACTTTATTTTGATAGCTATATACAGTAATCCAATAAACAGGCTCTCCTTGCATGTGTTGTAACTGTCACACAGCCGCAACACATGCAGCTGCGGCGCCGAACAGCTGATTATCGGGAGAGCTCCAGGTATCCAGGTTACCGATGCAGCTATTCGGTAAGTGCGATAGCTATTTAAATAAGGATTTACAGTGGGGAAAAAATGATTTAGCCAGCCACCAATTGTGCACGTTCTCCTACTTAAAAAGATGAGGGAGGTCAGTAATTGACATCATAGGTAGACCACAACTATGAGAGTCAAAATGAGAAAGCAAATCCAGAAAATCACCTTGTCTGATTGGCAAGATTGTTTTTCAAATTATGGTGAAAAATAAGTATTTGTTCACTTAAAAACATGCAAGATTTCTGGCTCTCACAGACCTGTTACTTCTTCTTTAAGAGGCTCCTCTGTCCTCCACTCATTACCTGTAGTAACCTGTTTGAACTTGTTATCACTATAAAAGACACCTGTCCACAAACTTGGTGTCAACAAAATTTATTTTTGGTGTCATCTGATCATAGCACCTTCCACTATACATTTGGGCAGTCTCCCACATGTCTTTTGACAAATTTGAAATGAGCCTTACAATTTTTGTGTGTAGTAAAGGCTTTTTTCTGTCCAATCTTCCACCAAGACTACCTCGGAACGTACGGCTTATTGTGGTCGTATGGACAGATACTCCAGTCTCTGCTTGGGAACTCTACAGTTCCTTCAGGGTTACCTTTGGTCTCTGTGCCACCTCTCTGATTTACAGTGTGGTTACCTAAAAACATGCAAGATTTCTGGCTCTCACAAACCTGTAACTTCTTCTTTAAGAGGCTACTCTGTCCTCCACTCATTACCTGTAGTAATGACACCTGTTTGAACTTGTTTTTAGTATAAAAGACACCTGTCCACAACCAAAGAGCTGTCGAAGGACACCAGAAACAAAATTATAGCCCTGCACCAGGCGGGGAAGACTGAATCTGCAATAGGCAAGCACCTTGGTGTGATGAAATCAACTGTGGGAGCAATAATAAGAAAATGGAAGACCTACAAGGCCACTGATAATCTCCCTCGATCTGGGGCTCCACGCAAGATCTTACCCTGTCGGGTCAAAATGATCACAAGAACGGTGAGCAAAAATCCCAAAACAATACGGGGGGACCTAGTGAATGACCTGCATAGAGCTGGGACCACCGTAACAAAGGCTACCATCAGTAACAGACTACGCCACCAGAGACTCAGATCCTGCAGTGCCAGACGTGTCCCCCTGTTTAAGCCAGTACATGTCCAGACCCATCTGAAGTTTGATAGAGAGCATTTGGATTATCCAGAAGAGAATTGGGAGAATGTCATATGGTCTGATGAAACCAAAGTAGAACTGTTTGTTAGAAACAAAACTCATTGTGTTTGGAGGAGACAATGCTGAGTTGCATCCAAAGAATGCCACACCTACTGTGAAGCATGGGGGTGGCAACATCATGCTTTGGGGCTGTTTTTCTGCAAAGGGACCAGGACGACTGATCCATGTACATGAAAGAATGAATGGGGCCATGTATCGTGAGATTTTGGGTCCAAATATCCTTCCATCAGCATGGGCATTGAAGATGAAACACGGAATTGTCTTTCAGTATGATAATGATCCCAAGCACACTGACAGGGCAACAAAGGAGTGGCTTCGTAAGAAGCATATGAAAGTCCTGGAGTGGCCTAGCCAGTTTCCAGATCTCAACCCAATAGAAAACCTTTAGAGGGATCTGAAAATCCATGTAGCCCAGCAACAGTCCCAAAACATCACTGCTCTAGAGGAAATCTGAATGGAGGAATGGGCCAACATACCACCAACAGTGTGTGCCAACCTTGTGAAGACTTAGAGAAAATGTTTGACCTCTGTCATTGACAACAAAGATTATAAAACAAAATAATGAGATGAACTTTTGTAATACTTATTTTCCATAATAATTTGCAAAATAAATCTTGCCAAATCAGACAAGGTGATTTTCTGGATTTGTTTTCTCATTTTGACTCTCATAGTTGTGGGCTACCTATGAGGTCAGAGGAAATTGCCCCAAAGAAATCAACACGGAGGACGGTGGACAACAAACAACCTATATAAGGAAACAGGCCCTCCAAGAGGTTTTATACTTTAAAAATAGATTTTTATTGAACAATGTCATTACACAAGTAAAAAAGGGATGATGACATACAGAGAAAAAATAAATGCAAAACTTTGTGCGGAGAGGAAAAGTTTTTTTGCCCTATATGTGCTGATAGATCTCAAGATCCAAAAGAATTTTTTTGCCAATAAGTATATAATAATGCAAATACAGACATTTGAAGTCTAAAAATTACAAAACATAGCTAAGGGCACAAAACCAATCCAAGAGGACACCTGGCCAAGGTTCAATATCTATGCAGATTTGCAAAATAAAGATTGCACCAACCGTTATTCATAAATATAGTACACAGCCTATAAGTCCCTTTTTTTTTGCACACTATGGTCTAACATGCTTGGAAAATCCATGCAAATGGAACAAATAAATAATGCTAAGTTCTATACAAAAAGTAAAGTAGAGGTGCAAATATTTACCAGATGTCCAGAGGCCGCCACAAAGTACCCCCTGACGCTCGTTTCGAATTTCTTCCTCAGAAGGGGTGCACGCGTGTCAGGGGGTACTTTGTGGCGGCCTCTGGACATCTGGTAAATATTTGCACCTCTACTTTACTTTTTGTATAGAACTTAGCATTATTTATTTGTGCCATTTGCATGGATTTTCCAAGCATGTTAGACCATGGTGTGCAAAAAAAAAAGGGACTTGTAGGCTGTGTACTATATTTATGAATAACGATTGGTGCAATCTTTATTTTGCAAATCTGCATAGATATTGAACCTTGGCCAGGTGTCCTCTTGGATTGGTTTTGTGCCCTTAGCTATGTTTTGTAATTTTTAGACTTCAAATGTCTGTATTTGCATTATTATATACTTATTGGCAAAAAATTCTTTTGGATCTTGATATCTATCAGCACATATAGGGCAAAAAAACTTTTCCTCTCCGCACAAAGTTTTGAATTTATTTTTTCTCTGTATGTCATCATCCCTTTTTTAACTTGTGTAATGACATTGCTCAATAAAAATCTATTTTTAAAGTATAAAACCTCTTGGAGGGCCTGTTTCCTTATATAGGTTGTTTGTTTACCTATGAGGTCAATTACAGGCCTCTCTCATCTTTTTAAGTGGGAGAACTTGCACAATTGGTGGCTGACTAAATACAGTACTTTTTTCCCCTCTGTATCTGAAGCTATTCGCTCATCCCTAGTTACTATTCTTTGAATTATTGAGGTGCACTTCAGTAGCAGGCCCATGCTTTGGCATGTCTTAGTTGTCATTTTCGAGCTTAGCTTTTGGAGTTTACCCTGGATGAGGATGGACCACATCTTTCTCATTTTTATATTACAGATTCCAATTTACTCTTTTCATTGCATTTTATGATTGCTAAGGGTAAATTCACACGGTGTCTTTTTCAGGCAGATTCCATCTGGAACCCACCTGAACAAGTGCTCAATAAACATTAAAAATAATGAACATATACTGTACGTAGTAATGTCATTCCAACTTACTGTGGACAGGTTCCTTCTTTATTAACTAATTTTTAACTGCTTCAGGCTTTGAAAACCGTGATACAGCGGAAAGAAGTGACCTAACCATTCTTCAGGAGGCTTCCGCTCACTCACTGAGCTCACTGATTGGCTGCAGTGCTGTTGACTTTACATCAGTGCTGCAGACAATAACAGATACTGGGAACAGCGTCAGAGATTCAGCGCTGCATCGGGGAACGGTGAGTAAAGAACAGTATTCCCGTTGTTGCAGATTGATGAAATATTTTTGGGCAGCATTGTATAAGTTTAATCTGATATTTTTAATATGTGTCCATATATGGGCAGCACGGTGGCTCAGTGGTTAGCACTGCACAGTGGGCAGCACGGTGGCTCAGTGGTTAGCACTGCACAGTGGGCAGCACGGTGGCTCAGTAGTTAGCACTGTTGCTTTTCAGTGCTGGGGACCTTGGTCCTGGGTTCAAATCCAACTAAGGACGACATCTACAAAGAGTTTGTAAGTTCTCCCCTGTTTGGGTGGGTTTCCTCCCATACGGTAAAGACATCATGATAGAGAATTTAGATTGTGAGCTCCAATGTGGACAGCGATGGTAATGTCTGTAAAGCGCTGTGTGGCGCTATATAAGGAAGTAAAACAAATAAATATAGGTTTATTGGCCTCCAATAGAAGCTGCATAATTGTAGTTACACCCCTGAGGTACATATGAATGTGGCTACATTGTCAAATGTGTGAGACTCACAAAACATTGCAACCATTTTCAGATTGCATTAGCATAGTGTGAAGCGGTAAATCAGACAATCTCTGTGTGTCTCATCAGGATAGGTCATCTTCATTCAAGTAAAAGGACGACTCATAAATATCCCTGCGCGTGCCGGAGTCACTGACACAACAGCTGAAACCTGATGCATGCCAGAGGATGGGGTTAGCATGCAAGAAACGATTAATCAGGCAGAGGGCACACACTGTAGAAAATGTGTCCTGGCGTTATATATTGCGTTGGTCTTGGGTTATTTCTATTTTTATTATGGAATGAGAATGTTAGCTCCTGTAGAACTCTACCCACTTCTAATCTGCGCTAATTAAATGCGTTTGCCTCACAAGAGAAGCCAGCGAGGCTAGCATCCCTCCTCTGCCTCCTTCTGTTTCCAAACTGTCATTTTTTTCCTGTTGTACATGAATCTATGCCACAGGGAAACTGCTGAATAATTTTCATGTCAATCACAGCACTTTTTTTTTTTTGAGATCTGCATTATACCGCTCCACATTTAGCATTTCTTCCTATACACCATTAGATGTAATCACCTTTTCAGAAGTGCAGCGCGCGACATGTAATTATCAGTTTCCCGCAGCTAAGTCCATTATGCAGTGCATGGTACAGAACACGGAACGTTTTAGGAAGCATTATAATCAGGGATTCTCTCAAACACCATAAAAGAAATGATTAATTGAGAATTGTAGGAAACACACGGTGTACAGTTAGGAATTATTGTCTGGGAGGCTGAGTGGGGCACCCACACACGGCTATAAAAATCCGTTCTAAACCTTTTGTTCATGCTTATAAGAAGGGCAAAACAGGTGGTGGTACGACTGAACTTGTATCTGTTTTCCACGCACTGCTAAACTGGTATGTCCTTTCTCTTATTACACATCCCTATATTCTGTACTCTGACACCATGATCTTTATAAGAATAATCTTGGATCGAACGACTCTCACTAAGGTCCTATTTACATGTCTGTTTTCATGTACGTGTTCTATTTGTGGTCTTCATAGAACATGTGCACATGGGACAACTCATGTCTAGAGATGAGCGCACCCGAACTGTGCCCAGTGCTGAACTCCGAACACGGGCTACTCTTGGAAGTCCGTGTTACAGTTCAGGGAGGAGATAGAGAGGTCTTTCCAGCTCCAAAATTCAGGTCCTCATTGATTTCTATGGGGTTCAGCTTCAGGTTCAAGTTTAGGTAGAGTTCTGATACCCGAACCAAACTTTGGCCTAAAGATCGGTCGAACACGAACTGCCATGGGTCTGCTCATCCCTACTCACGTTTGGTTTTTTTGTGGATCGAGTGTTTGCAAAGCAAGACATGTCCATTTTTGATCCGATTAGTGCTGTATTAATCAATTACATCTTACACCATTTCTTATTTATAATTATAGGCTTTCGTTCAGATATACAGTTGTGGCCAAAAGTATTGACACCCCAGCAATTTTGTCAGATAATACTCAGTTTCTTCCTGAAAATGATTGCAAACACAAATTCTTTGGTATTATTATCTTCATTTCATTTGTCTTAAATGAAAAAACACAAAATGAATTGTCCTAAAGCCAAATTGGATATAATTCCACACCAAACATAAAAAAGAGGATGGACAAAAGTATTGGCACTGTTCGAAAAATCATGTGATGCTTCTCTAATTTGTGTAATTAACAGCACCTTTAACTTACCTGTGGCACCTAACAGGTGTTGGCAATAACTAAATCACACTTGCAGCCAGTTGACATGGATTAAAGTTGACTCAACCTCTGTCCTGTGTCCTTGTGTGTACCACGTTGAGCATGGAGAAAAGAAAGAAGACCAAAGAAATGTCTGAGGACTTGAGAAACAAAATTGTGAGGAAGCATGAGCAATCTCAAGGCTACAAGTCCATCTCCAAAGACCTGAATGTTCCTGTGTCTACCGTGCGCAGTGTCATCAAGAAGTTTAAAGCCCATGGCACTGTGGCTAACCTCCCTAGATGTGGACGGAAAAGAAAAATTGACAAGAGATTTCAACGCAAGATTGTGCGGATGTTGGATAAAGAACCTCGACTAACATCCAAACAAGTTCAAGCTGCCCTGCAGTCCGAGGGTACAACAGTGTCAACCCGTACTATCCGTCGGCATCTGAATGAAAAGGGACTGTATGGTAGGAGACCCAGGAAGACCCCACTTCTTACCCCGAGACATAAAAAAGCCAGGCTGGAGTTTGCCAAAACTTACCTGAAAAAGCCTAAAACGTTTTGGAAGAATGTTCTCTGGTCAGATGAGACAAAAGTAGAGCTTTTTGGGCAAAAGCATCAACATAGAGTTTACAGGAGAAAAAAAGAGGCATTCAAAGGAAAAACGCGGTCCCTACAGTCAAACATGGCGGAGGTTCTCTGATGTTTTGTGGTTGCTTTGCTATCTCTGGCACTGGACTGCTTGACCGTGTGCATGGCATTATGAAGTCTGAAGACTACCAACAAATTTTGCAGCATAATGTAGGGCCCAGTGTGAGAAAGCTGGGTCTCCCTCAGAGGTCATGGGTCTTCCAGCAGGACAATGACCCAAAACACACTTCAAAAAGCACTAGAAAATGGTTTGAGAAAAAGCACTAGAGACTTCTAAGGTGGCCAGCAATGAGTCCAGACCTGAATCCCATAGAACACCTGTGGAGAGATCTAAAAATGGCAGTTTGGAGAAGGCACCCTTCAAATATCAGGGACCTGGAGCAGTTTGCCAAAGAAGAATGGTCTAAAATTCCAGCAGAGCATTGTAAGAAACTCATTGATGGTTACCGGAAGCGGTTGGTCGCAGTTATTTTGGCCAAAGTTTGTGCAACCAAGTATTAGGCTGAGGGTGCCAATACTTTTGTCTGGCCCATTTTTGGAGTTTTGTGTGAAATAATCAATGTTTTGTTTTTTTGCTTCATTCTCTTTTGTGTTTTTTTCATTTAAGACAAATTAAATGAAGATAATAATACCAAAGAATTTGTGTTTGCAATCATTTTCAGGAAGAAACTGAGTATTATCTGACAAAATTGCAGGGGTGTCAATACTTTTGGCCACAACTGTAATCCCCAGTTATTGTTCAATGCAAACAATAGCAACACGTTTTTCGGTATTGAACAATGTTTTTTTTTGTTTCTCTCTATGGAATTTATTTCCTTAATAAGACATTTTTCAGCTTTTGAGTTATTTTGAGTTATAAAAAATTATAAGTGTCATATTCTTGATTAGCTGTGATGTTTCCAATTAATTATATACTAATATCAAATAAACATCATTGTTATCCGTTTATTATACTATTTTCGACAACAACTGTATAATATCACATATAAATGTATTCATTCGTTCTTGCACCACTATTACTTATGGCAATATGTTGCAGTGTCCAATGAAAGCATGCGCAGTCAGTTAAATTGTTTCTGTGGCGGCAAGGCTGCACTAGTCAAAGGTCTGGAAGCTGGGTGTTTTAGGCCACGTTCCCATGATGAGCTTTTTGGGGAGTTTTTGATGCTGCACATTTTCTGCAGCATTCCTGCAGCTATTAAGATCGGTTATGTCAAAGGGTCCTTCTCCGGAATCACACAATCAACAGGGCAAAAAAATAGTGAACAATCCCAAGACCTTTATTTAGGCAAAAATACGAAAGGTCCATATACAATCCACCACACAAAGGATAAGATAGTCCAGAACCCGAATGCAGTTCAGTAACAGGGTAAAAGCCCTGGAAAAGTGAGAGTCCAACAATCCAGCAGACAGAGAATAACATAGTCCATATACTCTTCTTTGTCTCTGAGGTGAAGTGACCACATCATCGTTAAACACATGATCTGAGACTCTCACCTCATTGATATTTTAAAAGTCCCCCTCCTCATTGACAGGTCAGGGGACAGGTTGCAAGGGCTCATTGTTTCAACAAGCTAGGTCAATATGTCATTAGCATATTAGCAAACAATACAGTACTGTGGGGGCTGATATGAGATGGCAAAAACAGCCATTCATCAATTAGCAAATAACTCATCCTACAAGAGAACACCATGAAAATGAGTAAAATATTAATCCACATACCACATCTCACCATCACAACCTCTCCCCCCTCTTAATAAGTGAGCACGCCATGAGGTCTACATAGACTTCTGGCCTGCTCACTTTAGTCCACATTGTTCAATTGTTTATAGTTCCTTGTACAGTGGCAGGGGTAGGGCGTCCTGAGGGAGTCTATGATTCCTATTGTCGAGACAGTCCATCGGCGTTCTGGTGTTGGCTTCCCCATTTGTATTGGATGGAGAAGCTGTAGGGTTGTAACGACAAGCTCCACTGCAGCAATCTTCCATTGTCTTCTGATACACGGTTCAGCCATATGAGGGGGTTGTGGTCTGTGACAATTGTAAAGTCTCTGCCATACAAGTATGGATGCCATTTTTTTAGTGCCCATACGATGGCAAGGCACTCCTTTTCAATGGTGACATATGCAACTTCCCGATCCAATAGTTTCCAACTGGCAAAAGCAACAGGATGCTCTTCTCCGGCGGCATTCACTTGGCTAAGTAAGTACTGCCCCCAATCCCGAAGGTTGATGCATCTATCTGCACAAGGAACCTGCGCTTATAGTCAGGCGCAGCCAAGACAAGAGCAGTGATGAGGGCAGTCTATAATGCTGAAAAGGCATCCTTGCATTCGTTCGTCCACGTCACAGTCCTAGGTATGTTCTTGCAGGTCAGGTCAGTTAGGGGCTTGGCTAAGGTGCTGAAATTAGCAACACATTTTCTATAGTAACCAGCAGTTCCTAAAAATGCAAGTACCTGCTTCTTAGTCTGGGGTCTACTCCAGTTACTAATGGCTTCCTCCTTGGTAGGCTTGGGCCTTAGGGTCCCACCCCCTACTCTATACCCGAGATACTGCACCTCGGCCATCCCCAACTAGCATTTATCAGGGCGAATGGTCAGTCCTGCGTAAGGATACAGTCCAGCACTATGCCCAAGTGTTTAAGATGTTCCTTCCAGGTTGTGCTAAAAATGGCAATGTCATCCAAGTAAGCACAGGCAAAAGTCCTGACATTGTTCTAACAGTCAATCTACCAGTCTCTGGAAAGTAGCAGGGGCATTTTTCATCCCAAAGGGCATTCTCAGGAACTCAAAAAACCTAAATGGAGTAATTAAGCGCTCCTGAGCATCCTCTGTTAAGGGTATCTGCCAGTATCCCTTGCTCAAGTCTAACGTGGTTACAAATTGGGCACTGGCTAGACGATCCAATAGATCATCAATCCTAGGCATGAGATAAGCGTCACTCTTGGTGGCATCATTTAGTCGTCTGTAATCAACGCAGAACCATGCTGTACCATCCTTCTTGGGGACAGAATAACATAGTCCATATACTCTTCTTTCTCTCTGAGGTGCTGTGATCACATCATAGATCCACACATGATCTGAAACTGTGTCTCACCTCACTGATATTTGAAAAGTCCCCCTCCTCATTCACAGGTCAGGGGACAGGTCACAGGGGCTCATTGTTTCAACAAGCTATGACCTTGTCATTAGCATATTAGCAAACAATACAGTACTGTGAGGGCTGATATCAGATGGCAACAACTGTCATTCATCAATTAGCAAATAACTCATCCTACAAGAGAACACCATGAAAATCAGTAAAATATTAATACAAATAAAATGATATCCACATACCATATCCCACCATCACAGGTTACTTGCATTTTTTTAAAAAAAATATGCAGGGTCAAAAACTCTCCAAAATCTCATTGTGGGAGCTTAGTTGAGGCTTCAGTAGTTTTACATGAACCATAAAAGCAGCAGACTTCTTGCATTTCATTTGATTAGGCTCCATGACCTAATCAATTAGAGTTTTTCACAGTCCCATATGTCCACTGTTTCAAGGTATGATAGGCCGCCAATAGACATATGTTAATGGCGCTCTCCCTGCACCAGTGCCCCATGGCGGGATGAATTACTTGTTGAGGTACAAGGACACTTGACCACATAGTAATCTTATGTAAGTTCCTACATCACTAAGACTAGTCATTGTTGTGTTCTACTGAGCTCGCTTTGTCAGATTGGGGAATAGTGCATGCAGCCCCATTACATATTCTATAGTATTGGGACACAGGTTTATTTCTCATTTGAATTTTAAAAGTACATTCTATGCACCGTTTCGGAGGGGGTCTCATTGGAACCTTATCTTTCTATTTGAATAATTTAAAAGTGTAATCCTGGTTTCGTTATTTTGTATGTCAATAAAAAAGGGGATTATTTGTATATACGAAAAAGAGTAACACATACATGCCACCCAGGTGTCAGAAAGATGTCTGATTTTCAGGCTACGTTCATGTGTCACATTTTTGCCTAGCTTTTGCCCGTGTGTTTTCTGTGCGTTTTTGCCTTGAAAAACGCAGTATTTTACAGTCCCAGCAAAGTGAATGAGAGTTTTGAAACGTATAAAACACACACACAAAAAAATCCATGTTAAAAACGTAGAGAAAATGTACATATGTTACATAGTGTCTTTCCTGCAAATACTAATCATGCCGATACACAGGCTACATTCCCTCAATGACCTTATGGTGAGTTTTTTCATGTTACAGATGTTTTGCACCATTTCTTCACCTATTAATTAACCCCTTCACAACATTCGCTGTATATGTACATCGTGGTGGGAGGTACATTCCCCTAAACTCTCACTCGCACGGCAGGCACGATTATCAGTGGGCGTCAGTTATATGGCACCCTGACACCTTATAGCTGATACCCTGCAAAAAATACTAGCTACAATCGCGGGTATTTAACATCTGTGAAACCGCTGTAAATATGGACAGAGACATCAATTGGCATAGTAGAGGTCGGGAGCCCCCATTATTCTCCGATCGGCACAACACGTTTGCCATCACATTGTGCTGCTGGTCTCCATGGTGACCCCGGACCGATGTTTTGTATGTCTCTGGCCTAAGGCCTTATTCAGACGTCTGTGTCTAAACATGTATGTGACACAATGGTTCCAGTATCATCAGCGTTTTGAATCCTTATATGGTCAGTGTGTCCGTTTTTTACCATCAGTGTCATCTATGTTTTTCCAAGATGGATAAATTACAAAGCTTCTTCTATCCTTTGCAATGTTAAATATGGATATCATGCCATCCGTGTGCTGAACGTGTTTTTCATGGACCCATAGACTTATATTACATAGTAACATAGTTTTGAAGGCTGAAGGAAGACCTTATGTCCATCTAGTTCAGCCTTTTTTTTAGTGCAGCTGTTCTGCATTGTTAGGGTGGTTTCACATTAGCGCTTTTTAAGCGCACGCACGGCCGGGGGTAGCTCCACCCCCGAGCCGGCTCTCTGCCCGGCATGCCCGCCCCTTGCTTGTAGCGCCGCCTCCTAGCGCACAGCGCCGCCTGCGATCGGCGCACCCTATCTTTATCATAGGGTGCGCAGATCGTGCGCAGGCCGTGCGCTAGTTGCGCTTTGACCTGCGCTGCGCACTTTTGACGGTGCGCCGTGCGCGCCAAAATCAAACTTTTCGGATTTTGGCGCGCACGGCGCACCGTCAAAAGTACGCAGCGCAGGTCAAAGCGCAAATAGCGCACGGCCTGCGCACGATCTGCGCACCCTATGCTAAAGATAGGGTGCGCCGATCGCAGGCGCCGCTGTGCGCTAGGAGGCGGCGCTACAAGCAAGGGGCGGGCACGCCGGGCAGAGAGCCGGCTCGGGGGCGGAGCTACCCCCGGCCGTGCGTGCGCTTAAAAAGCGCTAATGTGAAGCCACCCTTAATCCTGGGGAAGGCAAAAAACCCACAGAGTAGAAGCCAATTTTCTCCATAGGGAAAAAAATTCCTTCCCCTAAGCTGGGTCAACCATCTACAGTGGGGAAAAAAAGTATTTAGTCAGTCAGCAATAGTGCAAGTTCCACCACTTAAAAAGATGAGAGGCGTCTGTAATTTACATCATAGGTAGACCTCAACTATGGGAGACAAACTGAGAAAAAAAAATCCAGAAAATCACATTGTCTGTTTTTTTTTCATTTTATTTGCATATTATGGTGGAAAATAAGTATTTGGTCAGAAACAAAATTTCATCTCAATACTTTGTGATATATCCTTTGTTGGCAATGACAGAGGTCAAACGTTTTCTTTAAGTCTTCACAAGGTTGCCACACACTGTTGTTGGTATGTTGGCCCATTCCTCCATGCAGATCTCCTCTAGAGCAGTGATGTTTTTGGCTTTTCGCTTGGCAACATGGACTTTCAACTCCCTCCAAAGGTTTTCTATAGGGTTGAGATCTGGAGACTGGCTAGGCCACTCCAGGACCTTGAAATGCTTCTTACGAAGCCACTCCTTCGTTGCCCTGGCGGTGTGCTTTGGATCATTGTCATGTTGAAAGACCCAGCCACGTTTCATCTTCAATGCCCTTGCTGATGGAAGGAGGTTTGCACTCAAAATCTCACGATACATGGCCCCATTCATTCTTTCATGTACCCGGATCAGTCGTCCTGGCCCCTTTGCAGAGAAACAGCCCCAAAGCATGATGTTTCCACCACCATGCTTTACAGTAGGTATGGTGTTTGATGGATGCAACTCAGTATTCTTTTTCCTCCAAACACGACAAGTTGTGTTTCTACCAAACAGTTCCAGTTTGGTTTCATCAGACCATAGGACATTCTCCCAAAACTCCTCTGGATCATCCAAATGCTCTCTAGCAAACTTCAGACGGGCCCGGACATGTACAGGCTTAAGCAGTGGGACACGTCTGGCACTGCAGGATCTGAGTCCATGGTGGCGTAGTGTGTTACTTATGGTAGGCCTTGTTACATTGGTCCCAGCTCTCTGCAGTTCATTCACTAGGTCCCCCTGCGTGGTTCTGGGATTTTTGCTCACCGTTCTTGTGATCATTCTGACCCCACGGGGTGGGATTTTGCGTGGAGCACCAGATCGAGGGAGATTATCAGTGGTCTTGTATGTCTTCCATTTTCTAATTATTGCTCCCACAGTTGATTTCTTCACTCCAAGCTGGTTGGCTATTGCAGATTCAGTCTTCCCAGCCTGGTGCAGGGCTACAATTTTGTTTCTGGTGTCCTTTGACAGCTCTTTGGTCTTCACCATAGTGGAGTTTGGAGTCAGACTGTTTGAGGGTGTGCACAGGTGTCTTTTTATACTGATAACAAGTTTAAACAGGTGCCATTACTACAGGTAATGAGTGGAGGAAAGAGGAGACTCTTAAAGAAGAAGTTACAGGTCTGTGAGAGCCAGAAATCTTGATTGCTTGTTTCTGACCAAATATGTCACGTCACCGTCAGACTCGGGGCCTGCTGTTCCGCCCTCAGCCACTAGGAGGCGACGGACTGTCACGCCGCTCTCGGGCTCGGGGCCTGCTGTCCAGGCCTCGGCTACCAGGAGGCGCCGGACTGACATGTCATCGTCGAATTCAGGGCCTGCTGTTCCGCCCTCAGCCACTGTGAGGCGCCGTGGCTCGCGCCCGAGTAATGGCGGCAACAGTGAAAGGGCTTCTGCGCAGGCGTCTAGTGGACACAGACTCCGCTCCTCTGTCAGTCATGAAGGGGTTGGTGCATCGTCATCAGGTCTGGTCCTGGGGGCGGTCCTGATGACATCATCAGCCCGGGAGCCTGTGAGGGATGACCTGATCCCTCAAATACCTTTGGACTGGGCTTGCAAGCCGCCGGATATATTCTTGGTTCCCCTGCGTGTTACTGTGTGAATTGCTGTTGACTGACTCTGACTTTTGCCTGGACTTCTGACTCTGCTTCTGCCTAACGATTCTGTACCTCTGCGACTCTCCTGGTTTATGACTCTGACTTTGGCCTGGATTCTGACTCTGCTTCTGCCTAACGATTCTGTACCTCTGCGACTCTCCTGGTTTATGACTCTGACTTCGGCCTGGATTCTGACTCTGCTTCTGCCTAACGATTCTGTACCTCTGCGACTCTCCTGGTTTATGACTCTGGCTTCGGCCTGGAATCTGACTCTGCTACTGTCTACTGTTTTTGTACCGTTGCTGCCTGACTGGTTTAGTCTCGGATATCATTGCCTCTGTGTCCTGTATTGGAACACCTTTCTGGCGACCGTCCTGCTCTGGTCATTGCTCCTATTCAGACAGTGCCTCCTGGGCTCTGCTATAAATCCAGATCCCTGTATAGGGGTAAAGGGTATCAGTGTTTCTCGGGGTGCTGTCTGGCTGCAGTCCAGACCGCAGGCAGACGTCACAAAATACTTATTTTCCACCATAATATGCAAATAAAATGAAACAAAAACAGACAATGTGATTTTCTGGATTTTTTTTTCTCAGTTTGTCTCCCATAGTTGAGGTCTACCTATGATGTAAATTACAGACGCCTCTCATCTTTTTAAGTGGTGGAACTTGCACTATTGCTGACTGACTAAATACTTTTTTTCCCCACTGTACCTATAATATTCTGTTATTCGTAACCTTCTATACTGTTACTCACAAGAAAAGCATCCATTCCTTTCTTAAATTCATTCAGTGAGTTGGCCATCACCACTTCCTCAGGAAGAGAATTCCAGAGCCTCACTGCTCTTACCATGAAGAACCCTCTTCTATGCTGGTGCAGAAATTGTCTTTCCTCCAAACGAAGAGAATGCCCCCTTGTTCTTGTCACAGTCCTTGGTATAAACAGTTCATTGGAGAGATCTCTGTATTGCCCTCTGATATACGTGTACATATATATTAAGTCTCCCCTAAGTCTTTTCTTTTCTAGAGTAAATGGACCTAATTTTGATAACCTTTCTGGGTATTGTAGTGAACCAACTCCATTTATCATTTTAGTAGCCCGCCTTTGAACTCTTTCAAGTTCAGTAATGTCTTTCTTGAGCATCGGCGTCCAAAATTGCACACAATACTCCAAGTGTGGTCTGACGAGTGATTTGTACAGAGGGAGAATTATGTTTTCATCTCATGTCCCCAGACCTCTTCTAATGCATCCCATGACCCTATTTGCTTTGGTGGCAGCTGCCTGACACTGGGCACTCCAATTTAGCTTCTTATTGACTAACCTTTTTATCTGTGATACTGGAGAAAAATGGAAATATGGGCGTACCAGCGATGGTGAACCTGCACGCATGCCAGAGAGGGCAGCCAGAGCCCTTTCTACTGGCACGCGGCATCGCCGGCTCTGACCTGCTCCGTCCTTCCTCACATGGCATTCAGCGGCGCGGCTGGATGACATCATCATTCAGAAAGGGAAGAAAAAGCTACTGACCAAAAACTGGGATCACCACAATGAATGACTAGATACACAAATTTTATTAAATATCAAACAGGCCAAAACAGAGTTAAAAACATTAAAAAGTCACTTAATGACAGTAATAATAAACCCTTAGGGGCAGGGCCGGCGTTATGGGCAGGCAGACCAGGCAGCTGCCTAGGGCCCCCGCTCCTCCAGGGGCCCCCAGCCAGCGGCACATCACACAGCCGCTATGGGGCCCCTGTCAGGCAGGGGGGCCCGCCTGCCCCCAGCGCCGACTCCCGCCACCGCCACATTGAAGGAGGCAGTGATGGAGGAGAGAGCGTTAGCTGACGCTCCCTCTCCCATCATTCCCCGCTCTGCCTCTGACACAGCGGGAGCGCGATGACGTCATCGCGCTCTCACTGTGTGCCAGACAGAGCAGGAGGAGACAGGAGCAGCCAGCAGTGCGGGCACAAGGAGAAGGTAAGGAGTGTTTTTTTTTTTTTTTTAAATCAGTGTGAGTACTGGACTGTGGGGTCATGCTGGGGGGGGGCTATATACCATGCTGGGCTGTATTATACCATGCTGGGGGGGCTACATACCATGCTGGGCTTTATTATACCATTCTGGGGGGGCATATACCATGCTGGGCTGTATTATACCATGCTGGGGGGCTATATACCGTGCTCGGCTGTATCATACCATTTTGCGGGGGCCTGTATTATACCATGCTGGGGGCTATATACCATGCTGGGCTGTATTACACCATTCTAGGGGGGGCTATATACCATGCTGGGGGGGCTATATACCATGCTGGGCTGTATTACACCATTCTGGGGGGACTATATACCATGTTGGGCTGTATTATACCATGCTCGGCTGTATCATACCATGCTGGGGGGGCTATATACAATGCTGGGCTGTATAATACTGTGCTGGGCTGTGTTATACCATTTTGGGGGGGCTATATAACATGCTGGGCTGTATTATACCATGCTGGGGGGGCTATATACCATGCTGGGCTGTATTGTACCATACTGGGCTGTATTATTAAATTCTGGGGGGCTATATACCATGCTGGGGGGGCTATATACAATGCTGGGCTGTATAATACTGTGCTGGGCTGTGTTATACCATTTTGGGGGGGCTATATACCATGCTGGGCTGTATTATACCATGCTGGGGGGGCTATATACCATGCTGGGCTGTATTGTACCATACTGGGCTGTATTATTAAATTCTGGGGGGCTATATACCATGCTGGGGGGGCTATATACCATGCTTGGCTATATTATACCATGCTGGGGGGCTATAAACCATGATGGGCTGTATTATACCATTCGGGGGGGCTATATACCATGCTGGGCTGTATTAGACCATGATGGAATGTATTATACCATTCTGGGGGGGCTATATACCATGCTGGTCTGTATTATACCATGCTGGTCTGTATTATACCATGCTGGGCTGTATTATACCATTCTGGGCTGTATTATACAGCCCACCATGGTACACAGCCCAGCATGGTATACAGCCTGTATACCATGGTGGGCTGTATTATACCATGGTGGGCTGTATTATACCATGGGGGGCTGTATACCATGCTGTGCTGTATACCATGGTGGGTTGTATACCATGTGGTGCTGGGCTATATACCATGTGGTGCTGGGCTATATACTATCGGACTGTGTTATATACCATGGGGGGTACATTTTACATCATATTCTATAGGGGGAGGCTGTGTTATATAATATGGGGGGCTACATTATATTCTATGGGGAGGTGGGCTGTATTATATTCTATTTGGGGCTACATTATATTCTATGGGGGAGCTGTATTATATTTATTATATTCGATGGGGGGCTGCATTATACTATGAGGAGGGCTACATTGTATTCTACGGAGGGGCTACTTTATACTATATAAGGGGCTGCATTATTTCCTATGAGGGGTTTGCCATATATTCTCTGGAAGGGCTGCATTATACTATATGGAGGACTATGGGGCACATTATATTATATGGAGGACTATGGGGTGTAAACTGTAGATGTGCTGCTGATAACATGATACTGTATGGTGATCTGTTAGGGTGTGTGCACACGTTGCGGATTAGTCTGCGGCTTTTTCTGCAGAGAATCCATATCTCTTGGCAGAAACCACAAGGTAAAACACATGCATTTTTCCTGCGGATTCCTAGCATGTGTACAGCGGATTTGATGCAGGTTCTAGTGCGGTTTGGCAGTGTGGTTGAGAGGGAGAGATTGATTTGTATGTCCCGGAACGTACACTGCAGCTGCGGTTCCGCAAAAAAAGAAGTAACATGCTGCGGAAAATAAACCGCAACAAATCTGTACAGAATTTTCCACAGTATGTGCACGGCGGATTTGGCTTTCCATAGGTTTACATGGTACTGTAAACCGCATGGAAACTGCTGCGAATCCGCAGGACCAAATCCACTGCGGATCCGCAGCAAAACCCGCAACGTGTGCACACACCCTTAGTGATCCATTAGTGATTGTTCTGTTCCTATCATTCTTTTTCAGACTGTGGAAAGAGGCCGGGAAACAAGTGTTGAACAATTTTGTTGATCACACTCATTTAGCAGCCTGAACTCAGCTCATGTAACTACAATCAAAATGCTTCTGTGATGTGCAATATGTTAGCATTTGGGGCCCCATTTTAAACTTTGCCTAGGGCCCCACTTTGCCTAAAACCGGCCCTGCTTAGGGGTTAGTAATATAACCCAAGAAGACTCCCCTATCACCCAAATACAGTATAAATGCAGACTGACAGCTTATCCAAATATTAAATAGATAACAAAGCCAAGTTGTATCAAAGATGTCACATAAATGTGCACAAACTATAGAGCACCAATGTAAAGCGCTGTAGGACAGGAATAGCTGGGCTGCTATATAATAAAGGAATGCACCAATGGTCGAATTTGCCCTATAGATCAGGGAAAGACATAATATGGAGGTAAAAAAGTATGCATAAAGGTACATCAAAGCCCTGAAAGTATTAATTCAGAACCTGGTGACCACCCTCCAGATTAGCACTTATCATGAGCACTGAATGCATAGCAGCTATACTCTACCCAAGATAGGGGGAGCCTGTAGGAATGCCCAATATGGAGGTAAAAAAGCTACCACATGGTAGCTTTGGTAGCAACACGCGTCAGGCTCCCCCTATCTTGGGTACAGTATGGCTGCCATGCATTCAGCGCTCATGATATGTGCTAATCTGGAGGGTGGTTACCAGGTTCTGAACTAATACTTTCAGGGCTTTGATGTACCTTTATGCATACTTTTTTACCTCCATATTGGGCATTCCTACAGGCTCCCCCTATCTTGGGTAGAGTATAGCTGCTATGCATTCAGTGCTCATGATACGTGCTAATCTGGAGGGTGGTCACCAGGTTCTGAATTAATACTTTCAGGGCTTTGATGTACCTTTATGCATACTTTTTTACCTCCATATTATGTCTTTTCCTGATCTATAGGGCAGATTCGAGCATTGGTGCATTCCTTTATTATATAGCAGCCCAGCTATTCCTGTCCTACAGCGCTTTACATTGGTGCTCTATATTTTGTGCACATTTATGTGACATCTTTGATACAACTTTGCTTTGTTATCTATTTAATATTTGGATAAGCTGTCAGTCTGCATTTATACTGTATTTGGGTGATAGGGGAGTCTTCTTGGGTTACCGTATATTACTAACCCCTAAGGGTTTATTGTTACTGTCATTAAGTGACTTTTTAATGTTTTTAACTCTGTTTTGGTCTGTTTGATATTTAATAACATTTGTATATCTAGTCATTCATTGTGGTGATCCCAGTTTTTGGTCAGTAGCTTTTTCTTCCCTTTCTTTATCATTTATTTGTACTGACTATTGGTGTAAGCCCGTATTTATTGATAGCGGTGCCCTCCCTATCCTTACTATTATATGACATCATCATTCAGCTCCGTGCCGCTGTATGCCAGTGAGAGGAAGTGTGGGAGGAAGCTGCCAGCGCCGGAGAGCGCAGAGCAGCGGAGAGGTGTGTGTTGGGAGTGATGGAGAAGGCAATGATGGGAGTGATGGGGAGAGCAATGATGGGAGTGATGGAAATTCAATGATGGGGATGATGGGAGTGATGGAGAAGGCAATGATGGGGATGATGGGAGGGATGGAGAAGGCAATGATGGGAGAGATGGGAGTGATGGAGTAGACAAAGATGGGAGTGATGGAAAAGGCAATGATGGGAGTGATGGAGAAGGCAATGATGGGAGTGATGGGAGGGATGGAGAATGGGATGATGGGAGTGATGGAGAAGGCAATGATGGGGATGATGGGAGTGATGGAGAAGGCAATGATGGGGATGATGGGAGGGATGGAGAAAAGGGATGATGGGGATAATGGGAATGATGGAGAAGGCAATGATGGGGTGGTGGGGGAGAGGTCAATGATGGGAGTGATGGAGAAGGCAATGATGGGAGTGATAGAGAAGGCAATGATAGGAGTGATGGAGAAAGTAATGATGGGGATGATGGGAGTGATGGTAAGGCAATGATGGTGGTGACGGAGAGGGCAATTATGGGGGTGGGGGAAGAAGGCAATGATGGGGTGGTGGGGGAGAAGGCAATTATGGGGGTGACTGAGAAGGCAATGATGGTGGCGATCGAAATGGCAATAATGGGGTGGTGAGGAGGAAATGATGGAGATTGTGGAATGGGCAATGATAGGGGTGGTGGGGAAAAGGCCATGATGGTGATAGTGGAAAGGACAATGATGGTGAAAAGGGCAATGATGGGGTGATAGGGGAGGAGGAAATGATGGAGGTGGTGGAATGGGCAATTTCTACATTTCTACATGGAGGGAATCATTATGGGACATTACTACAAGAAGGGGATCATGATGGAGCACATTACTAAAAGAAGGGGACAATGATGGGGTATATTACTACAAGAAGAGGACAATGATATGACAACATATGTGAGGATTCCCTAACAAACAGGCAATCCCTGCATGTGCCGCAGCTGTCTAACAGCCACAAATCATGCAGCCACAGGGACTCGAACATCAAAAGAAAATCATCAGAAAATAAGTAAGACTATAATAAGTTTGGTGATCACCCAACAACCTTTTTTACCCCGTGCATTTTTTTGCAATTTAGGTTCTTTTCACATCTACTTTGATGCATTAATCTGACTTATATGAAAATACTTCCGACTGCCATACAGTTGCCCATAGACTACAATTGTTTTTGCAGTACTGCTAAGTACTGTGTAAAAAAATGCTACTGTGTTTGACTTTCTATACAACAAAAGAAAAAAGGTATAGTAATGTATAGTATGGTAATGTATAGTATGGTAATGTATGCCAGAACAGCAGGTGCCAAAGGATGCTCATTAGACCACAAGGGGACACAATAAAGCACGACCTAGCTGCATAGTATCTAACATCTGGAAAATGGATATTAGATATTCGTTGTAAAGGGTGAACTCCAAAAATGATCCTGCGCTTCCTTTTTCAGCTTTTGTCCGCTCCTTTTATGCCCTAATATACAACCACAAACAAAATGAGGCCAATTCTTCCACTATTGCATTGTATATGTGAAGGGGAATCATATTGCTGGAAAAGGATAATGTTGGCATCCCTGTGTCCTCTATGAGTATATAATATAATCCAAGAATGAAGATGTCTCCTGTGTCTACGACCATCAGCCTGTATGAAGCCCAGATAGTTGCAGCCCTGAAACGCCCAAATTATAACAAATCCCAAAGCATTATCTGAGCGTGCATTTCACAAAATATTTACAGTCCAAACCTTTTGTTGTCTTCCTTGCTCTTGGGATATAAAGATGTGTTGTGGTGTTATTTAACTCTGAGTCTACTGTATAGGTTAAGAAGAAACTGTACACTAGCACTCATTTCTTCACGCTACTTTTGAGATGAGATCTATATAGACATCACTGAATCTTGTGTGAATCCTTTGTACATGAATTATTCATTGAGAATTAAGCCTTCTCCTTCTCCTCCAGCCACACAGCACTCAAAGAGTGTCCTTTTCCTCACGTATTGAGTTAAATGCAGGCTTGCAACAATGGTGCTTAATGTATACAGTATATGATCCTTACAGATCTCCCCTATTACTGCGTATTTGGAACAATACATTTACAAAGAGGGTTTGCTTTCTAAGACTAGGAGTTAGGCTGGGATCACACATGCGAGAAACACGGCCGAGTCTCGCATGTTAATACCCTGCTGCCGGCACTTGGGAGTGGAGCGTACGGCCGCATAGCAATACATGGAGCCACACGCTCCGCTCCCGAGTGCTGGCGGCAGTGCCGGGTATTAACATGCGAGACTCGGCCGTGTTTCTCGCATGTGTGATCCCGGCCTTAGACTTTTTGTGATAGTCGTTGTCCATGGAAGTTCACCAAGTTCGGATCAACTCAGTGGTCCACATTGTACCTAAAAAAGCACTCCCAATAACCCCTTCATGACCAGAGCTTTTTTCGGTTTTGCATTTTTGTTTTTTGCTACCCTTCATCTCAGAGCCATAACTTTTTTATGTTTCCGTCAATATGGCCGTGTGATGGCTTGCTTTTTGTGGGATGAGTTGTACTTTTGAACAACACCATTAGTTTTACCATGTTGTGTACTAGAAAATGAGAAAAAAATTCCAAGTGCGGTGATATTGCAAAAAAAGAGCAATCCAAAACTTGTTTTCTGTTTGGCTTTTTTTACTAGGTTCACTAAATGCTTAAACTGACCTGCCATTATGATTCTCCAGGTAATTACGAGTTCATAGATACCAAACATGTCTATGTTCTTTTTTATCTGTGAAAAAAATTACAAACTGTGTTAAAAAAAAAAAGTGCCATTTTCCGACACCCGTAGTGTCTCCATTTTTCGTGATCTCGGGTTGGGTGAGGGCTTATTTTTTGTGTGCCGAGCTGACATTTTTAATTATACCATTTTGGTGCAGATAAGATCCTTTGATCACCCATTATTGCATTTTAATGCAATGTTGTGGCGACTATAAAAACGTAATTCTGGCGTTTTGACTTTTTTTTATCGGTACGCCGTTTAGCGATCAGGTTAATCCTTGTTTTATTGATAGATTAGGCAATTCTGAACGCGGTGAAACCAAATATGTGTATGTTTGATTTTTTTAATTTTATTTAGAATGTGGCGAAAGAGGGGTGATTTTAACTTTTATATTTTTTTTATATTTTTAAAAACTTTTTTTTACTTTTGGCATACTTCAATAGCCTCCATGGGAGACTAGAAGCTGCCATAACCTGAGCGGCTCTGCTACATACAGACAATGATCAGTTCGCCTCTATGTAGCTGAATTACTCACTTGCTTTGAGCGCCGACCACCGGGTGGCACTCACAGCAAGTCGGCACTGACAATCATAGAAGTTTCCAGGAGACCTCTGGTTGTCATGCCAATGAACCGGTGACCCACGATCACGTGACGGGGGTTACCAGTGGGCGGCTTTGACAGCGTCATTTAACGGGTTAATAGTCAAGGGTGGCTCAAAACAGCTGACATGTCCCAGGAAAGATGCGGGCTCAGAGCCGGAGTCCACATCAAAGGGAGGGAGTCCGACGTCAGCGTACTATTACGGAAAAAGGTTAAAATTTTTATATATTGCAATCATCATATTATATAGCACTGTGTACTTGCAATTTCTCATTTTGCTTTCCTACCCAGGTAATTCTTCTCATTTCTCTATTCTATATAGAAACAGGAAGTCTCTTGTCCATGCATGAATAATTCCCCTCTTAAACTCCTTGCCCAGCTGCTCCCTCCTCCCCCTGCCAGGGTATTTTGCAGTGATTTTCTACATAGAGCACAGAAGGATTCAGCTCGTCAATCTTTAATCATGTGATGTCATAGACCTAATGGAAGAGAGAAGAATTAACTGGTTAGAAAGGCATAATGAGCAATTGTCAATACTGTAACGTAGCGATCACTAGCGGGTTGGGATGTACACGCTTGGCAGCGATACAACATGCACACAGGAACGATCTTTCACTTAAAACCGTCTATGTGGTTTATTTTCTCCATAAACCATGGAAGCATGAACAAAAGGCAAACAGTCTTACATCAGAGGATGACTCCTCTATGTTCTTAGTAGAGCTCAGCTCTCTCAGACCTGTGGGTACACAGTCTGTGCCATGTCCAGCACACTGGCTCTCTAGCCTAAACAGTTTCTTTCTGACCCCGGTCAGCGCAACACGCGTCTCAGTCCGTCCACATCGGAAGTATCTCACATACCACTCTGTAGTGTCCAGCCAGGACACAGGGAGGTCTGTCCACTCTCACAGACTCCCACACACTCACTGCCCATATGCTAAACACACCTCAATTACATAGCCTGTAACCACACCCACAGGTGAGGTATGGATCACATAGGCTGGTCACATGGTCATGACCTCATTGCAGGTCCTGAACATACACAACCACACAGGCTTCATTAGGTATTCAGACACACCCCTTGGGTGGGTATGTAGGTGACTGGATCCACCCATCTCACCAAGTCACCTGGAAGCCTCCCAATGTATAGTAAAACCATCAGCAGTAGATCTGCTAAGCAAAACAAGCCCAGGCTTCCATCACAGTGCTACCCACCTCTGCGATACATACCGCCCATCAATCACATGCCCAGTCGCCATACCACAGTACACAGTGCTATAGAATATGAAGATTGCAATGTACTAAGAGGATAACAATTTTGATAGGAGGAGCACTTCTTTAACTGTTCTCTTTTGTCAGCTCTATGAACAGAAAGTCTCTTTTCCCTGCATTACAACTCCTGACCTAGCTGCTCCACTCCTTCACACTGCCAGGGACTCTTGTAGTGATGACTCCTGCAGGGATAAGAGACCTCCTGTTTCTACATAGAGCTTAGAAGGAATCAGCTAGCCAGGTTTTAATCACATTATGTCATAGAACCAGTAGCGTAGCTACCGGGGGGGTCGCCCCAGACCCCATGCTCTGAGGGGGCCAACCCGGAGCTATGCTACTGTAACTGTATCGACGTGCACAGCAGATGTTGGTTTTTATATAGAGATTATTTTCACTTACAGCGTGGTCATCTGCTGAGGTTCTCCTCCACTATTAGGGTGCGTCGCCGAGTTGTAATTAAGGGCCCACTCAGAAGCTTGGCCCCCCCCCCAAATCAAAACCCTAGCTACGCCCCTGCATAGAGCTAATGTAAAACAGAATAATTATCTGGGTGGAAAGGCAAAATTAGCAATTGTAAGTGCACAGTGCCATATAATATGAGGACTGCAATATATTAAAGAGGATAAAAATGTTAATGGAGGCTTCTTTAACCCCTTCCTGACATGAGACGTACTATCCCGTCCATGGGACCCGGGCCCCTATGCCCATGGACGGGATAGTACGTCTGCCGCGATCAGCGGCGCCCACGTGGTGAGCGCCGCTGATCGCGGCCGGGTGTCAGCTGATTATCACAGCTGACACCCGGCACAATGTGTCAGGGGCAGTCACGGACCGCCCCCGACACGTTAACCCCTTGCACACCGCAATCAAACACGATCGCGGTGTAAATGGAGTTAAAGGGAAGCATCGGCAGGGAGGGGGCTCCCTCCGTGCTTCCCTGAGCCCCCCACGGCAGCGCAATGTGCAGCGCTGCTGCGGAGGACTCCTTTCCTCCAGGCCCCCGAATTCAAGATGGCGAGAGGGGCCTTCGGGGGGCCTGCAGGAAGCTGGCTTCCTCAGTGCCTGCAAAGCGCAGGCAAGAGGAAGTCTTCTTCAATGCCTGTGACAGATTGCTGATCTGTCACAGTGATCTGTGATGTGACAGATCAGCGATCTGTCACAGGACAGTGATGTCCCACCTGGGACTATGTAATAAAGTAAAAAAAAAAGTGTAAAAATAATTTTAAAAAAATCGCCAAATAAATTAGCAAAAAAAAAAAAAAATATTCCCCAATAAATTCATTTTTTGAAAATAAAAAAAACCCAAAACAATAAAAGTACACATATTAGGTATCGCCGCGTCCGTAACGACCCGCCCTATAAAACTGTCCCATTAGTTAACCCCTTTAGCGAACCCCTTAAAAAATAAAAATAAAAAACGAAGCAAAAAATAATGATTTATTATCATACCGCCAAACAAAAAGTGTAATAACGCGCGATCAAAAAGACGCATATAAATATCCATGGTACCGCTGAAAACGTCATCTTGTCCCGCAAAAAACGAGCTGCCACACAGCATCATCAGCGAAAAAATAAAAAAGTTATAGCTCGCAGAATAAAGCGATGCAAAAATAATTATTTTTTATATAAAATAGTTTTCATTGCATAAAACCGACAAAACATAAAAAAAGACCCAAATGAGGTATCGCTGTAACCATACTGACCCGAAGAATAAAACTGCTTTATCAATTTTACCGCACGCGGAACGGTGTAAACGCACTCCCCCAAAAGAAATTCATGAAACGCTGGTTTTTGTTCATTCTGCGTCCCAAAAATCGGAATAAAAAGCGATCAAAAAATGTCACGTGCCCGAAAATGGTACCAATAAAAACGTCAACTCGCCCCGCAAAAAATAAGACCACACATGACTCGGTGGGTCAAAATACGGAAAAATTATAGCTCTCAATATGTGGTGATGCAAAAACTATTTTTACAATAAAAAGCGTCTTTCAGCGTGCGACAGCTGCCAAAAATAAAAACCGCCATAAATAGTAAATCAAACCCCCCGTTATCACCCCCTTAGTTAGGGAAAAATAATAAAATTAAAAAAATGTATTTATTTCCATTTTTCCATTAGGGTTAGGGCTAGGGTTAGGGCTAGGGTTAGGGCTAGGGCTAGGGCTAGGGTTAGGGCTAGGGTTAGGGCTAGGGTTAGGGTTAGGGCTAGGGTTACGGCTGAGATTAGGGTTAGGGGTGTGTTGGGGTTCGGGTTGGAGTTAGAATTGGGGGTTTCCACTGTTTGGGCACATCAGGGGCTCTCCAAATGCAACATTGCGTCTGATCTCAATTCCAGCCAAATCTGAGTTGAAAAAGTCATATGGTGCTCCTTCCCTTCCAAGCTCTGCCATGCGCCAAACAGTGTTTTACCCCCACATGTAGGGTATCAGCCTACTCAGGACAAATTGCAAAACAATTTTTGGGGTCCAATTTCTCCTGTTACCCTTAGGAAAATAAAAAATTGGGGGCAAAAATATCATTTTTGTGGAAAAAAATGATTTTTTTATTTTCACGTCCGAGTGTTATAAACTTCTGTGAAGCACTTGGGGGTTCAAAGTGCTCACCACACATCTAGATAAGTTCCGTGGGGGGTCTAGTTTCCAAAATGGGGTCACTTGTGGGTAGTTTCAATAGTTTAGGTACATCAGGGGCTCTCCAAACGCACATGACACCCGCAGACCATTCCATCAAAGTCTGCATTCCAAAATGGCACTGCTTCCCTTCCGAGCCCCGACGTGTGTCCATACAGTAGTTTTCTCCCACATATGGGGTGTCAGCGTACTCAGGACAAATTGGACAACAACTTTTGGGGTCCAATTTCTCCTGTTACCCTTGGGAAAATGAAAAAATTGGGGACTAATTGATCATGTTTGTGGAAAAAATACGATTTTTTTATTTTCATGCCCTGGCATTATAAACTTCTGTGAAGCCCTTGGGGGTTCAAAGTGCTCACCTCACATCTAGATAAGTTCCTTAGGGGGTCTAGTTTTCAAAATGGGGTCATTTGTGGGGGGTTTCCACTGTTTAGGTACATTAGGGTCTCTCCAAAGGCAACATGACACCCGCAGACCATTCCATCAATGTCTGCATTCCAAAACGTCACTACTTCCCTTCCGAGCCCCGACGTGTGCCCATACAGTAGTTTTCTCCCACATATGGGGGTATCAGCATACTCAGGACAAATTGGACAACAACTTTTGGGGTCTAATTTCTCCTGTTACCCTTGGGAAAATAAAAAAAAATGGTGACTAAAAGATCATGTTTGTGGAAAAAATACGATTTTTTTATTTTCATGCCCGGGCATTATAAACTTCTGTGAAGCCCTTGGGGGTTCAAAGTGCTCACCACACATCTAGATAAGTTCCTTAGGGGTTCTCGTTTCCAAAATGGGGTCATTTGTTGGTGTTTCCACTGTTTAGGTACATTAGGGGCTCTCCAAAGGCAACATGACACCCGCAGACCATTCCATCAAAGTCTGCATTCCAAAACGTCACTACTTCCCTTCCGAGCCCTGACGTGTGTCCATACAGTAGTTTTCTCCCACATATGGGGTGTCAGCGTACTCAGGACAAATTGGACAACAACTTTTGGGGTTCAATTTCTCCTGTTACCCTTGGGAAAATAAAAAAATTGGGGACAAATTGATCATGTTTGTGGAAAAAATACGATTTTTTTATTTTCATGCCCTGGCATTATAAACTTCTGTGAAGCCCTTGGGGGTTCAAAGTGCTCACCTCACATCTAGATAAGTTCCTTAGGGGGTCTAGTTTTCAAAATGGGGTCATTTGTGGGGGGTTTCCACTGTTTAGGTACATTAGGGGCTCTCCAAACGCACATGACACCCGCAGACCATTCCATCAAAGTCTGCATTCCAAAATGGCACTGCTTCCCTTCCGAGCCCCGACGTGTGTCCATACAGTAGTTTTCTCCCACATATGGGGTGTCAGCGTACTCAGGACAAATTGGACAACAACTTTTGGGGTCCAATTTCTCCTGTTACCCTTGGGAAAATGAAAAAATTGGGGACTAATTGATCATGTTTGTGGAAAAAATACGATTTTTTTATTTTCATGCCCTGGCATTATAAACTTCTGTGAAGCCCTTGGGGGTTCAAAGTGCTCACCTCACATCTAGATAAGTTCCTTAGGGGGTCTAGTTTTCAAAATGGGGTCATTTGTGGGGGGTTTCCACTGTTTAGGTACATTAGGGTCTCTCCAAAGGCAACATGACACCCGCAGACCATTCCATCAATGTCTGCATTCCAAAACGTCACTACTTCCCTTCCGAGCCCCGACGTGTGCCCATACAGTAGTTTTCTCCCACATATGGGGGTATCAGCATACTCAGGACAAATTGGACAACAACTTTTGGGGTCTAATTTCTCCTGTTACCCTTGGGAAAATAAAAAAAAATGGTGACTAAAAGATCATGTTTGTGGAAAAAATACGATTTTTTTATTTTCATGCCCGGGCATTATAAACTTCTGTGAAGCCCTTGGGGGTTCAAAGTGCTCACCACACATCTAGATAAGTTCCTTAGGGGTTCTCGTTTCCAAAATGGGGTCATTTGTTGGTGTTTCCACTGTTTAGGTACATTAGGGGCTCTCCAAAGGCAACATGACACCCGCAGACCATTCCATCAAAGTCTGCATTCCAAAACGTCACTACTTCCCTTCCGAGCCCTGACGTGTGTCCATACAGTAGTTTTCTCCCACATATGGGGTGTCAGCGTACTCAGGACAAATTGGACAACAACTTTTGGGGTTCAATTTCTCCTGTTACCCTTGGGAAAATAAAAAAATTGGGGACAAATTGATCATGTTTGTGGAAAAAATACGATTTTTTTATTTTCATGCCCTGGCATTATAAACTTCTGTGAAGCCCTTGGGGGTTCAAAGTGCTCACCTCACATCTAGATAAGTTCCTTAGGGGGTCTAGTTTTCAAAATGGGGTCATTTGTGGGGGGTTTCCACTGTTTAGGTACATTAGGGGCTCTCCAAAGGCAACATGACACCCGCAGACCATTCCATCAATGTCTGCATTCCAAAACGTCACTACTTCCCTTCCGAGCCCCGACGTGTGCCCTTACAGTAGTTTTCTCCCACATATGGGGTATCAGCATACTCAGGACAAATTGGACAACAACTTTTGGGGTCTAATTTCTCCTGTTACCCTTGGGAAAAAAAAAAAAAAATGGTGACTAAAAGATCATGTTTGTGGAAAAAATACGAATTTTTTATTTTCACGCCCGGGCGTTATAAACTTCTGTGCAGCACTGGGGGGTTCAAAGTGCTCACCACACATCTAGATAAGTTCCTTAGGGGGTCTAGTTTCCAAAATCGTGTCATTTGTGGGGGGTTTCCACTGTTTAGGTACATCAGGGGTTTTCCAATTGCGACATGGTGTCCGATCTCAATTCCAGCCAAAAACGTCAAATGGCGCTGCTTCCCTTCCGAGCTCTGCCATGCGCCCAAATAGTAGTTTACCCCCACTTGTGGGGTATCAGCATACTCAGGACAAATTGCACAATAACTTTTAGGGTCCTGTTACCCTTGGGAAAATAAAAATTGGGGTGAAAAGATCATTTTTGTGGAAAAAATATGATTTTTTAATTGTACCGCTGTACGTTATAAACTTCTGTAAAGCCCTTGTGGGTTCAAAGTTCTCACCACATATCTAGATAAGTTCCTTGGGGGTCTAGTTTCCAAAATGGGGTCACTTGTAGGGGGTTTCCACTGTTTAGGTACATCAGGGACTCTCCAAACGTGACATGGCGTCCGATCTGAATTCCAGCCAATTTTGCATTGAAAACGTCAAAGGGCGCTCCTTCCATTCTGAGCTCTGCCATGCGCCGAAACAGTCGTTCCCCCCCACAAATCAGGTATCAGTGTACTCAGGACAAATTGCACAATAACTTTTGCTGTCCAATTTCTCCTGTTACCCTTGGTAAAATAAAAAAAATTGAACCTGAAGTATTTTTTTTGTGAAAAAAAGTTAGATGTTCATTTTTTTTTAAATATTCAAAAAAATTCCAGTGACGCACCTAAAGGGTTAATAAACTTCTTGAATGTGGTTTTGAGCACCTTAAGGGGTGTTGTTTTTAGAATGGTGTCACTTTTGGGTATTTTCTGTCCTATAGACCCCTCAAAGTGGCTTCAAATGTGATGTGGTCCTAAAAATAAAATGGTGTTGTAAAAATGAGAAATCGCTGGTCAACTTTTAACCCTTATAACTTCCTAACAAAAAAAAATTTTGGTTCCAAAATTTTGCTGATGTAAAGTAAACATGTGGGAAATGTTAGTTATCAAGTTTTTTGTGTGCCGTATCTCTGTGATTTAAGGGCATAAAAATTCAAAGTTGGAAAATTGCGAAATTTTCAAAATTTTTGCCAAATTTCCGTTTTTTTTCACAAATAAACGCAAGTTATTTGAATGAAATTTTACCACTAACATGAAGTACAATATGTCACGAGAAAACAATGTCAGAATCACCGGGATCCATGGAAGCGTTCCAGAGTTATGACCTCATAAAGGTACAGTGGTCAGAATTGTAAAAATTGGCCCGGTCATGAACGTGCAAACCACCCTTGGGGGTGAAGGGGTTAATATTTAGTCCAATGTAAAATTTGTCAAGGCAGTCTAAAGATGCACCAATTTCATTACAATGGTGCATGCTGTGTGACAGATTTGGTGCAGCTATTAGTTGGCTTGTTTTAGCCATTTTTAATTTTTGTGTTAGGACCCTTGACATGGGTTGTGAGCTCGTATATTTTAACCAAACATCGACCATTACCTCATGTAATGTATTTATTTCATACATTATTTATCATCTTGATTGCATATTTTTCCATTTTTTGCAGGATGCAATCAGGCCCTTTAGTATTGGTTGGGTGAATTGAGTCATTTGTCTTGTTGGGTACACTTAGATATTGCTGGGCAGCCTGCCTGATCTAATAGTATGGGCGTCTTCAATAGGCTGTAAGCCAGACACTGTGCATCACACGTATCTGTGTGACTGGCGTCCTATGCAAGCTTAATTTGCGTGTATTTTAATACTACACAGCCACCCCCTCCATGAATTGGTAGGTTTGTGAGTGGCTGTTAGCATCAGTGTTTTGCACCTGTGCTGCTCCCGCCTTTATCATAGGGGTCTGCTCAGGGCCTGTTTTAGACAAAGTGGAACCCTGGGCAAAAGTTTAACATGGGCCCTCAAATGCTCACAATCGCACAGAAACATTTTGTTTGTATTTAACATTCAGGCCGGTAAACGAACGTGATGGACAATATTGAAGTCGTTCGACGCTTGTTGCCGGGTCTCTTTAAGGTTTCAGTAATTGGCAGCGCTTTGGACGCAGCACATGTTCGCTATGTCCAAAGTGCTACCGGCTATTGAACGCAGGTGAATCCGCATGTGTTCATTGAACCGTGCAAAATCACTATGTCCAGTACATTGTATGGGTGAAATTTATATTGCAGGGACTCCCGTATCCACAAGATACATTGACATTCTGTGGTCTGGAGAGACATGCCGCATGTCCTTCTCCGTGGGTGATCCGCGGGCGTCTCTGCATGCATAGTGGGCATGGGATTTCTTGAAATTCCATCCACTATGCTGTAACATCTGGATGCTGCACAAGTACGCAGCGTGCAACCCACATCGTTTACTGTCCATGTGCACCTACCCTTACTCCAGCTGAGGAAGAATGACTGGTACAGATAGTCATCTATACAGTATAATGCAGGTCACATGTAGTACATATAGTAAAATGCACTCTCCATGGTCCTTAATAGAGTATAATGCAGCCCCCTCAGAGTATACTGCAGCCCCCTCATACAGTATAATGCAGCCCCCTCATAGAGTATACTGCTGCCCCCCTCAGTGTATACTGCAGCCCCCTCAGAATATAATGCAGCCCTCGTGGAGTATAATGCAGCCTTCTCAGAATATAATGCAGCCCCCACATAATCTAATGCAGCCCCTTCAGAATATAATGCAGCCCCTTCAGAGTATAATGCAGTCCCCTCCACACACAGTATAGTGCAGCCCCATACACAGTATAATGCAGCCCACGCACACACATTTTAATGCAGCCTCCCCACAAAAAGTATAGCGCAGTCCCCCACACACAGTATCGTGCAGCAGACACACACACTCACAATATAATGCATAAACACACACACATACACACAAAATTCTTACCTCTCCTCCTTGTTCCCCTGCACCTCTGGCTTCTGCAGAGCATCTCATCAGCTCCACTGCTGGCACAGGCTGCTGACTCTGAGTCAGAGGGGGAGTATGGGAGAGAGAAAATCATGTGACGGTCTCTCCTCCATCACTGCTTTCAACTGTATCGGCATCTGTGATGCTGATCAGTTGAATGCACGATGCGGGGAGGTTGTGTGGTGAGCTGCTATTACTGGCACGCCACTGGCTGGGGGCCCCTGGAGGAGCAGGGGCCCTAGGTGGCTGCCTGGTATGCCTGCCCCTAACGCCGGCCCTGGGTCTGCTTCATCCTGCTAGTGCACTGGTAATCTGACGTGGTGTAGGTAAAGCTGGTTTCTTTTCTACCAGGTCTTATTTTAGACCAATCACTTGTGTCAAAAAACTGATTTACATCAATAATGAGTATGCTACAATTTACAATATTTATGATTCTGCATAACCAAGGCCATTTTTTTTAGCTAAAAAATACAAAGGTGTTGATCAAGGAGCATACATGTGCATAAATCATTAATAACAACACCGATCATCCACCAAACCACTGCACGACCAGCTCTACCCTCACCTACTGTATCCTCACCCATCCCTTGTAGATTGTGAGCCCTCGCGGGCAGGGTCCTCTCTCCTCCAGTACTACTCGTGACTTGTATTGTTTAAGATTACTGTACTTGTATTTATTATGTATACCCCTCCTCACATGTAAAGCGCCATGGAATAAATGGCACTATAATAATAATAACCGTGTCTAAACAACTTTGCGCTAGAATTTCACACAACTATACCATAATGGAATTTGCAGATTTCCATGTGATTGTGTTAAAACAACCTTATTCTGTTAAATTAAACTGGCTATCAATTCCAGAAATTGAGTTGTGTAACTAATCTAAAAGGTGAATTCACCCTTATAAGGGCCCACTGCCTTGTTTTTGTATAAGTTTCTCAATGACACATTTGGTTTTGCCACACACAGACCTACTGGCATGTGCAGACACACTAATGCTGCAATCCCATATTTTTTTACTTTTTATATTTTAGCATGTTATTACAATGGCCCGAGTTGGAATGCTTAAGAAATAGTATTTATGAATTTCAATTATAACCCTTTCAGTGACATTACCAAAATTTATGAAATTACCATCTATTATGATACTTTTGTCACCTTGTACTCTTTCTTCACACTTGTGTCAGTGTAACGTGGTGCGGGGAGGCAGCCATGGGTAAGGTACTTGGTTGTTATGCCCCGTCACGTTACATGCAGGTGGTGGTCCTGGCTGGGTGTGTGGACTTGTTCTGGGGGGGAGCGCTACACCCTTGCAAACCACATGTAATTGATGACTTTGTTTGGCTAGTACCAGATGTTTGACAGTTGAATGAGGAAGACCACCAGTCAAAAATAAACTTTTTACTCAACGACAACTTCAAAGGGATTCTATACAGTAGATAGCCGGTACACGTGTTGATGAATGTTTCCTTTACAATACGGAGCATTTTCCACACATAGTTTCAATTCTTTCCTCTTTACTTGCTTGTTGTCTATCTTTACCTCTCATTTCTTTGCCCAGCTCAGTAGTGCAGCTACCCAGTGTCAGAATGAAAAACATTGGGCCCCCTGGAGGATTTGATTCTGAGGGCCCAATTGTCGCCCCCATTCAAGAGCCCCATAGCAACTACAAGGTTTGCACTATGAACTCTCCTGAAGGAGAAGCCAGGGCCCACCGGAGGATTCTCCGATTCTCTGGTGGGCAAGTCCAACCCTGCAGCTACCAGCTAGAAAGAGTCCTATACTCAACCAGAGGTTCTGCATGGCCCGTACTTATCTTCTCCGTCTTTGATGCTCTGGAACTCCCGCCTGGAGCACTCTTTTCATCTTACATACTTTGTCCAGTCTAGGCCTGTTACCGCTAAGAATTATAGACTCTGGGTCATATTGCTAGGCGTCCTGACCCAGGACCCCTCTCCAATTGATTACTCTTGTTCCTTCAGTCACTTCTGTTCTATATCTCTGCTCAGTATCTTACTATCCTCTGTCCCTGTGTTGTCTCTCATTAGGGACACCCATATCATGCGGAACTGCTCACATGAGACCTTAGGTCTTTTCTCAAGACCTTTTCTGACCTTCTAACAGGAACTGTTTCTTGGTCCTTCGTCTTAGTCCCTCCCACTTGGCAGCTAGTCCCAACCATTAACTCTTGCTATCCCTGTTGCTGGGCAGAATACAATACCAACACCATAACAAATTTCACTGTTCAAATTACACAACCACAATACACATGCTCTTCAAGGGGGAACATGGACAGCATCTCCATCTCCTTACATCAGAAACCAGTAGCCTCTGTCATTTTGCAAGGGAACACGACACTCTAGACTCAACCACCATGGAAGGTAATGCACAGTAACTACAGGGGGCAGACAACCAGAGTATCAACTCTGCAGCTACACAAGAAGCCCAAAATATTGTAATAGCTACAGTATATACAAGGGGGGAGGCAAATTAGAAGCCAAATTATCAAGTATTTTCCTCCAGTTTAATGGCGTTAAACTATTCCCAAAAGGGCCCTTTCACATTTGGTGGCCCTTTTTGGGGCTTACATCCGAATTCCCTACAAAAAGGGATTTGTGTGTATGCGTCTACGGGGCCATTGACTATTATGGTGTAGACATAGTCATTGTGTGCTCTGTTGTGGATCATTTTCGGCAGTATAAGCCTTATTGGAGGCGGACACCAGTGATGTACTCTACTACTTTTTTAATTTTTTTCCTCCATTACAAAATTGAACCCACAGCCACCCTGGCATGCAGTGTAACCACTAGGCCTCAACTAGAGATTGTGTAGCATGCTGCAACTGTTCAGCTGTACAACAATCTCTTGTTCTAGTCAATGTGGTAACAATAAGATTAGAGTAGTAATATGTTAAGATGCATTTACAGTGAAAAATTATCATCAATAACCATTCCTAGGAACTCTCATTTCATGATAGTCATGCAAAATGATCAACGTTCGCGACAGCATATCGTCCTGTGTAAGCAAGACCGGCACTGACAAGAACAATGGCAACCTATGGCCTATGTGCAGGGAGCAATCAATCAGCGATCATTCGGTCCATATCCCCTGCGCAGTCTGCCTTCATACTTGATACTGAATAAATCGACATGTTTTGAAAATGTATTTTCCACTTTGTCCTAATTTGCATATCATTAACATGTCTATGGATCCTGAGATTTCCAGTACCAATATATTAGAATGGCTAACTTGGTGATCGGTTAGAGATGAACAGATCACTTTGCGCAACCACTGTCCAGGTCAGTGCTCTCTGGGCAAGTACAGGATCTGCATGAATTTCCTGAGCTTTTGGGATTCCGAGCACAATGTTTGATTCGGTGGCCTAGTGTGACGTCATCTGTGCAGTGTGTGGCACACAGGTGACATCTCACAAGTCCGACTAATCATAAGCCGAGCCTGGGATCCCAGAAGGTAAGGAAATTCACGTAGCCCCTGTCCTCGGGCAGAGACCACTGACCTTGGTCGTGGACCAGGGTTGCGTGCAATCTGCTCATCTCAAGTCAGGGTTTCTAAGATATTACTAAAATGTAAAGAGGTCTTTATATATTTCGACTTATGGACACAGAGCAGGGTTTTAGTCAGGAACCATGATAGAAAAATTGGATCCAGTCGCCATTTGGTATCTACATAGCGCATATCATATTGTATGATGTCATGCTGTACAGGATCTTTATGGACTAGCATGATTATATAATTGTAGAATTTGCATATTTCCTGCACTTATAACCCAGCAATTAACCATCATATACCTGAGGAGTCTCAGGATAGCAATTTTTATATATCCCTATTGGTCCATGACATGAAATCCAAGCATGGGTGGTACGCAGCAGAGATGGGCAATGTTGTCGCCTCGCCAGGACAACATATCTGCTGACTTATCGTGCAACGACGCTGGATTAGGTAGTAGGACTCACATCTATGCCACAAAGTCATCGTCTAGCTATAGATTAACGAGCACATTGGAAAAGTAAATGTGAGACAATGTCCCAAGCTTATGAGTACAGAGTCATGGAAGGCTAAACACAGGTGATTGCCCACGAGAGCCACAGAGGAACCTGTAGGGTGTATATCGGATCCTGCCCAGTTCTTCAGGCAGTCTGGGATCCAGCAGGCCAAGCTATGGCAGAATGAAAGGGAGGGAGTGGGTGGGAGCTAATGGCCATGCTGGAAGACTTGAAGCATCTAAAAGGGGAGGTATTGGGATGTGACTGAACATTAGGATAATGGACGTAGATGTAGGAATATGATGCCTGTCCTCTCCCCTGCAGCTCCTCTCCTCCACATGGCTGACATGGCAGTGACACAGGAAAGATATGAATATACAGTATATATGGCAGTGACACAGGAAAGATATGAATCTACAGTATACATGGCAGTGACAGGCAGACGCACACAGCAGTAGGACGAGCCGGCATTACCTGCTTTCTACAGATCCGAGGAAACCCAGTGTTATCAATGGACGCAGCCCCGGGGATGGAGGAGGCTGCAGCTCAGTCCGGGTGTCGGTCATGAACGAGAGGTGGCCGGGGTTTCCGAGAGCTCCAAATAAAGACAAGTGTTGTGGAGGCTGCAGACGAGGAGAGGGGAGGGACGGAAAGGAATGACAGCTCCAGGCTGGGAAAAAACGCATGCCATCTGACTATAGCGGTCTGTGCACATGCTGAAAAACCTCCCAGATTAGCCTTATAGGATGAGGAGGATGAAGAATAGATACAAGCTATTTACTGCGGCATGTGTTTGATTTTAGAGAATACCAGGGCAAAAATGTATAAAGAAATCTTCAAGATCTCTGTATTCAGGCTTGGACTGGCCCGATGGGGCACAGGTGAATCCCCGGTGGGCTCCTGTTACAGAAAAGAACAGCAGCAAAGGTTCTCTAAACCACTACACCGTGTCCTTGGCACATGCACTAATAGATTCAGGGAACATAGCCCATCTTTTTTCAATGAACCAACTGTATGCCAAATTAATTTTGGTGCAATATATTTTTTAGTGTACGGCTTTATGCTGCTGTCAGTGGTGTGACGTATGCATACCTACCATAGGACAGCATCATTTTTGTAATGTTTTTTTTTTTCCTTTTTAATTCCAAAAGTGATCCACTGTGAAAGGAACCCATCATAGCTCCTTTCTTGTAGCCCAATCTATATGGATTCCCCAAGCAAATGGTCACGCCGCGTCAAAATGATAGGAAGATCAGCAGGCAGAGACAGTGTTTACAGTCAAAAATGACAATAAAATTCATCTGCAGGTATCCAGAAATATGTGATAAGCGAAATAGAAAGTGAAAATGGGAACTAGAAAGATAAAAGTGTCATGGGAATCACAATAAGGGCTCATACTCACTTGTGAGAGACCCGCACGATTCTGGTGCGACTCTCTCGCATGAAAACCGGGCACTGCTGCCGGCACTGGGACCAAAGCGTGCGGCTGCATAGAAATACATGTAGCCGCACGCTCCGGTCCGACTTCTGGTGGCAGTGCCCGGTTTTCATGCGAGAGAGTCGCACCAGAATCGTGTGAGTCTCTCACAAGTGAGTATGAGCCCTAAGTATCATGAAACCGGCGAAGGTAAAAATAAAGAGAAGTGCACAAAGCTGCTGGCATATATGCAAGGTCCAGGATAAGGGGAAAGGCTAGCAGGGGCAACAACCATAAGTGGTACAGCCGATATTCGAAAAAAAAAGAAGAAAACAGTATAAGGAACCTGAACAGGATTTAACCCCTTAGTGACGGAGCCAATTTGCAGCATAATGACCAGGCCAATTTTTACAATTCAACCACTGTCACTTTATGAGGTTATAACTCTGGAACGCTGTAACGGATCCCGCTGATTCTGAGAATGTTTTTTCGTGACATATTATACTTCATGTTAGTGGTAAAATTTCTTCAATATGACTTTCATTAATTTATGAAAAAAATGGAAATAGGGTGAAAATTTTTAAAATTTTGCAATTTTCAAACTTTTATCTTTTAAGTCCTTAAATCAGAGAGATATGTCACACAAAATAGGTAATAAATAACATTTCACACATGTCTACTTTTTTTATGGGAACTTAAAAGGGTTAAAAGTTGACCAGAGATTTTTCATTTTTACAGCAAAATTTAGAAAAACATTTTTTTTAGGGACCACCTCACATTTGAAGTCATTTTGAGGGGTCAATATGGCAGAAAATACCCAAAAGTGACACCATTCTAAAAATGGCACCCCTCAAGGTGCTCAAAAACACATTCAAGAAGTTTATTAACCCTTTACGTGCTTCACAGGAACTGAAGCAATGTGGAAGGAAAAAAATAACATTTAACTTTTTTTTACAAACTTTTTACTTCAGAACCGATTTTTTTTATTTTCACAAGTGTAAAAAAAGAAAATGAACCACAAAATTTGTTGTGCAATTTCTCCTGAATACACGATAGCCCATATGTGGGGGTAAACCACTGTTTTGGCGCACGGCGGGGTTTGGAACGGAAGGAGCGCCGTTTGACTTTTTCAATGCAGAATTGGCTGGAATTGAGATCGGACTCCATGTCACATTTGGAGACCCCCTGATGTGCCTAAGCAGTGGCAACCCCCGACAAGTGATACCATTTTGGAAACTAGACCCCTTAAGAAACTTATCTAGATGTGTTGTGAGCACTTTGAACCCCGAAGTACTTCACAAAAGTTTATAACGTAGAACCGAGAAAATAAAAAATATTTTTTCCACAAAAATGATCTTTTCGCCACCAAATTTTTATTTTCACAAGCATAACAAGAGAAATTAGACCCCCAAAGTTGTTGTGCAATTTGTCTTGAGTACGCTGATACCCCATATGTGGGGATAAACCACTATTTGGGCGTATGAAAGAGCTCAGAAGGGAAGGAGCGCCGTTTGACTTTTTCAATGTAGAATTGGCTGGAATTGAGATCGGATGCCATATCGCATTTTGAGAGCCCCTGATGTGCCTAAACAGTGTAAAAAAACCCCACAAGTGACACCATTTTGGAAACTAGACCCCTTAAGGAACTTATCTAGATGTGTGGTGAGCACTTTGAACCCCCAAGTGCTTCACAGAAGTCTATAACGCAGAGCCGTGAAAAAGAGGCCCGTTAGAGTCCTATGCAAAAAAAGGCATTGCTTTTTGTGTGTTTATATTTTTCGTATCCGGTATGGTAAGATATATGTATTGCTGCGCACTTATAGTCAGAGTAGTGCCAATCATAGTTGGCCAGCGGTGGAAACTGCATCCTGAGGCTGTAGGACAGTCCGGGATATGCTTGCGCCCTGCTCCCGTTTTTCAAGCCTCTTAAGGTTACCTCTAACCTATTTCCTATCAATACATGGCATACTCCTTATCCTCCAAAGGTGACCATTTATTTACAGCCTACCATTGCTCGCATGGAAGCTTATATATGGCTATTCCCTAACCCTGGCTTCCATTCCTCTTGAACCCAAGTAAACCCCATGATTAAGACCCAGGAGGGTCGAAACGTCCAGTGTTTCTATTTTTCTGGGTTTTGAACCAATTTTTGTAACTTGGCACTTATCTGTTTGTCAAAAATAAAATTCCACTGTTGGTTGCAAACTATTTCATTAGAGTGTGCGGTGAATTTTTGCTACTTAATACTGTGGTGCAGACAGGAGTGTTGTGAGTTCATTTTTCCCTTCACCAGTGAGGTCTGATGAACTCCCTCTTCTGGCGAAGGAAGGTAGTGAGGCTGATTACGCAACAGCTGAGCAGGTAGATGATGACTGGGTCACAGGAACTGATGACTGGATATAAGGCAGCCGACGCCCTGCTGCCTTGCTGGTGATTTTTCTGCTGGATTCTTGGGAGACCAGTCTGATTTCTGCTTCTCAAAGCTAAGTTTTGCTTTGCCTTTTGTACACTTTAGTTCTGGTTTTGTTTGCCTTGTTTTTTGGAGTTCAGCCATCCCCGGCTGGGGGTGAGCTGAATTCCATTTTTGTCTCTGATCTGTTGATCTCTGGCTCTGTCTTCAGAATATACCTGAGTGTTGATATAGTCTTTTTGAAGCCTAGCGACTTCAGGGCCTGTTTTTCCTATCAGTCTGTTGGTACATTTTTGGATAGGGTTTTTGCGGATTGCAGACAGCAGCTTTTCTATCCTGTCCTATTTAGTTAGATTGGGCCCCATCATTTGCTCAACCTATCTTTCTATCTGTGTTAGTGTTTTTCATCTTGCTTCACAGTCATTATATGTTGGGGGCTGCCTATTGCTTTGGGGTCTGCTCTGGGGCAGTTTAGATTTCCCCTTTCTGTCTTTAGGCTAATTTAGTTCTCCGGCTGTGATCGAGGGGTCTAGGGCACCGTAGGAACCCCCCACGGCTACTGCTAGTTGTTGTGGATAGGTTCTGGGGTCTGCAATCCAATAGCTGCCAACTTCTCTGGTTTTCTGGAATTAGCTATTATTTTTGTCTTTTCCTCCTTCGGTGACTCATCCATAACACAGGAGGCCACATTTCCTAATCTAACTCGTTTGTGCTAACAGTGTGGTGCAGGCACCAGGCCACATTTCCTAATCTAAATTGTTTGTGCTAATACTGTGGTGCAGACAGGAGGCCACAGTTCCTAATCTAACTCGTTTGTGCTAATAATGTGGTGCAGGTACCAGGCCACATTTCCTAATCTTAATCATTTGTGCTAATACTGTGGTGCAGGCAGGAGGACACATTTCCTAATATAACTTGCTTGTGCTAATATTGTGGTGCAGGCAGTAGGCCACATTTCATAATCTAAATAGTTTGTGCTAATACTATGGCGCAAGCAGGAGCCCACATTTCATAATGTAAATTGTGCTAATATTGTGGTGCAGGAAGTAGGTCACATTTCCTAATGTAAATTGTGCTAATACTATGTTGCAGGTGAAAGCAGGTTGCGAGATGCATTGACAGACAGGAGGCAGAACAACGGTTAACAATTTTTACTGTTTTAGTTGGACAAGGGGTTAATTCCTCGCAGGGAGATAAATGGTTAAATGAGGGTTAAACAGTTCAATGGAAAGCAATAGGCAAAGATAATGTGCAATAAACAAGTTCTTTAAATCACTTATCTTGTCAGAGACTTCCCAGTCCACAACTGAAGCTTTGAAGGCAGTGGTCCCAACAACGGATGGCACTGTGCTGTTCCAGTGGGTTCCTGCAAACAACAGTCCGTCTTCTGTGGTCAGTCTCTGGCACCTTCCGCTGAACGCCTAGTCCTTAAGTTGGTGCTGCCAAAGCAAACAGGGTCACAGCACTGACAGAGTCTAACGTGGAATGGCAAGTGTCAAATGGCAAGGTAGGCCGCAAATGTTTGTCCAGTACTCGGCTTTCTCTATGCGGCACGTGCGCTGTACTCAGAGTCACGGAACGCACGTGTCTCTCTGAGCAGCTGCCGTCACCTGAAAGGCTGCTCTGCATGGCTCTGCTCGGTTTGCACTGCTCTGCACGTCCACTGATACCGGTAAATCTCGCAGTAAGTCTCTCGCACAGCTGTCTCAGATTTGTGCTCTGCAGCCGGGAGCTTTTCCCAACTAACTCGCTGCTGCGCGTCTATCAGTCTTGGGGAACACATCTTAGGATCTTGCACCCTGCCCCCACTCCTCCGCACGAGCACTGCACTCTGCACAGCCAGGCATACGGCGCTCTGCACACACACTGTCTCACAGGAGCGCCAGCTGAAGTTCTGCTGGAGCACGGCTCCACACTGCCTCTCTTGCTGCGGAGCGCACCGCACACCTGCCTCCGCTCTCACTGCAGGCGAGGAGCTCACTCTTTCTTAGCTTGCTTTCTCCTCACTGCCTGACTTAGCCACACCCCCTCCTCTTCCTGGGTCATGGGGCCTGTCCTGTCTTTTATTATTTCCCCCAGGCAACATGGGACGCAGCTTCAGCAGTTTCGGACCCAGCATGATGCAGGCACCTGTAGCCAAGTTTTCCTCCATACACAAGCAGGAGGCCACATTTCATAATCTAAATCATTTGTGCTAATACTGTGATGTAGGCAGGAGGCCACATTTTAGAATCTAAATGCTTTCTGCTAATAGTGTGTTTCAGACCCCAGCCAACATTTCTGAATCTGAATCCTTTCCTGGTCCAGACACACTATATTCAGCAAATAAATACTGATTGTTAATTTAGTAATAGGAGACTTACAGGTCTGAGCCTAGGGTTGGGAAACAGCTGGATAAAAGAGGGAAGGTAACATCAAACATGAGTGGGAAAATAGGGAGGTCATTGTGGAAGGGGGGATAGGCATGGTTTTCGATGTGTACATAGGGTAGGTGGTAATTTTACTGAAAGCGCTACTGAACAAACACCATCTTGTCCTATCCAAAGACAACTGACAACATCTGTTACTTGATGGGCTACTCAACTCCCTTTTTTTGGCAGCCTCACATTTGTGCGCCTTGTAGATTAGGGCCGGAAAGAGCATGTGCTCCAGTGTATGGCAAGCGCTGCATCAAGTAGCCTCTCCTTCTCTACCTCCACCTTAACATCACACACAGTACAATCTTCAGAGGTGGCACCCCAATTACCCTTGTTTCCCCCCATGTCACAACTCTCCAACCGCCCAACTGGCTGTGGGGAACCATAAATGGGCGAATTTGCATTTTGATCTTCAAAGAGAGTATAGAAACTGGAATTTCCTACTCTATCCAGTTCAGACCAGCATGACACATTCTCCTGGATTGGGCTTGATAAGAAGTTGCTTTCAGATCTTTGATTTTGTTGCACATTTCAACACCATGCTCTTCTGAATATAAATGCTCCACACACTGTGCCCCTTTGAATGACAAAATGGCCTATACTGTGCCAACTGTTTTAATTATGATGGCCATCTAACTCATTAAAAAAACGAATATTATGGGGCTAGTTATTGTAGGGCTCATGTACCATTATCATGTTAGAACATCAATCCTTGCAACTTTGGAAATTTCCATCCTCTAGTAGGTAATAGTCTGGGGCAATAGTGTAGTAAATGGCCCGGATTGGGGGGTGGTCCACTGCTTACCACGACCGGACGATGCAAAGACGAGACGGAGGCAGAATTCAGTTGTAACAGATCCGGGTTTATTGGCCATCCTCCTGACGACCTTAGCCATGCACCGCAGTTCCTTTACAGCTCTCCATTTCCAGGCCCGGGTACCTTTCACCTTTCCTTTAGTCGTGATGACATCCCTCGCGGATCTTTTGCTGGGGCTGTCCTAGACCAATCTACCGCCAGCTCTTCACCTGCCCGAGGTCGTCGTCCAATCGGTACCCCCGGGGCCTCGTCTGTCCTGCGGTACGTCGAGTCAGGGCCACCCCCCTGACTGTCTTCTCCTGTCAGTCCCCTGGTCAAGCTCTTCACTGTTCTCCGTCTTCTGTCCTGAGTCTTCCTCTGCTGAGCTCCTCCCATGACTAGCCTAGCCTCTGGAACCCCAACCTGTCCTATTTATCCCCTCTCTCATTTGGAATTTCCCTCCTGGGTTCATATCTCCCCGCCTCCCATGACTAAGCAGTTTCTATAGCCGTAAGCTGATGTTAAGTCCTGAACTACACTCCCCCCTGCCATCTTGTGGTCAAATTTCGGTACTGCACTCCCTTTTCTGTCTTTCCCTGCTGTTACCTTTCTGTCATTGCCAATCTCCGTCTGTAGTGCACAAATCGTCCCCTCCTACTTCCAGTCAAGTCTGCCCGTCAAGTCACCTTCCCCACAATAGTATGAACAGTGGTCATCCTTGACCTCTAACCCAAAAAGTGAAAAGATTCAAGATTATATCAAAAAGTATATAAAAATGTAGTGGTAGCATTTATGTACATTTATTCTAATTAAATTTTTCAAAGTACTTTTTGCTGTTAGGGTACCGTTACACCTAGCGATGCACCAGCGATCCCGACCAGCGATATGACGCGGTCAGGATCGCTGGTGCATCGCTAGGTGGTCGCTAGTGAGCTGCCACACAGGCAGATCTCACCAGCGACATAGCGGGGGTCGGGGGTTGCTACTTACCTGTCAGACGAGGCGATCCTGCGTCCTCCCGGCCGGCTCCACGCCTCGCTCGTCGGCGCCACAGGAAGGGCCGCAGGAAGTGACCGACGAGGAATGGTCCAGGAGCTTCTCGCGCGATCAGCGATAACCAGCGGGGGAGCCGGTCGGAGGTAAGTATCACATGCAGCGATATCGCTAGCAATATCGCTGCAACGTCACAAAATTGGTGACTTTACAGCGATATTGCTAGCGATATCGCAGTGTGTAACGGGGGGCTTTACTGTAAACATGGCAAAATCTAACACTCATCTCTACTATCTTAATACAGGTATTTAGTTCATTCAACTCCTGCATTGATCCTTCATGTTTCCAGTCAATTCTATTCCATGTCAACAAGCATATCTAATGGTATTTAGTTCATTCAACTCCTGCATTGATCCTGCATGTTTCCAGTCAATTCTATTCAATGTAAGCAAGCATATCTAATGGTATATAGATTATTCATCTTTCTCTGCTTGTCTCTTCATGCTGTGAGGTCATGTAGCTTATCGAAGAAATTTATGATCCATGTAGGCCTGCAAACTTGTTTATTTGTCACTACATTTATTGTCTCCTGCTGTCTTAATTGATTGCTTGCTAACGAGGTAAAATAGTGATAGATCTCTAGAGCAAGCCTCCTATATATTCAGACTTAGGTTTGGGATGCATTTATGTAGGTATGGCATTTATGTACATTTACTCTAAGTACATTGTTCAAAGTACTTTTTGCAGTTAAACATGACAGTTAGACAGGGCAGGAGACAGGTAAAACATTTAAACAAACCTATTCCAAGTATTTATGGATGGCAACGATTATTCACCATATGCACTTGCATAATTTATATCCTGGTTGCTGCACTCATGCACATCCACCGTCCATGCATTATCTCTTTACACTCGATCTATATTGGCCCCTCAGTCCTTTCCTCTCCTATGTACAGCACTCATGCTCTTTTCACATTGTTAAACTGCACAGATCCATTCAGTCCCACCATCCAACACAAGAGATGCTCTCACAAATCACTTAACCATCTGCTCACTCTTTCTATCCTCCTTCTACTAGTTGCAGGAGATATCTCTCCCAACCCTGGCCCCTCATGTTATAGCAAGTCGAACCCCCCAACTGCTACACTCAGAAACCCCTCAAATCTTATTAATATTCCCTGCATGCATTCTGTCTCTTTTAATTGTGCCTTTTGGAATTCTCGCTCAGTGTGTAATTAACTTTCCTTCATCCACAACTTCTTTCTTTCTGATTCTCTTAACCTTCTGGCTCTTACTGAAACCTGGATCCAGTAGGCAGACACCACTGCTGCTGCTGCTGCTCTCTCATATGGTGGACTACACTTCTCTTATACCTCAAGAACAAACAACAGAGCAGGTGGAGGCGTTGGTCTCCTTCTATCACCCAAATGTACCTTTCAGGTTATCCCTCAAGTACTTGTTTTCCATTCTTTTGAGGTCCATGCTGTCAGACTCTACATCCCCTTCTACATGCGATTGGCAGTAGTGTATCGTCCTCTGGGCCCCTCCCATCAGTTCCTGGATCACTTTGCCACCTGGCTTCCACATTTTTCTCCTGTAACATCCCCACCCTCATCCTGGGAGACTTTAACATCCCCATTGATCCCATTGATTTTCCCCTCTCCCCATCTGCTACTCTCCTTTTATCTCTAACCTACTGCTTTGTCCTTTTGCAGCTTACTAACTCTCCTACACATGAAGACAAAAACTCCCTCGATATGGTTTTCTCCCGACTTTGCTCAGTGGATGATTTTACAAACTCCCCTCTCCTGCTCTCTGACCACAACCTTCTTTCATTCTCTATCAAGAAGTGCCATCCCACTCAGGTTATCCCCACTTTCCATTCTTATAGAAATATACAGGCCATTAACACCCAGAATCTTATGAAGGACTTTCAGTCATCATTGGCCCCTATCTCCTCCTTCTCATGTCCTGATTCTGCACTGAAACATTATAACGAAACACTGCAAAGTGCCCTGGATGAAACTGCAACTCCTATACATAGAACAACTTGGCACAGATGGCGACAACCCTGGCACAGGCTGCAAACACGTTTCCTACAGCAGTGCTCCAGGTGCGCCAAATGCCTGTGGAGAAAATCCAATCTACCCGAAGATTTCAGCCATTATAAGGTTATGCTTAAAACATACAACTCTGCACTTCACCTCTCTAAACAAACCTATTTCAACACACTCATCACCTCACTATCCAATTACCTGAAATGTCTCTTTGACACACTCCCTACTCAACCTGAGTGCAGGCCACAACTACAGATCTCCGCGTTGGTGATCTGGCCAATGACTTCAAAGAACAAATTGACCATATCCAACAGGAAATTCTCTCCCAGTCCCCTCATTCCATGCATTTCCTCCTTCCCCCACTGCATCTAATTCACTCTCTGATTTTGAACCAGTCACAGAAGAAGTGATCAGGCTCCTTGCATTTTCTCGCCCTACTGCTTGCACCAGTGACCACATTTCATCACATCTCCTCCAGTCCCTTTCCCCTACTGTCACCACTCACCTAACAAAAATATTCAACCTCTCTCTTCCGGTATCTTTCCCTCTTCATTTAAGCATGCCATCATACATCCATCACTTAAAACACCATCCCTTGACCAAAACTGTGCCGCTAACTGTAGACCTGTCTCTAATCTTCCCTTCATCTCTAAACTCCTCGAACGCCTGGTCCACTCCCATTTTATCTGCTATCTCTCAGATAACTCTCTCTTTACACTCTACTGAAACTGCCCTCACTAAAGTATCTAATGATCTACTAACAGCTAAATCTATTGGTCACTACTCCATGAAAATTCTCCTAGATCTCTCTGCAGCATTCGACACTGTGGATCATCAGCTCCTCCTCAATATGCTCTGCTACTTTGGCCTCAAGGACACCATTCTCTCCTAATTCTCCTCCTATCTCTCTGACTGTTCCTTTACTGTATCTCTTGCTGGCTCCTCCCACAATCATCTTCCCCTTAGTTCTGGCGTTCCTCAAGGATCAGTCCTAGGCCCCCTCCTCTTCTCTTTGTATACTGCCCCTTGTGACGATGCTGGTTACGAGGGCAAGAGTGGACCCACTGGACCGTGATGCCGAACTCTCCCCGAGCGAGCGCACCAGGTGGACCGACCCCTATACAGGGACCGTTTTGGGAGCAGGCTCAGGAAGCTCAAACGTCACAGTGGCCAGGACCAGGGGTCGGCTCAAGAGGGTGAGCAGCAGAGAGGAGGATGAGAGATCCAGGGTAACCAGGGTCCAGGGAATGGAGGTTGTTGCGGAAGGGTGAAGGAGAGCAGCGGGAACCAGATGGAAGCAGGGCACAGGGAGCTGTAAAAGGAAGACACAGGAGGGTTAGCAGGGAGACATAGGCTGAAGCAGCTACGGGAGCCGGGAGAGCGAGCGAGAGCTTGGGACCAGCAAGAGCAAGCAGGGCCTGAACGCAGCGAGGAGAACTCGATAGTCAGGCGCCTCCCCTAAGGGAGGGCGGCCTGAAATACCTGATGGTATCCCCCGATTGGCCAGGCGGTGGGTCTGGATCAGGTCAGGCCAGCGGGCGTCCATACAGCAGGGACGCACGGTCAGGCCCCCCGGCGCGTGCGCAGAGGCACAGTGCGCGTGGCCGAGGGCAGAGGAGGAGCGTGCCGGGTGGCCGCCCGCCGGAACGGAGGACGACTGGAGGTGCGCGCTGGAAGCGAGAGGTAGGAGGGACCCGGACTGGAGGCCGAAGCAGCGGCGGTGAGTATGGGGACGGCAGGGACAGCGGGACCCGTTGTGGCGGTGCTAACAGTACCTCCTCCCTTACACCCCCCTCTACTGTGTCTGGAAAGGAACCTCTTAAGAACACGTGGAGCATTGATGTTCTCAAGACCTCTCCTCGGGACCGAAACCCTCCCAGTCGATGAGAAAAAATGTTTTACCTCTTACCCTTCTCGAGGCCAAAATATCTCTCACCTCAAAAACATCATCAGAGCTGACTGGTGGAGGAGAAGAGTTTGGAGCTGGGTGGAAATGATTCAGGACAACTGGCTTAAGGAGAGAGACATGGAAGGTGTTGGTAACTCCAGCCGGTAGGACACGTTGTTGATGCGTCTGAGAATCTTGAAAGGCCCAATGTAGCGGGGTCCAAGCTTGTAAGATGGGAGCTTTAGCCTAATATACTTGGCCGACAGCCAAACTTGTTGTCCTGGGAGGTAAGTCGGGGAGTCCAAGCGCCTCTTGTCAGCATGTCTCTTCATACGCTCCCCGGACTTCTTGAGAGCTTCTTTAGTCTCGGACCAGACCTTGGAAAGTTCTATGGCCAGGGAATCCGCTGCAGGCACACCGGAAGCAGTGGATATCGGCAGTGGAATACCGGGATGCATCCGAAACACTACAAAAAATGGAGACTTAGCTGAGGACTCGCTGGAATGATTATTGTAGGAGAATTCTGCCCAGGGGAGGAGATGGACCCAGTTATCCTGGTGCGCATTTGAGAACAGGCGTAAATATGATGCTAGTACCTGATTGACACGTTCCACTTGCCCGTTGGACTGAGGGTGGTAGGCGGAAGAAAAGTCCAATCTGACATCCAGAAGTTTGCATAAGGCTCTCCAAAATCGAGAAGTGAATTGTACACCACGATCCGAGACAATATGCTGCGGGAAGCCGTGAAGGCGGAAGATATGCTCGATAAAAATCTTCGCCAACTCTGGAGCAGAGGGCAGTGCTGGAAGAGGAACAAAATGGGCCATCTTAGAGAAGCGATCGACTGCCACCAGGATAGTCGTACATCCGGAAGAGTTAGGCAAATCGGTGACGAAATCCAATGCTATATGTTGCCACGGAACCGAGGGGATCGGCAAAGGAAGCAGAAGACCGGAGGGTGGCCGTCTAGGAACTTTGACCTTGGCACACAAGGAACAAGACGCCGTGAAGTCAGTTACATCCTGACGAAGTGAAGGCCACCAATAAAAACGAGCAATGAAGTCCAGTGTCTTCTTGACTCTGACATGCCCGGAAAGTTTATAGGAATGTCCCCAATGCAGCACCTCTCTTCTGTCTGCCTCAGAAACGTAGGTCTTGCCTGGAGGAGGAGTGATTAGACTCACAGGAGCCACCGTGATGATCTTGGCCGGATCGATGATGTGAGTCGGTTCCTCTACCAAATCAGAAGACTGCAGAGAGCGGGACAATGCATCAGCCTTGACGTTTTTAGGTCCGGGACGAAAACGCAGCTCAAAATCGAACCGGCCAAAAAAGAGAGACCATCGGGCTTGTCGGGGATTCAGTCTGTGGGCTGACTGGAGGTATGCCAAATTCTTGTGATCGGTAAAGATGGTAAACGGGTGGACCGCTCCCTCAAGAAGATAGCTCCACTCCTCCATGGCCAATTTTATGGCTAACAACTCGCAGTCCCCGATGGAGTAATTACACTCAGCAGGGGAGAAGGCCTTCGAGAAAAACCCACAGGAAACCAGTCGTCCGGAGGAAGATCTCTGAGAGAGAGAACTGCACCCGCTCCTGTGGATGAGGCATCGACCTTCAAAACGAATGGCTTGTTGGCCTCGGATCGGTGGAGCACAGGGGCTGTTGCAAAGGCTTGTTTTAACCTGGAAAAGGCCTCTTCAGCCTCGGAAGGCCAGGACGAGGAGTTGGTGCCCTTGCGAGTAAGACTGGAAATGGGTTTGATGAGAGATGAAAAGTGTGGCACAAACTGACGATAATAATTGGCGAAGCCGAGAAACCGTTGAATCGCCTTGACCCCTACCGGACGAGGCCATTGAAGAATTGCCAACAATTTCTCAGGATCCATCTCCAGCCCAGAATCCGAAACAATGTAGCCTAAGAAGGGCAATGGTGACTGCTCAAAGAGGCACTTCTCAAGCTTCGCGTAGATGTGATTCTCCCGCAGGCGCTGCAGTACCAGACGAACACTCCTCCTGTGGGATGCCAGATCCGGGGAAAAAATAAGGATGTCATCTAGGTACACGACCACGCAGGAGTACAGCAGATCTCGGAAGATGTCATTAACGAACTCCTGAAACACCGCGGGAGCATTGCAGAGACCGAAGGGCATAACAAGATATTCATAATGCCTGTCCCGGGTGTTAAAGGCCGTTTTCCATTCGTCGCCGGAGCGGATGCGGACGAGGTTGTAGGCTCCGCGTAGATCCAACTTCGAGAAGATGCGGGCTCCACGTAAGCGGTCGAAGAGTTCAGGAATGAGAGGCAAGGGGTATTTATTCTTTATCGTGATATTGTTTAATCCTCGGAAATCGATGCACGGGCGGAGCGAACCGTCCTTCTTTTTCACAAAGAAGAAACCGGCACCGTCAGGAGAAGAAGACTTCCGTATGAACCCTCTGGCAAGGTTATCACGAATGTACTCGGACATGGCAGTAGTCTCAGCTGGAGACAGAGGATAAATTCGACCCCTGGGCGGAGTGGTCCCGGGCCGTATATCAATAGGACAATCATACGGGCGATGCGGGGGAAGTGTCTCTGCCTCTTTCTTATCAAAGACGTCCGAAAACGACCAGTATGCGGCAGGCAAGCCTGCAGGGCCCGAGGAAACTGGATGAGGAGTGACAGGAAGAACGGAAGCTAGGCACCTCTCTTGGCAAGGATGCCCCCAGCCGAGAACTTCACCGGAACGCCAATCCAATATGGGTTCATGTGTCCAAAGCCAGGGGAGGCCAAGTAGCAGAGCGTGGGACAGGTTGGGTAGGACATAGAACGAGATCCGCTCCTGGTGCAATGCCCCGATGTGCAGACGCACCTCTTCCATAACCAGAGACACCGACACTTGTAAAGGTCGCACATCAACCGAGGCGATAACCCGTGGAGTCCTCAGAGTAATAACGGGAATCTGGTACTTCTTCACCTCCTTCAACCGGATGAAGTTCCCCGCCGCGCTCGAGTCCACATAGGCCACCTCCGAACCATGTCTCTGACCAAAAACCAGCTGCACAGAAAGAGTAAGAGGATGAGAGGAGTGAGGCACACCTAGGACAGCCTCTCTTACCTGGCCTACGTGGAGGAGTTTCCCGGCCTCTCAGGACAAGAACGCAGGAAGTGAGATGCGCTGCCGCAATAGAAACATAAGCCATCTGTCAATCTTTCCCTCCGGCGCTGTTCCGCTAACTTGACCCGATCTACTTGTATCGGCTCTGGCGCCAGCCTGGAGGATGACCCAAGGGAACGTGGACTGGATGGCCTGTGGAGAGAAGCAGAAGGTCTAAGAGGTCTCCTCTCCCTAGCGGCCTCGCGGGAGCGTTCCTGAAACCGGAGGTCAATCCGTGTAGCCAAGGAAATGAGATCCTCTAAGGTAGTCGGGGTATCTCGTCCCGCCAGTTCGTCCTTAATCTTGCTCGAGAGACCACGCCAGAAGGTCCCGACCAAAGCCTCATTATTCCACCCCAACTCAGAGGCCAAGGTGCGGAACCGGATGGCGTATTGTCCGACCGTAAGAGAACCCTGAGTGAGGCAGAAAAGGGACTCTGTAGCGGAAGCCAACCGGCCGGGCTCATCAAAAACTTTACGAAAAGTGTCCGTAAAGGTCTGGAGACTAGAGACTATGGGGTCATCCCGCTCCCACAGGGGATTCACCCAGGAGAGGGCCTCTCCCTCCAAATGGGACACAATGAAGGCCACCTTAGCCCGGTCAGTGGGATACTGCTGAGGCAGGAGTTCAAAATGCAACCTGCACTGATTCAAAAAACCCCTGTACAGCTTAGGGTCGCCCCCATACCGCGGCAGTTTTCCAAGCCTAGGGGACAGGGCAGGATCTGGACTGCGAGACGGATCTCGTGCGGCTGCAGACTGAAGGGAGAGCAGCCGATCGTCGACCGAAGCCATATAGGACAGATGGAGACTGGCCAATTGGGAAGCGTTGCTGGGATCTGCGGCCTGCAAGGCCGAGAGGCGGGAGTCCATAGTCTTCATAAAAGACATTATATGGGTCTGATTCTCCCGTAGGAACACTAGCTCCTTTTGGGCGGCGGCCCCGGTGGGGTCCATGGCCTGACTATTCTCTCACGATGCTGGTTACGAGGGCAAGAGTGGACCCACTGGACCGTGACGCCGAACTCTCCCCGAGCGAGCGCACCAGGTGGACCGACCCCTATACAGGGACCGTTTGGGAGCAGGCTCAGGAAGCTCAAACGTCACGGCGGCCAGGACCAGTGGTCGGCTCAAGAGGGTGAGCAGCAGAGAGGAGGATGAGAGATCCAGGGTAACCAGGGTCCAGGGAATGTTGCGGAAGGGTGAAGAAGAGCAGCGGGAACCAGATGGAAGCAGGGCACAGGGAGCTGTAAAAGGAAGACACAGGAGGGTTAGCAGGGAGACATAGGCTGAAGCAGCTACGGGAGCCGGGAGAGCGAGCGAGAGCTTGGGACCAGCAAGAGCAAGCAGGGCCTGAATGCAGCGAGGAGAACTCGATAGTCAGGCGCCTCCCCTAAGGGAGGGCGGCCTGGAATACCTGATGGTATCCCCCGATTGGCCAGGCGGTGGGTCTGGATCAGGTCAGGCCAGCGGGCGTCCATACAGCAGGGACGCGCGGTCAGGCCCCCCGGCGCGTGCGCAGAGGCACAGTGCGCGCGGCCGAGGGCAGAGGAGGAGCGCGCCGGGAGGCCGCCCGCCGGAACAAAGGACGACTGGAGGTGCGCACTGGAAGCGAGAGGCAGGAGGGACCCGGACCGGAGGCCGAAGCAGCGGCGGTGAGTATGGGGATGGCAGGGACAGCGGGACCCGTTGTGGCGGTGCTAACACCCTTCTTGGACAAACAATCAGTAGATTTGGTTTCCAGTACTATTTGTATGATGATGACACCCAATTATAAACCTCCTCTCCTGACATCATGCCTGCCTTTTTAGAAAACACCAGTGATTGTCACAGTGATTACCGCTGTCTCCAACATCATGTCCTCCCTCTATCTACAACTGAACCTGTCAAAAACTGAACTCCTTGTGTTTCCTCCCTCTACTGTCCCACCTATGCCCGACATTTCCATTTCCGTGTGTGGTTCTACATTACTCCCCAGCAACACGCCCGCTGTCTTGGGGTCATACTTGATTCAGACCTTACATTCACCCCCCACATCCAATCACTGGCTCCCTCTTATCATCTGCACCTCAAAAAATTTCTAGAATTCGACCGTTTCTTACATTCGACTGTCACAGGGCAGTAGGGAAAAAAACAGGAGACGTGGAACCTGGACCCCTGAACTGCCCCTCAGGCTAAGGAGGTGCCCTGACTTTCCTTAACTTGGGGGTACACTTGATGGTAGTGAGGCCCAAGTCTCCAACCTGTCCCTATCTCCTGTTTAGCCCTGAGCTAAACTCCCAACCCCCTCCCCAGCAGGAGAGACAGGGAAAAAAGTGTACTGCACCAATAACACAAAAGGAAAGATAAAACGGACACCACCTGGTTAAAGCAACTAAAAAATAAAACTTAGCTTGCTCTGCTGCAATCCTCCTGGACAGCAGAGTTAGCCACTTGACAACATTCAGCTGAAGCAGCACTGCTCCTGATAGCTCCTCTCTTCAGCAGCATCACCACTGCTCCAGATAAGCTGAACCTCCTCTGTACCAGGTAGGTCCAGTCTTCACCACGGTTGGTTTCCAAATGAACAGTATTGCCAACAGCTAGCTGGTGTACCAGGTGACCTTATATAGAAATGTGGGAGTGGTCTCCAGCAGACTAATTAAACATGCAGTAACACCAGCGGCCACTGGGGGGCAAAAACTGATATTAACCCCCGATGGCCTGAAAGGAAAAAAGGTTTAATATACGAGCAGCCCAAACTGACAGATCCAAAAAATGGATGGTTACAGTACCCCCTTACAATGAAGGGCCTCAGGACCCTCAACACTGTACCTCACTGGAAAACCACCTACAGTGAGGATGCCTAGATTCACCAGAGTTCACCTCAGCAACTACCTGACTCTCAGGTTTATGGCAAACGTGGGCAGATGGAAGTGGCAATGTATGCTTTGGAGGCACCACAAATCTGCAGAGCGCCGACCTGGGGAATGAGTTGTGTATGGGCATTACTGGGGGAAACTCCAGCTAGTAAGTCACCAGGCCGAGAATGGCCTACACCTGATACGACGCGATCATCCGAGAACTCCAGACCCCTACATACTCATTCACACACAGGTCCGGACCTGAACGTTTATTGCCATGCACACGTTTTCCACAAGATGGTGAGCTATTTAAAGAACTGACAACAGAGGCATCCCCCTGTGTCACCACACTCACACCCCCCGCAATTCACAGAGGGAACCACCACCCTCCTCCGACCCCTCCTCCTATGAGGACTCCGCCTCTCAGGGTTGGCTAATGGCGATGGTTGAGACTTGCCCCTACTCCTTTTGGTATCTGTTGATTTATGTGTTTATTATTATGCTGTAATGTCTATTGTCTGCACAAGTCCCCTCTAAAATGTAAAGTGCTGCGGAATATGTTGGCGCTATAGAAATAAAATTATTATTATTATTATTATTGTTAAAAAGTTTAATTAATAGACATGACATCCCTATAAATTGAAAACTAACAACTTCATGGGGCAGTATCTGCAGATGATAGATAATTTGATAAATAGATGATTTGGCAAAGTAATGAAAAGAGTTGTAACATTACTGAATCACAACCAATGAATGCATTTCAAAGGGTGACATTTTACTGTGATGTAAGCTTGCACCAAACTTAATTTTTGGCTTGAAACAGAATCTGTGCCTTTGATGTGACCCACTGCTAAGGTTTAATCAATAGTCTAACAATCATCTAGTTATTAATTATACAAAGTTTCTCATTAGGGAGACCAGTTTACTAACTATGAAGATAACACAAAAAGAGATTAAGAGACTTGTACTGAAAGTCTGTCTGATGAGCCAAGTATTCTGTTGTGTATCACTCGAGTATGGATCAATAATGTAAATTACAAAAAGCAAGAGATTTTAAAGACTCTATTGAAGGCATATTCACACATAGCTAAAAAGCAGCAACTTTTACGAAGGCAAAATCCACTGTTTTCCAGTATCAGCATTTACAGTGTATATTAAGTATAAATTGTTAAATACTAACCCAGATGTCTGTCACAAGCTTCGAAAATCTGGAAAAATAAGTCAATTGAGATGTATCGCAAACCCTATTGCAAGTACCAACCGCCAAAGAGAAAATGAGACACTACTACACACATTAATTTTATTCTTAGAATTAAAATTAGACATGCATAGAACAAGGTACCTCTGATAAAAAAGTAGACCAAAGACATCTATGGAGCATAAGGTAAGAACAAAACCAAAAATTGCAACAAATTTAGTGGCTAATCGTATATAACCTGTAATTTTGTAGGAAATATATATTAGAAAAATAATATTAAAAGGGATTCAATTCATTACGAAAAAAGTGTAACTACATATAAATAGAAGTATATGTGTTAAATATTATGATCCTGGATAGACAAATTAAAGTGGGTATAAAGTGCAAATGCAGAAGGTGTAAAATAAAACTTATAGAAAATTAGTCCACCGACTAACAGTGTTTCTTTTTTTACTTAATCAATATAAGTGTTATACTGTATACAAATGCAAAAACACAGCATTATATCAATTCAATATGAATATGTATTAAGTAATACTGCATTAATATGTGATAATAGAGCAGTTAGTTTTTCATAAAATATTGTGATTCACAAAGAAAAAGGTGTATACTAAATAGTAATAGACATTATGTCAATTCATGTCACAGCTATACAAGTCTACTCACCAACAACAGATGCAGAGGAGGAGGACTTTGAACTCTTCTACAATCAAGTTCAAGAGGAAATCGACAAGACACCTGTCACGCTCAGACAAGTCCAGAGGACACTACAGCACACAACAATGACGGGATGGAAAAGGGAGAGGATACAGTAGAGAGCGAGGGATGGGACACCTCCTGACTCCAACCTGTGCCTGTCCCTAAGCTCCCCTAATGCCCTCTTTGGGTCCTTCCCCTCCTTGCCACTGTCACGTACCTAGTCCCTGATTGTCACCTCAATACGCCCTGGCTAGTCCACTGGCTGGCAAGGTTGCTAGCCTCACCACTGCAGAGGGTAAAAACACAGGGGAAGTGACACACATGGGACAAACAAAGATAAAAGAACAAAAGACCCAGCTTCAGGCACTAAAGCAGCAAAGAATACAGCATCGGGATTCTGAACTCCAATAGCAGCAAAAACACCACCGATACAACAAGCTCCTCACTCCAGGCTGATCTTCATAGAATAACTCTATTACTGACAGTCAGCTGATGAGTCATGTGACTATTTAAAGGATGGTGGGAGTGGTCTGGTGGGGTTACTCTGCCAACTAATAGCGTTATTAACCTGCACAACATTATGACTCAAGACAATACTGTATGAATCCAACTTATTCTTGTGATTGTTCTCATTCTCATCAATGTTGGATTACATGAACATTTTAGATCATTTTTTTTAGATCATTTTTAAATACATAAGAGCTCTACTTTTCCATTATTCAGTGGGATCTCCCTCTTGATTTTAGAATGAGCTTGGATAATATACACTTCTCAACAATTAAATCACAACAGCAAAAAGGAAAAGTAATTGACTTATGGAAACCTCAGAATCCATAGACATGTTAATGATATGTAAATGATGAAAAAACAGAGACAAATTTTTCAAAACATCTCGACTTATTCAGCATCGACCATGCAGATATATATGAACTTACTCGCCTTGGAATGTTATCAGTGAGGTTATAAGTGGTTGCCTGAGGAATGTTTTGCCATGCTGAATGCAGTTGGGCACGCAAATCATCAAAATCTGCTGCTAGCAGTTCCTTTTGCAGTTCCCGACAATGGCGCCCTAGATCTAGATGGGAAATAAGTCTGGAGATGCTGCAGGCCATTGTATCACATTTAGGCCACACAGGCTTCTCTCCTAAGCATAGGCAAAATGCAACCTGGGACTGTTGTGCTGAAAATATCTCCTGGGACACTTTGGAAAAATTTCCATATCACTTTTTGCACAACAAAAATAAAGTTACGCTTAGCTGTTAAGGGGGTTTTACACATAGCTATATCGCCAGCAATATCGCTAAAGCGTCACTGATTTTGTGACGCAACAGCGATATTGCTAGCGATATCGCTATGTGTGATACTTACCTCCGACCGGCTCCCCCGCTGTCTGTCGCTGATCGCGCAAGATCGGCCGGGTCCATTTCTCGTTGGGCGCTTCCTGCTGGCGCTTACGAGCGACGTGTGAACGCGGGCGGGAGGACGTCAGCATCACTGCGTGTGAAAGGTAAGTAATGACCACTGCTGCGTCACTACATCGCTAGTGAGATCTGCCTGTTTGACAGCTCACTAGCGACCATTTAGCGATGCACCAGCGATCCTGTCCGGGTCGTATTGTGGTCGAGATCGCTGGTGCATCGCTAAATGTAAATGTAAAGGGGCCTTTAGTGTCCCTGGAATTAAAACAACAGCATCCAGCTACCGTACATTATGCCACCCACGCCTTGATCCTTGAAATAGGACTGGTGTGTCATTCACTCGTGAAGGTATCTTCATGGCATTGCCCATATTGTCTCCGAACCAATCTCGGGTATCATTACATTCAAGACCAAAGCGATAATTATTAATGAAGAGGACAGCCCTCTATTCCAGCCTTCATTGTCAACTTGCTAAGCACCATGATAGCCTTTGGCGTAAGGTCTATGGAATACCTATAGCTGATGCATTCAGCTTGTCAGAACCTTCCTCAAACAACCATTAATAACCTCGCTGATAGCATGCCAAGGCGCGTGAGTGCGTTTAACACTGTATGTGGTGCTCATACTCGAGTCTGAATAAATTATGTTTTAAAGATGTTGTTGAAATTTTTTCATCATTTGCATACCATTAACATATTAACTTGTCTATATATCTTGTGATTTCCATAATACCACAACATTTCGTTCTTGGTGTAGCATTTTCAATGTGAAGAGTGTTCTTCTGTATCTGTTGATCTGAATTAATCATATTCTATCTTAACTAAGATTAAATAACCTTTCTCATTTGCTCAAATGTTTTTTTCTTTTCTTTTTAGTCAGAAAAATCTTCGATAAACACATTAAAATAAAACAGGAACGGAGCATTGAATTTGAGGGAAATCAACTCCAGATCCTGCCAGACCTCTCCTTGGTCACTCTGTAAAGGAGGTGAATGCTACATCCTCTTCTAACAACACTGAAAGATAACGAAATCATGTACAGGTGGGGGGTTCCCATTCAGTCTTACAGCCAGAAGGAATGGCTGCTCAACCACCCTTAGAGATGCGGCTGACCTACACCAGTTTTGCTCAGCCTTAGGCTACTTTCACACATCAGGTTTTCGGCGTCAGGCGCGATCCGGCAAATATTTAGTAAAACCGGATGTGACGGATCCATTTTTCTGCTGGATCCGTCTTGTTCTTGACAGACAAAACCGGATCCGTCTCATCCGGTTAATCCGGTTTTTGTTCCGTTTTTCGACGGATTACGCCGGACCCGGTTTTTAAAATTGACCCTTGTGGCCTTCCGAACGGGATTGGCTACTGAAAAACTATATATAGCGTGTTCCTACAGCCCTTCTTTGACAGGTTGTAGAGGAGAAAGTGCAGGTTGGAGAGAAGAGCAAGTTACTGGCGAAGATGGATGTTGTGATTGGAAATATTTTGAAGAATTTGGCGGATTTTACAGCGGAGGCGAATCGTTTGAGGGTGATTGTTCTGGAGAAGGAGAGAGCGAGAGAGCAGCGCATCAGGCATCGTAGACGACGTTTGTGGATCCACCCCATCACAGCCAAGAGAATGACGCGTGGGGTCTATTCTACACTCTGCATGGACCTTAGACGAAACCCAGATAAATTTTTTGGATATGTTCGGATGAAAATGGAGAATTTTGATTACTTGGTGGAGCGCATTGCACACCTCATAAGAAAAGCAGACACCTATTGCCGCTTCTCTGTTTCACCCGCAGAGCATCTGATGGTGACTTTAAGGTAAGCCACATTTATTGGATATGCTCGCATCAGAGCACACTTTCACTGCAATCTTGTTGGTGGTAGTTTGTATCTCCAAGTGTTATAGCTGAGTTTTGGTATGTAATGCTGTGATTTTAAACTAATTGATTGTTTTTTAATTCCCCACAGATTTCTTGCAACTGGAGAATCCCTTTCGTCACTGCATTTCGAGTACAGACTCGGGATTTCCACCATATCTGGAATAGTGAAGTACACATGCCGTGCACTGTGGGACTCCTTAGCTGAAGAGTTTTTACCAGAGCCCACAACAGAGAGGTGGATTGAAATTTCTGAAAAGTTTCAACAGATATGTCAGTTTCCGAACTGCTTGGGCGCTGTGGACGGGAAACATATCCGCATTGTAAAGCCAGCCGGATCGGGATCGGAATATTTCAATTACAAGAAATATTTTTCCATTGTCCTCATGGCCATCGCTGACGCGGAATACAAATTTATTGCTGTTGATATTGGGGCCTATGGCCGCTCCAATGACTCTCAAGTTTTCAATCTGTCTGCCATGGGGCGTAAACTGTATGGAAACACCTTCCAGTTCCCACCCCCTAGACCGCTGCCGCAAACATCTGGTCCACCTATGCCATTTGTCTGTGTAGGGGATGAAGCCTTCCAGCTGTCAGAACACCTTTTGAAACCGTACGGTAGCAGAGGATTGACAAGAACAAAATGCATTTTTAATTACCGCCTCACAAGAGCAAGAAGAATGGTTGAATGTACCTTTGGTATTCTGACAGCAAAATGGCGGGTCCTATTGACTGCGATCAACCTCAAGACAGAAACTGTGGACGAGGTGATCAAAGCTTGCGTGGTACTCCACAATTTTGTTATCTGCAAGGAACCCATTTCCATTGAGGACACCTCTGAAGAAACCACCTTGCAAGATTACCATGACATTACCACTAGAAGTTCTGTGACGGTTTCAGTAATGAGGGACAATTTTGCACTATACTTTATGTCACCTCAAGGCAGAGTACACTGGCAGGATGACAGAGTGTGAAAGATTTGTGCCCTTAACCAAACTTGTGTACCTTCTGTACCAACAGTATATACCTTTGCCAACCAAAGTTGGCTATCTTGTCATGGTCTTACTATTTTTACCTTTAGGCCACAGGTGTGTACCTGGTTGTGTTTTATGCAAAGTATTTCACCTTGTAACAAAAGTTGTGTACATTGTTAGGAAATCACCAACAATAAACACAACTTTTTAGGTGAAATACTTTGCTTCAAACACAACCAGGAACACAACTGTGGCAAAAAGGTAAAATGTACCCACAGTTATATACCTGGTTTTGAATACCTTTTTACCTTTGAAATACCCTGTATTTAACCTTTTTTTTAAGCATAGTTCGCCGCAGAAAGAAATGACAGACAACCATTGTGAAACGATAATGTAACTTTTATTTAAAATATTTTTTTTTTGTAAAATGTTTTTAATGTGCAAAAAACTTTTTTAATAAAGGTTTTAGAAACAATAGGCATTTTTATTAAAAAACACATTACAAATCTGTGTAGTGTGGGGTGGAAATACTGCTGGAGGGGCTGTGGGACACTTCGACACTGGGAGTGTGGAGAGAGGACTGGGATCGTGGTGGGGAAGGAACAGTTAGAGGTGAAGGTGTGGAAAAAGCTACAGAATGGGTGGACATGTGGGAGGCAGAAGAGGTGGTGGGCGGTGGAGTGGAGGGTTGGGCAGGGACTGTAGGAGCAGATGATGTTGATGGCAAGTTGTATGGGGAAGGAGTTTGGTAGGGGGAAGGAGTTTGGTACGGGGCAGGTTGCTGGAAGTGGGGAGATGTCTGGTACTGGGGAGGTTGCTGGTACTGGGGAGGTTGCTGGTACTGGGGAGGTTGCTGGTACTGGGGAGGTGGCTGGTGCTGGGGAGGTGGATGGTATGTAATAGGAGGGGGAGGATGGAAAGTGGCTGGAGGGGGTGCAGGTGGAGGAACTACTGTGGTGGGAGGAGGAGGTTGGGAGGTAACGTGCTGGAGAGCACCGTGGCATGAATGCATTACATGCATCTGCTGGGTAGGAGAGAGCGTTTCCGTGCGCTCAACAACAGACCTGAAAAAGGTGTGGTTTGGCAAAGATCTTGCTTCTGAATGCATGGTTTGCAGAAGTGTCTTCACCTCCAGAATGCTGGAGTTGATCTGCTGAAAGCCTGCGGAGATTTGCTCTGACAAGACTTTTAGACAGTTCTGGAAAGATGCATTCAGATGCAAGAACTCTGGCGCATAAGTCTTTTCCTGGCCCCTCTGCCGCTGCCGCCCAGTACCCGCAGGTGTACTAGAGGTGGCAGGGGCAGAAGGGTGGGGTAAAGGGAAAGCAATCTCCTCACCAGCAGCTTCATGTAATGTAGGCGGCCACGATGCTCCTGTGCTGGTGGATGGGACAGATGGGTCGAATGTGTGGGAAGGCTGGGAAGGTGCAGATGTACCGGGGCGGTCGAAGTGTCCCTCGGTGCCGGTCTCCTCAGGGATCGCCTCAGAAGGGTCCAATCGTGCAGGCTCCCGAGTGCTGCTCACCGTGCTGTGGAATAAAGAGAAAAAAAAACAATTAAAACAGTGACATGGTATGGCCCTGGCTGAAAAAAAAAAAGTTACATAGAAACATTTTTTTTCACATGTGCTGTGTAATATTTACCTTCTGGTGACCATTGTTTCCCGGAGGAACGACAGGGCTTCTGCGTACTTGTACTTGCTCCTGCGTCCTCCAGATCCACTCGGGGCCCGCATCTCTTTATTGAACTCCTTCTTGAAACGATCCCTCACAGACCGCCACCGCTTCACAATTCTGTCCCCTGAAACGAGAAAGGAGTGGTTAGTATACAACATCAGTGTTTCACAAACTCCAGTCCTCATGGTCCCCAGGGGTCATGTTTTCAGGATTTCCATAGTAAATGGAAATCCTGAACACATGATCCGTGGGGACCACGAGGACTGGAGTTCGGGAAACACTGGTTTACATCAAGCAACCGGTACTGTATATACTTACGCTCTTTAATCTGGGCCCGAGCATCGAGGTCCTCCCAGCGGTCCACAAGGAGCGAACAGATTTCCTCCCAGAGTCGTCGGGTAACGATCAGGTCAGCATGGCGGCGGTCAGCCATATTCCATAGCGGCTCCCTTTCTCTGACGAGATCGATGAGGTGGTCCACATCAATCCCTCCATCCTCACCGTCAGAGTCGGGAGCACGCTGTGAAGGCTGTTAACCCCTTCACTACCAAGGGTGGTTTGCACGTTAACTACCGGGCCAATTTTTACAATTCTGACCACTGTACCTTTATGAGGTCATAACTCTCGAACGCTTTCATGGATCCCGGTGATTCTGACATTGTTTTCTCGTGACATATTGTACTTCATGTTAGTGGTAAAATTGCATTCAAATAACTTGCGTTTATTTGTGAAAAAAATGGAAATTTGGCGAAAATTTTGAAAATTTCGCAATTTTCCAACTTTGAATTTTTATGCCCTTAAATCACAGCGATACGGCACACAAAAAACTTAATACATAACATTTCCCACATGTTTACTTTACATCAGCACAATTTTGGAACCAAAATTTTTTTTTGTTAGGAAGTTATAAGGGTTAAAAATTGACCAGCGATTTCTCATTTTTGCAACACCATTTTATTTTTAGGGACCACTTCACATTTGAAGCCACTTTGAGGGGTCTATATGATAGAAAATACCCAAAAGTGACACCATTCTAAAAACTGCACCCCTTAAGGTGCTTAAAACCACATTCAAGAAGTTTATTAACCCTTTAGGTGCGTCACAGGAATTTTTTGAATATTAAAAAAAAAATGAACATTTAACTTTTTTTCACAAAAAAAATACTTCAGGTTCAATTTTCTTTATTTTACCAAGGGTAACAGGAGAAATTGGACTGCAAAAGTTATTGTGCAATTTGTCCTGAGTACGCTGATACCTGATATGTGGGGGGGAACCACTGTTTCGGCGCATGGCAGAGCTCAGAATGGAAGGAGCGCCGTTTGACTTTTTCAATGCAAAATTGGCTGGAATTCAGATCGGACGCCATGTCACGTTTGGCGAGCCCCTGATGTACCTAAACAGTGGAAACCCCCCCAAGTGACCCCATTTTGGAAACTAGACCCCCCAAGGAACTTATCTAGATATGTGGTGAGAACTTTGAACCCACAAGGGCTTCACAGAAGTTTATAACGTACAGCAGTACAATTAAAAAAATCATATTTTTTCCACAAAAATGATCTTTTCACCCCCAATTTTTATTTTTCCAAGGGTAACAGGACCCTAAAAGTTATTGTGCAATTTGTCCTGAGTACGCTGATACCCCATATGTGGGTGTAAATGACTATTTGGGCGCATAGCAGAGCTCGGAAGGGAAGCAGCGCCATTTGACGTTTTTGGCTAGAATTGAGATCTGACACCATGTTGCAATTGGAAAACCCCTGATGTACCAAAACAGTGGAAACCCCCCACAAATGACACCATTTTGGAATCTAGACCCCCCAAGGAACTTATCTAGATGTGTGGTGAGAACTTTGAACCCCCAAGGGCTTCACAGAAGTTTATAACGTACAGCAGTACAATTAAAAAATCATATTTTTTCCACAAAAATGATCTTTTCACCCTCAATTCTTATTTTTCCAAAAGTAACAGGACCCTAAAAGATATTGTGCAGTTTATCCTGAGTACGCTGATACCCCACATGTGGGTGTAAACCACTATTTGGGCGTATGGCAGAGCTCGGAAGGGAAGCAGCGCCATTTGACGTTTTTGGCTGGAATTGAGATCGGACACCATGTCGCGTTAGGAAAGCCCCTGATGTACCAAAACAGTAGAAACCCCCCCACAAATGACACCATTTTGGAAACTAGACCCCCCAAGGAACTTATCTAGATGTGTGGTGAGCACTTTGAACCCCCCAGTGCTTCACAGAAGTTTATAACGTCCGGGCGTGAAAATAAAAAAATCGTATTTTTTCCACAAACATGATCTTTTAGTCCCCATTTTTTTATTTTCCCAAGGGTAACAGGAGAAATTGGACCCCAAAAGTTGTTGTCCAATTTGTCCTGAGTACGCTGATACCTCATATGTGGGAGAAAACTACTGTATGGGAACACGTCGGGGCTCGGAAGGGAAGTAGTGACGTTTTGGAATGCAGACTTTGATGGAATGGTCTGCGGGTGTCATGTTGCGTTTGGAGAGCCCCTGATGTACCTAAACAGTGGAAACCCCCACAAGTGACCCCATTTTGGAAACTAGGCCCCCTAATGAACTTATCTAGATGTGTGGTGAGCACTTTGAACCCCCCAGTGCTTCACAGAAGTTTATAACGACCGGGCGTGAAAATAAAAATATCGTATTTTTTCAACAAACATCATCTTTTAGTCCCCATTTTTTTTATTTTCTCAAGGGTAACAGGAGAAATTGGACCCCAAAAGTTGTTGTCCAATTTGTCCTGAGTACGCTGATACCTCATATGTGGGAGAAAACTACTGTATGGGCACACGTCGGGGCTCGGAAGGGAAGTAGTGACGTTTTGGAATGCAGACTTTGATGGATTGGTATGCGGTTGTCATGTGCGTTTGGAGAGCCCCTGATGTACCTAAACTATTGACACTCCCCACAAGTGACCCCATTTTGGAAACTAGACCCCCCACGGAGCTTAGATGTGTGGAGAGCACTTTGAACCCCCAAGTGCTTCACAGAAGTTTATAACGCCTGGGCGTGAAAATAAAAAAAACATTTTTTTCCGCAAAATTATATTTTTGCCCCCAATTTTTTATTTTCCTAAGGGTAACAGGAGAAATTGGACCCCAAAAGTTGTTTTGTAATTTGTCCTGAGTAGGCTGCTACCCTACATGTGGGGGTAAAACACTGTTTGGGCACATGGCAGAGCTTGGAAGGGAAGGAGCACCATTTGACTTTTTCAACGCAGAATTGGCTGGAATTGAGATCAGACGCCATGTTGCCTTTGGAGAGCACCTGATGTGCCCAAACAGTGGAAACCCCCAATTATAACTCCAACCCTAACCTCAACACACCACTAACCCTAATCTGAGCCCTAGCCCTAACCTTAGCCCTAGCCCTAACCCTAGCCCTAACCCTAGCCCTAACCCTAGCCCTAACCCTAGCCCTAACCCTACCCTAACCCTAACCCTAGCGGGAAAATGGAAATAAATACATTTTCTTTTAGTTTTATTATTTTTCCCTAACTAAGGGGGTGATAACGGGGGGTTTGATTTACGATTTATGGCGGTTTTTATGTTTGGCGGCTGTCGCACGCTAAAAGACGCTTTTTATTGTAAAAATAGTTTTTGCATCACCACATATTGTGAGCTATAATTTTTCGGTATTTTGACCCACCGAGTCATGTGAGGTCTTATTTTTTGCGGGACAAGTTGACGTTTTTATTGGTACCATTTTTGGGCACGTGACATTTTTTGATCGCTTATTATTCCGATTTTTGTGACGCAGAATGAACAAAAACCAGCGTTTCATGAATTTCTTTTGGGGGGTGCGTTTACACCGTTCCGCGTGCGGTAAAATTGATAACGCGTTTTTATTCTTCGGGTCAGTACGGTTACAGCGATACCTCATTTAGGTCTTTTTTTATGTTTTGTCGGTTTTTTGCAATGAAAACAATTTTATATAAAAAATAATTATTTTTGTATCGTTTTATTCTGCGAGCTATAACTTTTTTATTTTTTTGCGGATGATGCTGTATAGCAGCTCGATTTTTGCGGGACAAGATGACGTTTTCAGCGGTACCATGCACATTTATATGCGTCTTTTTGATCGCGTGTTATTGCACTTTTTGTTCGGTGGTATGATAATAAATCATTATTTTTTGCTTCGTTTTTTATTTTTATTTTTTAAGGGGTTCGCTAAAGGGGTTAACTAATGGGACAGTTTTATAGGACAGGTCATTACGGACGCGGTGATACCAAATATGTGTACTTTTATTGTTTTTGTTTTTTTTTATTTTGAAAAAATGGATTTATTGGGGAATATTTTTTTTTTTTTTACTAATTTATTTAGCGATTTTTTTTAAATTATTTTTAACACTTTTTTTTTTTTTTTTTTTACTTTATTACCTTGTCCCAGGTGGGACATCACTGTCCTGTGACAGATCGCTGATCTGTCACATCACAGATCACTGTGACAGATCAGCGATCTGTCACAGGCACTGCTGCAGACTTCCTCATGCCTGCGCTTTGCAGGCAGTGAGGAAGTCAGCTCGTTGCAGGCCCCCGTCGCCATCTTGGATCCGGGGGCCTGTAGGGAAAGAGCCCCCCGCAGCAGCGCTGCACATTGCGCTGCCGTGGGGGGCTCAGGGAAGCACGGAGGGAGCCCCCTCCCTGCCGATGCTTCCCTTTAACCCCCGGTACACCGCGATCGCGTTTGATCGCGGTGTGCAAGGGGTTAACATGTCGGGGGCGGTCCGTGACCGCCCCTGACACATTGTGCCGGGTGTCAGCTATGATAATTAGCTGACACTCGGCCGCGATCAGCGTCGCTCACCACGTGGGCGCCGCTGATCGCGATGACGTAATATTCCGTCCATGGTAATTAGGTCCATGGTCACATGGACGGAATATTACGTCAATTGTAGATAAGGGGTTAAAGAAAAAGACAAAAATAACATAATTAGCCTCCACAAAAGAAATGAAATAAAAAGTGCAAAAAAACAAAACACAAATATTTATACTTACACGCTGGTGACCGCCGCGTTGCTGTCGCCGACGACCCTGGGAGGCACTGCGAGGACCTCTTGGCCGAGCACCAGATTGGGAAGACTAGAGAAGAAAACAAAAAATGTTATGTCTTTGGATGTAGGCATTTGTTTGCTGTGTGTGGTCTGCAGAACATTGTTTTCTATGTGTTGTGTGTAGTGTGATGTTGTGTTTCTGCGTTTGATGCAAAAAACTTACCAATTGTGAGCCCACTCCAGTTGTCTGTCCACCCCTTCCTTCTTCTTCTGGGAGCTCCTCTTCATCTTGTGATTCCTGTTTTGAAATAAAAGGCAATGAATAGACATATATTACAGAGATGATGGATTTTGGAAATAAAAACTTACCGACAAACGCTGACGATGCGAGGGAGGGCTCCCAGAAGAAGATGTGCTGTCTTCCTGCTGGCCAGACTCCATGCCTGTGGGTGGTGTTACTGCTGCTGCCAGTGCTTCCAGTGCTGCCACTGTTGCTGCTGCTGCTGCATCTCTTGGGCGGCTGTTGAATAAAGAGAAACAAAGGGGCAATGAATATCTTGATATTCCATGGCCCTAGTTTGGAGGAATGGGGGATTTGATAATTACAGTCTCTCATCTGCTGCTGGACTCCCCTCCCGTTGTTCAGCATGCTGTTCTATTTGGGGTGGTGGTGGTGCTGATGGTGCTGCTGCAGTGGTCTCCTGCCTTCTCCTGCGCCTGGTTGCTGTCTTGGGTGGCATGTTGGGTGTGGCTGAGGGTCCCACTGTCATGCTTTTATATATGTGTCTTGTGGGCAGAGCTACTGAGCATGCTCAGACCAAAAAAAACGGATCCGGCGCATTGCACGGCTCATAGGCTTTCATTGTGTGAAAAAGCCGGATGCGCCGGATCCGGCATGTCCGGCTTTTTCGCCGGAGACAAAAAACGTTACAGTAGCCGTTTTTTCCAGACGCCAGATTGCGACACATTGCCGGATCCGGCGAAAACCGGATGAAACGCATGGCCATCCGGCGCGATCCGGCGCAAATGCAAGTCAATGGGGGGGAAACCGGATCCGGCATTGCATTTCGCCGGATCCGGTTTTTGTCAAAAGCGCCGGATCGCGCCTGACGGCGAAAACCTGATGTGTGAAAGAGGCCTTAGAAATTCCAGTCCCAAAACTACCAAACGGAACTGACACCCCCTGCTCCACCACCGCCCTTAGCTTGGCAGCAAGTTTCAGCTAAAAAACGGCGTGCCTCCCCCTGGTCCTGTCTCAGGAGAAAAACCACCACCCTTCCAGGTGCTGATGGAAAATTGGGAGGACTATTTTGCCTGTGTTGTCAACATGAACAGACCCAGGGACTTGCACTACAGATCATCTTATATCTATAGAAATATGACCACATAAGATAATACTGCCTCAACTGTAAGGCTGGCAGGGAGTGCAAGAAGGCACTCTAACAGCTTGGACTATTTGAAATCTCCAGAATCTTCTAGCTCAATCTCTCCTGTTTTTTACCCCTGTATTGACATTTCAATAGAATTTCAATTTCACTAGAAAATGGTTTGAGAGAAAGCACTGGAGACTTCTAAGGTTGCCAGCAATGAGTCCAGATCTGAATCCCATAGAACACCTGTGGAGAGATCTAAAAATGGCAGTTTGGAGAAGGCACCCTTCTAATATCAGGGACCTGGAGCAGTTTGCCAAAGAAGAATGGTCTAAAATTCCAGCAGAGCATTGTAAGAAACTCATTGATGGTTACCGGAAGCGGTTGGTCGCAGTTATTTTGGCTAAAGGTTGTGCAACCAAGTATTAGGCTGAGGGTGCCAATACTTTTGTCTGGCCCATTTTTGGAGTTTTGTGTGAAATGATCAATGTTTTGTTTTTTGCTTCATTCTCTTTTGTGTTTTTTCATTTAAGACAAATTAAATGAAGATAATAATACCAAAGAATTTGTGATTGCAATAATTTTCAGGAAGAAACTGAGTATTATCTGACAAAATTGCAGGGGTGTCAATACTTTTGGCCACAACTGTAAATGTTCATTTTTTTAAATATTCCAAAAATTCCTCTGAAGCACCTGAACGGTTAATAAACTTCTTGAATGTGGGTTTGAGCACCTTGAGGGGTGCAGATTTTAGAATGTTGTCACTTTTGGTTATTTCCTGTGAGGTATAAACAGTTTGTGGGATGCAGTGAGTAACCGGAGAAAGAGAAGGGGTTAACAAGGATTTACTGAACAGGTAATAACAACAGGTAATAACACGTAGTAATCCACGCAGGGAGGAAAGACAATCAGAGAAAGAATATACAAAAAACAAGACAACTTATCGGTTGCAGTTTTGGCCGGGGAAAGGCTGGAAAATCTCTCAGCAGCATCTCAACTGTTGTTCAAAGTCTCTGGCTCTACTACGGAGATACGAGAAGCACTGCCGCCTGACAGTGCTGATGGATTCAGTTCTGCTTGACTTGGGTTCTCCAAAGCGTGGAAACAGTCCTTTATGGGGATTCCTCAGAAATGGCGCCTGACACGGGTAGTGAGCACATGTGCAAGCTTCAACAACCCGCGGTTTTACGGAGTTGTCTCTAAACACTTTGTCCGGTGTCTCGGGTAAAACAGGAGTATCCAACAGTGCGGGAACAGACGGTAACTTAATAGCGTCACGAGAAGTCTTAGGGTCAGCACACTGAAGTATGGGAATAGTGGAGTTGTTAGCACGAGCAGCGGAGAGGGAGTCAACCATCTCCTGTCGCCTTCCCGCCAAGTCTCCTTATATACCCCGCACCCCCTGCTGTCTAACTTAAAGGTCTCTCCCTGTCAGCGGAAACCTCCCCCGCCAGCGGTGGTGACAGCCCCGATAGTTCCAGCCTTAAAGGGCACCGCACACTGCTGACTCCGTCTCAAGTCATTTTGTTACATTTCTATCATATAGACCTCTCAAAGTGACTTCAAATGTGATGTGGTCCCTATAAAAAAAAGGGTCAACTTTTAACCCTTATAACTTTCTAACAAAAAAAAATTGGGGTTTCAAAATTGTGCTGTTGCAAAGTAGACATGTGGGAAATGTTATTTATTAAGTATTTTGTGTGACATATCTCTGTGATTTATGTGTGTATGTGGGGTGCTATGTGGGAGTTCATTGAGCAGTGCACATATCATACTATATGTGAAGGGCATTTTTGATGTTGTCATACTCTATGGGGACTACCATAAAAGTGGTATTGCAGTAGATGAGTACACTAAGGCTCTTCAATACGGGCAAACTTACTGTGTACGTAAAAAATGTGGTGGTGTGTCTTTCTATGACTGTGCCAATGTGACGCGACACCAATTACTCTGCCTAATTTTTTTGGAGAAGTGGAAATGTGTACCCAATTAGGACTTTTGCTATGTGGACCCATGATTTCTATGTTCATCCCTAGTATGAATCCAAACTTAGTAATTCCTTATATCACATTGCTGAAGTTCGTTGTCATCTATAACACGTGCTGAAACCATGCAGTTGCCCAACTTTTCACGACTATTTTTTATGCCTCACTAATTACTTTTAGCACTTACAAAGTGGTTCTAAACCTTTAAGAATTAGCATTTGCCTAACTGAACATGTGCTGCCTCTGTTGGGGGTGACAGCTGCACATTTTTCATGAATATGAATGAGGGGTTGTCACAGCCTTGACCCTGTTACTCACAATACTAAATTCTATATATTTAAAGATTTCAGCACAAGATTGTTTAAATAGTTGAGAAACACATTAATCAAGTAGCAAGAAGATTTGTGGTGACCTTCAGAGCACAGATTGTATCTGACAACAATAAAAAAGATTTATAATAGTGGGAGACCCAAGACCAACAAACTGCAGAAAGAAATCTTTAGGGTGAATGGTCTTTAGACAGATGACATCAGATTAGAGCCTTTTCTAATGTTTATCACCTACATGAATACAGAAAACAAAGGAAGTATTCAGAAAAGAGAGTGCCTCCCCAAAAAATCATGAAGAAGGTTGAGAGATATTTAATTTTTCTGCACTTGTCAAATTGGTTTAAGCTTCATGCACATGGCCATAGTAAAGGGGTTGTCTGGGCAAAGAGAAAAGTTACCCAGAGGCTGGAGCTGTAAAAAGAAACAAATTAAGCAATACTCACTTACCGGCACCCACCTGGATTCTGCACAGGCTGGTGAGTGGTCAGCGAGACACAGAGGAGGAGACGTCACTGTTCCATCAGAAGCAGTACTGCTGCGGCCTTTGACTAGCTGCAACAGCTGTGATTAGCTGCAGCAGATAGGCAAATTGAGCAGTACATCATCAGAAAAACATCCAATTGTGCATTGCCTAAGTCACTTGACCTCTGCCACCAATCACAGCCAACACGAATCCTGCTACTGGTCAAATAGTGACACATCCTTTTCCTGTGTTCTGTGATCTGTGATCTGTGCTGGATCCAGGTGGGTGCCAGTAGGTGATTATCACTTAGTTTATTTTTTTACAGTTCCACGCCCCTTTTGAACTTTTTTTTTGCCCAGAAACCTCCTTTTAAGGCTTTATTCAGCCTTTGACAGTAACACTACACCAATAGAAGTGTATGAGGCCTTATCCTACCTCTCATGGCGTATAGCCGTCAGGATAAGAAGAGATTACAACTCCAAAGATATAAAGGCATAATATTTTATTAATAATTATATAAAAACATATATCATAAAAAGACAAGGAATACCTCCAAAGAGAGGGGTATAGAGACAAAGCAATGCCCAACAAAGAGGGTCTAGTTGGGTACCAAATAAATATATTATACTAGCTGAAGAGCCCGGCATTGCCCTGGCATAGTAACTAACTGTGGTTAGTTTATAACAGATTACAATGATTATATTGCACATAAAAACATTTCACATCATATATTCAACACTACAGATTTGGAACACAAATACAGTTCCATGCGAAAGTGTTCGGCCCCCTGGAACTTTTCAAACTTCTCCCACATATAATGCTTCAAACATAAAGAAACCAAATGTAAATTTTTGGTGAAGAATCAACAACAAGTGGGAGACAATTGTGTAGTTGAACGAAATTTATTGGTTATTTTACATTTTTGTGGAAATTCAAAAACTGAAAAGTGGAGCGTGCAATATTATTCGGCCCCTTTAACTTAATACTTTGTTGCGCCACCTTTGCTGTGATTGCAGCTGCAAGTCGCTTGGGGTATGTCTCTATCAGTTTTGTATATCGAGAGATGGAAATTCTTGCCCATTCTTCCTTGGCAAACAGCTCGAGCTCAGTGAGGTTGGATGGAGATCGTTTGTGAACAGCAGTTTTCAGCTCTTTCTACAGATTCTCGATTGGATTCAGGTCTGGACTTTAACTTGGCCATTCTAACACCTGGATACGCTTATTTGTGAACAATTCCATTGTAGATGTTGCTTTATGTTTGGGATCATTGTCTTGTTGGAAGACAAATCTCCGTCCTAGTCTCAGGTCTTTTGCAGACTCCAACAGGTTTTCTTCAAGAATGGTCCTGTATTTGGCTCCATCTATCTTCCCATCAATTTTAACCATCTTCCCTGTCCCTGCAGAAGAAAAGCAGGCCCATGCCATGATGCTGCCACCACCATGTTTGACAGTGGGGATCGTGTGTTCAGGGTGATGAGCTGTGTTGCCTTTACGCCAAACATATCGTTTGGCATTGTTGCCAAAAAGTTTGATTTTGGTTTCATGTGACCACAGCACCTTCTTCCACATGTTTGGTGTGTCACCCAGGTGGCTTGTTGCAAACTTTAAACAACACTTTTATGGATAGCTTTAAGAGATGGCTTTCTTCTTGCCACTCTTCCATAAAGGCCAGATTTGTGCAGTGTATGACTGAATGTTGTCCTATGGACAGACTATCCCACCTCATCTGTAGATCTCTCCAGTTCATCCAGAGTGATCATGGGCCTCTTGGCTGCATCTCTGATCAGTCTTCTCCTTGTTTGAGATGAAAGTTTGGAGGGACGGCCGGGTCTTGGTAGATTTGCAGTGGTATGATACTCCTTCCATTTCAATATGATCGCTTGCACAGTGCTCCTTGGGATGTTTAACCCCTTCACCCCCAAGGGTGGTTTGCACGTTCATGACTTGGCCAATTTTTACAATTCTGACCACTGTACCTTTATGAGGTCATAACTCTGGAACGCTTCCATGGATCCCGGTGATTCTGACATTGTTTTCTCATGACATATTGTACTTCATGTTAGTGGTAAAATTTCATTCAAATGACTTGCGTTTATTTGTGAAAAAAAATGGAAATTTGGCAAAAATTTTGAAAATTTCGCAATTTTCCAACTTTGAATTTTTATGCCCTTAAATCACAGAGATACGGCACACAAAAAACTTGATAACTAACATTTCCCACATGTTTACTTTACATCAGCACAATTTTGGAACCAAAATTTTTTTTTTGTTAGGAAGTTATAAGGGTTAAAAGTTGACCAGCGATTTCTCATTTTTACAACACCATTTTATTTTTAGGACCACATCACATTTGAAGCCACTTTGAGGGGTCTATATGATAGAAAATACCCAAAAGTGACACCATTCTAAAAACTGCACCCCTTAAGGTGCTCAAAACCACATTCAAGAAGTTTATTAACCCTTTAGGTGCGTCACAGGAATTTTTTTGAATATTTTAAAAAAAATGAACATCTAACTTTTTTTCACAAAAAAATACTTCAGGTTCAATTTTTTTTATTTTACCAAGGGTAACAGGAGAAATTGGACTGCAAAAGTTATTGTGCAATTTGTCCTGAGTACGCTGATACCTGATTTGTGGGGGGGAACGACTGTTTCGGCGCATGGCAGAACTCAGAATGGCAGGAGCGCCGTTTGACTTTTTCAATGCAAAATTGGCTGGAGTTCAGATCGGACGCCATGTCACGTTTGGAGAGTCCCTGATGTACCTAAACAGTGGAAAACCCCTACAAGTGACCCCATTTTGGAAACTAGACCCCCCAAGGAACTTATCTAGATATGTGGTGAGAACTTTGAACCCACAAGGGCTTTACAGAAGTTTATAATGTACAGCGGTACAATTAAAAAATCATATTTTTCCCACAAAAATGATCTTTTCACCCCAATTTTTATTTTCCCAAGGGTAACAGGACCCTAAAAGTTATTGTGCAATTTGTCCTGAGTACGCTGATACCCCACATGTGGGGGTAAACCACTATTTGGGCGCATGGCAGAGCTCGGAAGGGAAGCAGTGCCATTTGACGTTCCCATATGTGGGAGAAAACTACTGTATGGACACACGTCGGGGCTCGGAAGGGATGTAGTGACGTTTTGGAATGCAGACTTTGAGGGAATGTTCTGCGGGTGTCATGTTGCCTTTGGAGAACCCCTAATGTACCTAAACAATGGAAACCCCCCACAAATGACCCCATTTTGGAAACTAGACCCCCTAAGGAACTTATCTAGATGTGTGGTGAGCACTTTGAACCCCCATGGGCTTCACAGAAGTTTATAATGCCCGGGCATGAAAATAAAAAAATCATATTTTTTCCACAAACATGATCAATTAGTCCCCAATTTTTTCATTTTCCCAAGGGTAACAGGAGAAATTGGACCCCAAAAGTTGTTGTCCAATTTGTCCTGAGTACACTGATACCCCATGTGTGGGAGAAAACTATTGTATGGGCACACGTCGGGGCTCGGAAGGGAAGTAGTGACGTTTTGGAATGCAGACTTTGATGGAATGGTCTGCGGGTGTCATGTGCGTTTGGAGAGCCCCTGATGTGCCTAAACTATTGAAACTCCCCACAAATGACCCCATTTTGGACACTAGACCCCCCACGGAACTTATCTAGATGTGTGGTGAGCACTTTGAACCTCTAAGTGCTTCACAGAAGTTTATAACGCTTGGACGTGAAAATAAAAAAATCATTTTTTTCCACAAAAATGATATTTTTGCCCCCAATTTTTTATTTTCCTAAGGGTAACAGGAGAAATTGGACCCCAAAAGTTGTTTTGCATTTTGTCCTGAGTAGGCTGATACCCTACATGTGGGGGTAAAACACTGTTTGGGCGCATGGCAGAGCTTGGAAGGGAAGGAGCACCATTTGACTTTTTCAACTCAGAATTGGCTGGAATTGAGATCAGATGCCATGTTGCATTTGGAGAGCCCCTGATGTACCCAAACAGTGGAAACCCCCAATTCTAACTCCAACCCGAACCCCAACACACCCCTAACCCTAACCTCAGCCCTAGCCCTAACCCTAGACCTAACCCTAGCCCTAGCCCTAACCCTAGCCCTAGCCCTAACCCTAACCCTAACCCTAGCCCTGGCCCTAACGGGAAAATGGAAATAAATACATTTTCTATTAATTTTATTATTTTTCCCTAACTAAGGGGGTGATAACGGGGGGTTTGATTTACTATTTATGGCGGTTTTTATTTTTGGCAGCTGTTGCACGCTAAAAGACGCTTTTTATTGTAAAAATAGTTTTTGCATCACCACATTTTGAGAGCTATAATTTTTCCATATTTTGACCCACCGAGTCATGTGAGGTCTTATTTTTTGCGGGACGAGTTGAAGTTTTTATTGGTACCATTTTCGGGCACGTGACTTTTTTGATCGCTTTTTATTCCGATTTTTGGGAAGCAGAATGAACAAAAACCAGCGTTTCATGAATTTCTTTTGGGGGGGTGCATTTACACCGTTCCGCCTGCGGTAAAATTGATATAGTGGTTTTATTCTTCGGGTCAGTACGGTTACAGCGATACCTCATTTAGGTCATTTTTTTATGTTTTGGTGGTTTTATGCAATGAAAACTATTTTATATAAAAAATAATTATTTTTGCATCGCTTTATTCTGCGAGCTATAACTTTTTTATTTATTCACTGATGATGCTGTATGGTGGCTCGTTTTTTGCGGGACAAGATGACGTTTTCAGCGGTACCATGGATATTTATATGCATCTTTTTGATCGCGCGTTATTGCACCTTTTGCTTGGCGGTATGATAATAAATCATTATTTTTTGCTTTGTTTTTTATTTTTATTTTTTAAGGGGTTCGCTAAAAGGGTTAACTAATGGGACAGATTTATAGGGCGGGTCGTTACGGATGCGGCGATACCTAATATGTGTACTTTTATTGTTTTTTTTCTTTTTATTTCCAAAAAATGGATTTATTGGGGGAATATTTTTTTTTTTTTCTAATATATTTGGCGATTTTTTTAACACTTTTTTTTTTTTTAACTTTATTACATAGTCCCAGGTGGGACATCACTGTCCTGTGACAGATCGCTGATCTGTCACATCACAGATCACTGTGACAGATCAGCGATCTGTCACAGGCACTACTGCAGACTTCCTCATGCCTGCGCTTTGCAGGCACTGAGGAAGCCAGCTCCCTGCAGGCCCCCGAAGACCCCCGTCGCCATCTTGGATTTGGGGGCCTGCAGGGAAAGAGCCCCCCGCAGCAGCGCTGCACATTGCGTTGCCATGGGGGGCTCAGGGAAGCACTGAGGGAGCCCCCTCCCTGCCGATGCTTCCCTTTAACCCCCGGTACACCGCGATCATGTTTGATCACGGTGTGCAAGGGGTTAACGTGTCGGGGGCCGTGACCACCCCTGACACATTGTGCCGGGTGTCAGCTGTGATAATCAGCTGACACCCGGCCGCGATCAGTGGCGCTCACCACGTGGGCGCCGCTGATCGCGCTAGACGTACTATCCCATCCATGGGCACAGGGGCCCGGGTCCCATGGACGGGATAGTACGTCTGATGTCAGAAAGGGGTTAAGGGAATAAAAAAAAAAATTGAAAACTTGGGAAATCTTCAAAGTTTTGCCAAAATTCTGATATCTTCACATATAAATGCAAAAACTATGGGTCTAAACTTACCACTAACATGAAGTACAATGTTATCATGAAAAATAAAATTTCAGAATCAACTAGCCTGGCCCATGCAAAATTTTCTCACATTAGTCATCGGGGGTGCAGGCAATTTCAGAAAAAGCAAGCTAGTCAAATGTAAATGTATTTCATGTGCTGATGAACACAGACAGGTATTTATATATGTAGATTGGTAATACAATAAATTGGTTTGATATGTAGAGGCAAAAAAATGTCTTCCGGTTGAGGTGCCACCTGCAGGTCATTGTGTCTTTCTGCAGGCTTATGAAAATGAATGTTTAAAATGTATTTAGTGATCAAATCATGAATGTGTGGTTTGTGTGGCTGTTTTCTTGCTGAAAGGAGCAAGTTTACCTGTTATGAATGAGTCACCGGAGGAGAAAACAAAAATACAAGCTAAGTCCAGAAAACCGGAGAGGTTGGTAGCTATCGGATTGCAGACCCCTGATCCTATACACCACAACTAACAGTAGCCGTGGGGGGTTCCTACGGTGCCCTAGACCCCTCGTCACAGCCGGAGAACTACATAAGCCTAAAGAAGAAAAGGGGAAATCTAAACTGCCCCAGAGCAGACCCCAAAGCAATAGACAGCCCCCAACATGTATTATCGATGAAAAACAGATGAAAACACAAACACAGACAGAAAGACAGGCTGAGCAAATGATGGGGCCCAACTAACTAGATAGGACAGGACAGAAAAGATGCTGGCTGCAATCCGCAAAAAACCCTACCAAAAGAGTCCCAACCGTCTGATAGGGAAAAAGGCCCTGAAGTGGCTAGACTTCAAAATCACTATATCAGCACTCAGGTATATTCTGAAAACAGAGCAAAGAGATCAAATGATCAGAGACAAAAATGGAATTCAGCCAGTCCCAATCAGGACTGGCTGAATACAAACACTAAGGAAACCAGACAAAATCTCATGGAATAATAGCAAGGCAAAAACTTAGCTTTTAGTAGACAGGAACTAAGCTGGATGCAAGAGCTCAGAGCAGAAAAGATCACCAGCAGCCCTGCAGGGCGTCGGCTGCCTTATATCCACTCAGAAACTCCAGATGTCCAATCACACTCCGCCTGTTCAGATGACAGGTTCTTCCCATCCCAATCAATTTCACTACCTCTCTTCACCAGTAGAGGGAGTTCATCAGACATCAAAGGTGAAGGGGAGAATGAACTCACAACAGTACCTCCCCCTTGAGGAGGGGGTCACCGAACCCTCATCCACGCCACCAAGGCGATCAGGATGGGCCCGATGAAAAGCACGAACCAATATTTCGGCATGAATATCGGATGCAGGGACCCAAGAATTATCCTCCTGGCCATAACCCTTCCATTTAACCAAATACTGGAGTCTCCGTCTAGCCAGACGAGAATCCAGTATCTTCTCAACCTCATATTCCACATTACCTTCAACCAATACAGAGTCAGGAGGTGCCACCACAGGAACTACTGGCTCAACAAACCTCTTTAACAGAGACTTATGAAACACGTTATGGATCTTGAATGTAACAGGAAGAGCCAATCGAAAAGAGACGGGATTAAGAATCTCCAAAATCTTGTAAGGTCCAATAAATCTAGGTTTAAACGTGGAGAAGCCACCTTCATAGAGATATTCTTTGATGACAACCAAACCATATCACCCAGCTTAAACCGCGGACCAATGGTCCTATGCCGGTTGGAAAACCGCTGTGCCTTTTCCTGGGAGAGAGACAACTTATCCACCACTTGGTCCCAAATCTGGTGCATTCTCTCCACCACAGTGTCAACACCTGGGCAGGCAGAAGACTCCACCTGCCCTGAAGAGAATCGAGGATGAAACCCAAAGTTACAAAAAAAAGGTGACATCAAAGTGGCAGAACTAGCTCTATTATTTAAAGCAAATTCGGCCAAGGGCAAAAATGAAACCCAATCATCCTGATCAGCAGAAATAAAACATCTCAAATACGACTCCAAAGTCTGGTTTCTTCTCTCCGTCTGCCCATTGGTCTGAGGGTGAAACGCAGAGAAGGACAACTGAATTCCCAGCTTGGAACAGAAAGTCCTCCAAAATCTAGAAACAAACTGAACTCCTCTGTCACATACAATGTTCTCAGGAATCCCGTGTAAGCGAACCACCTGTTGCAAAAACAAGGGCACCAACTCAGAGGAAGATGGCAACTTAGGGAGTGGTACAAGATGGACCATCTTAGAGAATCTATCACAAATCACCCAAATAACAGTCATTCTCTGAGAGACAGGCATATCAGAGATAAAATCCATTGAAATATGGGCCCATGGCCTCCTGGGCACCGGCAAAGGCATCAACAACCCACTAGAGCGAGAACAAGGTTTAGACCGGGAGCAAGTCCCACAGGACTGCACAAAATTCCTGACATCACGAGACAAGGCGGGCCACCAAAAAGACCGACTCACCAAATCTCTAGTACCAAAAATACCTGAATGACCAGCCAATGCGGAGCAATGAACCTCAGACATCACTCTCTTCCTCCACTGGTCAGGAACATACAATTTTCCAATGGGACAATGCTCAGGTTTATCCTCCTGAAACTCTTCCAGAACACATCTCAAATCGGGCGAGATGGCAGAAAGAACTACCCCCTCACCTAAGATGGTAGCAGGCTTGGTCACAATAGGAGAATCAGCAAAGAAACGCCTAGAGAGGGCGTCTGCTTTGACATTCTTAGTGCCCGGAAGAAAAGAGACCACAAAATCAAAACGTGTGAAAAACAAGGCCCACCTAGCCTGTCTAGGATTCAAGCGTTTGGCCGACTCCAGGTAAATCAAATTCTTGTGGTCAGTAAGGACCACGATTTGATGTTTAGCTCCCTCCAACCAATGTCTCCACTCCTCAAATGCCCATTTCATGGCTAACAGTTCCCGATTCCCCATATCATAGTTACGCTTGGATGGGGAGAACTTTCGGGAAAAGAAAGCACAGGGATTCATTTTAGATGTTACAGGATCTTTTTGGGACAAAACAGCTTCTGCACCAATCTCAGAAGCGTCCACCTCTACCTGAAACGGGAGTGAGACATCAGGTTGCCGCAAAACCGGAGCAGAAGTGAACCTTCGCTTCCCTGAAAAGAAGAAACAGCCTCTGGAGACCAATTCAGCACATCAGCCCCCTTCTTAGTCAAATCAGTCAATGGTTTGGCAATACCAGAAAAATTAGCTATAAATTTACGATAAAAATTAGCAAAACCCAAAAACTTCTGGAGGGCCTTCAAAGAAGTGGGCTGAACCCAATCATAAATGGCTTGTACCTTGGCTGGGTCCATTTCAATAGTTGACGGAGACAAAATAAATCCCAAAAGTGAAATCCTCTGTACAGCAAAAAGGCATTTCGATCCCTTGACATACAGGGAATTCTCCCTCAAAATCCGGAACACAGTCCGAACATGTTCCACATGAGAGTCCCAATCCTTGGAAAAGATCAAAATATCATCCAGATAGATGATCAAAAATGTATCCACAAAGTCTCGTAAAATATCATTCATGAAGCACTGGAAGACAGAAGGGGCATTAGTGAGCCGAAAAGGCATCACCAGGTACTCAAAATGTCCCTCCGGAGCATTAAACGCCGTCTTCCATTCATCCCCCTGCTTAATGTGAATAAGATTATACGCCCCCCTGAGGTCAAGCTTGGTAAACCAGCAAGCACCTTTAACTCTGGAGAATAGATCAGAAATCAGGGGTAACGGATACTGATATTTAACAGTAATTTTGTTGAGGGAACGATAGTCAATACAAGGCCTTAATGAACCATCTTTCTTGGCCACAAAACCCCCCCCAGCACCTAAGGGTGAAGAGGATGGTCTAATATGACCCTTCTCCAATGACTCCTTAACCCCTTCCCGACCTGTGACACAGCGTATGCGTCATGACAGTCGGTGCTAATCCAACCTATGACGCATACCCTGTGTCATGAATTCAAAGCCCCCCTGCGGGTCGGGTGACCGGGGTCAATGAAAGGTCACCTGACCCGCAGATACAGGGGGCTTTGTAATTCACCACAGGGGGCGTCGCTTCGCATCCACGTGGCTACGATCGCTCTGATTGGCTGTTAAAAGTGAAACAGCCAATCAGAGCGATAGTAATATTTCATCAATGAAAATTGATGAAATATTACAATCCAGCCATGGCCGATGCTGCAGTAGCATCGGACATGGCTGGAGACATCGATTCGACCCCCCCACCGGCGATCGCCCCCCCGCCACTGAATGACAGCGGCGATCTGCCGCCGCTGTCATCATCTGCCCCCCCTCCCATTCCCTCCACTCCCCGCCAGCTTCCGATAACCCCCTCACCCACTCCCACCGCCCCCGGCACCTTCTAAGTCCCCCTGTCGCTCCCGGTGTCTGGCGGGTCCAGTTCATGGGCGCCGCCATCTTAGAAAATGGCAGGCGCATGCGCAGTGCGCCCGCCCGAATCTGCCGGCTGCAGATTCCATTATTTCATTTTGATCACTCTCACAGTGATCAAAATGAAATAAAAAGTAAATGAACCCCCCGATTATCACCCCCATAGGTAGGCATAACTAATAAAATAAAGAAAATATTTTTATTTTTATTTTTCCATCAGGGTTAGGGTTGGAAAGAGGGTTAGGGTTAGGGTTAGAGTTGGAAAGAGGGTTAGGGTTAGGGTTGGAAAGAGGGTTAGGGTTGGAAAGAGGGTTAGGGTTGGGGTTGGAAAGAGGGTTAGGGTTGGAAAGAGGGTTAGGGTTAGGGTTGGAAAGAGGGTTAGGGTTGAAAAGAGGGTTAGGGTTGAAATGAGGGTTAGGGTTGAAAAGAGGGTTAGGGTTGAAAAGAGGGTTAGGGTTGGAATTAGGGTTAGGGTTGGAATTAGGGTTAGGGTTGAAAAGAGGGTTAGGGTTGAAAAGAGGGTTAGGGTTGAAAAGAGGGTTAGGGTTGGAATTAGGGTTAGGGTTGGAATTAGGGTTAGGCTTGTGGTTAGTGTTATGGTTAGTGTTGGGGTTAGGTATGTGTTGGGGTTAGGTTTATGGTTAGGGTTGGGATTAGGGTTAGGGATGTGTTGGGGTTAGGGTTGTGGTTAGGGGTGTGTTGGGGTTAGGGTTGGAGTTAGAATTGAGGGGTTTCCACTGTTTAGGCACATCAGGGGGTCTCCAAACGCGATATGGTGCAACCTTTGATTCCAGCCAATTTTGCATTCAAAAAGTCAAACGGTGCTCCCTCCCTTCCAAGCCCCGACGTGTGCCCAAACAGTGGTTTATCCCCACATATGGGGTATCAGCGTACTCAGGAAAAATTGCACAACAACTTTTGGGGTCTAATTTCTCCTGTTACCCTTGGGAAAATAAAAAATTGGGGGCTAAAAAAATATTTTTGTGGAAAAAAAATGTTTTTTTCATTTTCACGTCTCTGCATTATAAACTTCTGTGAAGCACTTGGGGGTTGAAAGTGCTCACCATACATCTACATAAGTTCCTTGGAAGGTCTAGTTTCCAAAATGGGGTCACTTGTGGGGGTTTTTCACTGTTTCGGCACATCAGGGGCTCTGCAAACGTAATGACGACCGCAGACTATTCCATCAAAGTCTGCATTTCAAAACGTCACTACTTCCATTCCGAGCCCTGACGTGTGCCCAAACAATGGTTCCCCCACACATATGGGGTATCAGCGTACTCAGGACAAACTAGACAACAACTTTTGGGGTCCAATTTATCCTGTTACCCTTGTGAAAAAAAAAATTGCGGGCTAAAAATCATTTTTTTCCCTCATTTTCACGGCTCTGCGTTATAAACTTCTGTGAAGCACTTGGGGGTTCAAGGTGCTCACCACACATCTAGATAAGTTCCTTGGGGGGTCTAGTTTCCAAAATGGGGTCACTTGTGGGGGGTTTCTACTGTTTAGGCACACAGGGGCTCAGCAAATGTAACATGACGCCCGCAGACCATTCCATCAAAGTCAGCATTTCAAAATGTCACTACTTCCCTGCTGAGACCCAACGTGTGCCCAAACAGTGGTTCTCCCCCACATATGGGGTACCAGCGTACTCAGGACAAACTGGACAACAACTTTTGGGGTCCAATTTCTCCTGTTACCCTTGTGAAAATAAAAAATTGTGAGCTAAAAATTCATTTTTAGAGGAAAAAAAAGATTTTTTATTTTCATGGCTCTGCGTTACAATCTTCTGTGAAGCACTTCGGGGTTCAAGGTGCTCACCACAAATCTAGGCAAGTTCCATATGGGGTCTAGTTTCCAAAATGGGGTCACTTGTGGGGATTTCCACAGTTTAGGTACATCAAGGGCTCTGCAAATTTAACATGATGCCCGCAGACCATTCCATCAAAGTCTGCATACAAAACGTCACTACTTCCCTTCCGAGCCCTGACGTGTGCCCATACAGTGGTCATCCCCCACATATGGGGTATCAGCGTACTCAGGACAAACTAGACAACAACTTTTGGGGTCCAATTTATCCTGTTACCCTTGTGAAAAAAATAATTGCGGGCTAAAAATCATTTTTTTTTGAGGGAAAAAAATGATTTTTTATTTTCACGGCTCTGCGTTATAAACTTCTGTGAAGCACTTGGAGGTTCAAGGTGCTCACCACACATCTAGATAAGTTCCTTGGGGTGTCTAGTTTCCAAAATGGGGTCACTTGTGGGGGGTTTCTACTGTTTAGGCACACAGGGGCTCAGCAAATGTAACATGACGCCCGCAGACCATTCCATCAAAGTCAGCATTTCAAAATGTCACTACTTCCCTTCCGAGCCCCGACGTGTTCCCAAACAGTGGTCCCCCCCATATATGGGGTACCAGCGTACTCAGGACAAACTGGAAAACAACTTTTGGGGTCCAATTTATCCTGGTAGCCTTTTGAAAATAAAAAATTGCCGACTAAAAATTTTTTTTTTAGGAAAAAAAAAGATTTTTTATTTTCACTGCTCTGCATTATAAACTTCTGTGAATCACCTGGGGGTTCAAAGTGCTCACTATGCATCTAGATAAGTTCCTTAGGGGGTCTAGTTTCCAAAATGGGGTCATTTGTGGGGGAGCTCCAAAGTTTAGGCACACAGGGGATCTGCAAACACGACATGGTGTCCGCTAACGATTGGAGCTAATTTTCATTTCAAAAAGTCAAATGGCGCTCATTCCCTTCTGCGCCCTGCCGTGCACCCAAACAGTACCCCCCCCACATATGGGGTATCAGCGTACTCAGGACAATCTGGACAACAACTTTTGTGGTCCAATTTCTCCTGTTACCCTTGTGAAAATAAAAAATAGCATGCTAAAAAATCATTTTTGAGGAAAAAAAAAGATTTTTTATTTTCACTGCTCTGCATTATAAACTTTTGTGAGGCACTTGGGGGTTCAAAGTGCTCACTACACATCTAGATAAGTTCCTTAAGGGGTCTAGTTTCCAAAATGGTGTCACTTGTGGGGGAGCTCCAATGTTTAGGCACACAGGGGCTCTCCAAACGCGACATGGTGTCCGATAACGATTGGAGCTAATTTTCCATTCAAAAAGTCAAATGGCGCTCCTTCTCTTCTGGGCCCTGCCGTGCACCCAAACAGTGGTCTATGACCACATATGAGGTATTGGTGTGCTCAGGAGAAATTGCCCAACAAATTTTAGGATCCATTTTATCCTGTTGCCCATGTGAAAATGAAAAAACTGAGGCTAAAAGATAATTTTTGTGAAAAAAAAAAAGTACTTTTTTTTTTACGGATCAATTTGAGAAGCACCTGGGGGTTCAAAGTGATCACTATGCATTTAGATAAGTTCCTTGGGGAGTCTAGTTTCCAAAATGGGATCACTTGTGGGGGAGCTCCAGTGTTTAGGCACACAGCAACTCTCCAAACGCGACATGACAAGCGCTAAATATTCCAGCATATTTTCCATTCAAAAAGTCAAATGGCGCTCCTTCCCTTCTGAGCCCTGCCGTGCACCCAAACAGTGGTTTATGACCACATATGAGGTATCAGTGTACTCAGGGGAAATTGTCCAACAAATTTTAGGATCCATTTTATCCTGTTGCCCATGTGAAAATGAAAAAATTGATGCTGAAAGGAAATTTGTGTTGGAAAAATTAAAATGTCCATTTTTTCCTTCCACATTGCTTTAGCTGCTGTGAAACGCCTGAAGGGTTAATAATCTTCTTGAATGTGGTTTTGAGTAGCTTGAGGGGTGCAGTTTTTAGAATGGTGTCACTTTTGGGTATTTTCTGCCATATAGACCCCTCAAAGTGACTTCAAATGTGAGGTGGTCCCTAAAAAAAATGGTTTTGTAAATTTTGTTGTAAAAATGAGAAATCACTGGTCAACTTTTAACCCTTATAACTTCCTAACAAAAAAATATTTTGCTTCCAAAATTGTGCTGATGTAAAGTAGACATATGGGAAATGTTATTTAGTAACTATTTTGTGTCACATAACTCTCTAGTTTAACAGAATAAAAATTCAAAATTTGAAAATTGCGAAATTTTCAAAATTTTCGCCAAATTTCTGATTTTTTCACAAATAAACGCAAAAATTATCAACCTAAATTTACCACTAACATGAAGCCCAATATGTCACGAAAAAACAGTCTCAGAATTGCTAGGATGCGTTGAAGCGTTCCAGAGTTATTACCTCATAAAGGGACACTGGTCAGAATTGCAAAAAATGGCCAGGTCATTAAGGTCAAAATAGGCTGGGTCATGAAGGGGTTAATATAGGATTGCATAGCCTCGTGCTCGGGTACAGATAAATTGAAAAGTCGACCCTTGGGAAATTTACACCCATGGCTCAGCTCAATTTCACAGTCATAACTCCTATGAGGAGGCAAAGACGCAGACTCATTCTCACTAAATACATCATAAAAATCAGCCAAATAGTCAGGAACATCATGCGACTGGGGAGAGGTGGAGAAAATAGGAGCGTCACTAAGGGCACACCGACAACCCCAACTCACCACAGACACAGATTTCCAATCCAAAACTGGATTATGGATTTGCAACCAGGGAAACCCCAGAACGATGGTATCATGCAAATTATGCAACACCAAAAATCTGCAATTTTCTTGATGGTCTGGGGCGACCCACATTACCACCTGGGTCCAAAACTGAGGTTTATTCTTCGCCAAAGGAGTAGCATCAATACCCCTCAAAGGGATAGGCGTCCGCAAAGGTGTCATAGGAAACCCACAACGTTTAGCAAAATCGAAGTCCATCAGGTTCAGAGCTGCTCCCGAATCCACAAAAGCCTTAGCGGAAAATGTGGACAGGGAGCAGATCAGAGTAATTGCCAGAAGAAACTTAGGTTGAACACCACCCACAGCAAATGTGTGTGCAAAACGTTTCTCTCGTTTAGGGCAGACAGAAATAATATGAGAGGCATCTCCACAGAAAAAACACAGCTTATTGCGCCTTCTGAACTCCTGACGTTGCGCCCTAGACAAAACTCTATCACATTGCATAGGTTCAGACATTTGTTCAACAGGTGGCAACACCTCTCGTGCAGTTTTGCGTTCACGCAAACGCCGATCAACCTGAATGGCTAACGACATAGAATCGTCAAGACCAGAGGGAACAGGAAATCCCACCATAGTATCTTTTACAGTTTCTGACAAACCCTTCCGAAAGAGAGCTGCCAAGGCACCATCATTCCAGGTAGTATGGACCGCCCACTTTCGGAATTTTTGACAGTACAACTCTGCAGAATCCCGACCCTGGCTCAATGCCAACAGGGCCTTTTCAGCCTGATCAATAGCATTAGGTTCATCATACAACAACCCCAAGGCCTGAAAAAATGCGTTCACATCAGTTAGAATAGGATCATCAGGTTTCAAAGAAAACGCCCAATCCTGGGGATCGCCGCGCAGCAAAGAGATTACAATTTTAACCTGCTGCGCGGAGCTCCCCGATGAGTTAGGCTTCAATGCAAAAAATAATTTACAGTTATTCTTAAAATTCAGAAATTTAGACCAATCCCCAAAAAACACATCAGGAGTAGGGATCTTTGGTTCAGCAGCATGTGAATGAGCAAGATAGGCGGAAATTCCCCGCACTTCAGCAGTAAGCTGCTCCACACGATCAGACAATTGCTTTATCTCCATTGAGAAAAAATTCCCCCTAAGGCCTCAGAGAAATAGAGGAAAAAATATACTCAAAAAAAAAAAATTCTGACACTTTTTTTTTTTACAATTCTTTCCTGCTATTGAGCACCCTAGAATCTGCGGTACGGCTGGTGATTCTGTTATGAATGAGTCACCGGAGGAGAAAACAAAAATACAAGCTAAGTCCAGAAAACCGGAGAGGTTGGTAGCTATCGGATTGCAGACCCCTGATCCTATACACCACAACTAACAGTAGCCGTGGGGGGTTCCTACGGTGCCCTAGACCCCTCGTCACAGCCAGAGAACTACATAAGCCTAAAGAAGGAAAGGGGAAATCTAAACTGCCCCAGAGCAGACCCCAAAGCAATAGACAGCCCCCAACATGTATTGTCGGTGAAAAACAGATGAAAACACAAACACAGACAGAAAGACAGGCTGAGCAAATGATGGGGCCCAACTAACTAGATAGGACAGGACAGAAAAGATGCTGGCTGCAATCCGCAAAAAACCCTACCAAAAATGTCCCAACCGTCTGATAGGGAAAAAGGCCCTGAAGTGGCTAGACTTCAAAATCACTATATCAGCACTCAGGTATATTCTGAAAACAGAGCAAAGAGATCAACTGATCAGAGGCAAAAATGGAATTCAGCCAGTCCCAATCAGGACTGGCTGAATACAAACACTAAGGAAACCAGACAAAATCTCATGGAATAATAGCAAGGCAAAAACTTAGCTTTTCGTAGACAGGAACTAAGCTGGATGCAAGAGCTCAGAGCAGAAAGGATCACCAGCAGCCCTGCAGGGCGTCGGCTGCCTTATATCCACTCAAACTCCAGATGTCCAATCACACTCCGCCTGTTCAGATGACAGGTTCTTCCCATCCCAATCAATTTCACTACCTCTCTTCACCAGCAGAGGGAGTTCATCAGACATCAAAGGTGAAGGGGAGAATGAACTCACAACATTTACCTTTCAAATGGTGTATCATTTGTGTGTGTGGTGCGAAGTAATCAGTGACATAGCTGTGCATGTTTACAAATGTGTTTCCATATGTGACTAAACATTTGTGTGTGTGGGTCGAAGTAATCATCGAAAAAGCATTGCATGTATACAAATGTATTTGCATATGTGACTTACCTGCAGTGAAGTGTGCAATCCTCCAATTTGCCTGAAATAGGCTGGGCAAGCACTTGAGCAAGCTGGAAAGACCCATAGGCAAATGTTTGGATTTGTTTGTGATGTCTGTAAGCAGCTTTTGGGTAGTGTGCTGCCACCTGCAGGTAATTTGACCTTTCAAATAGTGTATCATTTGTTTGTGTGGGTGGAGTATGAACGGAGCAAGTGTGCAATTCAATAGGCAGTGCATGTTTACAAATTTGTTTGCATATGTGCCTCACCTGCAGTGAAGTGTGCAATCCTCCAATTTGGCTAAAATAGGCTGGGCAAGCAGTTTGGCAAGCTGGAAAGCCCCCAAGGCAAATGTTTGGATTTGTTTGAGATGTCTGTAAGCAGCTTTGTGGTAGTGTGCTTTGGGGTACTGTGGTGCCACCTGCAGATTAATTTACTGCAAGTTTATGAAAAATTAATGTTTAAACTGTATTTTGTGATCACATTGTGGATGTGTGGTTTGTTTGGCTATTTTCTTGCTGAAGGGGGCAAGTTTTCTTTTCAATTGGTGTATCACTTGTATGTGTGGGTGCAGTATGAACAGAGATACAAAGGAATCACTGAAAAAAGTGTTTAGAAATAATAGAATAGATGGGATACTTTGAAGCATTCCAAAGTTATTACCACATAAAGTAACATTGGTCAGTATTGTAAAATTTGGCCTGGTCAGGAAGATGAAAGCAGGCTTTTGGGTGAAGGGGTTAATCCAATTTTATACTATCTTATAGGGTAGTTTCATCTTTCATAAAAGTTTTCAGGTATACTTTGGTATTAGATTATCTTTTAGGCAATACAAAAATATGTCATTCTAGTAAATAATTAGATAAACGGTGCAGAAATCAAATGCACAATTCAGTCAGTATACAGTATAAATTTTTTTTGTGTCATTCCCTCCTCAATTTCTAGTCATTCCAAGTTGTATATAAAATGATTTAGTACAAGAAAAGTGATATCTGCATTATTGTTCATCTATATAGAACAGTGCATGGATTTTCCTTCAATTTGTAACAGCAATGAATGTAAGTGCAATATTTTAATTTGGAATAATGCCTAACATCTCAAAGTAATACTGTAGCTGAGGAATGGTACCTAATGCAGCCAATTCATACACATAGTTCTGGTCTACGCTGAGTTCCATGTAGGGATGTAAACAGATGCCACAATAATGGCTCTACACCTTGCTTCCGTTCTGTAGATTCCTTCCCTTTGGGCTGAGTTTGATCATACACTGTAATTATTACAGTTTCTTCCCATAAATGGAAACACACATTCCACAAACCATTTAATAAAGTGAAAGGTTAGCACTAAATTCTTCAGTGAGAATACATGACATTTGATATTCATACAGTTCACATTAGTTAAAAAAAAGCATTCAAAACCAATGATACGATTGTGGTAGTAAATAGGACTGGCATGGCATATTTTCATAGAATCATAGAATCATAGAATCGTAGAGTTGGAAGGGACCTCCTGGGTCATCTGGTCCAACCCCCTGCTCAAAGCAGGATTCGCTAAATCATCCCAGTCAGATGTCTGTCCAGCCTCTGTTTGAATACTTCCATTGAAGGGAACTCACCACTTCTCGTGGCAGCTTGTTCCACTCATTGATCACTCTAACTGTCAAAAAGTTTTTTCTAATATCTAATAATCTGTGTCTCCTCCCATTCAGTTTCATCCCATTGCTTCTAGTCTTTCCTTGTGCAAATGAGAATAAAGTTGATCCTTCTACAATGTGACAGCCCTTTAGATATTTGTAGACAGCTATTAAGTCTCCTCTCAGTCTTCTCTTTTGCAAACTAAACATTCCCAAATCCTGCAACCTTTCCTCATAAGACAGGGTTTGCAGACCGGTCACCATTCTGGTCGCTCTTTTCTGAACTTGCTCCAGTTTGTTGATGTCTTTTTTAAAATGTGGCGCCCAAAACTGGACACAATATTCCAGATGAGGTCTGACCAAAGAGGAGTAGAGGGAAATAATGACTTCACGTGATCTAGACTGTATGCTTCTGTTAATACATCCTAGAATTGCATTTGCCTTTTTTGCTGCTGCATCACACTGTTGACTCATATTCAGTCTGTGATCTATTAGTATGCCCAAGTCTTTTTCACATGTGCTGTTGCGTAGCCCTATTCCTCCCATTCTGTATATGCTTTTTTCATTTTTATTGCCCAGATGTAGTACTTTGCATTTTTCCCTGTTAAAAACCATTCTGTTTGTTGCTGCCCACTTCTCCAGTTTATTTATATCTTTTTGAATCCTCTCTCTCTCTTCTCTAGTATTAGCTATCCCTCCTAGCTTTGTGTCATCAGCAAATTTAATCAGTTTACCCTCAATTCCTTCATCTAAATCGTTGATAAAGATGTTGAACAATACAGGGCCCAGGACAGAGCCCTGTGGTACCCCACTTGAGACATTCTTCCAACTGGATGTGCAGCCATTTACGACCACTCTTTGGGTCTGATCACTAAGCCAGTTATGAATCCACCTAACAGTTGCCTTGTCCATTCCATACTTAGACATTTTTTCAATAAGGATTGTATGAGATACTTTGTCAAATGCTTTGCTGAAGTCAAGATATACTATATCTACAGCATTTCCTTGATCCACCCAATCAGTGATTCCATCATAGAAGGAAATTAAGTTAGTCTGACATGACTTATTAGTTACAAACCCATGCTGACTCTGTTTAATCACTTCATTCTTATCCAGGTGCTGACATACATGTTGTTTAATAATTTGTTCAAAGATCTTTCCTGGTATAGAAGTCAGACTCACCGGCCTATAGTTGCCTGGGTCCACCTTCTTCCCCTTTTTGAAGATAGGAACAACATTTGCTCTTCTCCAGTCTTCTGGGACTTCTCCTGTTCTCCAAGAATTTTCAAAGATTATGGAGAGGGGTTCAAAAATTTCTTCTGCTATCTCCTTCAGTACTCTGGGGTGTAATTCATCTGGACCTGGTGACTTGAGTTCATTTAGGTTAGCTAAGTGTTTCCTCACTATCTTTCTGTTTATAGATATCCTGGATTCTTCTATTCCCTTAATAGGACAGTGAAGAACAGTTGATGTTACATTTCCTTTCTGAGAGAAAACAGATGCAAAATAGGAATTTAAAAGTTCGGCCTTCTCAACATCCTGTCTTACCATTTCATCATTTTCATCCTGTAAAAATCCTATAGCATCTTTGACTTTTCTTTTACTTTTGACATATCCCCAAAATCCTTTATTATTGCTTTTGACATCTCTTGCAAGCCTCAATTTATTGTCAGCTTTAGATAATCTGATTTGTTCCCTGCAGGTTCTGCAGACAGCATTATATTCTTCTTTAGATATGCCTCCCTCTTTCCATTTTATAAACATTTTTTTCTTCCTTTTTAGCATGTGCTTAAGTTCTGTGTTCATCCATCCTGGCTTCCTTAAATGCTTCCTATTCTTCCCTCTTTTTGGAATTGTTAACAATTGTGCTTTGAGAATTTCATTTTTCAAGATTTCCCATCCTTCCTGGACATTTTTGTCTTTAAGGATATCCAGCCATTGGATCCCTCCAATTCTCTTTCTGAATCCCTTAAAATCTGCCTTTCTGAAATCTAACCTTGACGTCTGAGTCTTCACAGGTCTTCCTCCTCTAGTTATCCAAAATTCTAAAATAGCATGGTCGCTACCTCCTAGGGTCCCAGCCACTTTTACCTCCTCAACCATTTCCTCCCTGTTTGTAAGGATTAGATCCAAGGTAGCAGTTCCCCTTGTTTTCTCCCCTACCTTTTGGAAGATAAAGTTGTCAGCAAGAGAGGATAAGAATTTCCTTGACCTGTTAGTTTTGCCTGAGAGAGATTCCCAACAAATGTCTGGATAGTTGAAATCTCCCATGACAACTATGTCATATTTTTTGGAGAACTTGGCCATTTGATGCATAAAGAGTTCATCCATATCTTCAGCTTGCACAGGCGGCCTGTAGTAAATGCCTACAATGGTGTCCTTTCCATTGTTCTGTCCTTGTATTCTTACCCAAACAGTTTCCACAGTACTCCCAGTCTCTGAAGCTTCAATCTCTGTGCAGATATACGCGTTTCTAACATACAATGCGACACCTCCTCCTCGTTTATCAAGTCTGTTTCTTGAAAATAAGTTGTATCCTTTTAGTCTTGTATTCCAATCATGTGTATTGTCCCACCAAGTTTCAGTGATTCCAATGACATCATATTTCTTTTCCTGTGTTAGTAGTTCCAATTCTCCTTGTTTGTTGCCCATGCTTTGTGCATTAGTATAGAAACATTTTAGTTTGTGATTGGTTTCTCTTTCTCCAATATTTTTATTATTTAGATTCTTTTGTCTTTGTTCTTCCTTTCCACTTCTAATAGCAGAGTTCTCAATAGCATTTTTCAGATGTATGGCTTTTTCTGGTCTTTTGCTTCCCTTCCCATGTTGTTCTAGTTTAAAGCTCTCCTTACAAGTGTAGCAAGGCGACTTCCAAATACATGTTTCCTGGGAATGCAAAGTTTAAAGTGAATTTCCACCTTTCATCATCATGACACTTTTAGGTTCAGTGATGATTAAGTTTTAAATGTAGCTTTACAGAAGTCAAAGGTTTACTTTCTGATCCAAATACCTTAAATAGACATCGTGTTATGAAGCTCAATGTATAACCATTTGCAAATAAGCTCCCACGCTACCTTCAGCGACTTTTGCAATCAGCAAGTGTAGTATCCTTAAAGGTTGGAACCAGTTGGATGAAGCATGTAAGGTTATGTGTGCACATTGAGTATTTGCTTGCAGAAATTTCTGCAAGGTTTCTGCATCTCTTGGCAGGAAAAACGCTGCAGCAAAAACGTGCATTTTTGGTGCGTTTTTGCCATGTTTTTGTACAGCAATGAAGGCTTTTTTGAGCTAAATAAAGATATTTAAAAAAAAAGTTTTGTGATGTAATTTCTTGGTTCAACACCACCTTTTTCATGCTGATGCAGTGTGGCATCAGGGTGATGGGATTAGGGCTTGGTGTCAGCAGCTGTCATTGACACCTAGCCATAGGATTAGTAATGAACGGGTGTCAGCCCGGCACCCTCATTTCTAAGCTGATAAGTAAACGCAAACATACACATTGTCACCAGCCTCTGAAGGAGCGTTAACAGAACTAACTTACATAGGCTGTAACCAGACAGCAACTGTTAATTTTAAAGAGAAAAAATGAAAAAAATTGTGTGGGATCCAGTGTAATTTTAATAACCAGCAGAGGGAAAGCCGACAGCTGATGTTAAAATTCAGGGAAGGAGCCAATAGCCTTAAAGGTTTCCAGGCTATTATTATCAGCTCACAGCTGTTTGCCTAGTCTTTACTAGCTAGTTTACAGGGGGACTCCAGAAAAAACTGACGCGGGGTCCCTCTATAAAATCTAAACAGCATAGGGTAGGCAGACAGCTGTGGGCTGATATTAATAGCCTAGGAAGGGGCCATGGATATTGGGCCCTCCCAGACTAAAAGCATCAACTCTCAGCCACCCCAGAAAAGACGCATCTATAAGATGTGCCAAATCTGGTGCTTAGCCTAGCTCTTCTCACTTGCATTGTAGTGGTGGCAAGTGGGGTTCATATTTGTGGGGTTGATGTCACCTTTGTATTGTTGGGTGACATCAAGCCCACAGGTTAGGAATGGAGGGGCCTCTATAAGACACCTATCCATTCGTAACCCCATAGTGATATTGTATAAAAACACAAACACGCAGAATAAAGTTCTTTTTTTGAAATAATGACAAAGACTCCTTTAATGAATCTTAACTAAACCATACTCACCAAACTCCTAATCCACCGAAGCCAACGTCTCCTGCAACAAAAATAAAGTAATAAACCACAATATTCCTCACCTGTCTGCTGAGAAGATAATCCATAATGTCCCACAACAATCCTGATCACTTTGAGAGCAGTCACATCAGTGATGTGATTGCTCTCAAAGACAGTCGGCGATACACTGACAGGAGGTAATCGCTCCCGTAGTGTATCACTGACCTGCCATGGGAAAGTTCTCATGCAGCGGTGCCGTAAGTGAGAGCACCGGAGCTGATCAGCTGATGAACTCTGGTGAACTCAGAGCAGCTCAGTGATACACTGCGGGAGAGATGATCTCCTGTCAGTGTATCACCGGCGACCAGGTAGAGCAGTCATATCTCCCGATGTGACTGTGCTACACGTGAGATCACCATGGGACACTCAAGATTTCGTGGACTACGGCGAACAGGTGAGTATATGTTAGTTTATTATTTTACATTTTTTTTAGGAGATGAGGGCATCAGGGATTTGGTGTTTGGTGAGTATAATGTGTTTTTATTTTTATGTGAACATGTATGTAATTATTTTATTTATTATTTTTTAACTGTGTGCACAGGGCCCGCAGATGAAACTATGTCTCCAATCAGATGTAGACTTATGGAAGCAGTAGTCTCATCAGCCCAAGCCTGCTGACCTGTGGTAAATTTTTTACCGCAGGTCACTGCTGCGGGTCACAGACACAGCTGCGGGGTCATGCTGACATCAGACAGTTTGAACTTGCAGAGCTCTGACCTATTGTCTTACCGGCAGTAGCGTTACCACTGATAAGAACTACTGCGACAGTGCTTCCCATGCTGTCACACAGATGACAGCGTGGGAAATATCATAGGAAGCCGGTAAAACGCAAAACAAAAACTCAGCAAATCCGCATACATTTTAATACTTGCGTTTTGGCTGTGGATCTGACTGACTCAATTGAAGTCAATGAGTGAAAAATGCTTCAGAAACGCAAAAAGAACTGACATGCTGCAGAAAAAATGCACTGCAAATACTTAAGGAAAATTACAGATTATGTGCACAACACTTTAGGATTGTTATTGAATTAGCTTGCATAAGGATTCCATAGCGTTTTTGGCCCATTTCCGAGTGGAAAAAAGGCTGCAAAAATGCATCAAAAATGCACTGTGTGCACACAGCCTTAGGTGGGCTGTGCTGCTGGAATAGACTAGGTTTTTCAACAATGATGATAATAAGATTTTCTTTAATTCACAATGCACTTCAATGCTGTACTGGCAACTTTATCAAATGAAAAAAACAACAACAAAAAATGTTGGGTGTTTTTCACTTGATAAAGGCAAGGGTTTGGCTTTAAAACACGTTGTGGATGAAATAAAACCTTGTTATCATCATTACTGAAGAATTGGTTTATACCAGCAGTGCAGCCCACCCAGTGGCGGATTAAGTGGACTATGGGCCCGGGGCTGTTCATAAAACCTGGGCCCCTGTACCCCCCTTCCCACCTGAGCGCTGCGGTCCCCATGCGGGAATTGACAGCCGTACGGACCGCAGCACTTGGTTTGCTGCGGGTCCATACGGAAAACCCGCCACCATTCCACCACGTGTGGACATGGCCTAAAAAGACGTTGCACATAAGCTGTAGGCCTACGGCCAATACGCACAAAATCGCCCAACGTGATCCTGGCCATAGGGGATCCACTTTAATGTCCCCACTTTAATTTGAAGACCCCCTACTTCATCCATTGCAGTCCCCTATCACCCACTCACTTCATCTGCAGTGCCGCTTCATCATTTGCAGCCCCTTATCCCCCCTTCCATTTCATCATGTGCAGTCCCTTTCCCCCCCAACTTCATGTGCAGCCCCACTCCCCCATCATCATGTGCAGTTAATTTTACCCCCACATCATGTGCAGTGCCCCTTACCCCCAATTCATCATGTGCAGTCCCCCTTACCCCCAATTCATCATGTGCAGTCCCTCTTACCCCCAATTCATCATGTTCAGTCCCACTTACCCCTTAATTCATCATGTGCAGTTCCCCTTACCCCCAATTCATCATGTGCAGTCCCACTTACCCCTTAATTCATCATGTGCAGTCCCACTTACCCCTTAATTCATCATGTGCAGTCCCACTTACCCCTTAATTCATCATGTGCAGTCCCACTTTCCCCTTAATTCATCATGTGCAGTCCCCCTTATCCCCCACTTCATCATGTGCAGCCCCACTTATCCCCCACTTCATCATGTGCAGCCCCACTTATCCCCCACTTCATCATGTGCAGCCCCACTCACCCCCGCCTTCATCATATGCAGCCCCACTCACCCCCTTCATCATGTGAAGCCCCCAGTCATCCCCCCTTCATTCTGTGAAGCCCCCACTCACCCCCTTCATCCTGTACAACCCCAGTCACCCCCCTTCATCATATACAGCCCCCAGTCACCCCCCCGTCATCATATACAGCCCCCAGTCACCCCCCGTCATCATATACAGCCCCCAGTCACCCCCCCGTCATCATATACAGCCCCCAGTCACCCCCTTCATCATATACAGCCCCCAGTCACCCCCCTTCATCATATACAGCCCCCAGTCACCCCCCTTCATCATATACAGCCCCCAGTCACCCCCCTTCATCATATACAGCCCCCAGTCACCCCCCTTCATCATATACAGCCCCCAGTCACCCCCCCCTTCATCATATACAGCCCCCAGTCACCCCCCTTCATCATATACAGCCCCCAGTCACCCCCCCGTCATCATATACAGGCCCCAGTCACCCCCCCTTCATTGTGTACAGCCCCCACTCACCCCCTCCCCCATTTAATTCATTTTATAAATAAAAAAAATAAAAAAAGTTCCCCATACTAACCTCACAGCCGGCTCGCTCCCCAGCAGCGCCTCTGCTTTCAGCATCCTCCGGGACATGTCGGCGCGTGCACGATGACTACATCGCGCACGCCCGACATCTGACCCGGAAGTACAGCCGGAGGGAGCCGGAGCTGAGCAGCCATCAAGGTGACGGCCGTGCACAGCTCCCGGCCCCTCATAGAATGTGACGCGGGTGGCTGTCTGCTGCCGGCGGCGTCACAGGCAGCACAGGGCACGGCCGGCCCTGTACAGGTGCTGGGGGAGCGGTCCGGGTGGCATTTGCCTCTCTGCCACCCGGCCCAGCCCGCCCCTGCCCCTGCCCCTGGGCCCCCAAAAAACCTTGGGCCCGGGGCGACCGCCCCATCCGCCCCTATTAAGATCCGCCATTGAGCCCACCTAACATTCAACAAGATCCAATATTTCCTGGAAGATTTATCCACCAGCCACGGTGCAACAGTAGCTGTTTTTATTCCTGCAAACATAGAAATTATGCCTGTCACAACTCCACCAGGTGAGCGTTAACCAAGCACTCTGGTCCCCACATATAGATCTCTACATGTTCTAAAGGTTGTCAGTCAGCATACTAATGGCACCCATACACCTTAAACCCCTTCCCGACATCCGTCGTACATATATTGCTCTGCGTGAGCTGCGTTCCCGCAAACTGCAGTATTGGTATGGCGCAGCCATCGTGCGGCCTCACATTGTGCGCTACGGCAACCAGGTGCGGGTGTCAGCTCTTTGTGAGTGTTGACACCCTGCAGCAATGCCCATGATTGGTGATGGTGTAGAATTTCGCAGGAACGCGGACGTCACCACGGACACGAGACAGATCAAGAGTTAAAGTATTTATTAAACAGGGAATGTACTCCACGCAGAAAGTGAGGGATTGTAGGGTGATGGTAAGGAATGGGGCAGAATAGGGAGAGTTGGTCAGGGGCGAACAAAAGTTCAGCAATAAAGAGGTGAAACTTATCAGTCTGTAGTCTTCTTCGGTGCAGCTCCTCAGGGTTCCAACGGTGGCACCGACAACAGCGACATGTGACGTCTTGGTGAGGTCTCTGAGAGGCAGGAAGATTTCCCATGCTTAAACGTGTCTAGCACGGTACTGAGTCTAGCGTGAGGGACCGCTGGAATGGGACTTCGCTCCACTGTGTACACAAGTCCTCGGCTTTGGGGCCTTGGCCTAGTCACCTGCTTTTCATTGCGCTGCACGCACGTTACAGTCTCTCTCTTCTAGGTTGAGTCACCTCCTGCTGTGACGGGTGGCGGTACACTATCAGTCTGTTGTCCACCTCCAGCGGACCTATATGTAAGGGATCTGTCAAGTATGTGGTCACTCTTGGGCAGCGCTTGTGCGGTACTCACGGTCTCATAGTGTACGGCACCTAGCTTAGATCTGCACAGCTCCGCTCTGCTGGCATGGCTCTGCACAGCTTTGCTCTGCTGGTTTGGCTCTTCACTGCTGGCACAGCTCTGCTGGAATGGCTAATCCCCCAGCACTACAGCTCCCATCCTGGACAGCAGCAGCACGGCCTATCACAGGCCTAGCACTCTCAGGTGGGGGAAGCAGAGCGCGCTGCTCACCACTCTGCATGCTGCATTCACTTGGCGCCAACCCCTCCTGCAGCGCACACTTTTCCTTCTTATAGTCCTGTTGCTGAGCTCTCTTTCTAGGCTCTCATCGCCCCTCCTGTCAGCAGGAAGCTCCCTCTCTCTCCTCCTTCCCTCCTGCAGCAGGGGAAGGTCCGCCTCTCTCTGGCTTCCCCCCGGAAAGAGAGGATGCAGCTTTTTTAGTTCCGGACCTGGCATGCAGGTACCCGCGGTCAACCTCCTTACAATGTCACCTCCTTACTTTTAGCCCCTCTGATGCCGCTGTCAATAGTGACAGCCACATCGAGGAGATCGTACGAAGGGAGGGGTCTCATTGAGTGCTCCCATCAGAACAACGAGATGTGATTGTGTTGTTCTGATGGTCTCCATGGAGACCCCGCGCCCAAAGATGGCCATGTGGTACTTCAGGGCCCTGCAGGGAAGGTGGCTTGTGAGCGCCTGCTGAGAGCAGGTGCTGACATTCCTCCTTCCCTGCCTGCCAGATGCTGACGTGATACTCTGCAGTGCAGAAGCATTGCAGAGTATCAGATCAGCGAGCTGATACTGTATAGTGATGTCCCATCCCGGGAAAATGTAAAAAAGTAAAAAAAAAAATTATTAAACAGTAAAAATATTTTTTAAAATTCCCCAAAATAAATACCAAAAAAAGAAACAAATATTTTTCCAATAGGTATCGCAGCATCCGTAATGACCCACTCTATGAAACTGTCCCACTAGTTAACCCCTTCAGTGAACTAAAAGTGCTGCTGAACAAAAAGGGCAATAAAACACAATCAAAAGGACGAATGTAAATAAAAATGGTACCGATGAAAACGTCATCTTGTCCCACGAAAAACAAGCCACCATACAGCTCTATCAGCAGAAAAATAAAAAAGTTATAGCTCTCAGAATAAACCGATGCAAAAATGATTATTTTTTCTAGAAAATACTTTTTATAGTGTGAAAGCGCCAAAACATAAAAAAGTATAAATGAGGTATTGCTGTAATCGTACTGACCCAAAGAATAAAGCTGCCTTATCAATTTTACCATATGCAGAACGCCATAAACCCCCCCCCCAAAAAAAGAATTCCTGAATTGCTGGTTTTTATTAATTCTGCCTCCCAAAAATCAGAGTAGAAAGCGATCAAAAAATGTCATGTGCCGAAAATGGTACCAATAAAAATGTCAAATGGAAAAAACAAGCCATAACATCATTCTTTCTGCCGAAAAATGGAAAAATTATAGCTCTTAAAATATAGGGAAGCAAAAACTAGTTTTTGCTATAAAAAGCATCTTTTAGTACCGTATATATCGAGTATAAGCTGAGATTTTCAGCCCATTTTTTTAGGCTGAAAGTGCCCCTCTTGGCTTATACTCGAGTCATTGTCCCAGGGGGTAGGCGGGGGAGGGGGAGCGCAGGAGCCGGTGGCTGTCAAATCATACTCAACGCCCTCCTGGCGCGGTCTCTGCACTTCCCTGCTTCTCAGATGGTCTCTGGCGCTGCAGCTCTTCCTGTGTTCAGCGGTCAAGTGGTACCGCTCATTAAATAATATGCACAACACTCCACTCCCATAGGCGTGGAGGGCATATTCATTACTTTAATGAGCGGTACCACGTGACCGCTGAACACAGGAAGGAGCTGCCAGCATCGGAGACCATCAGAGAAGCAAGTGCAGAGACGTACCAGGAGGGGGTGAGTATGACGGGGAGGACAGGGGGAGCCGTGCGATATTCACCTGTCCCCGTTACACCACCCTGCGCCGCTCTGTCTTCCACATCATTTGGCTGTGACGTTGAGGTCAGAAGGCCCGATGACATGTTTAGTGCGTGCCCTTTGCCTGAACAGTCACTGCAGAGACCTGGAAGACAGGTGAATATCGCAGGTGCCGGGGCCCTGAGCCAGCGGCGACACCAGCACCTGGCCCCCATAGCGCGCCGGTGCCCCCGCTTGTTCAGGACACTGGCACCTGGCTTCCAGCGACTAGAGGTGAGTATGTCATTTTTTTAATCGCAGCAGCAGCATATGGGGCATATATATCTATGGAGCACCTTATTGGGCCATCAACCTTTATGGAGCAGCATATGGGGCATCTATATCTATGGAGCACCTTTTAGGGCCATCAACCTTTATGGAGCAGCATATGGGGCATATTATTCTATGGAGCATCTTATGGGGCCATCAATCTTTATGGAGCAGCATATGGGGCATATTATTCTATGTAGCACCTTATGGGGCCATCATCCTTTATGGAGCAGCATATGGGGCATATTATTCTATGGAGCATCTTATGGGGCCCATCATGAACTGTATGGAGCATTATATGGGGCTCCTGATTCAATATGAATATTCAAAAACATTTAACCTACTGAAGTCTCAATTGCTTTTACTTTTATTGGCATCTATTTTTATTTTTGAAATTTACCAGTAGCTGCTGCATATCCCACCCTAGTCTTATACTCGAGTCAATAAGATTATCCAGTTTTTTGTGTCAAAATTAGGGGCCTCGGCTTATACCCGAGTATATACGGTATGTGACAGCAGCCAAACATAAAAACCCAATATAAATCTGGTATCGCTGTAATCTTACTGACCCAAAGAAAAAAGTTGCCTAATCACTTATATCACATGAGGAATGGCATAAAAAAAAATAAATAAAACCAATTCTTCACCTGCTGTTGATTTTTTCATTCTACCTCCCAAAGATATGCCATTTACTCTATTCCTGCACCTAAGTTGTGTTTTTGCTGCATCTATACAATAAAATTTTCACAAGCATCTATCAAGAGTGTGCGGTGATTGAACATTTCTCTACTACGGGGATTGCCATCCCACTTCACCAACACCAAGGAACTCTCCAGGCATGAGTGCTCGCCACACTACCTGTCCATGGGCGCACCCAGGATCAAAACTGGGGGGAGCAAGCAATGGTCATTCAGGTTGTAAAATTTTAGAAGCAAAAAGGTGAATTAAACTGCTCCATACAGTATAATGAGACCCATACCTGTATATACATTGTCACCAGTCCCAACCCACTAAGCCCAGCACCTGTATATACATCATCACCAGCACCAGCCCACTAAGCCCAGCACGACCTGTATATATCATCAGCAGCCCTAGCCCACTGAGCCCAGCACCAACCTGTAAATACATCATCACCAGGTCCAGCCCCAGCCCACTAAGCCCAGCACCAACCTGTATATATCATCACCAGCCCCAGCCCACTGAGCCCAGCACCACCTGTATATACATCATCACCAGGTCCAGCCCCAGCCCACTGAGCCCAGCCCCTGTATATACATCAGCCCAGCCACAGCCAGCTCCTGTATATACATCAGCCACAGCCAGCCCCCAACCTCAGTATATACATAAGCCACAGCCAGTCCCTGTATATACATCAGCCACAGCCAGCCCCTGTATATAAATCAGCCCAGCCACAGCCAGCTCCTGTATATACATCAGCCCAGCCACAGTCAGCCCCCTGCCCCTGTATATACAGTACATCAGCCCAGCCACAGCCAGCCCCTGTATACTCATCAGCCCAGCCACAGACAGCCCCCAGCCCATGTATATACATAAGCCCAGCCACAGCCAGTCCCTGTATATTCATCAGACTAGCCACAGACAGCCCCTGTATATACATCAGCCCAGCCACAGCCAGCCCCCAACCCCTGTATATACATCAGCCCAGCCAGCACTCACCCAGACCCGGCGTGATGTCACAGACTGAATAGAATAACAGCGATTATCTCAGGAATATTGTTGAAGAAAAGAGCGCAATAAAGGTGCACACACAGGATATTACCAAAATACACAAAAAGCTTTTATTGAAGACATGCCAAAAAGACAGATGGACAATTAAAAACAATTAAAACCATCTATAAAATGACATTCACAAAAGATGGTGAGCGGGCAACTCCAAAAAATCTTAGATAGAATGTTTATGGACAATTTGTGTCATATAGAGTATATCATACATTACGCCATAGGGCAGTAGTACAATAAAGTGTGGACCAAAGAGGGAAATAATGCACAAGATGGAAATGAATGACTCACAATCACAATGCGCTTTGAAAGAGTCAATTTTGATATGCATGTGAACACCATCAAACATATGGATCTAATATCATAAGTGTGCATAGGTATAGAGCTCAAAGATCAAGAGACAATCACCACAAAAGTCCCAATAAAAGATCCACTTCAAAAATCATAATTACCCTAGTAAGGTGTAAGGAGCCCTATGGTGTATTGTATGATATACTCTATATATGTGATTTGGCAGAAGCTATCAAAGGAATGCAGGTCTCCTCTATCTTCTCCTCTCCCCTCTCAACAATGATTGATGGGCAGAGTAGCCACATGTATACAGACAGCCCTCATCCATTGGTGAAAGGGTGAGTTGGAGTACTGCCTTCATGAATACAGTGGATTCATAAATATGAAGCTGCTGTTTTCTCAGTTCTCCGATTAGCCAAAATATTTTTAATGCTTTTTAGGCAGCCTATTGAGCTGATAGATCTTCTTTAAATCTGACAGATCCACTTATTAAGGGATCCATTGCTTCAGTGCAAAGACTTGCCATATCTACAATTTGGAAAATAAGCTTTACCGCCTTTAGACTAATTTTCTTAGATAGAGCAAGCCCATTCTCGAAAATAATTAACTTATCTAAATCTTTGTCAATGCAGGAATTTTGAGCTTTACATAAGAAAAAAATAGCGTGAATGAATGTATCAGGACAGAATTTTAAATCTATTTAGATAAAAAATGACATTCAAAAAAGATTCTTTAAACTATTTTTAACTAACAAAAATTGCATGATGCCATCGTGCTTCATATTGATTTTTGGGCTATAATTTGCACATAATCCCAATACTTTACTAGTATTTTGGAAAGCAAAAGATTAACCCCTTCCTTACCGATGACGGAATAGTACGTCATCGGTAAGGATCCCCTGCTTTGAGGTGGGCTCCGCCCGCGCCTATTAACTAGTTAAATCCCGCTGACAGCGGGCATTTAACTGGCGTTTCTGGCCGTCCGGTCGGAAGTGAGCTCATCGCCAACCCTGTCACGTGATCGGGGTCGGCGTCACGTTGCCTTGACAACCAGAGGTCTCATAGAGACCACTATGGTTGTTGCAGGCACATTGCTTTGAGCACCGCCCGGTGGCCGGTGCTCAAAGCAATGCAGTAAATCTGCTACATATGGACGATCTGCTCATCGCCTATATGTAGCAGAGCCGATCGAGTTGTGCATGCTTCTTGCCTCCAATGGAGGCTACTGAAGAATGCCAAAAGTAAAAAAAAAAATGTTTAAAAATAAAAAATCTAAAAGTTCAAATCACCCCCTTTCGCCCCATTCCAAATAAAACAATAAAAAAAAAATCACACATACACATATTAGGTATCGCCGCGTTCAGAATCGCCCGATCTAACAATAAAAAAAGCATTAACCTGATTGCTAAACGGCGTAGAGAGAAAAAAATTAAAAACGCTAGAATTACGTTTTTTTGGTCACCGTGACATTGCATTAAAATGCAATAACCGGCGATCAAAAGAATGTATTTGCACAAAAGTGGTATCATTAAAAATGTCAGCCTGGCACGCAAAATATAAACCCTCACCTGCCCCAGATCAGAAAAAATGGAGACGCTACGGGTCTCAGAAAATTGCGCAAATTTTTTTTTTTTTTTAGCAAACTTTGGAATTTTTTTCACCACTTAGATAAAAGAGAACATAGACATGTTTGGTGTATATGAACTCGTAATGACCTGTAGAATCATAACGGCAGGTCAGTTTTAGCATCTAGTGAGCCTAGCAAAAAATCCAAACAAAAAACAAGTATGGATTGCACTTTTTTGCAATTTCACCGCACTTGAACTTTTTTTTCCAGTTTTCAAGTACTCAACATGGTAAAACCAATGGTGTAGTTCAAAATTACAACTCGTCCCGCAATAAATAAGCCCTCACACTGCCATATTGACGGAAAACTAAAAAAGTTATGGCTCTGGAAAGAAAGGGAGCGAAAAACAAAAATTCGAAAAAAGCTCCGGGAGTTAAAGAGTTAAACAATTAAAAGTATTATACACCAGAGTGTAGTATGGTGTTGCTATGAAAATCTCTTTATATTAGTCTGTTAATATTTACTAAAAGTGATGTATGGTATTCTGGAATTTGCGATTTGCTCCATATCTCTTTGTTGGGGAATATGAATACTACTAAGCATAAAACAGTTGTAATATTTTATCTCACAAAATAGTCCAAAATAGAGTAATTGCAAATTTTGGCAGCAAAAATAGCGAGAGTCATTAGAGGAGTTTGGTGAAAAGTAGTCATCACTTACCAAAGGATAGGATGGACCTTCCTCAATCGCTGCTCCATCTATTCTCTATGGGACTGCTGAGTGCTGCGCTTGGCTTTTTTCTGCTAGTCCCCATAGAGTGTGAATGAAGCAAGGAAAAAATGCACTATTCAGCAGATCAATGGGGTACACAGAACTCAGATCCCCACCGATATATAAGACAATTCCTATCTTGAAAATAGGTGATACTTTTTAACAGGGATGTAAAGTTATTACAGAGAAATAATCTGGAAGGAGAATGTCCGTATCAGTCCATGATTTAAAGCTCCAGTACAGTTGCGGTACAAAGTAAGGCCACATTCACACGTTCAGTTTTTGGTCAGTATTTTACATCAGTATTTGTAAGGCAAAACCAGGAGAAGAACAATCAGAGGAAAAGTCTAATAGAAACACGTCCCCACTTCTGGATTTATCACCCACTCCTGGTTTTGGCTTACAAATACTGAGGTAAAATACTGACCAAACACTGAAAATGTGAACGTGGCTTAAGACAATCGTCAAAAAAGATGAAAAAGATGAAAAGAGCACATAATTTGAACTGAATTAAGAGCTTGTAGCAGCCTAGTCAATATCCTGATATAATCCTCTCTAATATGCTGTAGCAGACACTTAGATGGGCCTTTTATACCCAAATTCAGCAACTATGTAAGAAACAGTGGGTAAATATTAATCAACAGTAAAAAGTGATCTTCTGCATTTGGACGCTTTTGTTTGCAATTGATAAATCAGACACAACTAGATATTAAAGAGAATATAAAACTAATAAAAAATAGACACCAATCACTTTACTTGTTTAATGAGTATCTTGATGCATAACCCAATTGTGCCTGACCTTGAAATCATGGGCTGATGAGGGCTTTCTCCATTCAGATTCTTTTTGTGCCTTACTTATTAAAGGGGTTGTGAGGTAAAAATAAAAATTCCATAGGATAAGTGATATCCTATATATCAGTTGAGGTTCAACCGCTAGAACCCCCACTAATTGGTAGAAACCCTTTTAACTGCATTTGAATGGCGTTGCAGAGGTTCTCCCTTTGCACACTTTTTTTTTTTTTTAAGGGTAAAAAGGGCAGTTAACTACAGTGCCTTGAAAAAGTATTCATACTCCTTGAAATTTTCCACATTTCTTCACATTATATCTACAAACTTAAATGTTTTATTGGGATTTTATGATATACCAACACGAAGTAGCAAGTATTTGTGAAGTATAAAACACATGATACATGGTTTTCTAATTATTATAAATATATAAATCTGAAAATTGTGATCTGCATTTGTATTCAGCTCCCCTGATTCAATAATTTCACTGAAATTACTGTTAATCTTTTGGGAAATGTCTCCACCAGCTTTGCACATCTAGAGGGTAAAATTTTTGCCCATTCATCTTCACAAACTGGCTCTAGCTCAGTGAGATTAGGCGGAGAACGACTGTGAACAGCAATTTTCAAATCTTGCCATAGATTTTCAATGGCATTTAGTTCTGGACAGTGACTTGGCCAATCAAACACATGAATGTGCTTTAATCTAAACCATTCCACTGTAGCTCTGGCAGTATGTTTAGAGTTGTTATCCTGCTGAAAGGTGAATCTACACCCCAGATTCAAGTTTTTTGTAGCCTCCAAAAGGTTTTCCTCCAAGATTGCCTGTATTTATGCTGGCAGTGGATTATCCAGGATACTCTTCAAGCGTGACAACAGAGCTTCTTTATTCAGGAAGCTTGATAGATCAGGAATAAATCATTTGTGTGTCTCTATCTGTGCATCATCTACAGCAGGCTGCTTCTCCCATACATAGACACAGGAAAAACAGGAAATACAGTCACATGCTCTCCCTGTGTGAGCCTCTGGGAGTTTTTTTTTTAACTTTATGAACAACATACAATTCTATCAACTAAACACTCATAGACAGGAATGGAGTTGTTGCACCAAACATATTCCAACACCCCGACTCAGCAACTACTAATCCTGTTAGTCCCATTGCGGTTCTGAATTTCCCAAACTTGGCTCTTGATAATGGTTTTGTCATAACATCAGCTATCATCTTGTCAGACTCGCAATAAACAAACTCGAGTACACCACGTTCCACTAAGTCACATAAGTGGTGATGCTTTCCATCAATTTGCTTAGTCCTTGCACTAATCTTCTCACTACTGGCAAGTTTAATGCATCCTTGGTTGTCCTCATAGATAACTGTTGGTTGAGCTAATGGCTTACCAAAAATTTTCCAAAAGTTGTTTTAACCAAATTATTTCTTGACTTGCATAAGCAGCAGACATATATTCTGCTTCTGTAGAAGATAATGAGACTGACACTTGCTTTCTGCTGGGCCAAGAAATTGAATTTTCTCCTAACTTGAACAAGCAATCACTTGTTGATTTCCGATCACTTGAATCTCCAGCCCAATCTGCATCTACATAACCTCTGAGAGTGAGATCTCCTGATGCAGATATCTTAAGATTTAGCCTTTGAGTTTCTTTAAGATATTTAAGAATTCTCTTAATTGCATTTCAGTCTCTTTGGCGTGGCTTGCTTACATGTCAGCAGAGAATTCCAACTGTGGCTGTGGTATCCTGACGAGTTGTGCTTGCTATGTACAGAAGCGCCCCCACTGCTTATCTGTAACTCTCATTGCTGGGTAGCAGATCTTCTTCTCCTTCCAACTTTAAGTAGGGCGGATCCATTGATGTTGATGCACCTTTGGCTTCTGACATTCCAAACTGGTTTAGTATTGCGGAAATTTTAGAACTTTGGTTGAGAAGAAAACTCTCATCTTCCTCTCTCTGGATTTGGATTCCCAAATAATATGTCACATTTCCAAGGTCCTTAGTCTCAAAATGCTGGTTTAGAATTTCACCTAGCTTTGCAATTTCTTTTTCATTGTGGTAGCTCAGTAAGCTCCCATGTCTGGAGTTAGCGGCATTTATCCACTTCTGCTTCTCATGAGCAGGCAGTTTTTGCATCTCTTGCCATGACTGTAGCTCTTGTTCAGCAAGTGTTCTGACCATATAAGATAGGCGTCTAGCTGGGATACCTTTGTTTGGCCTTTCTAATCTCCTGACTGGACTGGAAGTTGACTTGGTTCTTTTGTGTCTTCCTTGGTGGCTTCAGAGCTTAGCCACACTAGAGTGTTTTCCTTTTCGGCATCTGTGTTTGGTGATTGAGATTCATATTCTTGCTTCTTAGGTGGAATATCTGGTGTAACTTCATGGAATTTGGGTGATACAGAGTTTTCAGCAATCACTACATTTCTGCTGATTGTTACTGTGTTGGCCTCTGGATGCAGGATTCTGTATCCCTTTTGAGTTTCGCTATAGCCCACTAGGACTCCTTGCTTTGCATGTGATTCCCAATTGGAACGTTTTTCTTTGGGAACATACACAAACGTTTTGCTTCCAAATATCATGAGGTGCTTCTGGTTAGGCTTCTCGCAGTTCCATAGCTCATAAGGAATTTTATTTGTGGATTTACTTGGTACTATTTTTTGAAGATAGCAAGCTGTCATGATGGTTTCTCCCCAATACGTTGTAGGTAGATTCGCATCAAACATACTTCTTCCACTTTCAGGCTATGTGCCCACATATGCAGAAAATTCCTGACTAAAAACCGGACTCCTTCCCAGGAAAAACGTGTTTTTTTGCGCGTTATTTTTCAGAGCATCTACATTCTCATAGCATATAGTTGGAAATGTGTTTTTTTCCACAAAATTAATGAACATGTTGCGTTTTTTACTGCGGAAAAAAACGCATCATGTGCACAAAAATGGCAGAATGTATAATAAGAATGGGATGCTTAATGTATGCGTTTAAGCGTTTTTGCATGGAAAAAACGCTAAAAAAACGCTTATGTGGGCACACAGCCTCACAGAGAGTACGGTTCTTTCTTTCTGCAATGTCATTTTGTTCTGGGTTGTATGGAATAGTAGTTTGGAACACGATTCCATCCTTTTTCAAAATGGTTTGCACCTTACCACTTGTATATTTGGTTACATTATCTGCATGCAGGGCTTTTGGCATTCTTCCAAATTTGTTAAACACTACAGCAAGATATTCTTCAAGTTTCTGTAGAACTTCAACCTTACTGTGAAGCAGGTAGGCGACTGTATATCTGGAGTAGTCATCAATAAATCTGAGAAAATATATCTTCTTACTAGGAGTTTGAACACTCATTGGACAACATACATCTGTATGTATCCGATCCAGTGGCTGTGCAGATCTAGCATATTTTAGGAAAGGATTTTCTGGACATTTTCCCTATAAGACAGCTAGTGCACTTCATCATTTGACTACACTGGTTGATTTTAATACCATTTGCAAGTTGAGCTAGCTTCCTTACTGCTTCTGGGTCTCTGTGCCCAAGACGTCTGTGCCATACATGGATACAGTTCTTATGTAGATCTTGTCTAGCACTGTACACTGATGTATGCTTGTGTCCCTTATATCAGTTCTTGTGCGCAAATATGTGCAATGGTTTTTGTATGTATGACACAAACACCTTTGTTGTAGTGGGTTTTGCCATGGAGTGTTAAGTCCCTCTTCTATTTTGGTCTAGCACCTCTCTTTTTAACTTTTTGTCTGATTTGTCAAAAAAGTATGATATTTCAACTTGTATACCATTGTGTGGTACCTTTTCTCTACTATTGGTTACCACAAAAGTGAAATTGTGCTGTGGTATATTACCCTCTTTGAGGCAAGTAAATTATATTGGGCAATTTTTTGTCATTATCTTTCTTTCAATAAGATCAGTGAAGAAATCCTTGTTATTTGTCATATCGCTGCTTGCACCAGAATCTATACACCATACAGTCATGGCCAAAAGTATTGACACCCCTGCAATTCTGTCAGATAATACTCAGTTTCTTCCTGAAAATGATTGCAAACACAAATTCTTTGGTATTATGATCATCATTTAATTTGTCTTAAATGAAAAAACACAAAAAGAATTGTCCTAAAGCCAAATTGGATATAATTCCACACCAAACATAAAAAAGAGGGTGGACAAAAGTATTGGCACTGTTCAAAAAATCCTGTGATGCTTCTCTAATTTGTGTAATTAGCAGCACCTGTAACTTACCTGTGGCACCTAACAGGTGTTGGCAATAACTAAATCACACTTGCAGCCAGTTGACATGGATTAAAGTTTACTCAACCTCTGTCCTGTGTCCTTGTGTGTACCACATTGAGCATGGAGAAAAGAAAGAAGACCAAAGAACTGTCTGAGGACTTGAGAAACCAAATTGTGAGGAAGCATGAGCAATCTCAAGGCTACAAGTCCATCTCCAAAGACCTGAATGTTCCTGTGTCTACCGTGCGCAGTGTCATCAAGAAGTTTAAAGCCCATGGCACTGTGGCTAACCTCCCTAGATGTGGACGGAAAAGAAAAATTGACAAGAGATTTCAACGCAAGATTGTGCGGATGTTGGATAAAGAACCTCGACTAACATCCAAACAAGTTCAAGCTGCCCTGCAGTCCGAGGGTACAACAGTGTCAACCCGTACTATCCGTCGGCATCTGAATGAAAAGGGACTGTATGGTAGGAGACCCAGGAAGACCCCACTTCTTACCCCAAGACATAAAAAAGCCAGGCTGGAGTTTGCCAAAACTTACCTGAAAAAGCCTAAAACATTTTGGAAGAATGTTCTTTGGTCAGATGAGACAAAAGTAGAGCTTTTAGGGCAAAAGCATCAACATAGAGTTTACAGGAGAAAAAAGAGGCATTCAAAGAAAAGTACACGGTCCCTACAGTCAAACATGGATGAGGTTCCCTGATGTTTTGGGGTTGCTTTGCTGCCTCTGGCACTGGACTGCTTGACCGTGTGCATGGCATTATGAAGTCAGAAGACTACCAACAAATTTTGCAGCATAATTTAAGGCCCAGTGTGAGAAAGCTGGGTCTACCTCAGAGGTCATGGGTCTTCCAGCAGGACAATAACCCAAAACACACTTCAAAAAGCACTAGAAAATGGTTTGAGAGAAAGCACTGGAGACTTCTAAGGTGGCCAGCAATGAGTCCAGACCTGAATCCCATAGAACACCTGTGGAGAGATCTAAAAATGGCAGTTTGGAGAAGGCACCCTTCAAATATCAGGGACCTGGAGTAGTTTGCCAAAGAAGAATGATCTAATATTCCAGCAGAGCATTGTAAGAAACTCATTGATGGTTACCGGAAGCGGTTGGTCGCGGTTATTTTGGCTAAAGGTTGTGCAACCAAGTATTAGGCTGAGGGTGCCAATACTTTTGTCCGGCCCATTTTTGGAGTTTTGTGTGAAATGATCAATGTTTTGCTTTTTGCTTCATTCTCTTTTGTGTTTTTTCATTTAAGACAAATTAAATGAAGATAATAATACCAAAGAATTTGTGTTTGCAATCATTTTCAGGAAGAAACTGAGTATTATCTGACAGAATTGCAGGGGTGTCAATACTTTTGGCCATGACTGTATATGCTTTGCAAATGGGACTGTACTGGTATTAAATGCAGTTTCAACACATGCAGAATTTTGCTTTACAGCTTTTTTAACCCTTTGATGATTGTTCAGCTTTTTAAGCTGACTCTTTCCTGCTTTCAGGTGGCGGGGCTTTTTACAGAGAAAACATTCACGAGTTTATCTTAGATTGTGCTTTTATTTAGGGAAATCATGTGTCTTCAATGTTGTTTCTGCTCTGGATTCATTACTGCTGCTTACATGCTGTGTTTTTCTCTTGAATTCATCCAAGTTTGCCTTTAACATAGTCTAGTGTCAGCTCATCATCTGGCCGTGCATCTAGTGCAGTCACGAGTGTGTCGTATCTCTCTGGAAGACCACTTAACAGAAGTGCAGTAACATGAAAATCTTTAATTTCTTCTACAATACCCCTGAGACGCTCCACAATCTCTACGGTGTTTCTTATCTAGTCCTGCATATTATGTCCATCACATAGCTTAGACTGATATAGCTTTCTCATGAGATAAAGCTTATTGCTGAGATTTGATCTTTCATGCACTTTCTGTAACTCTTCCCACATCTCCTTTGCAGTTGCACACTTGCATATATGCACAATTTGATTATCATCTACACTGAGGGAGATCGTGCTTTGTGCTTTCTGATCCTTCTCTAGCCAATCATATGGTAATAGATGAGGCACTTGTTCCCGAGTATATTTCCACGCACCTTCTCTTATGAGCAGCATCTTCACCTTGAATTTCCAGGACTGGTAGTTCTGGTTAGTGAGGCTTGACACTGAGAACTTGACAGGATTGCTGCTAGTGGACATCTTCTCTGCTGCTCTGTGCTTCTTTTGCTCTTGGCTTCTGTTGCTGTGCTACTCTGGGGTTCTGTGTCACTCTGGGTCAATAACCTGTTGGGAGTGGACTATTCAGGATGCTCTTCAAGTGTGTGACAACAGAGCTTATTTATTCAGGAACAAACAGGAACAATATATGATAAGCTTAATAGATCAGGAATAAATCATTTGTGTGTCTCTATCTGTGCAGCATCTACAGCAGGCTGCTTCTCTCATACACAGACACAGGAAAAACAGGAAATACAGCCACATGCTCTCCCTGTGTGAGCCTCTGGGAGTTTTTTTTAAACTTTAAGAACAGCATACAAATCTAGCAACTAAACACTCATAGACAGGAATGGGGTTGTTGCACCAAACATATTCCAACAATTTAGCTCCATCCATCTTTCCATTAACTCTGCTCAGCTTCCCTGTTTCTGCTGAAGAAAAGCATCCCAAAACCATGTTTGACTGTGGGGATGGTGTTTTCAGGGTGATGTCCAGTGTGTTTTTTGCCACACTTAGGCTACTTTCAGACTTCCGGCTTTGGAATTCGGGTGCCTGCGGTGAAAAGCTGTAGTACCGGATGTGGCTGAAAACGCAGACACCGGATGCTTCATTTGGCCGGATACGGTGGAGGAGAAATTTAAAAGAACAGATCAGCAAATGTGAGTGAATATGAGAGAGAGTGAGAAAGAGAGAGTGAGAGAGAGGGAGAGGGAGAGAGAGAGTGAGAGTGAGAGTGAGAGGGAGATTTTATTTTTTGCTGCCGCTTGTAGGGTTAATTGACGTGGAGAGATCCGCTTGCAGAGTTGCCGCGGAGAGATTCGCTTGCAGGGTTAATTGACGTGGAGAGATCCGCTTGCAGGGTTAATTGACGTGGAGAGATGTTATTTTTGCCGCAGCTTGCAGGGTTAATTGACGCCTGAGGAAATATGCCGGGCATGCGCAGTAGAGAAAAGCGGTCGGAAGAGGGAAAAAACGTTGCATGCAATGCTTTTTCACAACGCCGCATCGTCACTTTTCGCCGGATCCGGGAAAAGCCAGACGCGCCGCGTGTTAATGCGGCATCATCCAGCAACAGTGTGTCCCAATGGGGTAAAAGCCGAATCCAGCACCACATATTGCCGTATCCGGTTTAGGAAATTTTCGCCGCAGGGTGCCGGAATCAAAAAGCCGGAAGTCTGAAAGTAGCCTTAGTGTTTGTATTAGTGTATTTAGCCCATAAAGTTATTCTTTGGTCTGATCTGACTATGGCACCTTCTTCCCCATGCTAGCTGTGTCCCCTATATAGCTCTTTACGAACTGCAAATGAGACTTCTAAGGGCTGCTTTCAAAAGTAGTTTTCTTCTTGCTACTCTCCAAAACAGGTCAAATTTGTGTTGTGGAATATACAGCTAATAGTACTCCTGTGGCCAAATTCTCCCACCTAAGGTGTGGATCTCCAGAGTGACCACGGGCCTCTTGGCTGCTTCTCTAATTAGTGCTGTCCTTGTTTGTCAATTACGTTTAGTTGGACGGCCATATCTTAGAAGATTTGCAATTGTATCATATTCCTTTCATTTTTGAATAATGGATTGAACAGTGGTCCATGAGATGTTAAGAGCTTGGGCTATTTTAATGTGCAGCATGGTGGGTCAGTGCTTACGACTGCATCTTTGCAGCCCTGGGGTCCTGTGTTCAAATTAAACCAAGGACAACATCTTCAAGGAGTTTGGGACACATGACACATGCACAATAAATGAACAGGTCAATAAGACCCCGTTCACACCACCCAAGAACTAAGACACAGAAACAAAACAGTATAACAAACGTGCATAAATCCTCTGTTGTAAAATATATGTAACAGTAAGCAGCAAGTGCTAGTAAAAGATGTTAACAAAACCAGGGTATTTTGTTGATAAATTTTTTTGCTGTTTTTTTGTAAAAAAAGGTACGCTAAGCCACTCGCCACGTCAAGGCATACCCTTCTCGGAGCAGTCCTATCTAATATATTTAAAACCTGAACATGTGAACAATACCTTCATGAGCAGGGTTCAGAAAGGTGCTGCCCGGTATGGGCTCGCTGGGTAAAATGGCTTTTTATGTGCATGTCCCAAAAGAGAGAGGCGGGGATCTCCCAAGGCTTGCATAAGCAAGAAATCAATGGATTCAGAACACATGACACATGCACAAAAATAAACAGATCAATAAGACCCCGTTCACACCACCCAAGAACTAAGACACAGAAACAAAACACAGTATAACAAACGTGCATAAATACTCTGTTGTAAAATATATGTAACAGTAAGCAGCAAGTGCTAGTAAAAGATATTTTACAACAGAGTATTTATGCACATTTGTTATACTGTGTTTTGTTTCTGTGTCTTAGTTCTTGGGTGGTGTGAACAGGGTCTTATTGACCTGTTCATTTTTTGTGCATGTGTCATGTGTTCTGAATCCATTGATTTCTTGCTTATGCAAGCCTTGGGAGATCTCCGCCTCTCTCTTTTGGGACATGCACATAAAAAGCCATTTTACCCAGCGAGCCCATACCGGGCAGCACCTTTCTGAACCCTGCTCATGAAGGTATTGTTCACATGTTCAGGTTTTAAATATATTAGATAGGACTGCTCCGAGAAGGGTATGCCTTGACATGGCGGAGTGGCTTAGCGTACCTTTTTTTTGCAAAAAAACCGCAAAAAAATGTATCAACAAAATACCCTGGTTTTGTTAACATCTTTTACTAGCACTTGCTGCTTACTGTTACATATATTTTCCAACAGAGTATTTATGCACATTTGTTATACTGTGTTTTGTTTCTGTGTCTTATCTTCAAGGAGTTTGTATGCTCTCACTGTGTTTGTGTGGGTTTCCTCTGGGTACTCCCATTTCCTCCTACACTCCAAACACACTGAAAGGGAAAATAGATTGTGAGCCCCAATGGGAACAGTACTGATAATCTCTGTAAAGGGCTGTGGAAATAATGGCGCAATATAAGTGAGTAAAATAAATAAATAAAAATGTAACTTAACTCAGCTTTACTCTTCTTCATAGAGTTGAGCGACTTTTGGTTTTTTAGGGTCGCGTTTCGTTTCGTGAAACCCGACTTTTCCAAAAGTCCGGTCGAGCAAGATCGTCCGATTATAGGGAAAAGTCGGGGTCGTCCCGAAACACGAAACCCAATGTAAGTCAATGGGGAATAAAAGTCGGCAGTGAGAGGAGGACAGGAAACACACCTACAGTGCCCATTTGAATGCCAAAAGCATCAATTCTTCTTACTTAAGCTTGTCAACCTTAATTAACTTCATAATATAAGTTACGCACTGAAAAATGGGGGTTATTTGGCTAAAGTTGTGGGGGGGGGGAGGGCTGGCTGCAGGTTTTCATGTGCCCTGGGCGAAAGAGCGCCCCTTTAACACATACCACAACTCATCATGCTCCTATACGGCAGATAAATAGCGGTATAGTACAATGAAAAATACCTCACTTTTTACATCTCATGACGAGGCCCATCTATTTCTCCATACAGAATCATTGGTCCCATATAATGTTTGAAACAGTATATGATGAGCTCCACATAATGCTACAGTATATGTTGGTCCCCATGGATGAAGCTCCACTGTCTTATGGGCCCAAATAATGCTCCAAACATAATGGGCCCCATTTCTAATGCTCTAGTGTATAATGGGCCCTGTAAATGCTGCTCCAGTGTCTGATGTCCACCTTTGGAATGTTCCAGTGTATGGTGGGCCCCATCTATCATTCTCCAGAGTATAGTGCTCCCCAAAAATTGCTGCCCCAACATTGAAAACAATCAAATAAGTCTCCTCGCTAGGGAATCCCTGTACTTGTCTGGACAGGTGCTGTAGCTTGCTTAACAGCTCGCCAGTCGTTCTCACGCCCAGTATGGATTGCACGTGATTGCACAAAGGTTAGAAAGGGTACCGTATCCCTGGATAACATGTATGGATAGCGTACACATTCAAAATATATGTCTCAGGAGGCAGGATCAGACGGTGTCAGGCCCAGTATGGATTGCACGTGATTGCACAAAGGTTAGAAAGGGTACCGTATCCCTGGATAACATGTATGGATAGCGTACACATTCAAAATATATGTCTCAGGAGGCAGGCTCAGACGGTGTCAGGCACAGTATGGACTGCACGTGATTGCACAAAGGTTACAAAGGGTACCGTATCCCCAGATAACATAAATGGATAGCGTACACATTCAAAATATATGTCTCAGGAGGCAGGCTCAGACGGTGTTAGGCCCAGTATGGATTGCACGTGATTGCACAAAGGTTAGAAAGGGTACCGTATCCCCGGATAACATGTATGGATAGCGTACACATTCAAAATATATGTCTCAGGAGGCAGGCTCAGACGGTGTCAGGCACAGTATGGATTGCACGTGATTGCACAAAGGTTAGAAAGGGTACCGTATCCCCAGATAACATGTATGGATAGCGTACACATTCAAAATATATGTCTCAGGAGGCAGGCTCAGACGGTGTTAGGCCCAGTATGGATTGCACGTGATTGCACAAAGGTTAGAAAGGGTACCGTATCCCCGGATAACATGTATGGATAGCGTACACATTCAAAATATATGTCTCAGGAGGCAGGCTCAGACGGTGTTAGGCCCAGTATGGATTGCACGTGATTGCACAAAGGTTAGAAAGGGTACCGTATCCCCGGATAACATGTATGGATAGCGTACACATTCAAAATATATGTCTCAGGAGGCAGGCTCAGATGGTGTTAGGCCCAGTATGGATTGCACGTGATTGCACAAAGGTTAGAAAGGGTACCGTATCCCCGGATAACATGTATGGATAGCGTACACATTCAAAATATATGTCTCAGGAGGCAGGCTCAGATGGTGTTAGGCCCAGTATGGATTGCACGTGATTGCACAAAGGTTAGAAAGGGTACCGTATCCCCGGATAACATGTATGGATAGCGTACACATTCAAAATATATGTCTCAGGAGGCAGGCTCAGACGGTGTTAGGCCCAGTATGGATTGCACGTGATTGCACAAAGGTTAGAAAGGGTACCGTATCCCCGGATAACATGTATGGATAGCGTACACATTCAAAATATATGTCTCAGGAGGCAGGCTCAGACGGTGTCAGGCACAGTATGGATTTGACGGCCCAGATTACACAGCGGAGGAGCAGGGAGAGGTAAAGATTGCAAATGCTGGGGCCCTGCCCAAGCAAGGGGGGCCCACTTGTGGGCGTCGGTACTGGCACTGGGCCCCTCATAGTACAGCGGTGTGTCTGACGGCGGGTGTGCACCACCACCGTCAGAGACACTTGATTGCACTATGAGGGACCCTGTGCCAGTGCCCGTGCCCAAGAGTCGGCCTACCCACCTGTCCAGGGCAACGGCACTCGCACGGTGTCGTGCGCTAGGTGGTGACCCCGGCCATGGGGGGGAGGCAGCACAGTCAGGGAGTTTTAGAAAGTGGCATATGTTGATGTTGGACATTCAGCTGATGCAAAAGGCGAAATAGGTGAAGTACCAGGAAGAGGTGGACCAAAGCAAGCCATTTTTCTGTCACCCTATGTGTCATCAGGGGAAGGTGGGACAAAATCCTTGGAAACCCATGCGTGGTTCATTTTAATGAAGGTTAGATCATCCACATTTTGGGTTGACAGACGGGTCCTTTTTTCTGTCAGGATTGATCCAGCTGCACTGAAGACTCTTTCCGATAGCACACTTGCAGCTGGGCAAGCGAGCTCCTGTAAGGCATATTGGGCCAATTCAGGCCAGGTGTCCAGTTTAGCGGCCCAATAGTCAAAGGGGAATGACCTGTGTGGGAGAACATCGATATGGGAGGAAAAGTAGTTTGTAACCATAGTTGACAACTGCTGTCTCCTGTCACTTTCCATCGATGCAGTATTACCAGTTGTGTGAGCGGTATTTGAAAAATCAGTCCACAACATTGTCATGAAACCCCTGTCTCCAACGCCACTTCTGCTGTGTGCACCACGAACACCTCTGCCAAGCTGCCCCCGGCCCGTACGGCTCGTGTGAGAACCATCACCGCTGCTGTGTGCTGGGAATGCCTCAAGCAACCGATTTACCAGAGTTGCTTGTTTATTAGCCAATATTAGGTCAAGGTTCTCCTGTGGCATGATGTTTTGTAATTTGCCTTTATAGCGTGGATCCAGGATGCTGGCCAACCAGTAGTCATCATTGTTCATCATTTTGGCAATGCAGGGGTCCCTTTTTAGGATCCGCAAGGCATAATCTGACATGTGGGCCAATGTTCCCGGTGTCAATGATGCACTGCGAGTGCTGGGTGGAGGAGCACTTTCTGGCAAATCCACATCCCTCCAGTCACGCACAAACCCTGTACCAGACCTTGCCACGCCAACATTTTCACTTGCCCCACGAGATGCATCCTCCTCCCGTAAGTAATCATCCCCATCATCCTCCTCCTCCTCCTCTTCTTCCTCCACCTCGTCCAGGAGAGGTCCCTGAGCAGACAATGGCTGAATGTCATCAAGGATTCCCTCCTCCTCTTCCTCCTCATCAACATTGGCTGCAGACGCCTGCTCCTTAAGGTGCGTCAAAGTTTGCATGAGCAGACGCATAAGTGGGATGCTCATGCTTAGGATGGCGTCGTCTGCGCTTACCAGCCATGTGCATTCCTCAAAACACTGAAGGACTTTACAAAGGTCTTTCAGCTTCGACCACTGCACGCCTGTCAACTCCATGTCTGCTCTCAAAGTGCCTGGCCGTGTATCCTCCCACAAATGCATTATGGCCTGCCTCTGCTCGCACAGCCGCTCAACCATGTGCAGGGTGGAGTTCCACCTTGTTGCAATGTCGATAATGAGGCGGTGGTTGGGAAGGTGGAGCAATCGCTGCAGCTTCTGCATACGAACGGAGTGTACAGGCGACCGGCGGATGTGCGCGCACAGTCTTCGCACCTTCTGGAGCAGGGCTGTTAACTCTGGATAATTTTTGAGGAAGCACTGCACCACCAGGTTCAAGGTGTGAGCCAAGCAAGGTATGTGGCTGAGTTTTGAAAGGGCTATGGCTGCCACAAAATTACGGCCGTTATCACTAACTACCTTTCCTGCCTCAAGATGTACACTGCCCAGCCATGACTCAGTTTGTCGCTTCAAGTACTCGGCCAGCACCTCGGCGGTGTGTCTGTCGCCCAAACACATCATCTGCAACACAGCCTGCTGACGCTTTCCACTAGCTGCTCGATAGGGGGACACATCGTGTGCAACAGTGGCAGCTGCAGATGGAGTGCTCGTACGACTGCGCTCTGTGGACGAACTTTCGCTTCTGGAGGAGGAGGAGGAGGAGGAGGGTCGAACGCCTACAGCCAACTGTTTCCTATACCGTGGGCTAGGCAGCACTGTCCACCACCGCTGTCCCCTGTGGACCCTGCATCCACCACATTAACCCAGTGCGCAGTGATGGACACGTAACGGCCCTGGCCATGCCGACTGGACCATGCATCAGTTGTGAGGTGCACCTTTCCGCTCACTGACTGCTTGAGTGCATGGACAATGCGGTCTTTCACATGATGGTGGAGGGCTGGGATGGCTTTGCGAGAGAAGAAGTGGCGACTGGGTAGGTCATAGCATGGTACTGCATAGGCCATGAGTTCGCGGAAAGCTGTGCTTTCCACCAACCGAAAGGGCATCATCTCAGACGAGATTAGTTTGGCAATGTGGGCGTTCAAACCCAGTGAACGCGGATGAGAGACTGAGTACTTTCTTGACCTACTCATAGTGTCTGGGAGGGTGAGCTGGACTTGAGAGCTGCATATGGTGGAAGTAGCGGTGGACAGGGCGGACTGAGCGAGGGTTGATGATGGTGATGGAGTTGGTGTTCTTTCTGATGGCCTAGAATCAGTCTTTCGTTGATATAACAGTGGGATTCCCTGACTGCTGTGGCCTTGCAACGACACCTCAACATTTGCTGCTGTGCTAACCGGTGGGCTTACAGTGGGGGAAACAATGTAGCGTTGCTGACTACCTTCGTTGTGATCAGTTGCACATGTGGCACTTGAGGTTTGGTGTTGTGTCCACGCTTGCAAGTGCATGCTGGTTAAATGTCTAAGCATGCAACTGGTATTCAAATTTTTCAGATTTTTCCCTCGGCTAAAGGTCTTTGCGCACTTCTTACAGATAACCTTGGCCTGATCATGAGGATTTTGTTCAAAAAAGTGCCACACTGCACTCTTCCTACTTTGGCAGACATTTTGCGGCCTAGCACGCTGTGATCTTTTGACCCTCTGGACAAGCTGTCCAGCAACTCTTTTGATGTTTGGAACCTGTCTTTGGAGTGCTCCGGGCCTGCCAGATAACAGCTGTTGCGATGTCGATGTCTGCTGTGGATGCTCCTCATCTGAGCTTTTGGAAGCAGCACCCTCTTCCCCCAATGGATGCCAATCTGGGTCAACAACTGGGTCATCCATCACCTCCTCTTCTATGTCATGTGCACCTTTCTCTGTGTCACCGTGTATGGTGGTATAGTGTGCGGGAAGGGGCACCTGAGTCTCATCAGGGTCAAAATCTGGCTCTGTACACTGCGAGGACAATGTAGTGCTCTGAGTGAATGTACCAGCAGAATCATCCATCAGCGGCTGTGCATCAGTGCACTCCATGTCAGATTCATCCTGGCCTGGGTAATTCACCATTTGACTTGATAATCCAGGCATGGTATGTGAAAACAGCTCCATGGAGTAATCAGTAGTATGGCCTGCGTCATCCTTCAATCTTGGTTGGGGTGAAGGACACAAGGAAAGGTGTGGTTCATGAACATGAGCCTCCAATGACGACTCAGTGCTTTTACTTTTTACAACTGAAGAAGAGGAGGCGATAGAGCTGGAGGCTGAGTCAGCAATGTAAGACAAAACTTTTTCCTGATGCTCTGCCTTTAAAAGCGGTTTGCCAACTCCTAGAAAACTAAGCGTTCGAGGCCTTATGTAGACAGACGATGACGCAGGGTCAGCACCTCCTGCATTCGGTCCTATTTTGCTCTTGCCACTACCATCAGATCCACCACCAACACCATCATTACCAGCTGCCAACCCCCGCCCAATTCCACGGCCTCTTCCACCAGCCTTCCTCATTTTTGGTAGAAATGTAGACAAAATCCAACAAACTATATAGTAATGTAAAACAAGGTACAAGGTGTCTATAGGACAGGGGAGATTTAGAATTTCTGCACACACTTGTGGACAGTGGACACTTTTGGATTGTGTGAGGCCCACTGATATCTGAGCGCTATGTGACACGCTCGATGGCACAGCTGCCTGTGACCAAAGTGACGAGAGGATAATGGAGATTTTGAATCTCTGCGCACACTTTTGGACACTGGACACTTGTGGATTGTGTGAGGCCCACTGATATCTGAGCGCTATGTGACACACTCGATGGCACAGCTGCCTGTGACCAAAGTGACGAGAGAATAATGGAGATTTTGAATCTCTGCGCAAACTTTTGGACACTGGACACTTGTGGATTGTGTGAGGCCCACTGATATCTGAGCGCTATGTGACACGCTCGATGGCACAGCTGCCTGTGACCAAAGTGACGAGAGGATAATGGAGATTTTGAATCTCTGCGCAAACTTTTGGACACTGGACACTTGTGGATTGTGTGAGGCCCACTGATATCTGAGCGCTATGTGACACGCTCGATGGCACAGCTGCCTGTGACCAAAGTGACGAGAGGATAATGGAGATTTTGAATCTCTGCGCACACTTTTGGACACTGGACACTTGTGGATTGTGTGAGGCCCACTGATATCTGAGCGCTATGTGACACGCTCGATGGCACAGCTGCCTGTGACCAAAGTGACGAGAGGATAATGGAGATTTTGAATCTCTGCGCACACTTTTGGACACTGGACACTTGTGGATTGTGTGAGGCCCACTGATATCTGAGCGCTATGTGACACGCTCGATGGCACAGCTGCCTGTGACCAAAGTGACAAGACGATAATGGAGATTTTGAATCTCTGCGCAAACTTTTGGACACTGGACACTTGTGGGTTGTGTGAGGCCCACTGATATCTGAGCGCTATGTGACACGCTCGATGGCACAGCTGCCTGTGACCAAAGTGACGAGAGGATAATGGAGATTTTGAATCTCTGCGCACACTTTTGGACACTGGACACTTGTGGATTGTGTGAGGCCCACTGATATCTGAGCGCTATGTGACACGCTCGATGGCACAGCTGCCTGTGACCAAAGTGACGAGAGGATAATGGAGATTTTGAATCTCTGCACACACTTTTGGACACTGGACACTTGTGGATTGTGTGAGGCCCACTGATATCTGAGCGCTATGTGACACGCTCGATGGCACAGCTGCCTGTGACCAAAGTGACGAGAGGATAATGGAGATTTTGAATCTCTGCGCAAACTTTTGGACACTGGACACTTGTGGATTGTGTGAGGCCCACTGGTATCTGAGCGCTATGTGACACGCTCGATGGCACAGCTGCCTGTGACCAAAGTGACGAGAGGATAATGGAGATTTTGAATCTCTGCGCACACTTTTGGACACTGGACACTTGTGGATTGTGTGAGGCCCACTGATATCTGAGCGCTATGTGACACGCTCGATGGCACAGCTGCCTGTGACCAAAGTGACGAGAGGATAATGGAGATTTTGAATCTCTGCGCACACTTTTGGACACTGGACACTTGTGGATTGTGTGAGGCCCACTGATATCTGAGCGCTATGTGACACGCTCGATGGCACAGCTGCCTGTGACCAAAGTGACGAGAGGATAATGGAGATTTTGAATCTCTGCGCACACTTTTGGACACTGGACTCTTGTGGATTGTGTGAGGCCCACTGATATCTGAGCGCTATGTGACACGCTCGATGGCACAGCTGCCTGTGACCAAAGTGACGAGAGGATAATGGAGATTTTGAATCTCTGCGCACACTTTTGGACACTGGACACTTGTGGATTGTGTGAGGCCCACTGATATCTGAGCGCTATGTGACACGCTCGATGGCACAACTGCCTGTGACCAAAGTGACGAGAGGATAATGGAGATTTTGAATCTCTGCGCACACTTTTGGACACTGGACACTTGTGGATTGTGTGAGGCCCACTGATATCTGAGCGCTATGTGACACGCTCGATGGCACAGCTGCCTGTGACCAAAGTGACGAGAGGATAATGGAGATTTTGAATCTCTGCGCACACTTTTGGACACTGGACACTTGTGGATTGTGTGAGGCCCACTGATATCTGAGCGCTATGTGACACGCTCGATGGCACAGCTGCCTGTGACCAAAGTGACGAGAGGATAATGGAGATTTTGAATCTCTGCGCACACTTTTGGACACTGGACACTTGTGGATTGTGTGAGGCCCACTGATATCTGAGCGCTATGTGACACGCTCGATGGCACAGCTGTGACAAAAGTGACTAGAGGATAAGGGAGATTGGATTGCTTTTAAAAAAGCAGTTTGCGGAGCAGTGGGTAAACAGCAATGCCAGCGTGTCAGGAAGCCTTAAAAGGCAGCCCAACAACCAACACCACTGATACACCACTATATAGCCTCCCCTTGCACTGCACACACAGTGACTTGTGTGTTGTGCAGGCCAAATCGCTAGCAGCAGAAGCAGTTTTTTTGTCTTCTTCCCTGCCTAACGCTCTCCCTACAGAATCAGCAGCAACCTCTCCCTATACTAAGATCGGCAGAAGTAAGATGGCGGTCGGCGTGCACGCCCTTTTATACCCCCTGTGACGCCCACCAAAGCAAGCCAATCACTTGCATGCCCTTCTGAAAGATGGTGGTGACCCGTGCCTATGTCATCACATTGCCCACAGTGTCCATGGATCCTGATTGGTTGAAAAAGAGCGCAAAACAAACTTTTGAAACGCGACTTTGGCGCGTAAGTCGCCGACCTCGTGGCCGACCTCATCCTAGGGTCGGGTTTCGTTTCATGAAACCCGACTTTGCCAAAAGTCAGCGACTTTTGAATTTTTTCGACCCGTTTCGCTCAACTCTACTTCTTCATAACTTTATGCCTGACCTGTCCAGTGTGTTCCATGGTTTTCACGATACTGTTTGATCCCTATTGTTCTGAAACAAACCTGTGAGGCCTTCATAGAACAGCTGTAGTTGTACTGGGATTAAATTACACCCAGGTCAACTCAATTTACTAATTACATGAATTCTGGAGGAAATTGATCATTCAAGATTTTATTTAGAGGTATCAAACTACAGGGGGCTGAATACAAATGAACATCATAATTTTCAAATTTATATTTTTTAAATAATTAGAATACCATGTATCATTTCCTTTACACTTCAAAAATACTTGCTATTTAGTGTTGGTATATCACAGAAAATCCCAATGAAATACATTTAAATTTGTGAGAATAAGCGTGAAAAACATTTGGAAAAATTCACGGGGTATGAATACTTTTTCAAAGCACTGTTTTTGCATGTAGTAACAGCTTTGGAGTTATCATTTAAAAAGAACAACCATGTCAGCTTACATTAATGAGCAATAGCTATATCTATTAGTGTTCACAATATTTATGTTTTATAACCAATTCCACATGTGGTGATCACTGTTGCTTTTTTCCAGTCTTTAGTCTCCTCTCTGTCACGACAAATATAGCTACTTTACCAAATTAGGAGTTTGTAAATCATTTGATTTTCAAGGAAGGAAGAGGAAAATCAGTTATACTAGCATAATTACATGCTCAGGAGAACATCAACAATATATCAATCAAAAATTCCTAATTTTAAATGCGGGGTAGATGTAGGGGTATTACACATATAAAACAATTAGCACTTATTTCCAAAGGGCCATCAAAGCTGAGAAAACATTCTAGTTACTATTTACTCACTTTCCGACTGTAGAGAAAAGCATGTGCTTAATCCCTTAATGTCCAATGACGGACAAAGTCCGTCATTGGACGTCTCCCTTGCTTTGATGAGGGCTCCGGCGGTGAGACCACATCAAAGCTGGGACATGTCAGCTGTTTTGAACAGTTGACATGTGCCCGCAATAGGTGCAGGTGGAATCGCGATCCACCTGCGCCTATTAACCCATTAAACGCTGCTGTCAAACGCTGACCAGCATTTAACCGGGGCTTCCGGACGGAAATGAACGCATCGCCGACCCCGTCACGTGATCGGGGGGTCAGCGACGTGTTGCCGTGACAACCAGAGGTCTCATAGAGACCTCTATGGTTCTGCCGGCACATTGCTATGAGGGCCACCCTGTGGTCGGCGCTCATAGCAATGCATTAAATCTGCTACATATAGTCGATCTGCTCATCGTCTATATGTTTCAGGATAGGAAAAATGTGGTCAGACAATCCGCACTGTGAATCACTAAAAACTCGGATCATTAATACAGTGGTCTTTATTCAATTGTATTACGTTTTTTTTGGTCGCTGTGACATTGCATTAAAATGCAATAATGGGCGATCAAAAGAACGTATCTGCAAAAAAGTGATTTAATTTAAAATGTCAGCTCGGCATGCAAAAAATAAGACCTCACCCAACCCCAGATCACGAAAAATGGAGACGCTACAGGTCTCGGATAATGACACTTTATTTTTTGTTTTAATAAACTTTGGAATTTTTTTCACCACTTAGATAAAAAAGAACCTAGACATGTTTGGTGTCTATGAACTCGTAATGACCTGGAGAATCATAATGGCAGGTCAATTTTAGCATTTAATGAACCTATCAAAAAAGCCAAGCAAAAAACAAGTGTGGGATTGCACTTTTTTTGCAATTTCACCTCACTTGGAATTTCTTTCCCGTTTTTAGTACATGACATGGTAAAACTAATGGTGTCATTCAAAAGTACAACTCGTCCCACAAAAAACAAGCTCTCACATGGCCATATTGATTTAAAAATAAAAAAGTTATGGCTCTGAAAAGAAGGGGAGGGAAAAATGAAAATGCAAAACCAAAAATACTCCTGGTCGTTAAGGGGTTAATTTCATGTAAAAAAAAAAAAAGGGGACCAGTGCATGTCAGGGTGTATATAAAATTCAAGGGGCCCCATAGCAAAAATTTTACTTGCCCCTCCCCTCCCTAAAATTAAATAAATTTAAAATATATATATATATTTGAAGTAGGCTGGGTCACATTTCCCAACTTTCAAAAACAGAGAGAGAGAAAGACAGATATTGTGGCACATACATATTAATTATGACTAGAGTTGAGCGATACCGTCCGATACTTCAAACTATCGTATCGGATGGTATCGGCCGATCTTTAAAAAAAGTATCGGTATCGCCGATTCCGATACCGGAAGTCCCATTCAAGTCTATGGGACTTCCGGTATCGGAATAAGAAAAACCCTTTCCTGCCCTTGTACAGCCTCTCTGGGGTCTGTACGGGCCTTTCGGGGGGCTGTGCCGGCCTGCCAGGGGGTCTGTGCAGGCTCCGGTGGTCTGTGCCGGCCTGCCGGTGGTCTGTGCAGGCTCCGGGGGGGCTGTGCCGGCCTGCCGGGGGGCTGTGCAGGCTCCGGGGGGCTGTGCCGGCCTGCCGGGGGGCTGTGCCGGCCTGCCGGTGGTCTGTGCAGGCTCCGGGGGTCTGTGCAGGCATCGTCCGATGGGACTACAAGTCCCATCGGGCGATGCCTGCTACCATGACAGTGATTGACACATTAGCCAATGATACGACAGTAGTAGTCCCATCATCCGGCTAATGTGTTAAATGTAAAAAAAAAAAAAAAAAAAAAAAAAAAATTACATGCTACATACATACAACATGCATACTACATACATGCTACATTCATACTACATACTACATACATGCTACATTCATACTACATAAATACTACATGCAACATACATACTACATATATACTACATGCATGCTACATACATACTGCATGCTACATACATACCACATATATACTACATACATACTACATGCATGCTACATGCATGCTACATGCTACATACATAACACATATATACTACATGCATGCTACATACATACTACATGCTACATACTACATATATACTACATGCATGCTACATACTACATGCTACATACATACTACATATATACTACATGCATGCTACATACATACTGCATGCTACATGCATGCTACATACATACTACATACATACTACATGCTACATACATACTACATATATACTACATACATACTACATACATACTACATGCATGCTACATGCATGCTACATACATACCACATACATAACACATATATACTACATGCATGCTACATACATACTACATGCTACATACATACCATATACATACTACATGCATGCTACATACATACTACATGCATGCTACATACATACTACATGCTACATACATACTACATATATACTACATGCATGCTACATACATACTACATGCTACATACATACTACATATATACTACATGCATGCTACATACTACATGCTACATACATACTACATATATACTACATGCATGCTACATACATACTACATGCATGCTACATACATACTACATGCTACATACATACCACATACATACTACATATATACTACATGCATGCTACATACATACTGCATGCTACATGCATGCTACATACATACTACATACATACTACATGCTACATACATACCACATATATACTACATACATACAATACATTCATACAATACATACATAGACATACAGTACATATAACATAGAGTAACATACTTACCAATACTTGTCACATTGTTCCCCGAAGCCATTGTCTTTTCCGGAATAAATATTAACATAACAAACCACAAAAATACTCACCCACGATCCGAAGCAGTCCACGAGTGTGTCCCACGACGATCTTGGGTAGAGAACGGCAGCATCAGGTGTTGCTGCCGTTCTCTACGGGCTGCAGGAATCCAATGACGGAAGGTAGGTATCCTTCCGCACTGTATTCCTCCGCCACTTAAAAAAAAAAAAAGTCCCTAGTCTCACTTTATGCCATTGCTGTGTGGGAAATTCCCACGCAGCAATGGCATAAAGTGAGACTAGGGACTTTTTTTTTTTAAGTGGCGGAGGAATACAGTGCGGAAGGATACCTACCTTCCGTCATTGGATTCCTGCAGCCCGTAGAGAACGGCAGCATCATCTGATGCTGCAGTTCTCTACCCAAGATCGTCGTGGGACACACTCGTGGACTGCTTCGGATCGTGGGTGAGTATTTTTGTGGTTTGTTATGTTAATATTTATTCCGGAAAAGACAATGGCTTCGGGGAACAATGTGACAAGTATTGGTAAGTATGTTACTCTATGTTATATGTACTGTATGTCTATGTATGTATTGTATGAATGTATTGTATGTATGTAGTATATATGTGGTATGTATGTAGCATGTAGTATGTATGTAGTATGTATGTAGCATGCATGTAGCATGTAGTATGTATGTAGCATGCATGTAGTATATATGTAGTATGTATGTAGCATGCATGTAGTATATATGTAGCATGTATGTAGTATGTATGTGGTATGTATGTAGCATGTAGTATGTATGTAGCATGCATGTAGTATATATGTAGTATGTATGTAGCATGTAGTATGTATGTAGTATGTATGTAGTATGTATGTGGTATGTATGTAGCATGTAGTATGTATGTAGCATGCATGTAGTATATATGTAGTATGTAGTATGTATGTAGTATGTATGTGGTATGTATGTAGCATGTAGTATGTATGTAGCATGCATGTAGCATGCATGTAGTATGTATGTAGCATGCATGTAGTATGTATGTAGCATGCATGTAGTATGTATGTAGTATGTATGTAGTATGTATGTAGCATGCAGTATGTATGTAGCATGTATGTAGTATGTATGTAGTATATATGTAGTATGTATGTAGCATGTAGTATGTATGTAGCATGCATGTAGTATATATGTAGTATGTATGTAGCATGCATGTAGTATGTATGTAGTATGTATGTAGTATGTATGTAGCATGCAGTATGTATGTAGCATGTATGTAGTATGTATGTAGTATATATGTAGTATGTATGTAGCATGCATGTAGTATGTATGTAGCATGTAGTATGTATGTAGCATGCATGTAGTATGTATGTAGCATGTATGTAGTATGTATGTAGTATATATGTAGTATGTATGTAGCATGTAGTATGTATGTAGCATGCATGTAGTATGTATGTAGTATTTTTTTTTTTTTTTTTTAACATTTAACACATTAGCCGGATGATGGGACTACTACTGTCCCATCATTGGCTAATGTGTCAATCACTGTCATGGTAGCAGGCATCGCCCGATGGGACTTGTAGTCCCATCGGACGATGCTTGCACAGACCCCCGGACATCAGCACAGCCCCCCGGCAGGCCGGCACAGCCCCCCGGCAGGCCAGTACAGACCCCCACAGGGTGCACAGACCACCGGCAGGCCGGCACAGCCCCCCGGCAGGCCGGTACAGACCCCGGGCAGTCCACACAGCCCCCCGGCAGGCCGGCACAGCCCCCCGGCAGGCCGGCAGAGACCCCCGGAAGGCCCGAAATGACGGCGCATCATGATGCGCACACACCGCGCATCATGATGACGTCAGGCCGTCAATCAACTGAACTTCCGATTCCGATGCCGAATTCCGATATTGAAAAAATATCGGAAGTCGGTATCGGAATTCCGATACAGCAAGTATCGGCCGATACCCGATACTTGCGGTATCGGAATGCTCAACACTAATTATGACCCTTGCTTAGCTTTTCCTCGAGGTAGACTCAGGCACACGGGTGGTTAAAGTTGCTTTGTGGCTTATTGCCTCATAAACAAAAAAAAAAACAAAAATGGTAACCGAAAAACAGCCTGTCTGGCTCAAATGAAAATATACAGTTCATACACCGCCCTGTCCAGGTCCCCTGGGACAACACATACAGCAGCTCTCGCAGGAGCTAGCAATCTGGAGGCTTGCTTTCCTCCATACACTTAAACATGGGAAAAAAAAATGGCTGGAGATTTAACTCCCCCCAGCCACACTCTGGAGGTGGATAGGGTGGGTAGATGTCCCACCCATCTCTGACCTACCCACCATGAAAGCCATGCCCATATAGCAACTGGATTACTCTCAGCACATATCATGCTGGAGAAAACACATGGCTTTTACATATCTTCTCTCATGTACATGTGGCACCCCAGGAGTTTGGTTGCCACAGTGGCCTTGCCTCCCTCCAGGGGGAGTGATATCATGCCTGTAAGCACACAAGAGTTCCTGCTCCAGGTCAGCAGGGGGAGCTCTAAACCCGATTTCATGGGAGCTGCTCTCTCTGGTCAGGAGGAGGAAGTTAGTGTTAGTTAAAGCCTGAACAGGGTTGAGACAGAACATGTGGAGAGAATCTGGGGACAGGAGCTATAGCTGAGCTCACCCCCAGGCTTGAGCGCCAGAGACCGGACCCTGGAGGCCAAGGCTGTGTGGGTACTAAAGCCCCAGAAGCAGAATCCAGAGGATAGAGGACCGCAGATCCTCTGTCCCCAACTTATACAGTACTCGACAACACAGCAGCACGTGTGAGCCAGAGATGCCAAATAGGAGCAATCCCTGAAGCAGGCTACAGCTGCCTGTCATGAGAGTGGACTTCTACCTAAGTAGCAGACAGAGACAGGAACTGGAATAGAGTTTACAGCAGCAAGTACCTCAGAGAATAGCGCTAGAAAGGAGGCCTCACAACCCACCTGAATAAGGAGATTCCCAAATTGCTTTCAGGCTCACCGACTCCAGAACCATCTGCAGCTTGAGCCCTAGACTGTACCTGCACAGCTCAGTAAAAGGTAAAGGAAACTGCACTCTGTTGTGTCCTCTAATTATTCCTGTGTTACCTATCCAACTCTGCTACATCTATCATCATCAAATACAACATTATTTCTATTACAACTGCCCTGGGACAAAGCTCTGCCTGTGGAGAGCTGTACCAACTCTGCTCTATTACCATCAGTCCCAGAGGCTCTGCCCTGCAGCGCTGGTCACCTCTGACCAGAAACCACAGGTGGCGTCACGAACACTTTATCACAAACATTACAAACTTTATCATCCCTTGTAAATATCCCCTTTAATTGGACGCCCAGGGCCACAGACCGGGTCACTGCCGCTGTAAAACATCCCCTTTAAATACCGGCCCTATAACGAGTATCCCCACTGCCCTGGCGGACGATCCAACTTGGCATCATGAACAGGATCCGTATCTCGGAATAGCCGGGTACTGTGTGCCATAGACTGTATTGAACTGTGTGATCACCGCCATTACAGCGCCACAAGGTGCGTGGGAAGCAGAAGGGACATGCCATTGTGGGTGGAGCCTGAGAGAGAGCACGAAAAGAGAAGTGCTGTGCGCGCTCAAACAGCAGCTGGCAGAGAACAGGGAGCTGAGGCCTGGAATCCCGGCGCACACCGTTCATCCTGCTGACGGAGCAACAGCCTGGTAAGCCAGTGGACAATCAGAGCCTGGCTAAGATTCACTGGGGGGAGAAAATGTCCAGCGCAGATGGAGATCTAGCGGCGGACATAGCCGCAGCCCTCATAGTGTCGCAAGATTCAGTGGCAGACGCAGCTGCAGCCCCCATAGTACAGCAGAATCCGGCGGCCGACGCAGCCGCAGTCCTCGGAGTGAAGCAAGATCTGGCGACTGCCGCTGCAGTCCCTATAATGCCGCTATCAATGCATATATCCCGGGAGCGGCCTGGCTACCGCAGTACTCAGGGGAGTCACATACCCTGAGCGATTTCAAGGAGAGACTGTGCAGTTTATTTGAAGTGTACCCCCTGTCTGAAAGCCAAAAAGTAAACATTCTCATTGGACAGTTAACTGGTGCAGCTCAAAGGGAGGTAAAGTCCTGGCAGGACACTGATAAAGAGACTGTTACGCAAGTTCTGGCTAAGCTGAGGAGCACCTTTGACACTTGCACTGCAGCAGAAATAAAAATGAGGTTCTTTGGGTGCAAACAAAGGGTGCAGGACAGTATACGGGACTATGCTCTTAACCATCAGGAGGCGCTGCGGGCCGTAATGCAGATTGACCAAGACAGCGTGCAGGATGGAGACAGATTGTTAAAGGAGCAATTTATTGAGGGACTCCTGTCCAGCACCCACAGCATACAGCTGCACATCATGGCCCTACAAAACCCTGACCTGAACTTTACAGACTTTAAGGCTGTGTTCACACACAGCGTTTTTTTAGCGGTATTTTTAGCGTATTTTCCAATAAAACCGCTAAAAATAAGCTTCCCATTCATTTCTATGCATTTTGCACTTTTTGTGCTTACTGATGCGTTTTTTACCTCAAAAAAAAGCTTCGCGGTAAAAAACGCAGCATGATCATTAATTTTGCGGATTTTTCCGCGTTTCTGGCTATTTCTATGCGTCTTGAAAACGCGCGAAAAAAACGCATAAAAAACGCGCATTTTTTGGGCAAAAAACACACAGAAAATGCGCAGAAAAAAACACGCGGTTTCTGGGAAGGGAGTCAGGTTTTTCAGCAGAATTTTTCTGCTACGTGTGCACATAGCCTAAAGATATGGCTATCCGGGTGCTGCACGAACCAAATGTCAGCCGCCCAGTGCCCTCTAGGCACCCAGCAATTAGATACCACCAGGAGGCAGCATCCTTCCCTCAGACCCCTGTTGAGGCTGATGCACAGACCCTGGATAATGATCCATCCGGAGAACTACGTCTTCAGGTCCAGGAGCTGACCAAAAGTGTGGCAGCCCTAGCCAAAACTGTGCAATCCATGCAAGTGCCCCCTAAGGAGAAGATCCAGTTGGCTTCCTGTCCAGATGACGTCTCGTGGTGAAGGCGGAAGAGGACCCCACCGATCAGAGCAAGAGACAATGATCGCTATGACCAGGACAGACGACCCATTTGCCGCCGCTGCAGCAAAGCAGGGCACATCGCAAGATTCTGCCATTTAAACGAGCAACCCCTGGGGTAGAGGGCCATCCCCTAGGAGTAGGATGACCAGGCCCACAGAACTGGCGAGCCAAGTACGTCGGAGGATGACCGGTCCTCCCAGTTGTGATTGACAGCATCCCAATGAATGCTTTACTGGACACCGGCTCTCAGGCGACGACTATGCCATATATTCTTTACAAACGGTACTGGGCTGACTCTGATATTACTCGTGGCCCAGATGATGAGCTAACAGTAGTCGCCAGCAATGGTCAGCCTTTGCCACAGGTGGGGTATAAGGAGGTGACCATTAAGGTGGGGCGAGTAGAATTAAAAGCCCAATGTCTGATAATTGTAGACATTGATCGACGAGAATGTAACCCAATAATGTTCTTAGGTACTAATGTGATAGAAAATTGTCTTGCCGAGGTTATTGTTTTGTTGCAACAGGTAGCCGAAACTGCTGGTTATTATTATTATTTATTTATATAGCACTATTGATTCCATGGTGCTGTACATAAGAAGGGGTTCTAGTGAGCAACGGGTCCTGTAAAAGGAGATCAAGTCCCTGATGCAAAGACAGCAGGTAGAGCTATCTGGCGGAGAAGTCGGCAGTGTCGGAGTGAATGATTCATTCCCCATTGCAATACCCCCAAGGAGTGAAATGTTAATTTGGTGTTGGGCAGCCATAGGCCCCAGGGGAAGAGATAACGAAGCCCTGGTAGAACCAGTGTACTCTGATAGTAGGCCACTGTCCTGACAGCCAGAGGGGTAGTCGATGTCCGTAAGGGGGAGTGCCAGTACGCATCTTAAATTGTGGGGAGCAGGAGGACAAACTCCATCGGTATGCCACCGTTGCTAAGCTGTAGACCTGAATTGCCACAATTTGTAGGCCACAAATACATCACACGTCTAACAGCGATACCAGACTGTTCCATATGTGGCCTGTATTTTTTACCCAAAAATACTGTAGAGAAATAGGGTAATAGACAGCAAATATGGATCGCCCTCACACCCAGGGCAGCGGGGTACCCGGTACCAGGCCGGTGTCAGGGGGATGTGTCACAGCAGCAGAGACCCGGTCCGTGGCCCTGGGCGCCCAATATTAATGGCGGGGATGTTAATAATGTAATAGTATATTTGGATAGTTCGTGACGCCACCCGTGGTGTTTGGCAAGGGAGATGTTAAGCCAATGCTGCATGCAGATCCGCTGGGACTGATGATATGTTGCAGCAAAGATGGTGTAGCTCCCCACAGGTGGAACTGTAGTCCCAGGGCAGTGTAGGTGCAATGGACGAGGAGAGGCGCAGAATGGTATAGATGCTGTTACCCAGATGTAGCGGTGCTGGAGGTGTTAGTGACGAATGAATGGAGGACACCAGGGCTTGTAGTTTCAAAGCTTTACTCACAGTTCGTGGTACCCACTGGTGCCTGCCTCCGTGCCGTGTCCTCCGAGGTAGAGACTCAATCAACCTCCCGGGCAAGTCAGGGTTCTCCTCTCCAACACTCCGCCAACATGTGCCTTTCCTGAACGACTCCTCTATTGCGTCTTTTAGTGTGAATAACTCCAGTACCGTGGTTCTCTGAAGTTCCTCCTGTCAGATGTTCCTAGAACCTTACTTGTATGACAGACAGCTGTAGCCCGATCAGGGACCTCCTGGATCCCGGCTCTCTATCTGTGTTGCTGTTGTGTCCCAAGTCTCAGATGGGAGTAGTGCATTTACAGCCAACTACTCCACCGGAGTCTGCTGCAGAACCATAAGAGTCCATACAACCTCGGGGACCGGGCCCCGGCCTTGCGCTGAGAACCTGTAGGCAGGGTTCCTCTTCCAACCCACAACTCCTCTCTGTTCTCCTACTCCTTCGTTCCGCGCTGTTCCTTCTCTCTCTTATGGAAGCTTAGGTTGCAGTTCAACGTCTTTCTCCTTCTCTTCTCTTTTCCGTGCCAGCTGGCTCAGATCACTGAGGCAGCTGCAGCACTCTTTCTAAACTGAACTCAAAACTAACTTCAGAACTGAACTCCTCTCGCCTGACCTCCTGTCAGACTGACCTGCAATTCTAAACCTTCCCACTCTTTTATATGGATCTCCACTCCACCCACCTCCCAGCACATCTCGTGTTACGAAGCAAGGAATCACCAGAGGTGCTCTGCTACCCTCTAAGCATGAGCCGCAATGTGATCAGTGCTGAACTATCCTGTGTGTGGGATGCAGGTGTTGGAGTGTGGAAAGGAGTTCCCAACTTACCTAGTTGGTGAGGCACTACACCTTAGGAGAAGGTGCAGTACCTCTGTGGCGACTGAGCCTCAGGGGCGCCACATACCCCCCGTTAAACACGGCACATCCGCGGGCTGCAACATAACAAAGTAGACAGCAAAGAAACATACAAAAATTTTGTAATGCATAACAAACTTTCCTATGCTAATCTTCCTAGTATAGGAGGTACTCATCTTGAACGTTACAAACAATTCTATCTAAAATTTTTAATTCTAAGTGCAATTCTCAATTCAAAGTGCTATTCTCTGTAACGTCAGTGCCACAGGAAGCGCCGCAGGAAGTGGCCGATGAGGAATGGTCCAGCAGCTTCTCGCGCGATCAGCGATTACCAGCGGGGGAGCCGGTCGGAGGTAAGTATCACATGCAGCGATATCGCTAGTAATATCGCTGCAACGTCACAAAATCGGTGACTTTACAGCAATATTGCTAGCGATATCGCAGTGTGTAACGGGGGCTTAACACATTTTTCTTTCATTTTTCTCTAGTATACATTTATTTTTCTACTTTCACTGTCTCTTCTAGACGCAAGACGCTGACCGCGAGTACTTGGTCCGTCACCTGTCTACTTTCAATTCTTTATTCACATCACTCATCTCTATATCAGACATTCCTAATTCTTCTATAAAAGCCATTTCTCAGTTACTAATACTCTTATAAAACACATTATCAAATACTTCACAGTAAAACATTCAACAATTATTCTTGTAAGGTGCTGGACACCGCTCCCAGCCGGGATCTCTTGCAGTGTCCTTTGAGGTAGACATCATCTTCGAAAGGTGTCCTTGCAAAAACATTATCTTCGCAAAGTGTCTTTTTATGTAAAACCAAGAAAGGGCACCTAAAGAGGCGCAACTATTTACAATAAAAGATTTTGGATCACTCCAAGTTCATGATCGCTGGTTCAAATTGGGAAAACGCTGCCAATGCAAAAACTAGGCAACAAAAGTGCTACCAGAAAAACAAAAACATGATAACAAAAATAGAAAAATAGAAAAAGGCACAACTGGTGCAAACAAACCCTCCTGGGTAACGAGAGTTACATTTTTAGTGCTGGTCCCCTCCTGGGGTTCTGGAAGCTGAACTGGAACTGTTCTCAGATGTGGTATCTTCGTCCGGCTGACTACTTGCTAGCCGCATATACTCTGTTTCCCATAGGGTGAGATAGGGACTGGTTGGGGTAATGGAAAGGGCCATTGAAACGTCTACTGCCTGCGGGGACGGCATATCCGCCACCTCCGATGGCGCTTCTGTGGCTGTCGGGGACTCAGCCACTGCTGCCGCTGATTCCCCAGAATCCGATTCTTCAGTGTCCATCGGGACTTCAGCTAACGGTATTGCAGTCGGGGGATGCCGGCAGAGGTCAATCGGGCCATTCCTATCTGTAGGTTCCGTTCCCAAAGCTAGGATCAACCCCAGAGCAGTATTCATACCTGGCGGTTCCGGCCGCGGTTCCGGCTCCGGGTGGTAAATGGCAGCAGCCACAACTCCCGGGGTGACTGGTGGGATAGGCCGCAGTTGGATCCGTGCCAGGGCCAGGTCGGACTCAGTCGGGGTTGTCGGTGGAGGTTGGTGCAGCCGCGCCCGGTCCAGGCGGGGGCGCGGTCCCGGTCCTGCGTTCTGCTCCAGAGCTCTCATATAACTCCTCTGGACGGGACTCACCCACTGGCAACATCGGTTATACGGCGGTGGTGGCCGCTGACGAGGATGTATCAGTGGTTGCAGTCTCCGCAGGGGTGGCCTAGGAGCGAGTGGCCTCTCCTCCCCCTGTTCTTCTGACTTTTCGTCTTCTTTCATCATGGCGTTCTGGCGTTCTTCTTCCTGCCTCGGCCCCTTTCCCGCCACTGGCTTCTTCTGCCCCTCCTTCCGGGGGTGGCGCCTTCTTCCAGCACCTACATACCAAGCCAGTATGCAAACCCCTCGGGGGGTGGGCCATGTCGCTGTCACATAATAATTCAGGCAGGGAAGGCCCAATACTCTTCGCGGTCTTTTCCTAGGACCTCCCATCTCTTCACGCCCTTCTTCTCCGCACCAGCGGCCATTTCTAATGTCCATTTTACAGGCTATTAAATCAGGTCTTCTGCACATTCTCAAAAGTTCAAAGTCTCACAAATTTCAGGCGCACAGAACCCGATGGCATCGGGTCTCGTCATCCTGTTCGTGACGCCAAAAATTGGGTCGCCCTCACACCCAGGGCAGCGGGGTACCCGGTACCAGGCCGGTGTCAGGGGGATGTGTCACAGCAGCAGTGACCCGGTCCTTGGCCCTGGGCACCCAATATCAATGGCGGGGATGTTAATAGTGTAATAGTTTATTTGGATAGTTCGTGACGCCACCCGTGGTGTTTGGCAAGGGAGATGTTAAGCCAACGCTGCATGAAGATCCGCTGGGACTGATGATATGTTGCAGCAAAGATGGTGTAGCTCCCCACAGGTGGAGCTGTAGTCCCAGGGCAATGTAGGTGCAATGGACGAGGAGAGGCGCAGAATGGTATAGATGCTGTTACCCAGATGTAGCGGTGCTGGAGGTGTTAGTGACGAATGAATGGAGGACACCAGGGCTTGTAGTTTCAAAGCTTTACTCACAGTTCGTGGTACCCACTGGTGCCTGCCTCCGTGCCGTGTCCTCCGGGGTAGAGACTCAATCAACCTCCCGGGCAAGTCAGGGTTCTCCTCTCCAACACTCCGCCAACACGTGCCTTTCCTGAACGACTCCTCTATTGCGTCTTTTAGTGTGAAGAACTCCAGTACCGTGGTTCTCTGGGCAGCACGGTGGCTCAGTGGTTAGCGCTGCAGCCTTGCAGCGCTGGAGTCCTGGGTTCGAATCCCACCAAGGACAACATCTGCAAGGAGTTTGTATGTTCTCCCCGTGTTTGTGTGGGTTTCCTCCGGGCACTCCGGTTTCCTCCCACACTCCAAAGACATACTGATAGGGAATATAGATTGTGAGCCCCATCGGGGACAGTGATGAAAAATGTGTGCAAACTGTAAAGCGCTGCGGAATATGTTAGCGCTATATAAAAAAAATAAAGATTATTAAAGATTATTCTCTGAAGTTCCTCCTGTCAGATGTTCCTAGAACCTTACTTGTATGACAAACAGCTGTAGCCCGATCAGGGACCTCCTGGATCCCGGCTCTCTATACGTATTGCTGTTGTGTCCCAAGTCTCAGATGGGAGTAGTGCATCTACAGCCAACTACTCCACTGGTGTCTGCTGCAGAACCATAAGTGTCCATACAACCTCGGGAACCGGGCCCTGCCCTTATGCTGAGAGCCTATAGGCAGGGTTCCTCTTCCAACCCACAACTCCTCTCTGTTCTCCTTCTCCTTCTCCTTCGTTCCGCGCTGTTCCTTCTCTCTCTTATGGAAGCTTAGGTTGCAGTTCTACGTCTTTCTCCTTCTCTTCTCTTTCCCGTGCCAGCTGGCTCAGATCACTGAGGCAGCTGCAGCACTCTTTCTAAACTGAACTCAAACTGAACTCAAAACTAACTTCAGAACTGAACTCCTCTCGCCTGACCTCCTGTCAGACTGACCTGCAATTCTAAACCTTCCCACTCTTTTATATGGATCTCCACTCCACCCACCCCCCAGCACATCTCGTGTTACGAAGCAAGGAATCACCAGAGGTGCTCTGCTACCCTCTAAGAATGAGCCGCAATGTGATCAGTACTGAACTATCCTGTGTGTGGGATGCAGGTGTTGGAGTGTGGAAAGGAGTTTCCAACTTAGGCCTCTTTCACACATCAGGTTTTCGCCGTCAGGCGCGATCCGGCGCTTTTGACAGAAACCGGATCCGGCGAAATGCAATGCCGGATCCGGTTTCCCCCCCATTGACTTGCATTTGCGCCGGATCGCGCCGGATGGCCATGCGTTTCATCCGGTTTTCGCCGGATCCGGCAATGTGTCGCGATCCGGCGTCTGGAAAAAACGTCTACTGTAACGTTTTCTGTCTCCGGCGAAAAAGCCGGACACGCCGGATCCGGCGCGTCCGGCTTTTTCACACAATGAAAGCCTATGAGCGCCGCA